>NC_135820.1:5774079-6374079 GCF_964213995.1 Mustelus asterias | reverse complement strand
ACTGGGTTCGGCTGCTCCGCCCCTCGAACCTGTTCCTTCATTCAATAGGTTCAAGGGGAATCTGACTTTCACCTCAGCTGCCCGTTCCCACGTACGTCCGATAGCCTTTCACCCCAAATCCTATTGAGAATGTATGTCGCACTGCCTTAAAGAATTCGAAGATTCTGATTCCACCGCTTTTAAGGAAGCGAGTTCCAAAGACTGGCCACCTCCCAAAGAAAATGTTTCTCCTCCTCTTTGCCTTGAATCGGTGACCCACAGTTTTAAACAGTGATCCTCAGTTATAGATTCTCCCTCAAGACACAACACACTTTCTACATCTACCCTGTGAAGACGCATTGGAAATTTGAATGCTTCAATGAAGGCGCATATACTCTGCTAAACTCCAGCGAATACAATCTCAGTTTGTGAGGCCTTTCCTTTTAAAATAACCCACCCATCCCTGGGATTAGTCTGGTGAACCTTCTTTGAACTGCCTACATTAATATCCTTTCTTGAAAAAAGCGGTCAGTATTGAACACAATATTCCAGTTGTGGTCTCACCAATGCGCTATACACCTGAATCATTGTTCTGTTTTCAATTCCCCTCGCAGTAAATAATATTAGTAAGCAAAACTCTTAGCTTTCCTAGTTAATTGCTATAACCTCGTGCTGACCTTTGGCGATTCATACACCAGGACAATTTATCCTTCTGCTCCTAAGTCTCTCATCACATAGATGATAAACTTACTAAAATTCTTCCGCCAAAATTGACAATTTCACATTTTCCCTCAGGATCCTCAATTTTCCACAGCTTTTCCCAGTCACTTGCTGTAATTACTTCCCTTTCTAGTATCTTGACATCCCCTTCATGATTTACATTGCTACATATCGAACTATGATCATCACATTGAAGAACCAGACCTTCCGTTCATTCATCAAAGATATGTATATAAATTGCAAGTTGAGGTCCCAACACTAATCCCGGTTGCACACCATTCCTTAGATGTTTCCGACCAGAACATGATCTATCTATGCCTATTTTGTTCTCTGTCATTTTGCCAATCTCCTATCCATGCCAATATGCTACCCCTTTTGCCAGGAACTTTCATTTTCCAGAATAACCTTTGATGTGGCACCTAATCAAATGCATTCAAACAATCGAAGTACAATACATTTCCTGGTTCCTCTTAATCTACAGCACACGGTAGTTATTGAAAGGACTCTGGGCTCTTACTTCTGTCCTCCATATGGGAGACCAATGCAAAGTACATGTTTTATCATATTCCATCCCCTTGTTTTCCTTCACTAATTCCCGACTCACTTTCTATAACACTGACTTACTTTGTTAGCAATTTTTTTCTTAATATAAATAGAGAAACATTTTCTATCACTTCATATGTTTCTTGCCATCTTTCCCTCATGCTCTATTCCTCTCTTCATTAATCTTTTAATCATGATTTGCTGTTTTACTTCATATGCTGTCGAATCTTATGATATGGGACCAATTTTGTGTAATTATATATATTTATTTGAAGTTTGATACTGCCTTTAATTTTTTAGTTGCCATTTGGTGGTTCCTTCTCTTGGTAGCTCTTTTTTCTCGGAGAATGCGTGTTCATCGGTTTTGTTTCAAATCTTACCTGAGTTTTGATAGAGAGCCTTTAGTTTTGTCCCCTAATTTTTGGCAACTTCCAACTTTGTCTTGTGATTTAATCATAGATTTGTATCTCTGTCTCTTCCTGCCAAAGAACACTATTCCTTTACAAATTTATACCTTTCTCTCCTGCCTTATCTCTACTCTTTGATGTAGCACATCTCCCTTTTTTCTCCCCTCGCTTCCTGCCTTTCCTTTAATTTCATGTTATTGTGTTATGTCGGTTCCTAGAACACTCGCTCAGGTGTAGCCCATCCCAATGGTGCAGCCTCCATAATTCGCAGCACTGATTTGATTTGATTTGATTTATTATTGTCACATGTATCAGTATACAGTGAAAAGTTTTGTTTCTTGCATGCTGTAGAGACAAAACATACCGTTCATAGAGAAGGATTGGAGAGAGTGCAGAATGCAGCGTTACAGTCGTAGCTGTAGGGAAAGATCAACTTAGTGCGAAGTAGGTCCATTCAAAATTTTGATGGCAGCAGGGACGAAGCTGTTCTTGAGTCGGTTGGTACGTGACCTCAGACTTGTATCTTTTTCCTGACGGAGGAAGGTGGAAGAGAGTATGTCTGGGGTGTATGGACTCCTTAATTATGCTGGCTGTTTTTCCGAGGCGGCGGGAATTGTACACAGAGTGAATGGGTGGGAGGCTGGGTTACGTGATGGACTGGGCTTCACTCTCGACCCTTCGTAGTTTCTTGCGGTCTTGGGCAGAGCCCAAGCCTATCTATTCCACTAACTATGCTAGCTCTTATCTTTGCCACAGTTATCATCACACCCTACATTTGTTTGACATTGTGCACCATGTTGCCATGTTCGGTTACCTGAACTACGTTGTAGTTCTTATACTTTCCACACAGGTACCAAACACCTGTTGAAAAAAGCCAGTGGCCGAGGCTACCCCATCACCTCGATGCTGGTTCAGCTTATCTCCCAAACTAGCAGTTACGTCCTCCTGTCCCCAACCACTGAATAACTCCTATGTTCTGCCGAGACCAATGGGATGGCTTGCTGCTGGAGTGACGTGCCCAGCTGGTGTTCCCCCTCCGTGATGCCCTGCAATATCTGCAGCGCAAGACTCCTGTTCAAAAACTCCGAGCCAAGGTTGCTTCATCTGCAGCTGCTTTCCGCTGGCATGGTTGTCCATGATTGTAGTGCATTCCTCAGATGACGAAATGCTCTAATTACGGCATACCATCAGGGTTGCCATATCTGCCCAATCTTACTTATTTAAATAGCCGATTATTCATTAATAATTTACGTGAATAGACCAATCGCAATTAGCCGTCAACTAACCTCGAGACAAGGCAGGGAATACACTGGAGGCTGCAATGAAATAGAAAACGGAGCGTGCCTATCCCCCTTTGCCCACCCGCCCCGCTTCCACCAAGTTCCCAAATCCACCTCTAATCTACATCTCACCGGGGCCTGGTGCCTGTGCGCACTTTCTGTGTGCGGGTTCATAATGTGCTTTCATAGAGGCATTGATGACTCATAAGAACATAAGAACATAAGAAATAGGAGCAGGAGTAGGCCACCTGGCCCTTCGAGCCTGCCCCGCCATTCAACAAGATCATGGCTGATCTGAAGCGAATCAGTTCCACTTACCCGCCTGCTCCCCATAACCCCTAATTCCCTTATCGATCAGAAAACTATCTACCCGTGATTTAAACATATTCAACGAGGAAGCCTCCACCACTTCAATGGGCAGAGAATTCCAGAGATTCACTACCCTCTGAGAGAAGAAGTTCCCCCTCAACTCTGTTCTGAACCGGCCCCCCCTTATTTTGAGGCTGTGCCCTCTAGTTCTGGTTTCCCTTCTAAGTGGAAAGAATCTCTCCACCTCTACCCTATCCAGCCCCTTCATTATCTTATATGTCTCTATAAGATCACCCCTCATCCTTCTAAACTCCAACGAGTACAGACCCAATCTGTTTAATCTCTCCTCATAAGCTACACCCCTCATCTCCGGTATCAACCTGGTGAACCTTCTCTGCACTCCCTCCAAGGCCAATATATCCTTTCGCAAATAAGGGGACCAAAACTGCACACAGTACTCCAGTTGCGGCCTCACCAGTGCCCTGTACAGTTGCAGCAAGACCTCCCTGCTTTTATATTCTATCCCCCTCGCGATAAAAGCCAACATTCCATTCGCCTTCTTGATCACCTGCTGCACCTGCAGACTGAGTTTTTGCGATTCGTGCACAAGGACCCCCAAGTCCCTCTGCACAGTCGCACGATGTAATTTTTCTCCATTTAAATAATATTCCAATTTACTATTATTTCTTCCAAAGTGGATAACCTCACATTTGCTAACGTTATATTCCATCTGCCAGATCCTCGCCCACTCGCTCAGCCTATCCAAATCTCTCTGCAGGCTTTCCGCGTCCTCCACGCAATTCACTTTCCCACTCACCTTCGTGTCATCAGCAAACTTGAATACCCTAGATTCAGTCCCCTCCTCCAGATCATCTATGTAAATGGTAAACAATTGAGTCCCCAGCACCGATCCCTGTGGCACGCCACTGGTCACCAACTGCCAACCAGAAAAGCACCCATTTATCCCAACTCTCTGCTTCCTGTTAGATAGCCAATCCCCAATCCACACCAACACCTTACCCCTAACTCCGTGTACCCCAATCTTCTGCAGCAACCTTTTGTGAGGCACCTTATCGAACGCCTTCTGGAAATCTAAAAACACCACATCCACCGGTTCCCCTCTGTCAACCGCACTCGTGACATCTTCATAAAAGTCCAGTAGATTCGTCAAACACGACTTTCCCTTCATGAATCCATGCTGCGTCTGCTTGATCGAACCATTCTTATTCAGGTGCTCTGTTATTTCCTCTTTAATAATGGACTCTAGCATCTTCCCAACTACGGACGTTAAGCTAACCGGCCTGTAGTTACCCGCCTTTTGTCTACTTCCTTTTTTAAACAGCGGCGTAACAGTAGCTGTTTTCCAGTCAGCCGGCACTACCCCAGAGTCCAGCGAATTTTGATAAATTACTACTAACGCATCTGCTATTACCTCAGCCATTTCTTTCAGTACCCTGGGATGCATTCCATCCGGGCCCGGGGACTTGTCTACCTTCAGTCCTATTAGTCTACCAAGCACCACCTCCTTAGTAACAGTAATTGTATTAAGGGCCTCCCCTCCCACCAACTCTCGATCTCTAATATTCGGCAAACTATTTGTGTTTTCCACCGTGAAGACCGACACAAAGAACTTATTTAAAGTCTCAGCCATTTCCTCGTTCTCCACTATTAAATCCCCCCTCTCATCTTCCAAGGGTCCAACATTCACTCTCGCCACTCTATTCCTTTTTATATACTTGTAAAAACTTTTACTATCATTTTTTATATTTTGAGCTAGTTTAGTTTCATAATCTGTCTTTCCTTTCTTAATCGCATTCTTAGTCGTTCTTTGTTTTTCTTTAAAGCTTTCCCAATCCACTAATTCTCCACTATTTTTGGCCACTCTGTACGCATCTGATTTTATTTTAATACTCTCCTTTATTTCCTTTGTTATCCACGTCCGGTTATCCTTTTTCTTACAGTCCTTCTTTATCACCGGAATATATTTTTGCTGAGTACTTAAAAAAATCTCCTTAAAAATCCTCCACTGTTCCTCAGCTGTCCTACCTACCAGTCTGCTCGCCCAGTCGACATTAGCCAATTCCACCCTCATCCTATCGTACTTCCCTCTGTTCAAGCAGAGGACACTGGTTTGGGACCCTACTTTCTCACCCTCCATCTCTATCAGAAATTCCACCATATTATGATCACTCATCCCAAGAGGATCCTTCACAAGAAGATCCTTACTCCTACCTGTCTCATTGCACAGAACCAGATCCAAGATAGCTCGCTCTCTCATAGGTTCTGTAACATACTGTTCAATGAAACAATCCCGACAGCATTCCAAGAACTCTTCCTCAAGCCCTCCACGTCCAATTTGAGTCGACCAATCAATATGTAGGTTAAAATCCCCCATGATTATTGCCGTTCCACTTTTGCACGCATCCATTATTTGCTTGTTTATAGCCCTCCCCACCTCTAAGTTATTATTTGGGGGCCTATAGATCACGCCATCCAGTGTCTTTCTCCCCCTACTATTCCTTATCTCCATCTACAATGATTCCACGTTTTGCTCCTTAGAGCCTATGTCGTCTCTCACTACCGTCCTGATATTATCCTTTATTAACAAAGCTACCCCACCTCCTTTTTCTACCTGTCTATCCTTCCTAAATGCCTGATAACCCTGTATATTCAGTTGCCAGTCCCGGTCACCCTGCAACCACGTTTCTGTGATGGACACTAGATCATATTCATTTGTATGGATTTGTGCCATCAACTCATTTACTTTGTTTCGAATGCTTCGTGCATTCAGGCAAAGTGTCTTTATGCCAGCCTTTATCTGGACCCGGTTTGTTGAAGCGCTACTAACATCTCCCAAGCCCTCTCCTCCTTTAGCTAGTTGTTTATTCACTATACCCCTGGCATTAGAGTAGACACCTCTCAATCCTATGGTCTGACCTCTCCCCTTCTCTGTTCCCAGTCCACCTGCCCTCTTGCACTACCTATAACCCTTCTCTGTTTGCGAGCTACCTTCCTCACTCTCAGTCACGTCGCTTTGATCCCCTCCCCCCAACCTATCTAGTTTAAACTCTCCCCAGTAGCCTTAGCCAACCTTCCTGCCAGGATATTGGTCCCCCTGGGATTCAAGTGCCACCCGTTTTTAGTATACAGGTCACACCTGCCCCTAAAGAGGTCCCAATGGTCCAGGAACCTGAATCTCTGCCCCCTGCACCATTCCCTCGGCCACACATTCATCCTCCACCTCACTCCATTCCTTTCCTCACCTTCCCGTGGCACAGGCAGCAATCCCGAGATTACTACCTTTGCTTTCCTCCTTCTCAGCTGTCTCCCTAATTCCCTATACTCTTTTTTCATGTTCCCTTCCCCCTTCTTACCCACATCAGCGGTATCAATATGTACCGCTACCTCCGGCTCCTCTCCCTCCCACCTCAGGATTTCTGGGACTCGCCCAGCGACATCCTGGATCCCAGCCCCAGGGAGGCAGACCACCATGCGAGACTCCCGCCTGCCTCCGCAAAATTGCCTGTCCGTCCCCCTGACTGTCGAGTCCCCGATTAATACCGCCTTCCTCCTCCTTTCCTTAGCCCTCTGAGTTACAGGGCCGGACTCCACCCCGGAGACACGGCCACCGCTGCTTCCCCCAGATGGGCTGTCCCCCCCAACAGTACTCAGACAGGAGTACTTGTTATGTAGGGGCACTTCCACCGGGGTGCTCTCAATCACCCGTGTTCTACCCTTCCTGGCTGTCACCCCACTTGGCCTCCTCCCATGGCCCTGGTGTGACCACCTGATGATAGCTCTTGTCTATCACCTCCTCATTCTCCCTCACCTGCCTAAGATCGTCAAGCTGCAGTTCCAGCTCCCTAACACGGGCCCTCAGGAACTGCAGCTCGACACACCCTCACAGGTGTGGATGTCCGGGAGGCCAGGTGCCTCCAGGACCTCCCACATACTGCACTGCGAGCACCACACTGGCTTTACACTCATATTTCACCCTTTCTTCCAAGGTACACAGAGAAAAGTAAATTATAAATAAAAAAAATAAGAAACTCACCCCTGCTCGCCCTTTCTGCCTAAGCCCGATGAGCCAAAGCCCCTCAGTTCTCACTCAGCTCCCTCTCACTCCGCTGCCCGCTCCCAACGCTCATCTATAAAAGACAACTAGCGGATTGACAGGGTAACTAAACTTTAGAGTTTACATGTGCTGCTCAACTGACAATGTAACGCTAAGAAAATCTTCCCAGAAATTTCCTGCTGAACCATAGTATTCCGACAGTGCAGAAAGAGGCCATTCGACCCACATAGCCTGCACCGACTCTTCAAAATAACATCCAAACCAGACCCTCACCTGCGCCCTATCCACATAAACCCACCCATTTTCCATGTGTTACCCACTTAACCGACACATCCCTGGACACTAAGGGGCAATTGAGCATGCGCAATCCACATCAACTGTACATATTTGGACATTAAGGGAAAATTTAGCATGGCGAATTCACCTAACTATACATCTTTGGACTGTAGGAGGAAAGTGGAGCAGCAGGAGAAAGACAGGGGGAGAGTGCACAAACTCTGGATAGACTCAAGGCTGGATTTGAACCCGGGTTCCTCGTGCTGCGTGGCAGCAGTGCTAACTGCTGTGCCATTATGCCGCCGAGCCAAATGCTCAGCTCCTCGTTGTCCCTCATTTAATCGTAATCTGGTGCCCCTTCCCAACCCATCACTCTGATTCCAGACCACAGTCGAGTTGCATTGCTCCCCCAAAAATGGCAACATGGATTGGAGCAATTTATATTTAAAATGTGGGATGTGCGGTCGGAGTCTGAGGGGCGGATCGAAGTGAACAATTATGGGAGATCAGATTGACCATCCATCCATCTGCTCCATTGTTTAAGCAGCATATCCTTATATCCCTTCCTCCTTCATGCGTTTATTTCGTATCCATCTAAATGCCTCGGCTATGGTAACAAATTCCACTGTCTTACTACTCACTGGGCAGAAGCTGCTGCTAAATTCCCCATTCGTTTTACTAGAAACTAGATAATCTTTATGGTCTCTGCTTTCCTTCTGTCCCCACCTGAATAAAACTATTTACACGGCCTACTATCTCAAACACTTTCCTTATTTTAAACACCGTTATCGAAATTGAAATATTCCGAAAGGATTGAGCCCCAGCTTGTCCCGTCCTTTAGAGTGTGATGGGAAGGAACCTGTGAGTTGAGGTAGCCTCCAAAAATACATTGTTTTCATTATATGCGTCAAATGTCCATGACATAACAGTTCAAATTTGCCATTACATGAAGTTTCTTTTAACGGAGCACTTTAAGGTAGCTCTCATTACAAATTCTATTTCGAAGTTGAATTTGCATTTTGTGCCCGGCGCTCTCTAGTCTAAGAAGTCTCACAACACCAGGTTAAAGTCGAACAGGTTTATTTGGTAGCAAGAGCCACTAGCTTTCGGAGCGCTGCTCCTTCGTCAGGTGAGCAGCGCTCCGAAAGCTAGTGGCTTTTGCTACCACATAAATCTGTTGGACTTCAACCTGGAGTTGTGAGACTTTTTGCTGTGTTTACCCCAGTCCAACGACGGCATCTCCACATCATGGCTCTCCAGTGTACACAGACCAAGGGTTTCGCATGGGATCCATTCCTCCGGTCCACTATGGCGGGGGAACCTTAGTCGGTGCTATTTGTATTTGAACATTTGCACCCCTACCCCGAGTATCTATGTATTCCCCAGCACATGGTGTTGCTCTGTAGTGTGTATTCTGCAACTCGCAGCCGTCGACAGCTTGTTGCACCACAAGGTGAACAAAGTTAAAACAGACCCTGCATTATCTTTCCCAGAGTTTATGGCCCTCCAGCAGCAATTCATAAAATCGTAGAATCCCTACAGTACAGAAGGAGGCCAGTCGGCTCTGTACTGACTGCAAACCACGCCACCGCCCCCCCCCCCCCCCCCCCCGCCCCGCACCCTGTTATTATTCTCATCCGAATCGTATCTTCGATCCCGGTGATGGAACGTGGACTGAAGTGAGTTCCCTGCCATAAATTGGCCAGCTGGGAATATCTGGACATTATCAAATCAATATTCGTAAATTCCCTACGGTGCTCGCTAAATTGACAACCTGGCTATCATTTCATCGAATGTACATAATCTGGTATGTTCTGAGGTCGTGTGGGGCGTTCTGATGTCCTGCTTTTGTTCTTTGTTTTACAGCCCCGATATCCGCTGTGAGGGTCAGCATCAGCCCAGAGAAAGATATATTCATCCAAGACGTGGACAGCGTGACGCTGAAGTGTGCGGCCGTGGGAACTGAACCCAACTATTCCTGGATTGTCGCTGGGCAACCTTTGCCAGAGAATCCGCGGTACAAACTCTCTGCCGATAATGCCAGCCTGTCGATCCATTCGGTGCACACTAATGACAGCAAAGGGTTCATCTGCAGCGTTAGGAACCCTGTGAGCAGCGTGCAGAGCATGCCAGTGATTTTAAAGATATTGGGTAAGTGGAGATATTATGGAAGATGTTGTAACCTGCGCCATTGAATGCAGTCCAACTACCATGGAAAAGTAAAGTAATGATGAAGTAATGCCAAATTCAGAATAGTTTAATTAAAACGCCGCGCCAGATCAACTTAGATTGTGTATCAAGAAGTGGTTACTCGGGATCAAGACACCACAGTAACAGAAGCCTGTGCATCTGCCCGTAAGCATAGCAATATATTCAGTAGCACTTGTGCTTTGTGTTTAATTGTGTGTCTCTATGTTTAAAAACGGACGTTTAATGACTTGGCTTAATGGGCCAAGTTTTGTTAAAACTGTGGCGCCATCTTGGAGTTATTTGGACCAGAATTTCATAGCATTCAGCCCCCGGTGAATCCAAGGCATGTCCACTGCCTTTATTATACAACGGTTGTCTCAATTCTGTTGAATAATCTTAATAATTTACTATTGGAGCAATGCATTCCAGATTTTAATAACTGGCCACGGAAACAAACGAAATAATTTTACTGATGTCTCCTCTTGCTTATTATCCTAAATCTGGACACATAGGTTACCCATCTGTCTCACTGTTTGTCCTTGATTAAGACGACTTAATGGGTGCACCAGGCAAAAGTTCACTTCGATAGGGAGCAGAGTGCTTATTGGAATGGATAATGAATGTAATGCACTGATTTGTCGGTGTATATAACAGGCCAATTATGACTATGATTTATCAACTATACAAAATGGATCTTTTTCTCGTTGTGTTGCACTAAAGTTCCCATAGCCAGTTATTCCTGGACCAGGTCGCTAGTGTATCGCCAGTAGCTTACAGCGTGAGGTGCACTACTCCGCATCCATTTATATCTGACCAGGAGTGCCACTGATGTGTATGGCCGTGGTATGAACGGACATTCCTTGGTCATCAAGTCCTGTGGTGGGACTCAAACCCTTGCTTCTGGCTCAGAGGTAGGGAGGTCACAACACTACCGCTCTCATGATGCACCCACATATTCATTTTGCTGTCTGAGCATTTCAATTACAAGCAAAATATTCTAAATATTTCAGTGTGATTTGCTGCCCATCTCCAGGCTAACATGAGTGCGGCGGCGTGCGAAAGCAATCCTTTATTTGGGCTCTCGATTTCAATTGGTAATTGGTAAAGGGAAAACTCCCACTCGAGAGATTAGTAAATTTTTGCGGGCATCCTGGTCGATGTCATAGACGAGTTCACTTGCTTCATCACTGATGCAAAAATCTCGGCAGTTGTTTTTTTCAGATGTTTCTAAAATGAGCTTGCAAATTTGCACCTGCACCTCTTTTCCACGCTAAATAAATACAGGCAGCAGCATAACAGCTTGTTCATTCTGCCAAAATGCATCTGGCCAAGAATCCTCGATCACGCCATCGCTTTCCAGGGCCGAAAGTATATTTGATCAGGACGATTAATCACACTCCTCCTTTTGCTTTTCCACCCCTCTTGAGTGCATTACAGGAACAAAACAATAGGAGCAGGAGTAGGCCATTCGGCCCATCTATCCTACTCATCAGTCTATAAAATTATGGCTGAACTGAATAAAGCCGCAACTCCATAAAACCGTAAGACGCAGGAGCAGTGTTCAATTCTTTCCCACCCACAATAAACGTTTTGTCAGCCATCGCTAACCAATAATCTATTCAAATCCGTCTTAAGTATTCAATGACTATTTTGTAATGTGCGTGCAATGTAGTTTCATTAAACGAAACAGGAATTGAGAAATAATTATTAACACAGATCATGACATGGTCCTTTATTAATTGTTTTGCAGCCAGTGTGTCCAATGTAATTGTAGCTATCAGTCCGGTATCAGATGGATTGGTGGAGGATGAAGATAATGTGAGCCTGAAGTGTGACGCACAGGGAACTGCTCCAGCCTACTCCTGGAGCCACTCTGGAAAACCATTACTTGAAAACCCGCGATTTACACTTTCTGCAGATCACAGCGCTTTGGTGATCAAACCTGTGAAACGAAGCGATAGTAACGAGTTCATCTGCAAAGCAACTAATGCTCTGAACAGCCAACACAGTGAACCAGTCAAGTTGCGGATTTACTGTAAGTAAATTCAGGTAAAACTGTAGATATGTTGGCGAAACCACATAATGGGATCAAAAGTTAAATCAAAGCTATAATTCACCCACCGGCGAAACTCCATGTTTTAGACCAGTATTCGTCGTGGGAAATTCCAAGGGCAAAACTTATTTCGCCTGAATTTCGTAAACGATGAAGAAACTGAGTCCTCGCTTCTTGACATTCACAGCTACCCGCAGTTATTTTGCGGATTCCTGCATGATAACTTGTGGTGATTAGAGATCATGTGCAGCGTAGCACTCATTCTTTCCCGCCTGCTGTACCCGCAGCACGGGTAAGGAAGGCAAGTGGTATGTTGGCCTTCGTTGCGAGAGGTTTCGAGTACAGCAGCAGGGATATGTTGTTGCAATCATGCAGGAACTTTGTGAGGCCACACCGAGGATATTGTGCGCAGTTTTCGTCTCCTTTTCTGAGGAAGGGTGTTCTTGCTCTCGAGGGAGTGCAGCGAAAGTTTGCCAGGTTGATTCCAGGGATGGCGGGACTGATGGGTGAGGAGGGATTAATTAAGTTAGGATTGTTTTCGCTGCAGTTCAGACGAATGGGGGGCGTGGGGGGGGGGGGGGCGTTGGGAGGCGGGTGATTTGATAGAGACTTATAAAATTTTAACAGGAACTAGACAGGGTCGATGCAAGTAGGATGTCCCCGATGATGGGGGAGTCCAGAACCACGGGTCACAGTCTGAGGATTCGGGGTAGATCATTCAGGATGGAGATGAGGACATTTCTTCACCCAAAGAGTGTTGAGCCAGTGGAATTCATTACCACAGGAAGCAGCTGATTCCAAAACATTCAGTGCATTCAAAAAGTGGCTAGATATAGCACTTGGGGCGAATCGTATCAAAGGTTATATGGAGAAAGCAGGATTAGGCTATTGAGTTGGACGATTAGCCATGATCGCGATCGATGGCGGAGCAGGCTCGAAGGGCCAGGTGGCCTCCTCCCACTGATGTCTTCTATGTTTCTATTACAGAGGATCTGTGATGTGTGCGATTAGGGCAAGAATCAATATTCCTGAAGTAGTGGGAGTGAGGAATCCTCAATGGGAGCACAATGGATTAGAAAAAGTCTTTGGCACCGGCCCAATTTGCTCCATTACTAAGTGCTGTTAGGCTGGTCCTTATTCTTAATTCCAGGTTCGGGCTATGCTGGCAACTGACTTCAGACTTTCGATACAATCCTGTTGGTCGAGCGGTTCTGCTCAATTTAAATTGAACAACAAAGAACGCAGAGAAGTTTGAAAATTTCGCCTTTCTTCTCTTGTGCGAGGGAGGAAGGTTTCAATGTTTTAGCCAGTATAGTTATGGATATTGTTATCGATTGATGAGCAAATCCCACGTTGTGCACCAGATCTCCAGATAAATAGCAGAAAATTCAAGTATAAGGGACGCCCCACGGATTACTGACAAATACCAAACATGGTGAAAAATCTCAGCAGGTCTGATAGCATCTTTGGAGAAAGAATAGAGCCAACGTGTATTGTCAGGACGGCCCTTCTTTTCAAAGTTTATTTATTAGCCACAAGTAAGGCTGAAATGAATACTGCAATGACGTTACTGTGAAATTCCCCTAGTCGTCACAGTCCAGCGCCTGTTCGAGTCAATGCACCTAACCAGCATGTCTTTCAGACGATGGGAGGAAATCGGAGCACACAGAGGAAACCCATACAGACCATGGAGAGAACGTGCAAACTCCACATAGACAGAGACCCAAGCTGGGAATCGAACCCGGGTCCCTGGCGCTGTGAGGCTGCAGTGCTAACCATTGTGCCACAGTGCCCTTCGGTCAGGCCATTCGCCAGGAAGTCATCTTGACTCGAAACGTTGGCTTTATTATCTCGGCAATGATTCTGTCGGACCTGCTGAGTGTTTTTACTTCAGATTCCAGTGCTTTGCTAGCCAACCGTCTTATCTAAATTAGTTCAGCAGAGAATAAGTCATGCCGCCAATGTGTTATCAGAATATTTTCTATCGTGCCTAAGCTGATTTTCCACCGATCTTCCTTTCTCATGAATTCCCACCTACCTGGCAGTTATTTATTCCCATTTATTCCCATTTCTATTTTCTAATCAGATGGACCAGATTCAGCCCAGACAAATGTCACGGCAGGGAAGTGCGGTAGCACCTACACGGGAGGATTTTGTGTGAAGAATGGTTCAGAAGTGAGTCTCATGTGCCAGGCTCAGTCTTTTCCTGAGTGTAACTATACGTGGTCGTTCAATGGAATTACCGTCAGCAGTGAAACGGTGCACGTGATACGCAACGCAGAGTTTAACAACACTGGAAATTATAGGTGCCTCGCAGAGAACATCTATACTAAGAAAATGGGCGATTCGGAAATATCAATCCTGGTGTATAGTAAGTTTGTTGATATGGACAAAACTTCGTTGTCGGGAAGGACTTTAGTAGTTGGGCCGGGTCTCTAACTCTCTCGTTAGCATTCACGAATCAAAAGTACAAATCTGAATTACAGCTTTTTGTTGCTTGTCCATCGGCGGTTTTGCCTTTAACTGCCGAGATGCTGTTGGGTTTGAGGGCTTCTAAACCCTTTAATCGTTCTGGGAATAGACGAGCAAGCGTTCTTCCCTGAGATGACTTGTTACCGGACACAATTAGGCTGTCCAACCATTTTCCGCCTTTGTCCCCTTGAAGCGACGAGACAAAATTTTTTGGCGTTTTGAAAACGGCCTCTATTTGCAAGGGATCCGGTACTGCAGCTGGTGCACAGTGAGCCTTGAATAAAGCCTTACAGGGGCAGTTATACCTTCAGATTCAGGTACAAGTAATTAGCATACACCAATCAAAGATGCACTTCTTTTCTGAAATTATCTTTATGCACTAATAACAGTAGCTAGGATAACATAAGGTATAACATAAGAGTGTAGTTGTCCAATTATAATTTGACCACGTCTACTAATCTATAATATCACCAAACATGTATTTCTTTCGATTTATTTACTAACTTCCAGACATAGGTATGATTTAAAAAAGGTTTGACTAGTGACGTATCAAGACTGCATCAATTCTCTGACCCACTGTCCATTGTTTTTTAGTGGATACCCATGAGTTGCAGCTGTACAGTGTTCAGCTGGATTCTTCTGTGAACATTGTGAGAAGAAAGTCTCCCTTACAATTAATTGAGCCATGGTCATTTACTATTCTCTGTAGCGAAGACAAATGGTTACTCAACAGGAGTTTATCTGTCTTTGAGAGTATTAGTAGCTAGCAGCTTATGTATTTTGCACATTTGTGTGACTATAAAACTTTAATGTAATAAAGTCAGGGCGTACATTCAAGATTTTATGTCAACGATGTCAATAGATTCTGGCAGCGATTTACAACCTAAGGCTTGCTACATACTTCCTGTTATATGACTGCATGAGAAGTCATAATGATTTCGCTTCTTGCAATAGCTGTCTTCTCATTATGTTCTGTTTCTCACTCGCTCGTTATTCCCTGTCTTCCTTACGTCTTGTTTTATTTTCTGGCCTCTAACCTACACATCTCAGGACACTAAGGGGCAATTTTAGCATGGCCAATCAACCTAACCCGCACATCTTTGGACTGTGGGAGGAAACCGGAGCACGCGGAGGAAACCCACACAGACGCTAGGAGAATGTGCAAACTCCACACAGACAGTGACCCAAGCCGGGAATCGAACCCAGGTCCCTGGAGCTGTGAAGTAGCAATGCTGTGCTAGCGTGCCGCCCATTGTTGCTTATACATGCACACACAATGTCCTCAGTTGGTCTCAAGGTTTTAGGCTTATTGACTATGAGTGCAGATTTTTAAAATTGCTATTATTTTGGTCGCATTACCTTATACAATAAGACAAATTTCTCGTAAAGATAGATTCTAGTTCGAAATAATAGTTAAATTAGTAACCAAATGGTCTGATAATGTGAAGCTCTGAAATTGTGGGAATTGTATGATTCTTTCATCTCGATCGTTTAAAGTTGAAGCCATCTGATTGCTGACCTGTTGTTCCTCACACCAAGTTGAAATGATGAACCCCGTCCCTTATTATTTTCACTTCAGGTGTGTGTGACGTGGCAATATCCAGCTTTTGTTGCGTGACACTTGGAAAACTCTCCCGGGGTAACTTGGAAAATGTAAAATCTGCCAATCCACTGAGCACTTTTCTTTAAATTAAACAAAGCAGAAACTGGTAACAATAACGGCACATTTTTGTCTTCCTGCCAGGGCCACCTGTCGGAGAGATTGCATGTGATGCCGAAGGGAGAGAAGATCAACTGAGTTTGTCCTGTTCATGGGCGGATGGGATACCGCCAACAGCCATTGAAATGAAAGTTGGGTCGACCACTCAAACGGGATTAAATAAATTGAATTACACCATTGCAAAACCGGGCAACAAATTACCAATTGTTCTACAATGCAAAGGACAGCACGTGATGTCCACAGAAACTTGTAGAAAAATTTTAGGTGAGGAAAAAATATATGGGACATTTCTGGAAAGTAATTTGTGTATGCGCACATATATAACAATGTAGAGAGTTCGATGCTGATTACTAATGCAAATTTCCATTGGATTTCTTTGTTGCGTGTTATTGAGTGAAGTGCGGGACTAGTGACATTGACATAGAAGCAGTGAACAAATCTTTGATGATGGTATAGTTGTTGGCTTGGTAGTATCGGCAGATATAATAAGTATTGAAGGTGCTAGAAAGGTGCAATGAAAGTTAATCAGACAACGATTGTAGGGCATGTTACTGCCCAGCGAAACAGGTTATACCGATCAGAAAAAAAAAATACCAGCATGTACACAATAGACTGCAGGCACATCCTTAAAGGAACGAAACCCACATTCCTTACCTGGTCTGGGTGCATGGCACAGTGGTGGGCGGCACGGTGACAGAGTGGTGGGTGGCACGGTGGCACATTGCTGCCTCACAGCGCCAGGGACCCAGGTTCAAACCTGGCCTCGGGTTACTGTCTGTGTGGAGTTTGTACGTTCTCGCCGTGTCTGCGTGGTTTTCTCCGGGTGCTTCGGTTTTCTCTCACAGTGCAATTATGTGCGGGTTAGGTGGAGTGGCCATGCTAAATTGGCCCTTAATTGTCAGGGTAAATAGGTGGGGTTACGGAAATAGGGCCTGGGTGGGATTGTTGCCGGTGTTGGCTCGATGGGCCGAATGACCTCCTTCTGCACTGTGGAGAAGGTATGATTCCATGATTCACCATGGGTGTGAAGAACATACAGGTTCTGAACAGTCTAGACCCGAGTACGGTTTGAAAACTGCTGTTGGTGTCATGCTGGTCCACACCGGCTGTGTCGACAACGGAGCACCCCTCACTTACCACCCATTTTTGTGATCTGTTAGGCACGTTATTCAATAGGAACTTTCAAAAAAGCAGATTATTTGTAAAGGTAACACATGCAACACCGAGGGAGTGAAACGGCGGAGGATTGGAATTTTAGAATTAATTAGAACGTTCTTTCAACACTTCTGTGAACAAGTAGACCGAATTCTTCTTTTTGTGTTGTATTGTGCTTTGAGCAATTGACAGTCCAACCTGTTTCTCTCTGTTTGATTTACTCAGATGAGCCTCAGCTCTTTGCACCTACTGGGTCACAAATAACCGTGGTTCCAAATGAAAATGTCAGTTTGAAAGTGTCCCAAACGGAGCGGGCGAAATTCTCAAATCCATTCCTTCCCGCGACCTTCACGTGGTCTAAAGCGGAACTCTCGACCATTCAGTCCGGCACCAAGTTTATCGTCAATTCAAACGATACCTTCTCTGAATTAGTGATCAAGAGTCTTGAAAAAGCGGATGAAGGGACATACACCTGTCTGGCGAAAAACATGATTGGACAGAAGGCCTTTCAGTTTGAAGTGAATTTCGCAAACGAATGTAAGTTAATGGATATGACTGACACGATTAACATCTAAGCTTTTGACGCAGATTCGGTGGTGATCTGCAATGCACGTACTTTCTTCCCAATTCAAGGAAATGCAGCAGTGTGCAATAATATGCGGCCAATAAACAATATTAATATTTGTATCTAGCATTATGAATTGAAAAGTTTGTACTGATGGAAATCCAACCACCCGGCATTGTGTTGATGAATTGTATATATTCACTTCTCCTGTTTGATTTACTCAGATGAGCCTCAGCGGTACGGTAGCACAGTGGTTAGCACTGCTGCTTCACAGCACCAGCGGTCCCGGGTTCGATTCCCGGCTCGGGTCACTGTCTGTGTGGAGTTTGCACATTCTCCTCGTGTCTGCATGGGTTTTCTCCGGGTGCTCCGGTTTCCTCCCACAGTCCAAAGATGTGCGGGTTAGGTTGATTGGCCAGGTTAAAAATTGCCCCTTAGAATCCTGAGATGTGTAGGTTAGAGGGATTAGCGGGTAAATATGTGGGGGTAGGTCCTGGGTGGGATTGTGGTCGGTGCAGACTCGATGGGCCAAATGGCCTCCTTCTGCACTGTAGGGTTTCTATGATTTCTTTCTATGATGATATAAACTCTGCCAGTTGGGTAAAATTTTGGCTTTGTGCGATAATCTAAAATGAATAACAGCAATATGATTAGCATCGGAGACAAGGCGATATATGAGGAAATACTGGGTGCTGTCTTTGCTTTTTAATAGAGATGGCTGAATGCAGATATAATTCAGCTCTAAAATTGATAAATGATTTATAAGGAACAGGTACGAATGAGCAGAGTAGTGAATGGACAGAGAGCAGGCGTTTAACTGATTTGGCACCGTGGTCAGATGGGAGTTAGGCGGGTTTTATTTCAGGCAGCAGGTGGTGGGCGCCTCGAACTCACTGCTTGAAAGGGCGGTCGAGGCAGAGTCCCTCCTAATATTTATGGAAATAGCTGGATGTGTGTTGGAACTGTCGTAACGTACAGGAGCGCAGTTAAGAGCTGGGAGGTGGAATTAGTTTGGATGGTCCTTTGTCGATATGCCGAGTGGCCTTCTTCTGTCGTATAATATTTGTGTGTTTCTTATGTACCCTGATGTTTGTTTTCTGGTGAGAACAATAAAAGAGGGGTTAGTCGGTTTTCTTCTCAGCTGTCAACTTATGTTTAGGCACAACTTCAAAATTACCGATAGATTGGTTCAAGTCATGAAAGGTTCATTTCAAGTCTCCAGACATTGCACTTTGAAAACCAATTGAGGTGAGGTGTTCATGGTGAGTTGACTGTGTTCGCCAAACCGCCTGTCAAAATTTACTGACAGTCCCTCAATCTATGATTAGTTCTAAATAGGCTATAGTGTTTGCCTGTTAATTGTCCGCTGTGAATCAGTAATATAGGATCACTCATGCCACTGATCGCCCCTAACACTTGTTTACAATTGTTTTGTACGTGCTGTCTGCTTTTGTTTAATTGGATATAGTGAATATTGAACAGAGCCTGAACCCACCACTTTTCGTTGCGTCAATATTCTACCCGAATGGGAAGGAACATGGTGTAGGTTGTATTAGGGTACCCAGAAGTTATGCACAAATTAAATATAACCCAGAGATATTGAGGGCATTTCCTGAATTCAGCCATGTGCGCTAATTATTTCTGTTGAACAAATCTACTCATCTATCCATTAGCTACCGATTCGGCTCGCACTTGTTAGTTTGAATGAACATATCTTTATTTTTTTTCTTTTGTACAGTGAATGTGGGTCTCATTGTGGGAGCAACTTTCGGGACATTGGCTGGCGTGGTGATAATATCTCTGGTGATAACATTTTGCATTCGGAGGAATAAGAAAAGAGGTTCGTGAAATGTATCTGACAAAGTTCAAATATAACATCTTTCCACATGGTTAGGAAAAACGATTTACCAGGAAATTCGATTTCAGAGATTGGATTAAAATAGCATTGTGGTATTAGATACACGCACTCAACACATTCACATTAAATTCATAGTGCCATTCCATGTAACAATTTGAAGTAAGCAAAAGGGGTCAGGGCAGAAGTTGATAAACTTTAACGTCCAACAATAGCAGCACGGAGATAGTTATCTTTAACTTCTGATTGGTTAGTTTTCACTTCGTGAGATTAGTCCCATTTCGTTCTTTAACAGAAGTCCCGAACGATGATATGGTCCAATTAAACCAGTCGGAGAACAGCCATCCTGGAGGCATGTGAAAGTTATCATCATCAGTGATATTTTAATAGTTATCGAACTGTTTATGTGTTTAATTTGCTCTGTATTTCCATCACCTATCTCTCTGGCAGAGCTAACATAGCCGTCATGGGCAGAATGATCTCATTGAATTTTGTGGCCACAATTGCATAAAAGTGAGGCTGTCTTTGGGACATCAATAACTTGGATTGATAATTGTTATCATTGACCTCCTGCTGCAATCTCTGAATTAGTTAAATAGATAGGTATGCACCCAAAACTTCTACAAGACGTAACTCACCAGCTATGAAGCCAGGGCAGAAAATAAATGAACAATGTGTAATTTGCCCCCTGTTCCCCCAGTACACATCATTACATAATTAGTAGTCCTCAAAACAATATTTGGGAAAACCTGGGTCACTTGGAAGGCTAAGAATGGTGCTAGTAGTGTTCATTAAGCGCAAATCTCAAATGTATGAACATGGTAAACTGGCTCCAGTGGGATGGGGGAAGGGGGTGAAACAGAATGGAAAGCAAGATTTTAGCCGTGAAAAAAAATCTCAAAAGTGGCAAAACTGTATTAATAAGATGAAAAGAAGAAACACAATGAAATACATGGAAATGGAGTGGAGGCGGTGGAGAGAGTTCATGATCTGTAGTTGTTGAACTCAATGTTCAGTCTGGAAGGCTATAAAGTGCCTAATCAGAAGATGAGGTGATATTCTTCCAATTTACATTATGCATCACTGGAGCATTGCAAAAGGCGAAAGGCGGACATGTGGACAAGAGAATAGCATGATGTGATGAAATGGCAAGTGACAGGAAGTTGTGGATTCTGTTTGCTGACGAAACCAAAGGTGTTCATCCAAGCGGTGACAAAGTCTACGTTTGATCTCTCCAATGTAGGGTAGACCGCATTGGGAGCAGCGAATGCAATCGACTAGATTACAAGCGGTGCACGTGAAGCGCTGCTTCACCCGAAAAGAGTTAGGTGAAGAGAAAGGCTGGCAAGTTTAGGGATCACTCGCTGATGAAAGATACTGAAGCTCTTGTCAGGAAAAAGAAGGAAGCATTCATTGGGCTGAGGCATTCGGGGAAAAGTGAATCCCTTGATGAGTATAAAAAGTGTAAGAGTACACTTAAATGGGATATCGGTAGGGCAGAAAGGGGGTATGAGATGGATCTGACAGGTAAGCTTGAAAAGACTCTATAGAGGTTCTACAGCTATATTAAAAGCGAAGTTGTGGCTAGGGAGAAAATAGGTCCCTTTAACGGTCAGCGTGGCTGTCTGTGTGTGATGCCATAGGAGATGGGTGAGATTTTTATGGAATATTCCTCCCTGGTGTTCACTGAGGAGAAAATCATGGGTGCTAAAGAAATAAAGGAAACGAGTGGTCATGTCCTGGCCACATGCATATTACTAGGGAGGAGATATTTGCAGTCTTAAAATCCATTGAGATGGCTAACTCTCCCGGGCCTGATCAAATGCACCCTCGGATCATGTTGGAGGCTGGGCAGAAACTGCAGAGGCCCTTGCAAAGGTATTTGCTTCATCTCCTTCCACTGGCGTAGTTGTGAAGAGTGGAGGCTGGCTAACACTGTTTACCAATGGTAGCAAAGACAAGCCACCTAATTATGGGCTTGTGAGACTGACATTATTGTGTGCAAGGTACTGAAGGGGATTCTGACGGACAGGATCTCCCAACGTGTAAATAGTCAATGTCTGATTAGGGGTAGTCAGCATGGCTTTGTGCGTGGGAAGTCATGTCTGACTAATCTTTTCGAGTTTTTTTGGGAGAGGTAACCAAGAGGATGGATGAGGGTAGGGCAGTAAATGTTTTTTATGCAGACTTTAGCAGGACCTTTGACAAGGTCCCACATGGCAAACTAATCCGGAACGTTCGGTCCCATCTGATCCAGGGAAAGCTCACTAATTGGATAAAAGATTGGCTTGATGCTACGAAGCAGCGGGTGATGGTCGAAGGTTGTTTCTCGGACTGGAGGCCTGAGACTAGTGGTGTGCCTCAGGGGTCGATGTGGGATCCCTTGTTATTTTCTTTTCATATCAATGATTCGGATGTGAATGTACAAGGCATAGTTAGTACGTTTGCAGGTGATAATAATTTTGGAGGTATCGATGGTGGTGAAGAACGTTACCAAATAGTACAGGGGGACTTGGATCAGTTGGGAAAGAGGGCCGAGGACTCGCAAACGGATTTGAATAAAAATAAAAGGTGTGAGGTATTGCATCTTGGAAAGTCAAACCAGAGAAGGACTTATACAGAGAATGATAGGGCCCTGGAGAGTGTTGAGGAACAGAGCGACCTTGGAGCACAAGCTCATATTAGTTGACATTGGCCTCAAAGTTAGACAGGATGGTGAAGAAGACACACCGGCCTTCATCAGTCAGGCCATTGAGTATAGGAGTTGGAACATTATGTTGCAGTTGTATAAGTCGTTGGTGAGGCCGCACTTCGAGTATCATGTGCAATTATGGTCACCTTGTTACAGAAAATACATTGATAAACTGAAAGGGTGCAAAGAAGATTCACGAGGGTTTTGCCAGGACGAGTGGGCCTGAGTTATATCGAGAGGTCGGCCAGGCTAGGACTTTATTCCCGTGAACGTAGGAGAATGAGGGGTGATCAAGTTGAAGTTTATAAAATCTTGAGGGGCATAGATAGGATGAACGGGCAATCTTTTTCCCGGGGAGCAGAATTGAATGCGAGAGGGCATAGGTTTAAGGTGAGCGGGGAATGATTTAAAAGGGACACGAGGGGCAATTTCTCCATGTAAAGGTGGTACGTGTATGGAATGAGCTGCCAGATAAAGTAGTTGAGGCACTTTCAACAACTAGCAACATTTATCAACATTACAAAAGTCATTTGGATAAGTATATAGAGGGAAAGCAGTAGAGGGATATCGGCTAAACGCAGCCAATTGTGACTAGCCGGAGGCGCCATGGTCCGTGTGGACCAGTTAAGCTGAAGGGCCCGTTTCTGTGCTGTATTGGTCAATGACGCTGAGTGTTTGGGCCCTGGGATGGTGAGTAGGGAGGAGGTGAAGTGGCAGCTATTGCACCCTCTACGATTGCATGGAAAGGTACCATTGGCAGTGGATGAGGGGTTGGATGTGATGGAGAAGTGGACGAAGAAATGTTCCCTGCAGGTTGCTGTCAAGCAGAGTGAGGGGAAAATGTGTTGAGTGGTGGCATAATATTTGATTTGACTGAAACGGCAGAGGATGATCTTTTGAATATGGAGGCTGATGAGGTGAAAATTGAGGACGGGGGTGGAGGGATCATTGTACTGGGAGGAAGTGGGGGCGGGTGGGGCGGTGGGTGGGGGGGGGGGGGTGGCGGCGGCGGTTAGTGAAAGCAATGGCCCGGGAGGTTTTGTTTCAGATTGATCAGTTTGGGACATCGAATTGCCAAAGCCTGTTCACCAACTACTGGGAACAAGTCATGGCTGTGATTGAATACTGCCTGCTTCCCTGGATGGCAATACTCAAGGATGTCAACACCATCTAGAGCATTAAAAGGCAGAGGTAAACAGCTCACTTGATTGGCATCCCATCAACAAACCTTCACTCGCTCCACCAGTTGTGCATAATGCCGACTGTCTCTACCACCTACAAGATGCACCGCTACAATGCACCAATGGTCATTCAACGCCATTTTTCAAAGCCCCAGAATTTACCAGTTAAGACCTCAAGTAGATGGAAACTTCTCTATCTGCAAATTTCACTCTAAGTCACTCACCATCTTCACATGGAAATATATCACCGGTCCTTGGATGGATTCTAACTCTGTCACTGGATTAGAATCCTGGAACAACTTCGCTACGAGGACGTCGGGTGTATTTACACCCCGTGGGTTGCAGCGATTCAAGAAACTGGCTCGCCAACACCTTCTCAAGGGCGATTAGAGGTTGCCAATGAATGCTGGCCTAGGCAGGGACGCCCGCACCTGGTAAAAATAAATCGAGACACCGCTTGAGCCCGGTATACATTGGGAGAGACATACAATCCAGATGCAAATGCGTGTGGCCCAAAGGCTATCCCACAGTAATTGCATTAGACAAAGCTCTGCGTTGCTTATAAAGATAACATACCAGAACTTGCTGGGCCCAACTTCGTCGTCTATTTACTAGAACATTACAAATCCCACAGAAGTTAGCAATAATCAATGTACAGACTTATAACATATCCCCTCTGTCACATGAATGCCCTGTAATGCTCACATGCCCTAATAATATTTGGCTGGATGGCGGCGAATTCTAACTGAATTTGTTAACTTCAACTCATATTATTAGCACAGGAAGTAGACGGAAATTAAATAGCTTGTGATATCGCGTCGTTTCCATTCGCTTCTGATGAAAATAGCTCAATATTTTGATTTATTACGGAGATTAAATGTTTACTCTTCCACAAAATTGAGCGCTCACATTATGGGCGGATATTAGATGGGTATTCTTTACTTTTTAATTCTCTGCAACAGATGTTCTCCCAGACGTCTCTAGAGAAGTGAAGACATCGGATGGAAGTAAAAGTGAAGGTATGCGATCGTGAATACCGATTGAAATGTACAACAATCATGTCGCGCATGCATGTGAAGAGCTACTTTTAAAAAAATCTTCAGATAATCAACTGTTTTGGGAATTTGCTTGTTATAATTTGCACGTTGCCTTTGAAGCACACGCAGGTAAATTGACTGGTACCCAGAAGTAATCCCTTGATTTGACGTTTCTTGAGAAAACAATTTATGTAATATGGGCGTCGCTGGCTCGGCGCAACTTTATTGCCCATCCCCAGTTGCCACTCAGAAAACGGTGGCAAGCTCTGTAAGCTGCCTTATTGAACTTCTGCAGTCCTCGAGGTGCAGGTGCAGCTACAGTGCTGTTTGTTAGGGACGCGGCGGGGGGAGGGGGGAGGGATGTGGCGTGAGCACGGGGTGAGGTGGTGGGATGTGTTGCAGTTCTAGGACATTAACCCAACGACAGTGAAAGAACTTGGACAGGAGCCTCCGGTGCTGTTTCCCAGATATCTGGTCTTGTCCTTCCTGAGGATACTATTTGTGGTTATAGAAGGTGTTACCTACGGTGTCTTGGTGAGTTCTTACAGCGCATTTGTAGGTGGTACACACGGCTGCCATTGTTCCTCGCTGTTTTGGAGAGAGACCGTTTGTGGAAGACATAGCAATCAAGCGGTCTACTTTGTCCTGGATGGTGTCAAGCTTTTTAACTGTTGTTGGAGCTGCACTCATTCAGGCAGGTGGAGAGTAGACTATCATACTTCTAACTTGTGCTTTGCACTAGGTCAGTAGATTAATTACTCGCTGTAGATTTCCTATCCTTTGACCTGCTCCGGTAGTCACAATATTTATATGCTTGATCCAGCTCAGTTTCTGGTCAATGACATCTCTAAGTATATTGATCAAGGGGGAATTCAGTGGTGGTATTGCCAATGAATGAATCCAAGAAAAGGTTCTGATGCACTTAGAAAGTCTGCAGGCGACTGTTGACAAATAACATGAAATATCACAACGTAATCCAAAGTAAGGAAGTTCGTGAGGTCTATTCATCTCGCGTCCAGAACAGATAGACAGCCTTTGCCCCTTGTTCAGTCAGGGCAAAGTTTAAAGTACACAGGCAGAACTTCGGCTCACCAAGCTAATCGGTTCTTTACCTGTATATGAGGTATCTATTTTAATGTTATTAACCTGACAGTACTCCTGATCCTTCAACGCATCTCTGCACTTTCAAAAATATGTTACTTCTCTTTAGAACGTTCATAATCTCTACAGTAACTCGCTGATGGCAAAGGAATTCACATCCAGAGTCTTGTAAACACGTTCCCCCTAATCAAAATATAGTTATCATGACGTTAATTTTGAATTAACTTTCCTTAGTTATTAATGATAAAGACTCATGATGGGTTCGCTCAGCCATTGTCCAATCTTTTCTGCTCGAGATGCATAAATATAATCACTATTCTTTTGCAATAGGCGACCCCATCAGACTCTTTGTGCCAAGCTCAAATATTTTGTGTCTATTCCTTGCTCAGTTGGAATGTTGCCAATTTCAGATGTGTGATGGCTTAGTGGCAATGTCACTGGGACTAATAATCCAGAGGCTCAGGATAATGTCCTGCGGACATGGATTTAAATGCCACCTTGACAGCTGTGGTGTTTAATTTCAATCAAAAAATCAGGAGTATCAAGTAAGCTTCATTAATGTTGGCAACGACAATAGTAAAAATACTGGTTAGCGAATCCACTTCAGGGAATTTTGCCATCCCTGCCCTACATGTAATTCCAGACTCACAACAATGTCATTTACTCTTCACTGCTCTCAGCAATAGCACAGCAAACCAGTCAGTTGATAGTCATAATGTAATGTAAAAAAAAGCTGGCCTTTTCAGTGTGCTCCCATCCCATGAAGGGTTAAAAAACACAACCTTTGGATTTTCATTTCATGTTTACATAGGAACGATCCTGGTTTGGATCGAAAGTGCAACTTAGCACATAAATGGACAATCATAAAGTTATTGCAGCGTTGTGAAGGTTTAAAGAGAGCCAGGCTCCAAACGATCATTGGTGAGAATGGCAGCTGGAAAAGAAAATTAGCGCGTGTTTTGATTTAGGGTTGGTTTGGATTAACGATAGCAGTTTGAAATAAAGTAATAAAGCTAATAGTAAAAAAAGACAGTAAGTGAACGCAGATGTGATCTATGGCTGGTAGTGAAAATAATAATTCGATTAGTGAAGACTAGACAAGGACAAAATAAGGATACAGCGTTATGGAAATGGGGAGATCATTTTAAATATGCAGTTGCCAAATATGTTGAATCACGGTATCACTGTACTTTTTTGGGTTTTGCATTTCGGGGCGTTGCCATGTAGCTATGACTTGGTCTAAAATGTTGGAAAGTCCCCCGTTCTACTAATCACCAATATGCAGCAATCTTCATTGGGGAACATCTTTTCGAACAATATCTACAGTATATTTTGCTTCTCTTGCGCTGGAACTTGGGACTCTTCCATTTAACCATGCTCTGCTACTTTCCAATGTAAACATGCGAATATGATTAACAGATAACATTAGCACCATGTTTGCTCGGCCACACGCTGTTTCCATCAGACACTTTTCTACTACTCCCAAGGAAACATGTGGGGTAGGGGCGCTTGATGCTGAATAGTACTTTCTTTGTCACATGTAACATGGAAAGGAAAAAAAAGGAAATACCACAATCACTTGAAGGATTACATATGCTGGGATGCCTGCGTTTTGCATTGTCTCTGTGTGCGCGGCCAGATTGAAGGGCTTGCACTCTTCGTGTACAGCGAGCTGTGTTTATTAATACATATGTTTGTATATTTTGGATCCTGCTCCCTGCTCATTGTCATCCAAACGATCACTTAATCACTCAACGATGAGATAGACCAATACACAGAGAGAAATTCCGTTTGTTCCTGGAGTGAGAAATGCTTGCTTCAAACAACAAAGAACAAATAACAAAGAGAGTTACAGCACAGGAAAAGGCCCTTCGGCCCTCCAAGCCTGCACCGACCATGCTGTCCGACTGAACCAAAACCCGCTACCCTTCCAGGGACCAAATCCCTCCATTCCCATCCTTTTCATGTATTTGTCAAGACGCCCCTTAACAGTCACTATCGTATCTGCATTCATTACCACCCCCGGAAGCGAGTTCCAGGCACCCACCACCTTCTGTGTAAAACAATTGCCTCGCACATCTCCTTTAATCCTTGCCCCTCGCACTTTAACCTTAAGGCCCCTAGTAATTGACTCTTCCATCCTGGGAAAAAGCTTCTGACTATCCACTCCTTCCATGACCCTCATAATTATGTAGACTTCTATTAGGTCGCCGCTCAACCTCTATCATTCTAGTGAAAACAAAGTAAGTTTCTCCAATCTCTCCTCATAGCTAATGCTCTCCATACCAGGCAACATCCTGGTAAATATTTTCTGTACCCTCTCCAAAGCCTTCACGTCCTTCTGGTAGTGTGGCGACCAAAATTGAACACTATATTCCCAGTGTGGCCTAAATAAGGTTCTATAAAGCTGCAACCTGGCTTGCCACTTTTTAAACTCAATGCCCTGGCCGTTGAAGGCAAGCATGCCATATGCCTTCTTGATTACATTCTCCACCTGCGTTGCCACTTTCAGTGACCTGTGTACCTGTACACCCTCTGCCTATCAATACTCTTAAGGATTCTGCCATTTACAGTGTATATTTCCTGTTATATATATTTCCTGTTATATTACAATGGATATTTTTGCAGGTGTTTGACCAGCTTAATACTACTTTGTCATAGAGAGTGTCCAAAACAGAAGAGGATCGTTCGGCTCTACTGGTCAATGCCAGTGCTTATGCCATGCATCAGCCTGCTATCAGCGCTGCTTCATCTCGGCTGATCAAAATATCATTGCATCTGTCTCCCCAAATGTGTTTTATCTAGTTCCCTTTCAATACAATGTAACACAAATCATTGTGTCAACTCCGAATATTTTGTATTTTCTCAACATTAAGGCCCAATAAAAATAAGGTTTTGTTTCTTTCTTCATCTTGCAGGTGCTACAGACGTTGAATACGCTCAGATCACAATATTGAAGAAACCCGAACACAAAGGCATGTAAATATTAATAATATTTGTGCATTTCTGTGCACAACTGTATGAATTCGTGGATGACAAAGCATTTCTTAACTGTTAATTTCACTCGCGGAAATGGTAGATTCACTCGCGGAAATTTCAGAGATTCACCACCCTCTGTGAAAATAAATTTCGACGGATCTCTGTTTTAAATGGTCAACCATTTATCTCTTACTTATGCCCCCTTGTTTGAGACTCTCCCATAGTGAAAAGATTTGCATCTTCTACCCTCCCAAACCCCTCAGGGTCTTATAAGTTTGAATAAGGGCACCACTCACCCCTTTAAACTCCAAGGAGCACAGACTCAAACTATTTAGTCGGTCTTGAGAGGACAACTCTCTCATCCGGGGAATTAATCTGTTGAATCTTCTTTGGGCTGCATTGGGCTGCATCCAATTTTACTATTTCATTTTGTAGGTAATTCACACGATCCCACGAAAGAGAAAAAATGTATATAGACATATTGAACGAATGGCATTCAGCAATACTTTCGCTATTCAAATCTGCGAATTGAAAAACAACATGTTTGACTTTCTGTGGGCAATAATGCCAAGGAACTATTTTCTGGAAACGCAAACTTTGCTAATGTAAGACAGGTTTTTATTCCATTCATTTCCTCTCTTTCAGCAGCTGACGCAACAGATCCAAAAGCGAAAGTGAATAAACCCACAAAAACTGGTAGGTTATTGGAAGGAAAAATGCAAAAGCTCCTATTCAGATTTGCATTGGTCGATTACAGAAAGCCTCTTAAATCTCAAACCATCAGATTTCTATGGATTTTCTGAACCGCAATGTAAAAACACACATTAAAATTGTAGCGAGTAGAAATATCTCGCAAATGATGAAAAATTCCTCCTAAATTTTCTGAGGAATGAATTAGATTTGGTGGCACTGAATTAATGTATTAATTAAAGGAGTATTTGCATTTAGAAAACAGTTTTCACAACCAACAGAAATTTCGAATAATCTCACAGCAATTGAAATACTCAAGAAGTCTGTTCGATGTTATATTATGATGTGGAGATGCAGGCGTTGGTCTGTGGTAAACACAGTAAGAAGTCTCAAAACACCAGGTTAAAGTCCAATAGGTTCATATAAACCTGTTGGACTTTAACCTGGTGTTGTAAGACTTCTTACGATGTTATATTAACCAGCTTATCAGTTTCTGTAATCTTGACTTCATGATAATTATTGACCAGGGAATTGGCCAATGGTCTCTCGCTGCTATTTGAAATATAAAATTTTCTACGTCCATCCGAGCACTCAGGAGAGTTGATTTGTTATCCCATTAGAAAGGTGGCACCTCCAAAATACAGTGTTATCTTAGTATAGCACAGCAGAGTTGGCCTTAACGTCTGTGCTCAAGTCCTGAAGTGAGACTTGATAATACCATATTACTTTGCAATTAATCACACCCATTAGAAATACTGCTTGTGCCACAAATCTACCCACTTAGCTTCTGCAGTCTCAAATCAGAACAGAAAATGCTGGAAAAGCTCACAAGGTCTGGCAGCATCTATGGAGAGAGGAACATAATTTACATTTCGAGCCCGTGTGATTCTTCTTTAGAGCTGAAGACACTTCTTCAGCAATCTCTCTCTCTGTTCCATGCAGTCTGTATTACCCAGTTAACTTCAGAAATCTCCCGCTGCTGAATACTGTCTGTATCAAAAAGTGTTTGCACTAAATCTTCTTCGAAGCCCTCTTCAATTCCAAACATTCATATTCATTCATTTTCAATGCAACTGGTCGATGGAACTGTACATGAACTCCTTGATAGTCCTGAGTGTCTTCATCATATATGCCATTTTTGTTTTCCTGATGTCTTTATAGCTTTGCCTTCAAATAAGAATGCTATTCTCTTCAGCTCCTTGTAGCCAATCATAGAAACATAGAATCCCAACAATGTAGAAGGAGGCTGCACCAACTCTACGAAAGAGCATCTTAATCACCCCAATCCCCGCATTCCCTTACATAAAGCATGGCTAATCAACCTAACCTTCCCATCTTTAGACACTAAGGGATAATTGATCAAATGTATCCAAACTACAGATCTTTGGACGACGAGTGCAAACCACAGCAGACACGGGGGAGGGAACGTGCAAACTGGACACAGACAGTGACCCAAGTTGGGAATCAAACCCAGGTCACTGGCGTTGTGAGCCAGCTGTGTCACCATGCTTCCAATACCACGTGTTTCATTCTTCTAATAATGTTTCAATAGATTTTTAATGAAATATATGTTTTGTGTTTTTTTTAATCTTGTAGGTGCTCCAGAAGTAATTTATGCTCAGGTTAAAACTTCAAAGCAAGAACATAAAGGTATTTAATTAAGCAAAACACTTAAGAGGTTATCTTAATATTTGCATGAATCTGAGGATTCTAAATTACTTCTTAAATATTAAAGATAACTGCGCATTGACAAAGTGGACGACCGTTATGTTAGCAGTAGTTCGGCATGTAAAATGCTCAGGCCGACACATAATCAAAATCAAAATGATTGATTTATATATGGAAAATTGTTTGTGCTGACAATTTAAGCCTTGCTACAATAAGACAGATTTGCTTTTGTTTTCTCTCCCTTTCTCTTGCTCTTTCGCCATGTAGCTGACTCAACAGATTTATATGCACAAGTGGATAAAAACAATGCATCAAAGAATACAGGTAAGAATTCTGAAACAGGTACACAAACCTGTATTTAGATTTAAATGTTAGCTTTTCTTAAATGTCCTTGAATCTAAAGACATTCTTTTTTACGTTGGGTTCAAAGTAGTAGTGTATGAAATGAGATGTCATCACAGTCCACGGTCCCCTTTCAGTGATTAAAAGGGACCTTCATCGATAAGCTTAGCCGGTGGAGGAATTGAAGCCAAGCTGTTAGTGTCATTCCGGATCACGAACCAACGTTCAAGCCAAATGAAATAATGGAACCCCACATGAACATTATGTTGAAAGATGCACAAAATACAAATAGGCGGAGTTAGACAGATTTATAATTGGTAAAAACTTGAATGGTTATGGGAGAAGGCAGGAAAGTGGGGATGAGAAGCATATCAGCCATGATTGAATGGCAGAGCAGACTCGATGGACCGAATGGCCTAATACTGCTCCGCCATTATGAACTCATGAACTTATCTTACAGTTCACACTTTCTTTAATATTGTCTGAGAAATTCATTATCGTTCCTACTAATTTGCTGTCAGGTTATCAACAAAGCTTTTGTCTCCATGTACTTTGAATTCCTTTCGAATTGTAATCAGAACAATACAGCACAGGAACAAACCCTTCGGCCCTCTAAGCCTGCGCCACTCATGTGCCCACTAGACCATTCTGTTGTATCCCTCTCTTCTCAGTCTGTTCATGTGGTTTTCTAGATAAGTCTTAAACGATCCCAGCGTGTACGCCTCAATCACCTTGCTTGGCAGTGCATTCCAGGCCCCCACCACCCTCTGTATAAAATACGTCCCCCTGACATCTGTGTTGAACCTTGCCCCACTCATCTTGAACCCGTGACCCCTTGTGTTCGTCACCTCCGACCTGGGAAAAAGCTTCCCACTGTTCAGACTATCTATGCCCTTCATAATTTTATAAACCTCTATTAGGTCGCCCCTCATCCTCCCTCTTTCCAGGGAGAACAACCCCAGTTTATCTAATCTCTTCTCATAGCTAAGACCCTCCATACCAGGCAACATCCTTGTAAACCTTCTCTGTACTCTCTCCAAAGCCTCCACGTCCTTCTGGTAGTGTGGTGACCAGAACTGGACGCAGTGTTCCAAATGTGGCCTAACCACCGTTCTATACAGTTGCAACATCATATGCCAACTTTTATATTCTATGCCCCGTCCAATAAAGGCAAGCGTGCCATATGCCTTCTTCAGCACCCTCTCCACGTGTGTTGCCACCTTTAAGGATCTTTAAGGACTTGTACACCCATGTCCCTCTGTGTGTCTATACTCCTGATGGTTCTGCCATTTATTGTATAGCTCCCCCTTACATTAGATCTACCGAAATGCATCACTTCGCATTTATCTGGATTAAATTCCATCTGCCGTTTTTCCGCCCAATGTTCCAGCCTATCTATATCCTGCTGTATTCTCTGACAATGTTCATCACTATCTGCAACTCCAGCAATCTTTGTGTCGTCCGCAAACTTACTGATCACACCAGCTACATCTTCCTCCAAATCAATTATATATATCACAAACAGCAGAGGTCCCAACACAGAGCCCTGCGGAACACCACTAGTCACAGACCTCCAAACGGAAAAAGACCCCTCCACTGCTATCCTCTGTCTTCTATGGCTAAACCAGTTCTCCACCCATCTAGCTAGCTCACCTTTTATCCCGTCAGATATAACCTTTTGCACCAGCCTGACATGAGGGACCTTGTCAAACGCTTTACTAAAATCCATATAGTCTACATCCACGGCCCTTCCTTCATCAATCGTTTTTGTCACCTCCTCGAAAAACTAAACCAAATTTGTGAGGCATGACCTCCCTTGTACAAAACCATGCTGTCTATCGCTAATGAGATTATTCAGTTCCAAATGTGCATAAGAATCTCTAAGAATCTTCTTCAACAACTTCCCTACCATGGACGTCAAGCTCACCAACCTATAAATACCCGGGTTATCCTTGCTACCCTTCTTAAATAACGGGACCACATTTGCTATCCTCGTATCCTCTGGGACCTCACCAGTGAAGAGACAAGGATTTCTGTTAGAGGCCCAGCAATTGCATCTCTCACCTCCCTGAGGAGTCTAGGATAGATGCCATCCGGCCCTGGGGATTTGTCTGTCTTAATGTTTCCTAAAAAACCTAACACTTCCTCCCTTGTAACTGAGATTTTTTTCTAACGGGTCAACACATCTCTCTGACAACCAGTCAACATGTCCCTCTCCTTTGTGAATACTGATGCAAAGTATTCGTTCAGGATCTCACCTAGTTCCTTTGGTTCTAAGCATAATTCCCCTCCTCTGTCCCTGAGAGGGCTGATTCTTTCCCTGACAACCCTCTTGTTCCTAACGTATGTATAAAATGCCTTAGGATTCTCGTTAATCCTGTCTGCCAAGGACATTTCGTGACCCCTTTTTGCCCTTCTAACTCCCTGTTTGAGTTCTTTTCTACTTTCTCTGTATTCCTCCAAAGCTCCATCTGTTTTAGCTGCCTGGACCTCATGTATGCCTCTTTTTTCTTTTTGATTAGACCCACAATTTCACTGGTTATCCACGGCTTCCGATTCCTACCTTTCCTATCCTTCCTCTTTACAGGGACATGCCTGTCCTGCAGTCCTATCAACTGCTCCTTAAAAGACTCCCACATGCCAGATGTGGATTTACCCTCGAACAGCCTCTCCCAATCAACAGCCATCAAGTCCTGCCTAATCCGGCTGTAGTTAGCCTTCCCCCAATTCAGCACCTTACCCATAGGACAACACTCATCTTTTTCCATTACTATCCTAAAGTTTACAGAATTGTGGTCACTATTTGCCACATGTTCCCCTACTGCAACTTTGATGACCTGACCGGGCTCATTCCCCAGTACTAGGTCCGGTATAGCCCCCTCTCTAGTTGGACTGTCAACATATTGTTCCAAAGAGCCTTCCTGTACGCATTTTATAAATTCTTCCCCGTCCAGGCCCCCAGCCCTAAGAGATTTCCAGTGTATGTGAGGGAAATTAAAGTCTCCTATTACAGCAACCTTATTTTTTCTGTACCTGTCCAGAATCTCCTTACATATCCGTTCCTCAACTTCCCGTGGGCAGTTGGGAGGCCTCTAGTATACCCCCAGCATAGTGACTGCGCCCTTCCTGTTTCTGAGCCCCACCCACAGTGACTCGTTACCTGACCCTTCCATATTGTCCACCCTCTCTACCGCTGTAATATGCTCCCTAACCAGCATTGCTACTCCCCCACCTCCCCTCGCCCCTCCTCTGTCTCGCCTAAAACACTTGTACCCCGGAATATTCAGCTGCCAGTCCTGTCCTTCTTTTAACCAAGTCTCCGTCACTGCAATCACATCCAAATTCCACGCAAGCATTAAGGCTCTAAGCTCGTCTGTCTTGCCCGTAACGCTCGTTGCATTGAAACAGATGAACTCCAGACCTCCAGGCCCACTGAGGTTATCCTCCTCCAGAATGCTCTTCCTCTTAGATAGCCTTGTCTTGTCCCCAATCTCGTCCCCAGCCTCTATGCTTCTTGACCTATTGTTCTGAGCCCCACACCCTGCCACATTAGTTTAAACCCACTCGAACCACACTAGCAAACTCCCAGCTAGGATATTCGTACCCCTCCAGTTTAGGTGCAACCCATCCTTCTTGTACAGGTGCCATCCTCTCCTGAAGACTTCCCAGTGAACTATGCATTCGAAACCCTCCCTCCTGCACCAGTCCTTTAGCCACACGTTCAGCTGTGCAGTCCCCCTGTTCCTAGCCTCACTGGCACGTGGCACTGGGAGTAGCCCAGAGATCGCTACCCTAGAGGGCCTGCTTTTTAGCCTCCTACCCAACCCCCTGAATTGCTCTCGCAGGACCTCCCTGCTCTTTCTGCCTACGTCACTTGCACCAATGTGGACAATGACGTCTGTCTGGTTACCCGTCTTTTTTAGGATGCTTCCTACCCACTCAGAGACATCCAGGACCCCGGCACGAGGGAGGCAGACTTCCATCCTGGAGTCTTGTTCACGCCCACAGAACCACCTGTATGTGCCTCTAACCATTTCGTCCCTCACTACTATTGCTCTCCTGGTTCCCCTCTTTCCCTTCTGAGCCACAGAGCCCGATTCCGTACCAGTGACCTGGTCATCGTGGCTTACCTCTGGAGGGTCATCCCCCCCTCCTCCCCACAGTATCCAAAACGGTATACTTATTTTAGAGGGGGACAACCACAGGGAATCCCATCACTGACTGCTCTCCCCCTTCCTCTCTCCTCCCCTCCTCCCCTCCTCTCTCCCGCCATATTATTATATGAAGGAAATACAGCAATCCACGTGCGCACAGCCAAGTTCCCTGGATAGTGGCTTGATACTATCCAGGTTATCAGTATTTGTGATTTTGATTGAACTGGCTAGTGCAGCATTTAGCCTTCACCACAAGGACAGCAGGCTCAAGGAGACAGTTCACCATCACCTACTTAAGTGTAATTCGTGATGAGAAATAAATGCTGCTCGAGCCACTTGCACGCACAGGCCCATGAATGAATACAATTGACGACAGTCCAGTGTGGTACTCATGGAGCTATGTAAAAACAATTTACCTGCCTTCAAAAGATCCCATGGTACTACATCGAAGAAGCATAATGGAGTTTTCCCCGATACCCGAGCCAACATTTATCATTCAATCAAAATTACAAATACAGATAACCTATATGGTATCACGTCGCTACCCAAGCAACTTGTACGCACGTGTGTTGCTGTACTTCCTACATATAATAATTATTACAATTAAAAAATACTTCAAAGACTGCAAAGTACATAGAGACAAAAAACTTTCTTAATAACCTGACATGAAATTAGTCGGAACGATAATGAATTTTTCAGACAATATTAAAGAACATGTCACCTGTGAGTTAAGTTCATCAATTCATGAGATATAGGAGCAGGATTAGGCTATTCGGTCCATCGAGTCTGCTCCACCATTCGACCATGGCTGATATGTTCCTCATCTCCATTTTCCTGCCTTCTCTCCTTGCAAGTCACTCAATTGTATTAATCGCTATAAAGTCTCAAAACAAAATAAACTAGATGGACCACCAGGCATCGACTGAGACATTGGAAAAGATAATGACAAAACGAACAGCTCTGTCGACCCTGCAAAGTCCTCCTTACTAACATCTGGGGGCTAGTGCCAACATTGAGAGAATATTCTCACAGACTAGTAAAGCCGCAGTCATCCTCGGGACTATACCTTAAAGATAACACCCCATACACCACCATTGCCATCCATGGATGTATCCTGTCCACTGATAGGACAGACCCAGCAGAGGTGGCGGCACAATGGTATACGGTCGGGAGTGAGTTGCTGTGGGATTCCTTAACATCGACTCTGAATCCCATGAATTCTCATGGCTTCAGGTTAAACCTGGGCAAGGAGACCGCTTACTGGTTATCACGTACTGTCCTCCTTCGGCTGATGACTCAGTATTCCTCCATGTTGAACAACACTTGGCGAAAGCACTGAGGAGGGGATGGGCGCAAAATGCACTCTGGGTGGGGGATTTCAATGTCCGCCACCAAGAGTGGCTCGGCAGGAGCACTACTGATTGAGCTGGTCGGGTCCCAAAGGACATAACTGTTATACTGGGTCTGCAGAAGGTGGTGAAGGAACCAACAAGAGGACAAGACATGCTTGACCTCATCCCTACCAATCTGTCGGCTGCAGGTGTAATCTATCCATGACAGCGTCGGTCATAGTGAGCACAGTCCTTGTGGAGATGAAGCGCTGCCTTCACTTTGAGAATTACCTATATCGTGTTGTATGGCAGTATCACTGTTCTCAATAGGACAGACGTCGACCAGTATGGGTATCTATGAGGCGCTGTGGGCCATCAAAAGCAACTGAAATACACTCCAACACAATCTGCAACCTCATGCCCCGGCATTTCCCCCACTCAACCCTGATGATCAAGCCAGGGGATCAACACTGGTTCATTGGAGAGTGCAGGAGGGAATGCAAGGAGCAGCACCAGGCATAGTTAAAATTGAAGTGTGAACCTGGTGAAGCAACCAAATAGTACAACTTGCATGCCAAAGGCCATAAAAATCAAGTGATAGATAGAGTTAAACGATCCCACAGCTATCCTATCAGATCTAAACTCTACAGTCCTGCCACATCCAGTCCTGAATTGTGGTGGACAATTAAACAACTCACTGGAGGAAGGGGCTCCACACATATCCCCATCGTCAATAATGGAGGAGCCCAGAACCTCAGTACAAAATATAAGGCTGAAGAATTTGCAGCAATCTTCAGTCTGAAGTGCGGAGTGGGTGATCCACCTTGGCCTCCTTCAGTGGTCCGCAGCATCTCAAATGCCAATTTCCAGTCAATTGGATTCGCTCTACGTTATATTAAGAAACAGCTGGAAGCACTGGATACTGCAAAGGCAATGGACCCTGATAACATTCCGGCAAGAGTACGGAAGACTTGAGCTCCAGAACTTACCGCTGCCCTAGTCAAGCTCCTCCAGTACAGTTACAACACTGGCATCTACTCCATAATGTGGAAAATTGCCCAGGAATGTTCTGTCCACAAAAAGCAGAATAAATCCAACCCGGTCAATTTCCCCCCATCACTCTACTCTCAATCATCAGTAAAGTGGTCGAAGGGGGTAATAAACAGTGCTATCAAGCAACACCTGCTTCGCAATAACCTGCTCAGTGACGCCCAGTTTGGGTTTCGCCAGCGTCACTCAGCTCCTGACCTCATTACAGCCTTGGTTCAAACGTGGACGAAACAGCTAAATTCCAAAAGTGAAGTGAGAGTGACAGCCCTTATAATAAAGTCGCATTCGACCGAGTATGGCGGCAAGGAGCCTCAGCAAAACTGGAATCGATGGGTATCAGGGGGCAAATTCTCCTCCCTGTTGATTTCACATATGGGAAGATAATTGTGGTTGCGGAGGGCCAGTCATCTCAGCTCCAGGACATCAGTGTAGTATCCTAGGCCCAACCTATCTTCAGCTGCTTCATCAATGACCTTCCCTTCGTCATAAGCTCAGGAGCCGGAGTGTTCACTGATGATTGCACAATGTTCAGCACCATTCGTGCGATTCCTCAGATACCGAAGCAGTCCATGTTCAAAGGCAACAAGATCTGGACAATATCCAGGTTTGTGCTGACAAGCAGCAAGTAACATTTGCACCACACAAATGCCAGGCATTGACCACCACAAATGAGTGACACTCTGACATACACCCCTTGATATTCAGTGGTGTTATCATCACTGAATCCCCCACTTTCAACATCCTTGAGGTTAGCATTGACCAGGAACTCACTTGGACTCGCCACATAAACACAATGGCTACAAGAGCCAGTCAGAGGCTGGGAATACTGCGGTGGGTAACTCACCTGCTAACTCCCCAAAGCCTATCCACCATCAAGAAGACACAAGTGAGGAGTGTGATGGAATACTTCCTACTTGCCTGGATGGGTGCAGCTCCAATAACACTTAAGAAGCTTGACACGATCCAGGACAAAGCAGCCCACTTGATTGGCACTATATCTACAAACAGCCACTCCCTCCACCACCGACACACAGTAGCAGCAGTGTGTACTATCTGCAAGATGCACTGCAGCAATCCAGTAAAGATCATTGGGCAGCACCTTCCAAACCCACGCCCACTTCCATCTAGAAGGACAAGGACAGCAAATGCATGGGAACACCACCAATTGGAAGTTCCCCTCGAAGTCACTCACCGCCCTGACTTGGAATTATAGCGACATTCGTTCACTGTCGCTGGGGCAAAATCCTGGAATTCTCTCCTTAACGGCATTGTCGATCAACCCATAGCACATGGACTGCAGCGATTCAAGAAGGGGGTGCACCAGCACCTTCTCAAGGGCAAGGGATGGCAATAAATGCTGCCCAGCCAGCAAAGCCCATGTCCCATGAATGAATGAATAATGGAATGAAAAATAACAAACCGAATGAACACTATGGTCAGTAGATTTTTGTGAAACAAACGTTGCTCACAGTGTAAGGAAAAAGAAAATGCATGAATTGTTTTGGGTCGAATTTTATTAATCTTTGCATTGGTCATTTAAATTTGCTACTGTACGATAATGCTTATTTGTCTCTCTCGTCCTGCAGCCGTCCCAACAGATCTATATGCTCAAGTGAATAAATCAAAAAAAACCTCATGAATAAAGGTAGGTAACGAGGGAAATTGTGTAATTATGTGCAGAGCATCTTGCAGAAACCATTCGTATTTACAGTGGGGTCAGAAAATAAACTGTGTTGAAGCAAATTTCATTTAGTTGCCTTTTTAACTTGGTTATTAACCTTATTAAGCCACCAACTTCATTCGTTGAGGGGACTAACTAGTCATTTCTTTTCCGAATGTTGTGCTTTCATGCTGCACAGAATATCAATCAGACAGTTTTTACTTTCTAATTCTCCAAATTAATTCGATTCAAACAAAATTCTCACAGTAGTCGTAACCAGGCCATTGTGCAAACAGCGCAAAGTCTAGAATCATTTTTTCAGACTGTTCGAAACTTTGCAATGCATTGCAATCAAAGGAACTATCAGTAAAGAGTTTAATGATTGCTGGCGAATCACCACCTTCTGAAGGGCAATTGGGGATGGACAACAAATGCTGGAAGGGCCAACGCATCCTGAGAAAGATATTTTAAAAAAATAGTCCAAATAGAGATCGGAGAAAATGCATTCAAATTTCATCTTCATGCCAGTTTATCACATAATTCGATGTTTTAAAAAATCCAGCTTTGCTAAATAAGGGTAGAAATTTGGAGAGTTACACAACCAGTCAACCAATACTTAGCAAGAGAAAGGTTTAGATTATTAGAATTCCAGAGCAGATTAACAATTTCATCTTAAATTTTAAAAATGCCATGAAATAATGGAGCAAAATTGAAGCTGCTGATTTAACAGTTGCTCGTTTAATTATTTCAGCAAACAATGAAGAAAATGGTTAACTGTAAACCCATTACAAATGTGAATTTTAAATGAAGAGACATTAATCCAATGTGGCTTTACTCAGTCTGTCGTAATTGAGCACAAATCCATGTAAACGACACCATATTCCATCAGCACCCATGATTTATTGTTATAACTTCAACGTCAGCCTGCCTTCTGAATGCTGCACTGTATGACTGTGAATTCAAAACTAAATATCAGGAAGGTGAAGTAATACATGTATGCTTTCTCATGTTGCACTTTTCACAGATCAACTTACATTAAGACATTGACTGGTTTGGTCGCCTCAACTACTCGTTGGAGTCTGCGGGCATTCCCTGATGTCAGAAAAATACAAATTAAACTCGAGAAAATGTATTTTACCCTATTCGTCACATACCTGTAATTTCGAACAGAAGCAACACGTATTTCAGCTACAGGACTGATTCAAATAAAACACGAAAAAATAAACTGATATTTGAAATGCTTAAATACTGACAAAACCCAGAGTCCCCTCACTATTCCTGTTACTTCTTCCAGCTTTACAACACGCCTCTTTAATCTTCTCCAGCACCCACAGCCCCCCCTTCCTCTGTAACCTCCTGCAGCCCCGACAACGCTACCTATCTCACTATCCTCCTCCAGCCCCGTCAACCCTCCCTATCTCGGTAACCTCATTTAGCAGCTCTGAACTCCCCGAGTTCCGATGGCACACCCTACCCCGGTAACATCCTTCATGCCCTATTGTTCGCTGAGACTTCCTGTTCTCCGACATTCTGTTTAAATTGACTCATCATGCCTTCTGCTGCCATGTGGCTACTGGAGTTGTACCACAAAACTCCATCGCCCTCCAATACAAGTCCATATTGTTATCATAAATCAATAGATTTGCTAAATGACTTGGATTCAGAGAGCATGACAAGTAAATGCTTATTCAACGAGTGAGTTTTACACGTTGAAAAAACCATTGAACAGTGTAATTAGTATAACCAGTATGAAATTAAATAGTGAGCTTTGCTCTTCGGACATTTTCTGTGGGCTTACACTAATAACTGTGGTGAGATTATCTCATGTTAATACATTAAATTATATTTGTAAATAAAAATAATAATTAATAATATTTATTATTTGTCTTGAGTCCGGACCCAAATGATCAATTGTTGCTTTATTCTGTAATGTCGTGATGTGTTTTCATTATATAATTTGAGATGAATAAATCTATTCTAGGCAGAAGATTTTGACCTCACATATGCTGTGCTTAATGGTGGACTGTGTACGTAAGTTTATATTAGAACGCGATAACGATTTCACCTTTGGAACAGGCGCTGTTTGAACACCTGGCTGCTTTTAGGTGTTTACATTTCTGTGAGCACTTCAGATATGATTTGGTTCCTCAGGTTATTGTACAATGGGCAAAGGTTGCCTGTTACAATATTCCAGTAAAGTTGTGAAATTTGAATACATAATTTAGCTCTTAAATGCTAGTGCCTTCGAAGTTTTACGAACAAGAGCAGACAGTGAACGAAGAAATAAATAATATATTTTTTGAAGGAGCACAGCCGCGGTTAGAGATTGTGTAGACTTGTTGTCGCCTGTCCACACCACCCCCTCATTCCCCCATAAGGAAACTCCAACAGCAGAGAAAGGGCACTAAAGATAAAAAAAAAGATCATTGGGAACTCTACTAATGAACACACGGTTGCGAAATTAACTTTCTCCCTGCTGCTCTTGTCGAAATTGTAAGTATCATAGAATCACTAAATCCCTATAGTGAAGAAAAGGTCATTCAGCCCATGTAGTCTGCACTGAGTCGCTGATAGAGTATCTTACCCAGGCTATCTGTCTTGCTCTATCCCCGTTATCCCCACAAACTCCCCAAAGCAGACTTGATCGAACTTAGGGCCTTTTCTGCACTATATGACTCTGTGGCTAATCCACCCATCTTACTTATCTTGGGGCACGAAGGGACAATTTGCCATGGCCAATCCACCTAACCCGCGAATCTTTGGACAATGGGAGTCCAAGGTTTTGTGTTTTAAATTGTGAAGGACTGTGTAAGTTTCAACACAGAAGGGCTATTTTCCATGCTTTGAACGTTCGTGACAAAGGTGAAGTAATTTTTATTGATTGTTAACAAGAGGGGATGACTAAAGCGGAATTATGTTTTTCAGAATATGGTTCGATACTTTCCAATGGGAATGAGACAGAGAAACGTAGAAAATAAGGGCAGTAGTAGGTCATTCGGTCTCTCAAGTCTGCTCCGCCAATGTATATGATCATGGCTGATCCTATATCTCAGCTCTATTATCCAGCGCTCTCCCTATACCTTTTGGTCCCTTTAGAGTGTAGAAATCTAACCTTCTGAAATACATTTAGTGATTTGGCCTCCAGAGCTTTCTGTGCAAAAGAATTTCACAGCTTCACTACCCTCTGAATCAAAACCTTGCTCCTTACCTCAGTGCTAAATTCCAGGGCGGCAGGGATTGAGAGAGACAGAGAGAGAGAGAGAGAGAGAGAGGGAGTGACAGCACAGAGAGAGAAAAGGTTGGGGGGGGGGGAGGAGTTTATTTATGTACTTATTTATTGCCAGGGCAGCATGGTGGCACAAAGGTTAGCAATGCTCTCTCACAGCACCAGGGACCCATGTTCAATTCCCGGCTTGGGTCATTGTCCGTGTGGTGTTTGCACGTTCTCCCCGTGTCTGAACAAAGAACAAAGAACAAAGAACAGTACAGCACAGGAAACAGGCCCTTCGGCCCTCCAAGCCTATGCCGCTCCTTGGTCCAACTAGACCAATCATTTGTATCCCTCCATTCCCAGACTGCTCATGTGACTATCCAGGTAAGTCTTAAACGATGTCAGCGTGCCTGCCTCCACCACCCTACTTGGCAGCGCATTCCAGGCCCCCACCACTCTCTGTGTAAAAAACGTCCCTCTGATATCTGAGTTATACTTCGCCCCTCTCACCTTGAGCCCGTGACCCCTCGTGATCGTCACCTCCGACCTGGGAAAAAGCTTCCCACTGTTCACCCTATCTATACCCTTCATAATCTTGTACGCGTGTGGGACATAAGCTTGTCCGTGTGGGTTTCATCCAGGTGGTCCGGTTTCCTCCCACAGTCCGAAAGACGTGCTGGTTAGGCGAATTGGCCATGCTAAATTCGCCCTCAGTGTACCCGAACAGGCGCCAGGGTGTGGCGATTTGGGGATTTTCACAGTAATTCCATTGCAGTGTTAATGTAAACCCACTTGTGACACAAATAAATAAAATTTTATCCCGTATCCTGAGATTGTGACCCGTTGTTCTAGAGCACGCCCTGCCCTCAGTACCAGCTACCCCGCTCCCCTTGCCCCCTCTCCCCCAACACCAACCCGCCCGTCGGTTTTGCAGGTGCAAAATCCCTGCACCCGCCATACAAATTTTTTTGCAACTCTGCATGTTATTTAGAGCAGAGTTTAGTTTTACACTTTAGACAGTACACAGAGTTGTTTCTGAACGTGGGAGTAATACATCAATGTGAACGTAATAGAATGATCAAATCTCACAATGCATTTTTTTCCACTGGTTGTGTGATCTCCTTTTGATGGAGCCTTTCGAAACCTCCCTTCTCTCATTTTAATTTCAAATGATCTGAGCACCCTTTCACGAGTAACACGTTGGAGCATTTGTGGTGATATTAGCACATTATATCGTTCCTTTTCAAATATGAATGGTATGTGCACTGAAGGCCTCTTAACGTGTTGTAACAGTGTGCAATCAAACACTCTCCACCAAATAAAGCATCCGCCAACCGAATATGCTGTCTGACTTTACTGTACCCTTCTGTGGAGAACAGGCCTACTCTTCGACTATTGACCGTCAGATCGTTTAGGTCCAGCAGAGACAGAAGACTGGTCCTGCGTCTAATATCTCATCTGGAAGACTGGATATCTGACAATACGCATTCCCCTTGTTTAAGGTTGGACTATAGGCTGACGGTCGCTCTATTCAATTCGCTGCACAGGAGCTTGCTCCACCATCTCCTCACAAGTGTGCTCTGCATTGAGACAATTCTGACAAGCTGACAATATTTAATGTTATACAGTTACAAGGAGAAGAATAGTGTCCATCCTCCTTCGTGGCAGAGTTTACCTCCTGAGAAACAACGTTGTGGATTTGAGCCCAACTCCAGAGAAATGGACATATAATCGAAGCTGTCATCTGCAAACTCCGCCAATTAAAGGCGCATTGGAGACTTATCTCCGCCTTCCAAGTCGCAAACAATCTCGATTTGGCATTGTATTGCCATTAATTTACTTTTATTAGCCAAATTAATGGCATTCCTTAACTGCACTCTGGGGGCACCTACACAACATAGGCTGTAGTGTTTTATTAAGGCATTATATCACTGCTCTCAAATAGAGTGTCATAGAGGTTCACAGCATGGAAACAGGCCCTTCGGCCCAAGTTGTCCATGCCGCCCTTTTTTTCTTAAACCCCTAAGCTGATCCAAATTGCCCGCATTTGGCCCATATCCCTCTATACCCATCGTACCCATGTAACTATCTAAATGCTTTTTAGAAGACAGAATTGTACCCGCCTCCACTACTACCTCTGGCAGCATGTTCCAGACACTCACCACCCTCTGTGTGAAATCAATTGCCCCTCTGGTCACTTTTGTATCTCTTCCCTCTCACCTTAAACCTATGCCCTCTAGTTTTAGACTCGTCTAGCTTTGGGAAAAGATAATGACTATCTATCTGATTGATCTATGCCCCTCATTAATTTGTAGACCTCTATAAGATCACCTCTCAGCCTCCTACGCTCCAGAGAAAAAAGTTTCAGTCTATCCAGCCTCTCCTTATAACTCAATTTATTTCCTCCTTGGCCTGTTGCCCAATTTATGGTTTTGTATCCAATGCAAATGCATCATTAAGATTTCGAATCAGAATTTCTTGTGAAATCAAGCTTTGGTTCAAAGAGATTGACCTCTCTGTCAAAACGGACTTGAAGGAATGTATCCTATCATTTAGAATGAACCTACGTGCAGAGAGCAGATGAACTTTTCCCTTCATTATGACTAAATTAGTTGTCTCTATCTTTCAGCTTGCACTTTCTCGCAATAAGTAAATGAATAAAGTAATTACCAAAATCAATCATAAACCATGATTCTGTGGCGCAATATCTACAGAATAATTCCTTATCATCATCATAGAATCATAGAAACTCTACAGTGCAGAAGGGGGCCATTTGGCTCATCGAGTCTGCACCGACAACAATCCCACCCAGGCTCTATCCCCGTAAGCTCACATATTTACCACTCTAATCCCTCTCACCTACGCACCCCAGGACAAAAAGAGGCAATTTAGCATGGCCAATGCACCTAACCCGCAAATCTTTGGACTGTGGGAGGAAACCAGAGCATCCGGAGGAAACCCACACACGGAGGACGTGCAAACTCCACACAAACAGTGGCCGGAATCGAACCCAGCCACTGGAGACGTGAAGCAGCGATGCTAGCCACTGTGTCACTGTGCCGTCTGCACTTCTGTCTCCTGAGTTGAGACAATTAACGTAGAGTTTGACAAGCTAGGGAAAGTCATATGTAAAGGGTTTAGAGGTGGCAGGTTTCTTGAAATGTATCAAGGAGAGATTTTTATGGCAATATGTTGAATCCTCAACAAGGGACGGTGCAGTATGTAATCTAATCCTGGGGAACAGAGCTGGACTGGTGTTCGCGGTGGTAGTGGGGAGCATTTTAGTGACAGTGGCCACAACGCAGTAACATTTAACATTTTAGAAAAAGAAATAGGTGGTCTGCAGAACCAAAATGTGGTTGGAGTGGGGTGAAGGCAAATTTTATTAAATTAAGGCAGGACTGTAGACTGGGAACAGCTTCCTGTGGGAAAATACACAACGGCAGATTTGGGGGCAGCGGCAGGGGACAGGGGGGCATCGGGTGGGAGAGGTGGGTGGCTTTCAAAAAGGCCCAACATGTTCCCATTAGGGTGAAATGTAGAAGCGACAAGCCCAGAGATCCCTGGATGTCCAGGAGTATTCAGTGCTGAATAAGAAATGAAAGATAGGCTTTTGGCAGGTACAAAGGGAGCAAATCAGCAGAGGTCTGAGAGGACAATAGAAAGTGCAGAGGGAACCTAAGAAGACAATTGGGAAAGCAAAGAAGGGGCATGACTGTCGAGTCGGATGAGGAAGAATCACATAATATTCTATAACTTTATTAAGGGGAAGAGGATAGCCATGGACATGGTAGGGTCCATTAGAGATCAAGGGCGCAATCTGTGCGTGGAGCTGGATAATATTGGTATGGTGTTAAACGAAAACTTTACATCTGTCTTCACATGGGAGAATGAAGATGTAGTACAGAATTGGGGGAGACAGGCTATGAAGTTCTTGAACAATTTTACATAGGGATTGAGGAAGTATCGGAGGTTTCTGGCGGGTGTAAAAGTTGACAAATCCTTAGGTCCAGATGAGTTGTATCCCAGGCTGCTGTGGGAGGCAAATGAAGGAATTGCAGGGGCGTTGACCCAAATATTTAATTCCACAGGTCAGGGGCCAGACGATTAGAGGTCATTTAATTTGGTTCCACTTTTCAAGAAGGGTGGTAGATATAAACGAGGGAATTACAGACCAGTGAGTCTTACATCAGTGATAGGGATGCTATTGGGAAAATTCTGAAGGTGATGATTAATCTTCACTTGGAGGGCCATGGTTTGGTTATTGATAGACAGTATTGCTTGTCAGAGGACGTCACACCCAACACATTTGATTGTACTTTCCGAGGATTTGACCAGGTGTCTAGATAAAGGTGGTGCAGTTGATGTACTTTATATGGAATTCAGCAAAGATTTTGAGAAGGACACACATGGGTGACTGACAGAGAAGGCAAGGGCACATGAGATCCAGGGTAACATGGCATAACAAAGAAAACAAGGAACAAAGAAATTTACAGCACAGGAACAGGCCCATCGGCCCTCCAAGCCTGCACCGACCATGCTGCCCGAATGAACTGAAACGTCATACGCTTCTGGGAACCATATCACTCCATTCCCATTCTATTCATGTATTTGTCAGGACGTTCTTTAAAAGCCACTGTCGTATCAGCTTCCACTACCTGCCCCGGCAGTGAGTTCCAGGCACCCACCATGCTCTGTGTAAAAACAAATGCCTCGTACATCTCCTTTAAACCTTGCCCCTCGCACCTCAAAGCTATGCCCCCTGGTAATTGACTCTTCCACCCGAGGAAAAACATGCTGACTATCCACTCTGTCCATGCCTCTCATAATGTTGTAGGCTTCTATCAGGTTGTCCCTCAACCTCTGTCGTTCCAGTGAGAACAAACCAAGATTCTCCAACCTCTCCTCATAGCTAATACCCTCCATACCAGGCAACATCCTGGTAAATATTTTCTGTACCCTCTCCAAAGCCTTCACATCCTTCTGTTACTGTGGCCACCAGAATTTAACACTGTATTCCAAATGCGGCCTAACTAATGTTCTTTAAACCTACAACATGATTTGTCAATTTTTAAACTCAATGCCCCCGACCGATGAAGGCAAGCCTTCATCGGTCGGGGTATGCCTTCTTGACTACCTTCTCCACCTGCGTTGTCATTTTCAATGACATGTGTACCTATACACCCAGATTCCACTGCCTATTAATACTCTTAAGGGTTCTGCAATTTACTGTATATTTCCCATCTGTATTAGACCTTCCAAAATGCATTACCTCACATATGTCCAGATTAATCTCTATCTGCCATCTCTCCGCCCAAGTCTCCAACCGACGTATATCCTGCTATATCCTCTGACAGTCCTCATCTCTATCCACAATTCCACCCAAACTTTGTGTTATCCGCAAACTAACTAATCAAACCAATTACATTTTCCTCCAAATCATTTATATATACTTTACAAACAGCAAAGATCCCAGCACTGATCCCTGACGAACGCCTCTTCTCACAGCCCTCCATTCAGAAATACACCCTTCCATTGCTACCCTCTGTCATCTATGACAGACATGATGTGGAGATGCCGGCGTTGGACTGGGGTAAACACAGTAAGAAGTTTAACAACACCAGGTTAAAGTCCAACAGGTTTATTTGGTAGCAAAAGCCACACAAGCTTTCGGAGCTCAAAGCCCCTTCTTCAGGTGAGTGGGAATTCTGTTCACAAACAGACTGAACAGAACGGATTACTGCAAAGTGTACCGAACATTGTCATCAAACCAGCAGACAAAGGAGGGGCCATCGTCATACTGAACAGAACGGATTACTGCAAAGAAGTGTACCGACTGTGTCTTTATAAGCTCTGTTTGTGAACAGAATTCCCACTCACCTGAAGAAGGGGCTTTGAGCTCCGAAAGCTTGTGTGGCTTTTGCGACCAAATATACCTGTTGGACTTTAACCTGGTGTTGTTAAACTTCTATCTATGACAGAGCCAGTTCTGTATCCATCTTGTCAGCTCAACTCTGATCCGGTGCGAGTTCACCTTCTGTACGAGTCTGCCATGGACGACTTTGCCGAAGGCCTTTCTGAAGTCCATGTGGATAACATTCACTGCCCTAACCTCATCAATCACCTTCATCACTTTCTCGAAAATCTCGATCAATGACGTCCCCTTCACAAAACCATGTTGCCTCTTGCTAAAACGTCCACTTATTTCCAAGTGGGAGTAAATCCTGTCTCGAAGAATTTTCTCCAATAATTTCCCGACCACTGAAGTAACGCTCACTGGCCTGTAATTACCTGAATTACCCTTGCTGCCCTTCTTAAACAAAGGAACAACATTGACTGTTCTCCAATCCTCTGGGACCTCCCCATAGCCAGTGAGGATACAAAGATTTCTCTCAAGGCCCCAACAATTTCCTTCCTTGCTCTCTCAGTATTCTGTGGTATATCCCATCAGGCCCTGGGGACTTGTCTACGTAATGTTTCTCAAGAACCACAATAGCTTCTCCTTTTTGATCTCAACATGATCCAAACTATCTACGCGTCTTTTCCCAGACTCATCATCCTCCAAGTCCTTCTCTTTGTTGAATGCTGACGCAAAGTACTCATTTAATACCTCACCCATTTCCTCTGGCTCCACGCATAGATTCCCTTCCCGTCCTTGAGTGGGCCAACCCTCTGGCTTCCCTCTTGCTCCTTATATATGTACACAAACCTTGGGATTTCCCTTAATCCTGCTGGCCAATGACATTTCGTGACCCCTTTTATCCCTCCTTGCTCCTCATTTAAGTTTATTTCTACTTTTCTTGTATTCCGCACTTGCATCCTGTGTTCCCAGCGCCTTAGCTTGACAAATTCATCTGTTTTTTCTCTTTGACTAGGCTCACAATATCTCTCATTATCCAAGGTTCCCTAAACTTGCAATACTTATCCTTCATCCTTATAGGAATGTGCTGGCCCTGAATGCCTATCAACTTATATTTGGAATCCTCCCACATGCCAGATGTTGATTTGCCCTCAAACATCTGCCCCAAATCTACATGCTACAGTTCCTGCCTAATATTGTTGTAATTAACCTTCCTCCAATTTAGCACCTCCACGTGAGGACTACACATATTTTTATCCATCAGTACACTAGAGCTTACTGAGTTACGGTCACTGTTCCCGAACTGCTTCCCTACTGAAACGCCGACCAGCCGGGCTCATTCCACAATACCAGTACGGCCCCTTCGCTAGTTGGACTATCTATATACCATTTCAAGAAGCCCTCCTGGATGCTCCTCAGAAAGTCTGCCCCATCCACGCCCCTAGCACTAAGTGAGTCCCCATCAATATAGGGGAAGTTAAATTCTCCAACCACAACAGCCCCATTGCTTTTACACCTTGTCAAAATCTGCCTATGTATCTGTTCCTCTATCTCCCACTGGCAGATGGGAAGCCTATAGCAAATGCCCAACATTGTGACTGCACCTTTCCTTTTCCTGATCTCTATCCACATTGCCACGATTACTCCCTATCACACAGGGGGTAATCGTGAGATCACAGCCCTTGAGGTCCTGCTTTTTAACTTTCTATCTAAATCCCTAAACTGCTGCTGCAGAACCTCATCACTCTTTCTACCTATGTCATTAGTACCAATAGATACCACGACCTCTGGCTGTTTAACCTTTCCCTTCAAAATGCTTTCTTTCCGTTCGGAGACACCCTGGACCCTGGCAGCAGGGAGGCAACATACCATCCTGGAGTCTCTTTCATGTCCACAGAAGCCTCTATCTGTACTCCCAACTATAGAGTCCCCTATAAGTATTGGTCCAGTGTTCTTTGTCCCTCCCTGCTTAAAAACAGAGCCAGTCGTGGTGCCACTTCTCTGGCTGCTGTTGCTGTTATCCCCTGATGGGCCATTCCCCCCAACGGTGTGCAAAACGCTATACTTGTTAGAGAGGGGAACGACCACGCACTGACTGCTTGCTCCTTATAGCGGGCACGCATCTATCTGCCTGCAACTTGAGAGTCACCTCATCACTAAAACTTCTGTGTATGATGCTTTCTGCCAAGTTCACGCTCCTAAGTGCATCCAACTGCTGCTCCAACCTATCTATGCGGTCTGTGAGGCATGTTGGATTCAAACCTGGCTCAGTGGTAGCACAGTAAGAAGTTTAACAACACCAGGTTAAAGTCCAACAGGTTTATTTGGTAGCAAAAGCCACACAAGCTTTCGAAGCTCTAAGCCCCTTCTTCAGGTGACCTGAATTCTTCAGACTCACCTGAAGAAGGGGCTTAGAGCTTCGAAAGCTTGTGTGGCTTTTGCTACCAAATAAACCTGTTGGACTTTAACCTGGTGTTGTTAAACTTCTTACTGTGTTTACCCCAGTCCAACGCCGGCATCTCCACATCAGTGGTAGCAGACAGAGGCTTGTGACACAAGTCTGTTAGTGTGACGGGAGGCCGGTGTCCAGTGATATACCATAGTCATCAGTTCCATTTCCCTTATTGTTCGTAATATAAATTATATGTATATTTGGCCAGGTTTCACTGGTGGAGGGGTGTAATAAGTTAGTTGATTGATGACACGAAGATTGGCAGATTGGTTAATCCTAACGAGGAAGGACTTAGGTTAGAGGAAGATGCAGGTGGTTTGGTCACATGGTCAGATCAGTGGCCGATGGAATTTAACACAAAAACGTGCAAGGTGATGTACTTTGGATGAGCAACAAGACAACGCAATACTCAACGAATGGCAGGACATTAGGAAGCTCATGGGAGCTGATGGATCTTGGTATGTTTGTCGATAGATACTGAAAGGTTACAAGACATGTTAATAATGCAATTAACAGGCATATAAATGACTTGCTTTTATCACTAGTGGTATAGATTATAAGAACAGGGAGATGGTGATTGAGCTGGATAACCGTTCATCAGGCCACGGTTGAAATACTGTGTGCAGTTCTGCCCACCTTACTATAGAAAGGTTGTGATTGGACTGGAGAGGACGCAGAGGAGATTCACTGGGATGTTGTCCTGTAATTAAGCATTTGAGTTATGAAGAGAGGCTTGATCGGCTTGGGTTACTTTCTTTCGAGCAGCGAAGGCTGGGGTCGGGGGGAGGGGCGGGGGTGGGCGGTGGTGGGGTATCAGATTGAACTATAAAAGATTATGAGGGGCATGGACAAGTGGATTTGAAGCAGCCGTTCTCCTTAGCTGATGGGTTAAAAACGAGAGGACATAATTTTAAGGTGAGAGGAGGAGGTTTCGAAAAAAATTGTGAAATTTGTTTTCACCCACAGGGAGTGAGGATCTGGAATGCACTGCCTGCAAGGATAGTAGTGGCAGAGTCCCTCTTAACATTTAAATGGTACGTGGATGAACACTTGAAATGTCACAACATTCAAGGCTATTGGCCAAGCGCTGGAAAGTGGGTTTCATGTAGATTTAGTGTTATTTTGTCGTAGCAGACTCGATGGGCCGAAGAGCCTCCTCTATGTGATTATACAACTCTTTCGATAGAGAAGGCCAGAATACCAGTGATTTATTTGTTTCACAAAGTGCATTATGGCAGTGATCCATCTTGGCAATATTGCCAAACCGTTTTCTTTATTTTCTTGTTTAATTTAGGTGAGTTACACAGTTGCCGCCTTCTTACAATCAAAAGGAAATAAATAATTTAGGAACATAGGGACCTCAGAGCAGGAGTAGGCCATTCTCCCTGTCGAGGCTGTTCCACCATTCGGTGAGGTCATGGTTGATCTGTGGCCTAACTCCATACACCTGACTTCGTAGTCACCATGACTCTCATGATCTTGGTCTTGGCCCCTTCTATTTTCCCAGGCCCTCATGAAAAACTCTAGGTTATCTGCTGAAAAACTCTAGGTTATCTACTGAAAAACTCTAGGTTATCTGCTGAAAAACTCTAGGTTATCTACTGAAAACCTCACACAGTCACCTGAAAATCTCCAACCAGTTGAGCCAAATGTGCTGGTGCCAAATGCTCCCCATAAGGCCTGGTTTCCCTCACCCCCCTCCCCCCCGCCACCCCCGCCCTCATTTAACAATGAGTGGGAGACCAGCTGATTTTTGTCCATCAGTCACGAGGGTCATTATGTTTTATTTTTAAAGGTACCCCCGTGAAGCAGCGAGCCTGGCTTTCATATCTTCCAACCTCAGAAGTTCGATGCCCGATTAGATGCACTTAATAGACCGTTCTAATTCAATGAAGTCTACGGCTCCCATGTCTACCCCCACCGTTATTGGAGGAACTTTAATTGCTACAATACCACTGTCGTGACCTTTTCTCTGGAAGAGGGGATACCTGCATGGTGCACTCAGGTACCAGCCTTGACTTTCTTCCAAGGCAGCACACGTTTTACTTGTTCCTGGATCATCGCCACGGCTGTGTCCATTGTCAATGCTTGCAATCATACATCCACTGGAAACTGCAACTTTCTGGAGTATGTTATTCAATCCGCTTAGAGTCGGCTCTAAGTGGCGACAGTTGGGTTCCTATAACAAATTTACTAGCAGCATAACACAAACACTTTCCATAGAGAACTAGTTGCATGAGCTCCCACCCCATAGTTGTAAGTTTTTGCTGCCTGGGGCCCCTTGTATTTCCTGAGCCAGTTTTCCTGGTTCGGAAGTGGCAAGGCTGGTGTGCCATGGCGACGTATTTCTTCCGCCAGTGGCACGGCCTCAATTATGACGTGCAGCTCCTGCATATTGAACTGGGGCGTGCTTCGACCGCCCTGCAGGAGTTGCCCCTCTTATACCAGGGCCTCCTCACCGTCTGGAACACGGTCGCCTCGCGACGCAGCTCCCCCCCATCAGGAGTAGCGGCTCTCATGCGAGAGCCGCTGCTCAGGAATCCGCTCCTCCAGCCGTATGACTTCAGGTGGCTGGCGGAGAGGAGGGCTGTGGACGCCGGGGTGATGAGAATCGGGGACGTGCTCGATGGCGGAGGGGCGGGCTGCATGAGTCCCCGCATGCTGGCAAAGCGCGGGGACGACTGTCCGGCGCGTGGCCAAAGCCATCCTAGACCTTAGGATGGTCGTGCTCGGCCCCGAAACTGCACGCAAACTCAAGGCGGTGCAGGCGTGCGGTGGGATCCCGGCCGAGCGTTCCCCTGTTCGGACGGAATTCCACATTGGCCCAAAACCTCAACCCCCCTCCCTGGGTGAGGTGCCCCACAGCCTGAGCCGCCTCGCGGAAATGTCCTCCGTGCCTTTTTCTACCACGTGGAGGCGTTTCCTGTGCGGGCTGCTGCTGCACACCTTCCACTACCGCCTCCTCGCCTGTCGCCCGGGTACACCTTGGTGGGCCTTGTTGCCGCCGGGCGGCGGAGGTCCCCACTGGAGGTCCCTCTACGGAGAGATCTCCCCCAATTACGTCGGGGACCTGGGGTGGAGGGTGATGCATGCAGCAGTTCCGCACAACCGTAGGATTCACTGGTTCACGGGCTCCGAAGACTGCCCTTTCTGTGGCCTTGTGGAGTCCGTGGACCATGTCTATGTTGTGTGTCTTAGGCTGCACTCCCTTTATGTTTTCCTAAAGAACCTTTTATTGATGCTTTGTTTGCACTTCAGTCCCACGCTTGTGATCTACGGACACCCGGTGCGGAGAGGGGAGGGGAGGGATGGCGACCTCCTCCTGGGCCTGGCAAAACGCGCCATTTACCGGTCCAGGCAGCGGGCGATCGAGGGGGCCGTCCATCTTGACTGTCTTCCTCTCTACCGCGGCTACGTTCGCAGCCGGGTGTCCCTGGAGAGGGAGCATGCGGTGTCCACGGGCGCGGTTGACGCCTTCCGCGCCTGCTGGGCACCGCAGGGGTTGGGGTGTGTTATCGACCCTAATAATCACATTTTAATTTGATGTTTTTAAGTTTCCTTTGTACTTTGATTTCTGTTCCGGCTGTTTCCCCTCCTTTTTGGGGAGCTGCCCCTTTTACTGTGTCCTGACTTAATCTGAGTTTGTTTATTTGGTTTGACCTAAAAAGAGGGCAAGTGGCAAGGCTATTTGAACGGCTCTTTTTGAAAAGTCCAAATTGAGTTCTGCCAACAGTGGCTTTTGGATGGTTAAGGTTATTCCATATTCCAATCTGTCCCGTAACATTTCATTAAGAGGTGGTCCAAATTCGAAGTGTTCAGATAGTTTCCACAAAGTAGTCCAGAATTGAGTGACAGTTTCCCCAGGGGTTCTGTCAGCCATGCTTTAGCGACATCTCTGGAGAATTATCGGGTGCTATGTGTCGTTGTGTATCATTTTTCCTTATCTGGTCTACCAGTTCATTAAAGATTTTTGAGTTAGGGGCATCCAGATAGGTCAGTCTGTTGAGGCGATAGGCCAACGGTAGTGGATCCAGCAATCTGGGAGGTCGGATTTGATTCATTCTATGACTAACCTTTTGAAGCTTGTTGAAGGTAAAAAAACCTCTGACACTATTAGTTGATTAAAGTGCAGGTTTATTTTCACAATTGTGGGAGAAGTGAGGTTCTTAACAGTGGACCCCCAGCCTTCTCATCGAACACAAGTAAGAACAGAGTCTTATAAATATCCCGGTTCCCGCCCCTTATTACATTGCAAGAATCTCAGATGTCTGTCATTGTTCATGGTGAGATTCTTGCTCTGCGTAGTTTGTTCAATCTCCAAGGCCACGATCGTTCGTCATTTATATCCTTGAAACAACATCACAGGTTTTGCACAAACAAGTTAACTGATGTACATACACGTTTGTATAATATTTTATATCAGTATAAGGTGAATAACATATGATGAATATATATATATGAATCTATGGTTATACGATAACAGAACTCATACATGTCAACTCCATCATGTAAAACAAAAATGGAGTATGTTTGCTAACTCAGTTAGCCACATTCTTGAGCACAATTGGCAGAGATGGCTGTATCTCTTATCTGGTACAGGCAGAAAAACACCGAACTCTGACGAAAACATGAACTCTGCAGTGTTTCTAACAAAATCACAGAGTTCGGGTCTTAATGCTTAAGTGTGACAAAGTTCATGAACCCATCCCCGTCTTCAAAGCACTTCATAATGATGGATGCCAGAGCCACCGGACGATAGTCATTAAGGCATGCTGCCTGGCTTTTCTTTGGTACAGGGATGGTGGTTGTCTTCTTGAAGCAGATAGAGACCTGGTGTAAATGTCTGCGAATATTCCCACTAGCTGATCTGCACAGCATCAGAGTGCTCGTCTAAGTAGACCATCTGGGCCAGTCACTTTCCACGGGTTGACTTTGGAGAAGGCTGATCTGACATCGGCAATGGTGATCTCGAATATCGGCGTGGCCGAGGCTTCCAGGGTGGAGGGCATGCTCTCATTGACCTCTTGCTCAAAACGGGCATAAAATGCATTGAGCTCATCGGGGAGGGATGTATTGGAGCTGGCGATTCTCCATGCCTTCATCTTGTAGCCTGTTATGTCTTGCAGACCCTGCCATAGTCGGTGGGAGTCCATGTGGCTAACCTGCCATTGCCTGTCCTTCCTTTCAGTCATGTTTCGAGCCCATCGTGGCCAATTCTTGTCTCATACCATCATAGTTACCTTTATTGAGATTCAAGACCCCGGTCTCAGAATCAACTATTTCACTATCCACATTGACAAATAATTCTCTCATATTATGGTCACTCATCCCCAAGGGTTCTCTCACGAGATTGCCAACTATTCCTTTTTCACTACACAATACATAGCTGGCCTGTTCCCTTGCTGGTTCCTCACTGTATTTGTCCAGAAAACCATCTCATATACACTCAAAGAAATTTCTCCTCTATTCTACTGTGACTAATTTGACTGTCCCAATCAATATGCAGGTTAAAATCAACCATATTCATCCGATATATCCTGCTGTTTCTACTCTGCCTAGCTCGTCGGATTGGTAGTAACCTTGAGATCACTACCTTTGAGGTCCTACTTTTCAGCTTGCTTCCCAGCTCTGTATAATTTGCTTTTAGGATCTCACCCCTTTTTACCGATGTGGTTTGTACAAATGTGTATCACGACTGTACGGCTGTTCACCCTCGCCTTTTAGAATGTCCTGCAACCACTCTGGAACATCTTTGACTTGAGCAGCAGGGAGGCAACATACGATCCTGGAGTCTTGTCTGTGGCCACAGAAATGCCTATCTATCCCCCTTACAATTGAATCCCCTATAACCATTGCATTTCTATGCCTATTGCATCCCCTCGCCCTCCCCCCCCCCCTCCCCCCCCCCACCCCCGCAACACCACTCAGGAGAGAGGACCGTGGCTGCTGCTGTTATCCCCTGAGGGGCCATTCCCCTCAACAGTATCCAAAACTTTACATCTGTTTTGAAGGGGTAGTCACAGGAGAATCCTGCACACCTCTTGCTTTTTCTGGTTGTCACCCATTCCTATCCTGTCTGTGGAGTCTGAGCCTGTGGTGTGACAATCAAACACTATCGAATTCAATAGATCTATGAGTAAATGCCCACTCATAGTTACCATTCCCGATGCAATTGAGTATAAGGACATATCCGGTCTAAGTGCAGGCAATTAAACCCATCAAGCCTACTCCACCATTCAATGGATCATGGCTGATCTCATCTTGGACTCAACTCCACTCTCTTGCCCATTCTCCAAACTCTTCAACCCATTACTGATTAAAAATCGGTCTATCTCCTCCTCAAATTTACTCAATGTCCCACCACCCACCACATTCTAGGGTAGTGAATTTCAGAGATTCACTCTTTTAAATCTGCTATCTCTCATCCTAAAACTATGATCTCCTGTTCAATTTTGCCCCACAAGTGGATGAATCCTCTCCACATTGACTTTGTCAATACCATTTGTCAGCTTATATACCTCAATTAGATTTCCTCTCGTTCTTCTAAGCCTAAATTTCTTAATTTACCTTCATAAGACAAACCACTCATCTCTGGAATCAATCTGTTGAACCCCCTCTGAACTGTCTCTGATGCCAGTACATCATTCCTCAAATAAGGGGACCAAAACTGTCTGCAGTTCTCCAGGTGTGGACTCACCAATGCCTTGTATAGTTGCAGCAACACTTCCTTACCTTCATTCTTTATTCCTTTAGCTCTAATGCCAAATTTGATTTTATTTCCTTATTACCTGCGCACCTGCATACTAGTTTTCTGCGACTCATGCAGAGGACACCCAGATCCCTCTGCACTGGAGCACTCCGAAGTCTCTCTCTATTTATATAATACGGTGTCCTTCCATTTAACTTTACACTTAACCACTTTAAACTCCATCTGCCACATTTTGGCCCACTAATCTATCTCTATCCATTTGTAATTTAAAAAAAAAATTCCTCATTGCAAATTGCTATCTCACTTATTTCCATGTCATCTGCAATTTTGAATAAAGTACCTTCCATCTGTGGATCCAAGTCATTAATATAGATTGTAAATAGTTGGGTCCAAGGAACGAACGCTCTGACACACCACTACTGACATTTTTCCAACCGGGCAAGTCCTATTTATTGTGACTCCCGACCTTCGGCCAGTTTAGCCAGCCTTCTGTCCAAGCTAATAAATTACCCCGAACCCCATGTGATCTTACCTTGTGGGCAGCACCTTATCAAACAACTTCTGAAAGTCCAGATAAACTACATCCACGGGATCTCCATTGTCCACTTGGCTTGTAACATCTTAGAAGGGCTCCAGCAAATTAGTGAAACATGACTTACCCTTTATAGAACCATGCTGACTCTAATGGATTACATTATCATTTTCCAAATGTCCTGTTATTACTCCCTTGATGGTGGATTAAAACCATTTCCCAACGACAGATATTAAACTAACTGGCCTGTAAGTTTACCACTTTTTGCCTCCCTCCCATTTTGGACGAGGGCATTGCATTAGCATTTTCCCAACCCACTGGATTCTTTCCCACATCCAGGGAATTTTGGAATATTATAACGAATGGATCCACTATGGCTGCTGTCACTTCCATTAATACCCTAGGATATAGGCCATCAGGCCCTATGAACTTCTCTGCCTTCAATCCCAATAGTTTGTTGAGGAGTATTTCCGTATTGATCATGATTGTTCTAATGTCCTCCCTTTCTATTACCTCTGCATTATCTATTACTATTGGGATGGTACTAGACTTGTCCTTCATGAAAACTGAGGCAAAATGTTGATTTAACATCTCTGCTATTTCTGTGTTCCCGACTATTTACTTAATTAAGCCACACTCCTACCTTTAATAAACTTATATAAGCTTTTACTGTCCTCTTTCTAATACTTTTTGCTGATGTTCTTTCATAATTTACCTTTGCTCATTTTACTACTTTTTGCAGTACCCAGTTGCAGATCTTTAAAAGTTTCCTGGACTTCCACTTAACTATGTGCCTGTAAAAAAGAAGGATAGGAAGGGTAGGATTAGAGAACCGTGGATAACCAGGGAAATTGAGGGACTGGTCAAAAGGAAAAGAGAGGCGTATGTTAGGTCCAAGCAGCTAAAAACGGAGGGAGCTCTGGAGGAGTATAATGAAAGTAGGAAAATACTCAAACGGGGAATTAGAAGAGCAAAAAGGGGTCACGAAATGTTCTTGGCAGACAGGATTAAGGAGAATCCCAAGGCATTTTATTCATACGTTAGGAACAAAAGGGTTGTTAGGGAAAAAATCGGACCTCTCAGGGACAAAAGTGGGGACTTATGCTTGGAGTCCAAAGAGGTAGGGGAGATCCTAAATGAATACTTTGCGTCGGTATTCACTAAGGAGAGGGATGTGTTGACTGGGAGTGTCTCGGAGGGGAGTGTTGAACCGTTGGAGAAAATCTCCATTACAAAGGAGGAAGTGTTAGGTTTGTTAGAGAATATAAAGACTGACAAATCCCCAGGGCCTGATGGAATCTATCCAAGGCTGCTCAGGGAGACGAGAGGTGAAATCGTTGGGCCTCTGACGCAAATCTTTGTCTCGTCACTGGACACAGGTGAGGTCCCAGAGGATTGGAGGATAGCCAATGTGGTCCCGTTATTTAAGAAGGGTAGGAAGGATAACCCGGGTAATTATAGGCCGGTGAGCTTGACGTCCGTGGTGGGGAAGTTGTTGGAGAAGATTCTTAAAGATAGGATGTATGCGCATTTAGAAAGGAATAAACTCATTAACGATAGTCAACATGGTTTTGTGAGAGGGAGGTCATGCCTCACGAACCTGGTGGTGTTTTTTGAAGAAGTGACCAAAATGGTTGACGAAGGAAGGGCCGTGGATGTTGTCTATATGGACTTTAGTAAAGCATTTGACAAAGTCCCTCATGGTAGGCTAGTGAAAAAGGTTGGATCCCATGGGATAAAGGGGGAGGTGGCTAGATGGGTGGAGAACTGGCTTGGTCATAGAAGACAGAGGGTGGTAGTGGAAGGGTCTTTTTCCGGCTGGAGGCCTGTGACTAGTGGTGTACCGCAGGGCTCTGTATTGGGACCTCTGCTGTTTGTGATTTATATAAATGATCTGGAAGAAGGAGTAACTGGGGTGATCAGTAAGTTTGCGGACGACACAAAACTGGCAGGACTTGCAGATAGTGAGGAACATTGTCAGAGGCTACAGAAGGATATAGATAGGCTGGAAATTTGGGCAAGGAAATGGCAGATGGAGTTCAATCCTGATAAATGCGAAGTGATGCATTTTGGTGGGAATAATGTAGGGAGGAGCTACATGATAAATGGAAGAACCATAAAGGGTGTAGAGACGCAGAGGGACCTGGGTGTGCAAGTCCACAGATCTTTGAAGGTGACGTCACAGGTGGAGAAGGTGGTGAAGAAGGCATATGGCATGCTTGCCTTTATAGGACGGGGCATAGAGTATAAAAGTTGGGGTCTGATGTTGCAGATGTATAGAACGTTGGTTCGGCCGCATTTGGAATATTGCGTCCAGTTCTGGTCGCCACACTACCAGAAGGACGTGGAGGCTTTGGAGAGAGTACAGAGGAGGTTTACCAGGATGTTGCCTGGTATGGAGGGGCTTGGTTATGAGGAGAGATTGGGGAAACAGGGGTTGTTCTCCTTGGAAAGACGGAGGATGAGGGGAGACTTAATAGAGGTGTATAAAATTATGAAAGGCATAGATAGGGTGAACGGTGGGAAGCTTTTCCCCGGGTCGGTGGTGACGTTCACGAGGGGTCATAGGTTCAAGGTGAAGGGGGGGACGTTTAACACAGATATCAGAAGGACATATTTCACACAGAGGGTCGTGGGGGCCTGGAATGTGTTGCCGGGCAAGGTGGTGGAGGCGGACACACTGGGAACGTTTAAGACTTATCTAGACAGCTATATGAACGGAGTGGGAATGGAGGGATACAAAAGAGTGGTCTAGTTTGGACCAGGGAGCGGCGCGGGCTAATTGTTCCTGGTTTCTCGTTTCAAGGCTTCATTCTATGATCATCTTGCTGGTGCCAGTACAGAGTGAGACTGCGGATAGTTGGGAACCTGTCTCGGAGGCAGGGAATTCATATGGTGTTCGTGGAAGTGGAAATGACTAGGGTTGGGAAGCATTTTCCGATCGGGGCCATTGTGATCTCCTGGACTCGTTTCGATCGCCTCAGGGGGTCGGAGAGGAATTTCTCAGATTTTTTCTTTTCCTCATATTGGCCCTGGGGTTTTTCACTCTGGGTTTTCGCCTCTCCCTGGAGATCACATGGTCTGGAATGGGGGGGTGGGGGTGAGTTAATAGGTTGTAATGAACAAAGCATCGTAGCTGTGAGGGACAGCTCGGTGGATAGGATATTGGTATGCAGATAGGCTGGAAAATTGGGCGGGGATCCTGGATTCAGGATTCAATCCTGGACCGGGGAGCGGCGCGGGCTTGGAGGGCCGAAGGGCCTGTTCCTGTGCTGTATTGTTCTTTGTTCTTTGTTCTTTGTTCCAGTCTGCCGCTGTCCTTTACAATATGTTATGCCTTAGTTTTGCTTTTATGTTGCCTTTAACTTCCTTGTTTAGCCATGGATGTTTTTTCAGCTCTTGCGATTTTTCTTCCTCTCTGAAATATATTTTAGTTGGAAGGAATTTAATGTCTCCTTAAACAACTGCACTACTCATCAACTGTCCTAACTTGGATCCTTCCTGCCCAGCCCATGAGGGCCAAATCATTTATTTGTAATTACATTTGTTTAACTCCAGAATGCGAATGTGTGTCTCCAGTTTCTCGCATGCAAATTGAAGTTTGAATTCTCTCATACTATGATAACACTTCCCGAGAGGATCCTTAACTATGAGGTCATTAATTAATCCCTGCTCATTACACAATACTAAATTCAGAATACCCTGCTCCCTCGTTGGTTCCACAGCATTTTGCTCCAAGAAGCAATCTCTAATATATTCAGTGAACTCTCCCTTGAGGCTACCCTTGCCAATTTGATTAATCCAGTCCATGTGCATATTAAAATCACCCATGATTATTCCTGTACCTTTATTAAAAGCTCCTATTATTCCTTGGATTATACTGCACCCCACTGCAGAACTATTGTTTAAAGATCTATAGATTACTCCCACCAGAGAATTATTTCCTTTGCTTTTTTTTACTTTTACCCAGACAGTGGTGAGCACGGCTGCCTCACAATGCAAGGAACCGAGTTCAATTCAGGCCTTGGGTGTATGTCGGTGTGGAGATTCCACATTCTCCCCGTCTCTGCATGGGTTTCCTCTACCTGCTCCAGTTCCGACCCACAGTCTAAAAATGTGTAGATTAGGTGGATTGGCCATGCTAAATTGCCCCTTATCATCCTCGAATGTGTATATTAGATAGATTACCCATGGTAAATGTACGGGGTTACAGGGATAGGGCGGGGGAGAGGGCCTGGAAAAGACACTCTGTCAGAGAGTTAGTCCAGACTCGACGGGCTGTATGTCCTTCTACTGCACTGTTGGTATTCTATGATTCTATGTGACTGTTTCAACAACCTGATCTCTCGTGCTTATATCATTTCTTAATACAGCACTGATCCTTTCCTTCACTCGCAAAGCTAGACTACCTCCTTTTCCTTACTGTCTACCTTACTGAAATACTGAGCGCCCTTGCATGTTCAATTCCCAGACCTGGTCTCCTTGTAACCATGTATCAGTATCATCCGGTGGCTCTGACATCCATCATTATGATGTACTTCGAAATGTTAGTCATGGCACGAATCAATTCCAGCCCCTGGAGTGTCTGGATCTACTGAAGTTTACCTACCACTGCAACAGGTCCACAGCATATGCGATTCCCCTGGTCCTGCACTCAACTCTGGAACACCAAGAAACAAAGACACCTATGTCAGACTCCTATTTATTGACTACAGCTCATCCTTCAACACCATTTTTCCAATGAAACCCATCTCCAAATTCCGTGGCCTGAGGCTCGGCTCCTCCCTCTGCAACTGGATCTGAACTTTCTGATCCACAGACAACAATCAGCAAGGAGAGGCAACATCACCTCGTCCATGATTATCCACAGTGTCCCAAAAGGCTATGTCCTCAACCTCCTATTATACTCTTAATACACCGATGACTGTGTGGCAAAATTCCCCTCCAACTCGATTTTCAAGTTTGCTGATGACACTACCTGAGTGGGTTGGATCTCAAACAATGACGAGACAGGGTACAGGAATGAGATAGAGAATCTGGAGAACTGGTGCAACAATAATAATCCTCCCACAATGTCAACAAAACGAGGGAGATAGTCAACAACTTCAGGAAGTGTAGTGGAGAGCATGCCACTGTCAACGTCAATGCGGACGAAGTAGAAATGGTCGAGAGCTTCACGTTTTTAGGTGTCCAGATCACCAACAACCTATCCTGGTACCCCCCCTCAACCCCCCCCCCCCCACCCCCCCCCCCCCACCCCCTCCCATGCCGACACTAATAGTTAAGAAAGCCCACCTATGCCTTTACTTTCTCAGGAGACGAAGGACATTTGGCATGTCAGCTACGATTCTCACCAACGTCTACAGATGCACCATAGAAAACATTCTTCCTGGTTGTATCACAGCTTGGTATGGCTCCCACTCTTCCCAAGACCACACAAAACTACAAAGGGTCGTGAATGCAGCCCAATCCATCACACAAACCAGCCTCCCATCCATTGACTCTGTCTAAACTTCCCGCGACCTCGGAAAAGCAGCCAGCATAATTAAAGACCCCACGGGCCGCGGACATACTCTCTTCCATCTATTTCCATCGGTAAAAAGATACAAAAGTCTGCGGTCACGTACCAACCAACTCAAGAACAGCTCCTTCCCTGCTGCCATCAGGCTTTTGAATGAACCTATCGTGCATTACGTTGATCTTCCCTTACACCATCGCTATCACTGTAAAACTACATTCTGCACTCTCTCGTTTCCTTCTCTATGAACTGTATGCTTTGTCTGTATACTGCGCAAGAAACAATAATTTTCACTGGACACTAATACATGTGACAGTAATAAATCAAATCAAAATCAAAGCCATGTCTCTGTAATTGCAATCATATGACAACCGTGTGTACCAATTTGCACTGTTAATTCATTTAGCTGATTGTGAATGCTCCGTGCATTCAGAGACAGTGTAAATGTAGATACCATGACTACTCATTTTAATGGTTTTACACGTGATGTTTTGTATTATGGCCCCGCTTGCTGCTGACCCTTATTTCCTCTGGCTTCTATTTTTGATTTCTACTTTTCTTTCATTCATTTATATTTTTGTTTTCCTTTCTTCTGTCTCCTTGCTTATGTTCCCATCCCCCTGCCACTCTAGTTCAAACCCTCCACAATACCACTGTGGAGATATTGGTCCAGTCCTGCTGGGGAGCAATCCCTCCAGTTTGATCAGATCCCATCATCCCCAGAATCAGTCCCAATGTCTCAAGAATACAAATCACTCCATCCAGAACCATCTCTCCAGTGGCACTTCACCTGGTCTATCCTCCTATTCCTGTTCTCCTGAGCATGTAGCACTCGCAGTAACCCTGAGGTCATTACTTTCAAGGTCCTGCTTATCAATCTGCTTCCTCGTTCACCATACTTAGCTTTACAGGCCTCATCCCTCTTTTTGCCTCCATCAAAGAACAAAGAAAGAACAAAGAAAATTACAGCACAGGAACAGGCTCTTCGGCCCTCCAATCCAGCATCGATCATGCTGCCTGACTGAACAAAAATTCCCTATCCTTCCTGGGACCATATCCGTCCATTCCCACCCTATTTATGTCTTTGTCAAGAGGCCCCTTAAAAGTCACTATCGTATCTGCTTCCACTATCTCCCCCGGCAGCGAGTTCCTGGCACATCATTGGTACAGGAATAGATCACAACCTCTGGTTGCTCACCCTTCCCCTTCAGAATGTCCTAGAGCTGCTCAGTGACACCATTGACCCTGGCACCAGGGAGGCAACACATCATTCTGGAGTTATATCTGCAGCCACAGAAACATTTGTCTGTTTGCTATGTGATACAACCGCTAACACAGTTGCTCTCCCACTATTTTTTTCTGCCCACCCCCTCCATCTGTGCATTTGAGCCACTTGTGATTCCCTTGAGAAACCCTCTCTCCCAACAGAATCCAAAATAGAAAACCTGTTAACAGAGGGAGATGAACCCAGGGGGTTCCTGCATTCCCTGCCTAGTGTTCATGCTCTGTCTGGCAGTCACCCATTCCCTTTTTGCCAGTGCACTCTTTACTATGATGTGACCACCTCACTGCACATGATATTGACAAAGATTACATCTTTGCAGATACGTTATAGAGATTGCAGTTGCAGCTCCAGCTCTGAAACGTGGATTTCAATTGCTGTAGTTGCGACACTTTCTGCACATCCGATCACCCTGCACACTGCTGTGCCACTGACTTCCCATTTCACACCAGAGAAGGATTCCGAATGGTTGAGCTGCCTGCCATCATTTACCCTTACATTAACCCCTTTACTTCCACCAGTTTAGGATAGAATCATAGAATCATAAAATCCTGCAGTGCAGAAGGAGGCCATTCGGCCTATTGAGTCTGCAGCGACCACAATCCCACCCACGCTCTATCCCCATAACCCCATGCATTTCCCCTAGCTAGTCCCCTTGACACTAAGGGGCAATTTAGCATGGCCAATCCACCTAACCTGCACATATTTGGACTGTGGGAGCACTCGGAGAAAACCCACACAAACACAGGGAGAATGTGCAAACTTCACACAGTGACCCAAGCTGGGAACCGAATCCGGGTCCCTGGCATTGTGAGGCAGCAGTGCTAACCACTGTGCCACCATATGTTAAGGACAGTAGACATACTCGCCAAGTTCTATATCCCAAAGCTGCTGCTGCTTTTTCTGAGGAAAGGTCATAAAAAGAAAGGATCACCTGGCTCCCTCGTTACCAAACTCCCTTGGTCACCAAACGTCAACTGGCACAGTCAATTGCAGACCAGTGCATGGAAAATACAAAATGTTCTGAAAATGTTTCAAAAATCTTTTAAATAGCCTCAATATCTACTTTTTCTTGAAAAAAATCACAAAAGTTGTAATGGTACATTATATTGCAGTTCAAATGGAACATTACCTAAAGTGAAAAACTGATCCATTATTTTCCATACAGAATATGACCCTCAGATGGACTACACCGACAACCATATATCCTGTGGGCATTTCTTCCACAGTTTACATATACTCGGTATACAATATCATAGGGGCTTTTCCCTATTTTCTTCCTTTGCCGCGGCTGCCTGGCATGTTCACCATTCCTCAGTATGTTGACCTAGACCTTGGAATATACCAGTTTGTGACACAAAGCCGTCCACCGCTATTGCCATTGGAAAAGTAATCAATTTTAAGCAGAGAAAAGAGCACCTTTCACAAAGTTAATTGTTGATGTTTATCTGTATGTGCCCCTGGAACAGACTGTCCAGCATGAGATCCTGGATCTCAGAGCTGCTTCAGTGACCCTGACAAAGAAAAACATTGCATCTTACTAGTTTATGCAAATCGAATTCCTAGAGTAGGTATTACTATTTGGATAACCTCCTCCAGCCCTTATAATTGTCACTGGGTGCGTTTTTATGGCCTAACTCGAGTGCCACCAGAAATTCCCACCCGAGGTCAATGGACGTTTCTCTTGTCTGCCCCTCGCCTGCTCCAATCCTGTGGCGGGTGAGGTGGTAGAATTCCACCTATCTCGGTGACCTTGTTCAAGCCTCTAAGACATCCCTACAACTGTAACATCCTCCAAAGCCTACAACACCCATCTCCCCCCCCATCTCTGCAACCAACCCCAACCCTTACAAACCTCTATATCTCTGTAACCTCCTCCAGCCCCGACAACCCTCCCAATGCCTGTAACCTCCTCCAGCCCCTACAACCCTCCATATCACCGTAACCCCCTCCAGTCCCTGCAACTCTCCCTAACTCTGTAACCTTCTCCAGTCCCGACTGATATTCCTATTTCAGATATCGTCCGGCCCCAGCAACCTACACCACCATCATCCTATTGCCCACTCTCTCCCGAACTTATTCTACCTTTGTTTTCCCTTGGTTCTGTTTGAAATATTTTTAAAACATCTTCATGTATCTATCATTATTGCTTTCCTTTAAGTCTCGGCGTTTTCTGAAAATGTAGATACTTTGAACAGTTTGAACTAAAACTCATTTACCCAAGTGCCCTTAATTATGAGATGAACAAAAGGACAGGACTTGGTTCGTGGTTCAACCCAATTTTATTAACAAGTTCAATAAATATTGACAGTTACTGTTCCCAAATTATCTTAACGCTTTTGCCTCAGATTCTAACAATACAAGTGTTGATGAACTTGACTGAGCCACGGGTCCTAATCACGGAGCCTCTGCTGTCTCAGGATCCTCATCCTTGAACTTATTCTCATACACCCTCGTCTGTCCATCTCTAAGTTTCCACCAATCTTCTTACTGTGGATCACCCTGCGCCTTCACTGGGGTTGGTCTCCAGGTGTCTCTCCTTCTCCCCTGCTTAGTGCCTTTCTGGCAGGTTCTCTGGCTTCAATGCAATGAGGTTCCCAGGTGCAGGTCGCAGCACCCAATGGGGTTGGAAATCCTTTATTTCGAGGACTAGATTCTCACTAGGTGACCATCTCCGGCTATGCATATTCCACATAAGAAGTCTCACAACACCAGGTTAAAGTCCCAACAGGTTTATTTGGCAGCACTAGCTTTCGGAGTCTCAGGCTCCTTCACCAGGTGAGTGAGGACTTGTGTTCACAAACAGGGCACATACAGACACAAACTCAATTTACAAGATAATGGTTGGAATGCGAGTCTTTACAAGTCTTAAGGGTACAGACAATGTGAATGGAGAGAGGGCCAAGCACAGGTTAAAAAGGTGTGTTTTGTCTCCAGCCAGGACAGTTAGTGAGATTTTGCAAGCCCAGGCAAGTCGTGGGGGTTACAGATAGTGTGACATGAACACAAGATCCCAGTTGAGGCCGTCCTCATGTGTGCGGAACTTGGCCACCAGTTTCTGCTCAGCGATTCTGCGTAGTCGTGTGTCGTGAAGGCCACCTTGGAGAACACTTAACTGAAGATGAGAAACTGAATGCCCGTGACTGCTGAAGTGTTCCCCGACTGGAAGGGAACAATTCTGCATGGTGATTGTCGAGCGGAGTTCATTCATTCATTCTCATAGCGTCTGCATGGTCTTCCCAACGTACTATGTCATCGATGAAGACAAACATCTCACCGAGGCCATCCCCACACCTCCACTTCTTGCCTTCAAACAACCGCACAACCTCAAACAGACCATTGTCCGCAGCAAACTACCCAGCCTGCAGGAGAACAGTGACCACGACACCACACAACCTTGCCACAGCAACCTCTGCAAGACATGCCGGATCATCGACACGGATGCCATCATCTCACGTGAGAACACCATCCACCAGTTACATGGTACAAACACATGCAACTCGGCCAATGTTGTCTACCTGATACGCTGCAGGAAAGGATGTCCTGAGGCATGGTACATTGGGGAGACCATGCAGATGCTACGACAACAGATGAATGAACGCCGCTCGGCAATCACCAGGCAGGAGTGTTCTCTTCCTGTTGGGGAACACTTCAGCGGTCACGGGCATTCAGCCTCTGATCTTCGGGTAAGCGTTCTCCAAGGCGTCCTTCATGACACACGACAACGCAGAGTCACTGAGCAGAGACTGATAGCCAAGTTCTGCACACATGAGGACAGCCTCAACCGGGATCTTGGGTTCATGTCACACTATCTGTAACCCCCACGACTTGCCTGGGCTTGCAAAATCTCACGAACTGTCCTGGCTGGAGACAATACACATCTCTTTAACCTGTGCTTAATCCTCTCTCCACTCACATTGTCTGTACCTGTAAGACTTGATTACCTGTAAAGACTCGCATTCCAACCATTATCTTGTAAATTGAGTTTGTGACCTGTTTGTGAACACAAGTCCTCACTCACCTGATGAAGGAGCTTGAGACTCCAAAAGCTCGTGCTGACAAATAAACCTGTTGGGACTTTAACCTGGTGTTGTGAGACTTCTTACTGTGCCCACCCCAGTCCAACGCCGGCATCTCCACATCATCATTCCACGTAGCCAGAGAGTCTCTGAAGAGTGAATGCACAAACCGTCTGGCAAATATGGTCAGGGTAAATCCCTTTCAATCACTGCTCCTGGAGGTGTTCCAGCTTGCCCTGCTTGTTCCTGACCTGTATTGCTTTTGTCCTTGGCATGCTGGGGCTTCCAGAGGTCTTTGCTGCAGCAGTTTAATTTGAAGTGTCCAATTGTCCATTAGGCCAGCGATTCAGGATGTTGGCCATCTGAACACAACATTTTTTAAATCTTCTGTAAAACCTTAGAAACATCTATTGCATCACTTCATATGGGTTAATCGAGATTGTATTTCGCAATTCTATTTCTCTATAAAGCATTTAGATAGTTACATGGGTACGATGGTATAGAGGGATATGGGCCAAATGCGGGCAATTGGGATTAGTTTCGGGGTTTTTAAAAAAAAAGGGCGGCATGGATAAGTTGGGCCGAAGGGACTGTTTCCATGCTGTCAACCTCTATGACTCTATGACTAATTCAATTGTGAAGTTTCTAGGGACTTTATAATGCATCAAATGTGATATAACAATGCTGGTTGTTGTTATTCTAACGGTCCTGTCCGACAACTAAATCGATTATCTTCAATGGAACTAAATGCAGGCCTTACAACATTAAGTCACACTACCGAGCAAGAGTCCTGCATCTCGATGATCTGGGTGATGGTGATCTGGTTTCCTCCCAAAGTCCAAAGGTGTGCAGGTTCGTTGAATATGCCGTGGTGAATTGCCCCTCAGTGTCGCAAGATGTGTAGGTTAGAGAGGTTAGCAAGGTAAATACGTGGAGCTACAAATTCTGTCAGGGATTCTGTGCAGGCATGATGGGTTGAATAGCCTCCTTCCGCACTATAGGGATTCTTTGATTACAAACATTGCAGTGGACATCCATATGCAGATTCTTATTGGAGGTTAAAATGAGAGAAACTCATGTAAAATTAACACCTGTAATTAGCACCTGTAAAATTAACACCTGTAATTATCTTGTGATTTATGAAAATCTCTCCCGATTTCTACTTATAGTTATTTCATTGTAGTTTTTTAAAACTTCACTTGGCATTTTGTTTGTGCTGTATTGGTAACAACTGTCATCCATTTATATTTGTACAACGCATGCAATTCCCCACAACTTGGAGTGGGGAACGTTGATTAGATAAGAGGTTTGTGTTAAGTTATTGAACAGCTTTAATTTAAGAGAGAGTAGACATGAAACAAATCCTGAAAATCCAATTATAGCGCAGAGGCAAACTCCACACAAGCTCTAACTCAGGCCCAGGCAACCCCTTGAACAAATTAGTCATTCATTTCTTATCACTTATGCTTGCTGAGGCTATCGCTTGACAACATTAACCTGAGCAACGAAATGATTTTTTAAAAACTATTTATGGCACTGTGCGCGCACACACACCTACATTGTCAAAAAAAGGGTTTTACAACAACCCCTATTGAGATATTCAATGGGGAAATATAATCACAGAAAACGCAATCGAAATTCAAATGCTTGATATAGAGCAGATCATTTTATCACCAAGATAGATCATGCAAATATATCACAATATAAAAGAGTGGAGATCATTTATCAACAGATTGACATTAAAATATCGTAATAGCACATTAAACAGAACATGCTGATCATACATATGCCAAGATAAAATGTATCAAAATACTGGAAGTCAAAGATTCTCAAACAGAAAGTCTCAGAAACAGAACTGATTATTTAATTATGAAGTACGACCAAAAGCCTGCAGTCAGCCTCTCATCTGGTAGCAGTTGCCTCTGAAGGAGGCCTCTCTGGCGAGAATTGTCACTGCACCTCCTATAGTGATGCTACAACTGATTATAGCATGCTTTATTGGACATTCTCTGTGTGGAGTCATCCAAGCAACCAATACCACTGAAAGTTTCACACCAAAAAGGAAAATTGCATCCCGGGAGTAAAATAACTGTTAAAAATGTCACACAGGCAGACAATTGGGACCAAGATCTATAAAATAATGCGGGGCACAGCTCAGCTGGATAGTCAATATCTTTTCCCAAAGGGAGGGGAGTCTAAAACTAGAGGGCATAGGTTTAAGGTGAGAGGGGAGAGATACAAAAGTGTCCAGAGGGGCAATTCTTTCACACACAGGGTGGCGAATGTCTGGAACAAGCTGCCAGAGGTAGTAGTAGAGGCGGGTACAATTTTGTCTTTTAAAAAGCATTTAGATAGTTACATGGGTAAGATGGGTATAGAGGGATCTGTGCCAAATGCAGGCAATAGGGATTGGCTTAGGGGTTTTAAAAAAGAAAGGGCGGCCTGGACATGTTGGGCCGAAGGGCCTGTTTCCATGCTGTAAACCTCTATGACTCTGTGACTCGATAAGATAGAATCCAGTATATTCTGAAAACATCTAAAAATAAGCTCTTTCAAAATAGCTGAAACATTTTTTTTCAAAAACACCTTTCATAAACTGTATAAGAGTACATTGTGTTACAGTTCAAATTTAACATTATACATACAAAACTAATGTTTCTTTTGATAGGGTGCTGACAAATAAAGATCATAATTAGAGTGTGCATTTACAGTCATGACAACCGTATATTGAGGGTTTTTTATACAGTTTATAGCCACTCCTTATACTATAACAGGACTTCTTAGACTGGGGCTTTTCACCTTTATTCCTTTGCCATGCCAACATCTCTCAGCTGGTAGTCCTGGACCTTGGAATTTGTAATTATGTGCCCCTCGACCAAATGCTGTTATTGTAATTGGAACAGTAATGCAATTCAGGAAGATAAAAGAACGTATTTTTATTATTCGTGTAACCACCTCCAACCTCTAACATGATCCTTGCCGCTAACATTTTTCAGCCCCTATCATAGAATCACAGAATCACATTACTGTAGTGCACAAGAGGTACTTCGGCCCATCAAGTCTGCACCGACGCATGAAATGTCCTGACCTGCCCACCTCATCCCATTGCCAGCACCTGGCCCATAGCCTTGAATGTTATGGTGTGCCAAGTACTCATCCAGGTACTTTTTAAAGGATGTGAGGCATCCCGTCTCTATCACCCTCCCAAGGAATGCATTCCAGACTGTCACCACCCTCTGAATAAAAACGTTTTTCCTCAAAGCCCCCCTAAACCTCACACCCTTCATTTTAACTTGTGTCCCATTGTAACTGACCCTGCAACTAAGGGGAACAGCTGCTCCTTATCCACCCTGTCATGCCCCTCATAATCTTGAACACCTCAATCAAGTCATCCCTCAGTCTTCTCTGCTCCAACGAAAACAACCCAAGTCTATCCAACCTCTCTTCATAACTTAAATGTTCCATCCTAGGCAGCATCCCGGTTAATCTCCTCTACATCCCCTCCAGTGTGTTCATGTCCTTCCTATAATGCGGTGACCAGAACTGCACACAGTACTCTAGCTGTGGCCTCACCAAAGTTCTATACAACTCCATCATGACCTCTCTGCTTTTGTAATCTATGCCCCGATTGATAAAGGCGAGTGTACCCATATGCCTTTTTCATCACCCTATTTACCTGCCTTTCCACCTTCAGAGATCTATGGACAAACACACCAAGGTCACTTTGTTCTTCGGAATTTCCCAGTGTCAGACCTTTCATAGTATACACCCTTGTCAAATTACTCCTTCCAAAATGCATCACCTCACACTTTTCAGGGTTAAATTCCATCTGCCATTTATCCACCCATTTGACCATCTCGTCGATATCTTACTGTAACCCAAGACACTCAAGCTCACTGCTAACCACCCGGCCAATCTCTGTGTCATTGACAAACTTACTGATCATACCCCCCACATAGTCATCTATGTTGTTTATATAAATGATGAACAATAGGGAGCCCAGCACGGATCCCTGTTGTACGCCACTGATCACTGGCCTCCAGTCATTAAATCAGCCGTCTGTCACGACACTCTGTCTCGTACCGCTCAGCCAATTATGTATCCACCTTGTCAGATCACCCTGTATCCCATGTGCATTAACCTTCTTAATAAGTCTCTGATATGGGACTTTCTCAAAGGCTTTGCTGAAATTTATTTAAACTACAGCAACCACACTACCCTCATCCACACACTTGGTTACATGCTCATAAAATTCAATCAAATTTGTTAGGCACAACCTTCCTCTGACAAAACCATGCTGACTATCCCTGATCAAACGTTGCCTCTCCAAATGGAGATAGATTCTCTCCTTCCAAATATTTTCCAGTAGTTTCCCAACCACAGACGTGAGACTCACTGGTCTGTCATTCCCTGGCTTGTATCTACAACCTTTCTTAAATAGTAGGACCACATTAGCTGTTCTCCAATCCTCTGGAACCTTCCTGCTGGCCAGGGAGGAATTAAAAATTTAGGACAGAGCCCCTGCAATTTCCTCCCTTGCCTCCCACAACAGCCTGGACACCATTCATCCGGACCTGGAGATTTGTCCACTTTTATGCCCACCAATACCTCCAATACCTTGTCACTCCCTATGATAATATTCTCTAGAGGCTCACAGCCTCTCTCTCTGAGTTCCATAGCTACCTCTTCATTTTCATGGGTGAAGACAGGTGTGAAATATTCATTTAACACCCTACCAATGTCCTCTGCCTCCATCCACAGATTTCCCCCTTGGTCCCGAATGGGCCCTACTCTTTCCTTGGTTATTCTCTTCCCATTGACATACTTATAGAATATCTTCGGATTTTCCCAGTTTTTACCAACCAGAACTTTCTCATATCCCCTCTTTGCTCTTCTAATTACAAAGAATAAAGAACAAAGAAAATTACAGCACAAGAACAGGCCCTTCGACCCTTGAAGCCTGCACCGACCATGCTACCTGACTCAACTAAAACCTCCTTCCTTGCCGGGGACCATATCCCCCCATTCCCATCCTATTCATGTATTTGTCAAAACACCCGTTAAAAGTCACTATTGTATCCTCTTCCACTGCCTCCCCCAGCAGCGAGTTCCAGGCGCCCACCACCCCCTGTGTAAAAACCCTGCCTCATACATCTCCTTTAAACCTTGCCCCTCACACCTTAAACCTATGCCCCCTAATAATTGACTCTTTCACCCTGGGAAAAAGCTTCTGGCGATCCATTCTGTCCATGCCTCTCATAATCTTGTAGACTTCTATCAGGTCGCACCTCAATCTCCGTCCTTCCAGTGAGAACAAACCAAGTTTCTCCAACCTCTCCTCATAGCTAATGCCCTCCATACCAGGCAACATCCTGGTAAATCTTTCCTGTACCCTATCCAAAGCCTCCACATCCTTCTGGCAGTGTGGCGACCAGAATTGAACACTATATTCAAAGTGCGGCCCAACTAAGGTCCGCTAAAGCTGAACGTGGCTTGACAATTTTTAAACTCAATGCCCCGGCCGGTGAAGGCAAGCATGCCCTATGCCTTCTTGACTACCTTCTCCACCTGCGTTGCCACTTTCAGTGACCTGTGTACCTGTACACCCAGATCCCTTTGCCTATCAATACTCTGAAGGGTTCTGCCATTTACTGCATATTTCCTGTCTGTATTAGACCTTCCAAAATGCATCACATTTGTCCAGATTAAACTCCATCTGCCACCTCTCCGCCCAAGTCTCCAACCAATCTATATCCTGCTGTATCCTCTGATGGTCCACATCACTATCCGCAAATCCACCAACCTTTGTGTCGTCCACAAACTTACTAATCAATCCAGTTACATTTTCCTCCAAATCATTTATATATATTACAAATAGCAAAAGTCCCAGTACTAATCCCTGAGGTATGCCACTTGTCACAGCCCTCCATTCAGAAAAGCACCCTTCCACTGCTACCCTCTGTCTTCCATAACCAAGCCAGTTCTGTATCCACCTTGCCAGCTCCTCTGATACCTTGCAACGTCACCTTCTGCATCAGTCTGCCATGAGGGACCTTGTCAAAGGCCTTACTGAAGTCCATGTAGACAATATCCACTGCCCTACCATCATCAACCATCTTCGCCACTTCCTCGAACAACTCGATCAAGTTAGTGAGACACAACTTCCCCTTCACAAAACCATTTTGCCTGTCGCTAATACGTCCACTTATTTCCAAGTGGGAATAAACCCTGTCTCAAAGAATCCTCCCAATAATTTTCCTACCACTGATGTAAGGCTCACCGGCCTGCAATTATCTGGATTATTCTTGCTACCCTTCTTAAACAAAGGAACAACATTGATTATTCTCCAATCTTCCGGGGACCAGTAGCCAGTGAGGATATAAAGATTTCTCTCAAGGCCCCAGCAATTTCCTCCCTTGCCTCTCTCAGTATTCTGGGTTATATCCCATCAGGCCCTGTGGACTTGTCTACCTTAATGTTTCTCAAGAGCCCCAACAGCTCCTCCTTTTTGATATCAACATGACTCAAACTATCTACACACCCTTTCCCAGACTCATCATCACCAAGTCCTTCTCTTTGGTGAATACTGATGCAAAGTATTCATTTAATGCCTCTCCCATTTCCTCTGGCTCTACGCATAGATTCCCACCCCCCAATCCCCTGCCCTTGAGTGGGCCAACCCTCTCCCTGGCTACCCTCTTGCTCTTTATATATGTATAAAAAGCCTTGGGATTTTCCTTAATCCTGCTGGCCTCTTAAGCTCCATCCTGCACTTTCTGTACTCCACTAATGCCTCCACAGACTTACTCCCCTTATACTTGTTGAAAGCCTCTCTTTTCCTTCTCATTGTATCCTGAATGTCTCTGGTCATCCATGGTTCTCTGGGTTTGTTACACCTTCCTATTATCCTCGAGGGAACATGTTGGGCCTGAACCCTCCCCATTTCATCTTTGAACACCCTCCACTGCTCTTCTGTACATTTCCCCACAATTAACTCATTCCAGTCTACCTTGGCCAGATCTTGCCTAATTTTGTTAAAATCTACTGTTCCCCAATCCAAAACCTTTCTCTGCAACTTGGCAATTTTTTGGTCCATAACAATTTTGAATTGAACCATGCTGTGGTCGCTCTCACCAAAATGCTTCCCCATCAACACACCAACCACCTGTCCGTTTCATTCCCCAGAATTAGATCCAGCCCAGCTCCCTCCCTTGTTGGATCCTGTACATATTGACCAAAGACGTTTTTCTGTATATATTTTAAGAACTCTACTCCATCTAAACCCTTAACGTGATGGCTATCCCAATTAATGTTCCGAAAGTTGAAATCACCTAAGATAATTACCCTCTTATTATTTTTACATCCCTCTGCGAATTGCCCCATCTTTGCTCTTCAATTTCCCGCGGACTATCTGGGGGTCTATAATAAACACCTAGCAACTTAGCTGTCCCTTTTTTATTCCTAAACTCTACCCACAAAGCTTCATTTGATGTTCCCTCCAATATATCATCTCTCCACGCTGCTGTAACTGCCTCCTCAACTAATAATGCAATGCATTCACCTCTTTTACTCCCTCCTCTGTCTCGCCTGAAGATTCTACCTCCCGGGACGTTGAGCTGCCAATCCTTCCCCTCACTCAACTAGGTCTCTGTGATGGCTACTATACCAGAATTACACGTGTCAGTCCTCACCCTTAACTCATCCGTTTTACCTTTAATATTCCCAGTATTAAAGTAGAGGCCTTCCAGCCTTGTCTTACTCCCTTGAAACTTACTACCACTGTATTCCTTCTGACCTGATTGTGTTTCCATCTTATACTGTGTCCATATTCTGCTGATAGTCTGGGTCCCTTCCCCCTGCCAAACTATTTTAAATACTATTTTAAACTCAGCACTAGTAAACCTACCAGCAAGAATGTTAGTCCTGCTCTGGTTCAGATGTAGACCGTCCCAGTTGTACAGGTTCCACCTTCCCCAAAAACGGTCCCAGTGAGTGGTCCAAGAATCTAAAACCCTCCCTTCTGCACCAAATCTTAAGCCATGCATTCATCTGTGCTGTTTTCCTATTTCTGTACTCACCAGCTCCTGGCACTGGGAGTAATTCAGAGATTACAAACAGAGAGGTCTTGCTCCATAGTCTATTGCCTAACTCCCTGAATTCTTGCTGCTCGACCTCATCCTTCTTTCTACCTATGTCATTTGAAACCAACATGTACCATGACCTCAGCCTTATCACGTTCCCCCTTCAGAATGCCTTACAGCCGTTCAGTGACATCCCGATCAGCTGGTCGTCCTGGACCTTGGAATATCTGGATCTGTGAAACTCGACCACCCACTGTTATTGCAATTTGAATGACAATGTGGTTGACTTTTAAATGTCCTCAAGGATGGGCAATAAATGCTGGCACAGCCAGGGAGCCTCACGTCCCTTGAACAAATAAAATTAAGAGTAATGCGATTCAGGAACACGAAAGACATATTTCACTGCTTGTCTAACCTCCTCCAGCTCCTAAAATGATCCTTGCCTCCAGTCTTCTTCAGCCGTGCAACCACCATATATCACTAAATTCCTCCAGCCCCTACAACCGTCCCTATCTCTGTAACTTCCTCCAAACCCTACATTCCTCTCTATCCCTGAGCTCCTCCAGCCTCTACACCCCTCCATATCTCTGTAACCACCTCCAGCTCATACAAACCTCTCTATCTCTGTATCCTCCTCCAGCTCCTACAATCCTCACTATCTCTGTAATTTCTTCCAGCCCGTGTACCCTCCCTATCACTGTATCCTCCTCGAGCCCCAACAATCATCCCTATTTCTGTAACCTCCTCCAGCCCCTACAACCCTTCCTATTTTCTAACATCCTCCAGCCCCTATGACTCTCCCAATCTCTGTTATCTCCTTCAGCCACAGCAACCCTTACTGCCTCTGATCTCTTCCAAACACAGCAACTTGCACTATCTATGCATCTCCTTCATCGTACCACCTCCTTATATCACTGCATATTCAACCTTTGTTGTCTCTTTGTTCAACTTTGAAACTGCTCTCAAAACATTTTTAAGTCGCCATCATTCTCGCTCTGCATTAAGCTGCATTGTTGAAACTTCCTGACAAACTTTAGAACAATCTTTAATTTCCATCACATCCTGTGTCCCAATCTAGATTGTATTTAGAAAGTCTATTGTGAAACGTATTGGTACTTTATAATGCATTAAAGTGCTATAACAATGCAATTTATAGTGACTATCAAAGAATCCTACAGTGTAGAAGGAGGCCATTCGGCCCATCGAGTCTCCACCAACCGCAACCTCACCGAGGCCCTATCCCCATAATCCCATGCATTTACCTATGTCATTTGAAACCAACATGTACCATGACCTCAGCCTTATCACGTTCCCCTGACACTAACGGTCAATTTAGCTTGGCCAAAACACTTAAGCCACACATCTTTGGGCTGTGGGATGAAACCAGAGCACCCAATAGCAACCCACGCAGACACAGGAAAATGTGCAAACTCCACACAGACAGTTACCTGAAGCTGGAATTGAATCTGGATCCCTGGCACTTTGAAGCAGCGAACCACTGTGCCACTGTGCCAGCCTCGTCTTTAATGCAGCTTGATTGTCTTCAATGGAACAAAATGCAGGCTTGTAACACGCAGCAATGAGCAGCACGTGGCACAGCACTTGCCACTGCTGCCTCGCAGTGCCTGGGACTCAGGTTTGATACCCAGCTTTGGTCACTGTCTGTGCAGTGTCTGCACTTTCTCCCGGTGTCTGCGTGGGTTTTCTCTGAGTGCTCTTGTTTCCTCCCACAGCCCGAAAGGCATCCTGGTAAGCTGCATTGGTCATGCTAAATTCTCCCTCAGTGTACCCGAACGGAGTGGGGTGACTAGGGGATTTTCACAATGACTTCTTCGCAGTGTTAGTCGAAGTCTACTTGTAACAGTAATTTTTAAAAACCGTGCTGCTGTTCAAGACTAATTTCCACCCGATTTATCATCCTGTGTGTCGAGTAAGCAATAAGAAAGGGTTCTCATTTTCACAGTTAAGGATGATTTTGACAATAGGGCAAGAAAGTCCTCTGTTGGAACAACATAATCGTAAAAGTGAAATCAGGAATGCACTTTTATTTGGAGAGAGGGACACACAGCAAATTCTCAACAAAGCAGGGGAGTGTCAATTCTATAATAATTTAAGAAGAATTTAAACACTTTAGTGACTTTCCGAATGCAGATCCTTATTGGAGATTAAAATGAGGGGAAACGTCTTTCTCAGTTTTAATCATCTTGTAATTTGAAAAAGTTCCTCCCTATTTCTCGAATAATTATTTCATTGCAATTAAAAAAAGACTTTATTTGGTATCTTATTTGTGATATTTTATTAATAATTATAAATCCTTCATATTCCCGAAAAGCATGCAATTCCAGACAATTTGAAATGAGGAACATTGTTTAGGAAAGATGTGTTAATTTGCTGAATAACTGATTTGGTGAATAATTTGTGTTGAGCTGTTTGCAAATTCAGGGAAAGCAGATATTAAACAGAACCTGAAAAGCCAATTAAAATAACGCTGGGTGTGGGGGGAGGGCAAACTCCGCACAACTTTCACTTCATCCCAGGCAATTCCTTCATCAAATGTATTAATTATTTCTTATCCCTTATGAGTATTATCACTCGTAATTCAACATAAAATGTCATTAGATTTTTCTTTGGTTAGATAATATTTTCATTGACGGGAATATTGCAATAGCTTAACTTTCCCGAAAGTGCATTAATCTGAGATGCTGAATGATAACTGAACAATGTAACGATACTGTGTACACACACTCGCGCACACAGGCACGCCTTGTCCAAACAACTTTTTACCCGAAGTAGGAATTCTTATCATTTTACGATCTCGACTATTGAGATATTGACCGTGGAAATAATATCATAGAAAGCACATTCAAGATTCAAAGACTTGATATGGAGCAGATAATTTGACCTTCACGATGGATTATGCAAATATATCACATCACAAAAGAGTCGGGATCATTTGTCTATAGATTGACAGTAAAACATGGAATATGGGAATATCATATATTCATGAGAATGGACTGATTATATATTGTGTTTTAATATACCAAGACAAAATATATGAAAATGCAGGGAATAATAGATTCTTAAAAAGAAAGCCACAGGAACAGAACTGATGATATAATTATAAAGTACGGCACAAAGCTTGCAGTCAGCCCCTCATCTCGTAGTTGTTGCCTCTGAGGGCCCCAGAGATCTCTCTGGCGAGAATTTCACCTCTGTTGCAGTATAGTGATGATACAACTGAATGCAGCGCTCTTTATAGTACATTCCCTGTGTGGAGTCACCCAAGCAACCAATTCCACTGAAGGAATTAAACAGACAGCCAAATAGTTAAGTAATATCCATGCAGTAAAATAATTTCCAGGAAAGTCACACAGGCAGGCAGTTGGGAACCAAGGTAGAATCCAACAAATTCTGGATACATCTAAATATAATCTCTTTCAAAATAACTTAAATATATTTTAATTCAAATATATTTTTCATAAAATGTGTAAGGGTACATTATGTAACAGTTCAAATTTAACATCAGATGAAGTACAAAACTGATGTTTCTTTTCAGAGGGTGCCTTCCCATGATGAAAAATAAAGATCAAAATTAGAGTGTTTATTTACAGTCATGACATTTCCTGAGGGCTTTTTGTACGGCTTTTCGCCACTCTTTATACTATGACAGGACATCAAAGATTGTGGCTTTTCACCTTTATTCCTTTGTCCTGCCAACATCTCTCAGCTGGTAGTCCTGGACCTTGGAATTTGTAATTATGAGACACTCGGCCATACGCTGTGACTGTAATTGGAAGTAATGGAATTCAGGAAGATAAAAGAACAGATTTTACTATTTGTGTAATGTCCTCCAGCCCCAGAGGTGAGCCTTGCCTCTAACATTCTTCAGTCCTGACAAACTGGTAGTCCTGGACCTTGGAATATCTAGGTCTGTGAAACTCGATCATCCACTGTTATTGCAATTTGAATGACAATGTGGTTGACTCTTAACTGCCCTCAAGGATAAGCAATTAATGCTGGCAGCCAGGGAGACTGAAACCCCCTGAACGAACATAATTAAGAGAATGAAATTCAGGAACAAAAAAGAATGATTTTCATTATTTGCGCAACCTCCTCCAGCCCCTGAATTGATCCTTTCCTCTAACCTTCTTCAGCCATGCAACCTCCCTATATCATTAAATTTCTCCAGCCCCAACAACTCTTCACATATTATTAACCTCCTCCAGACCCTAAAATCCACCCTATCTCTGGAAACCCTTCCAGTCGCTACACCACCCCCCCCCCCCGCCCCACTATCTCTGTAAGCTCCTCCAGCCACTACAACCCTCCCTATCTCTGTACCCACCTCCACCTCGTACAACCCTCCCTACCCCTGTATCCTCCTCCAACCCATACTACCCTCCCTATCTCTGTAACCTCATCCAGCCCCTACGACCCTGCCAATCTCTGTAACCTCCTTCAGTTACAGCAACCTTCACTATCTCTAATCTCTTCCAGACACAGCAACTTGCACTATCTATGCATCTCCTTCATCCTACTGCACTCATTATATCACTACTTATTCAACCTTTTTTGTCTCTTTTGTCAACTTTGAAATTGTTCTCAAAACATTTTATGTCTCCATCATTCTCACCTGCCTTTAATGCAGATTGTTGGAACCTTCTGACAAACGTCAGAACAATCTTTAATTTCCATCACCTCATGTATCCCAATCGCGATTGAATTTAGAAATTCTATTGTGAAACTTATTGAGAATTTATAATGCATTAAAGCGGCTATAACTGTGTCAATTATTATGAGTGTCATAGAATCCTATAGTACAGAAGGAGGCCATTCGGCCCATCACGTCTGCACCGAACACAATCCCGCCCAGGCCCTATTCCCATAACCACATGCATTTACCCTAGCTATTTCCCCTGACACGAAGGGCCAATTTAGTATGACCAATCCACCTAACCAGCACATCTTTGGACTTTGTGAGGAAACTAGAACCCACTCAATGGAAACCCACGCAGAGGCGGGGAAAATGCGCAAACTCCACACAGACAGTGACCTGAGACCAGAATTGAACCTGAATCCCTGGCGCTTTGAGGTAGCAGTACTAACAATTCTACCACTGTGCCAGCCTCGCCCTTAATGCAAACTGATTGTCTTCAATGGATCAAAATGCAGGCTTGCAATATGCAATATGTGGGCAACATGGTGGCACTGTGGTTGGCACTGCTGCGTTACAGTGCCTGCGTTTGATTCCCAGCTTTGGTCACTGTCTGTGCGGAGACTGCACCTTCTCCCTGTGTCTGCTGGGGTTTCCTCCAGGTGCTCTAGTTTCCTCCCATGGTCTAAAAGATGTGCTGCTCAGATACATTGGCCATGCGAATTTGTCTCTCAGTTCACTCGAACAGACGCTGGAGTATGGCAACTAGGGAATTTTCACAATAGCTTCATCGCAGTGTTCATGTGAGCCTACTTCTCACGATAATAAAAAACATGCTACCGATCAACACTGCTTTCCACCCTGTTCATCATCCAATTTGTCAAGGAAGCAATAAGAATGGGTTTCCATTTTCACTATGAAGGATGATTTCAACAATAGGGAAGAAGACCTCTGTTGGAACAATGTAACGATACAAATGAAATCAGTAATTAACAATTATTAGAGTGAGCACATTCAGTGAATTCTCAAACAAAGCAAGGGAGAGTCAATTCTACAATAATTTAAGAAGCATTTAAACACTGTGGTGAATTTCCAAGTGTTCTCCCTATTTCTCGAATAATTATTTCATTGCAATATTAAAAAAATCTTTATTTTGTATTTTATTTGTGACATTTTATTAATAACTATAATTCATTCATATTCCTGAAAAGCTTGTCATTCCAGACAATTTGAAATGAGGAACATTGATGAGGAAAGATGCGTAAATTTGCTGAATAACTGATTTGGTGAATAATTTGTGTGAAGCTGTTTGCAATTTCAGGGAAAGCAGATATTAAACAGAACCTGAAAAGCCAATTAAAATAATGCTGGGTGTGGGGGGAGGGCACAAACTCCACACAACTTTCACTTCAGCCCAGGCAACGCCTTCATGAAATGTATTACTTATTTCTTATCCCTTATGAGTATTATCACTCGTAATTCAACATAAAATGTCATTAGATTTTTCTTTGGTTAGATAATATTTTCATTGACGGGAATATTGCAATAGGTTAACTTTCCCAAAAGTGCATTAATCTGAGAAGCTGAGTGATAACTGAACAATGTAACGATACTGTGTACGCACACTCGCACACACAGGCACACCTTGTCCAAACAACTTTGACCGTGGAAATAATGGGGACGATTCTCCCAAAAGTGCTGAATTGGTGGGAAAACTGTTCTCAATCACGACTATTTTTTCAGTGCAACCTCAGACCAGATGCCATCATCTCACGTGAGAACACCATCCACCAGGAACGCGATACATACTCTTGCAACTCGGTCAACGTTGTCTACCTGATACGCTGCAGGAAAGGATGTCCCGAGGCATGGTACATTGGGGAAACTATGCAGACGCTGCGACAACGGATGAATGAACACCGCTCGACAATCACCAGGCAAGACTGTTCTCTTCCTGTTGGGGAGCACTTCAGCGGTCATGGGCATTCGGCCTCTGATATTTGGGTAAGCGTTCTCCAAGGCGGCCTTCGCGACACACGACAGCGCAGAGTCGCTGAGCAGAAACTGATAGCCAAGTTCCGCACACACGAGGACGGCCTCAACCGGGATATTGGGTTCATGTCACACTATTTGTAACCCCCACAGTTTGCCTGGACCTGCAGAGTTTCACTGGCTGTCTTGTCTGGAGACAATACACATCTTTTTAGCCTGTCTTGATGCTCTCTCCACTCACGTTGTTTGTTTCTTAAAGACTTGATTAGCTGTAAATATTCGCATTCCAACCATTATTCATGTAAATTGAGTCTGTGTCTTTATATGCCCTGTTTGTGAACAGAATTCCCACTCACCTGAAGAAGGGGCTTGGAGCTCCGAAAGCTTGTGTGGCTTTTGCTACCAAATAAACCTGTTGGACTTTAACCTGGTGTTGTTAAACTTCTTACTGTGTTTACCCCACAACCCCCCCAGAGACATCACTAGCCTCATTGTTGGCCCCCACAACTCCTCCCCACAGACATCGCTGGCCTCATCGCTGGCCCGCACAACCTTCCCACACACATCACTATCTCCCCGCCCCCATAGAGACATCGCTTCCCCCACCCCCAGCCCCCCCCCCCACCATTTCCCCTCACACAGACATGGCTGCCCACTCACCTCATCCCCCATGGATCCAGATAATGCGGGTACCCAATCCCTCCATCCCTTGAACATACTGTCCTCGCTGCTGCCCTGCAGAGAACTTGCGTTGTGCTGCCATGCACAACCCCAGCTTGTGATCATTCCCTCTCTTGAATGGGAGCCCTGAGTATTGCACCCCCTCCTCCCCCCGCCGCCCCCCCCCACCCTGGACACAGCAGCCTATTGAATGGCAGCCAATCAGCACCCTGAAGGATGAATGACACTCAACTGAATGCAGCCTTCAAAATCTCTCACAAGTATTTGTTGCCAACGGACCCTTGACTGGCCGCACTCACTGCACCTGCACTCCACTAATAAGCCAGGGCTGTATATAAGCTGCAGGAATACACACACAGCCAGTCACGCCACAAAGATGTCAGCGCACAAACCTGCGCCCAGATTTTCAGAGGCCGACCAGGAACACCTGCTAGATGCCTTGGAGGAGAGGTGTGATCGTCTCTTCCCCAGCCAGGGCCCCAACCCAAGGGGTGCATCTACCGTGGCATTGTGGGAGGAGGTGGCAGAAGTGATGAACGCCAGGAGCCTGACACTGAGCTCTGGCAGGCAGTGTCGCAAAAAAATGTATGACCTTCTTCAAGCAGCAAGGGTGAGTGAGCATCCCTCTTGGAACCCTGCACGTGCTTGGCACGGATCTCCAACCCTGCTTAGACACCAAGGCCATGCAACAAGTGACCTTTCCCCCAGGAACAGAATCTAACCCCTTCCCCTCACCCCTCAGTGAGCACCCTCCAGTGGTGACCGCTTTCCCTGAAACTGTCAGCACAACATCTGAGACACAGGCACGCATTGTGCACCATGCACTGCAATATGTTAATGCTTGTTATCCACCTTATGTTCCCACAGGTAAAGAACATCCACAATGCATGGGAGATGACACAGACTGGTGGAGGTATGCCTGACCTGCAGCAGCTGACAGCATGGAGGAGTGTGCCATGGAGCTGGCAGGAGGTGATGGGCCATCCCGAATGGTCAGCGACAGCTAGGTTGGCATACAGTATGCAAGTGAGCAGAAGTGCACCCTCAACCTTGGTCCTCCTTCAGGTAAGTGTGATGCTGCATGGAATGTTTTGTCTCCCTCCCCGTAATGTGTGTTCTTTTTTAAAGCTCTGGACCCAGAGGAACCCAGCCCTTTGAGTGTTGCCGCCGCCCCCGCTTCTCTGGAGCAAAGTGCCTATGACCCCCCTGGATGACACCTCTGACGGATCCACTGAGGAATCCTCCATGGACAGCACCACTAAAGCTTCACCGGCATGTACCACACAACCCACCAACACAGAGGCGAGCACCACGGTGGGTATCTTTAGAGTTTAGGCTTCTGGGTCACGAACTGATGAGCACATCACAGTCGCTGGAGCACATTTGGAGGCACATCCGAGGGCTCAAGGTCTGCCGGTGGCCAGGATTCAGCTGTCCCCAAGCCAGCTGCCGGGCCTCTGGGTTTGTTCCTCCCAAGGCTGGTGGAGATGCATCAGGAAACCCGGGGAGTTGTGGAAGGACTGTCCGCGACCATGCAATGACTGCAAGGCTGTTTAGGGGAGTCAAGCAGAGTGTTGTTGCAGGAGGTGGTGCCGACACAGCGTGAGACCCAGGCCACTACAAGGGTGATGACCGCAGTGAAAGTCTGTCTCAGGGGTCTGTCCTCATGGGTGACAGGGTCCAGGCCATCCTGGAGACACAATGGGCCACAGGCAAGTGTGTTTCCGGCATCCAGGAGGCACAGCGTTTGATGGCGATGGGTGTCAGAGGTATGTGGGAGACACTGCTGGCCATGAATGGGACTCTGGCTGGCATTCTGGATACACAGCAGGCTGTGGCTGTGAGCCTCGACAACTTAGCCCAGGCTCAGAGGGCTACTGCTGATGGGCTCCAGAGCCTGGTTTGCTCACAGAATCCTGTAGCAAAGGGTCTCCGGAGCTTGGCCCAGTCTCAGAGGGCCAAGGCTGAGGGATCACAGATCATGGGGCAGACGTGTCTAGAGCTCCAGGACTGGCAGACCCAGCTAACGCCGGAGATTCTGGAGCTCAGTCCACTACCCTGACGTCCCATGGAGTGTCCCCAGGGCCTCTAGAAACCCCAAGGGAGGAGGAAGGGCTTGAGTCCATGCCGGGGCCTTCCACTCTGAAGATTCTGGACGTCCCGAGACCTTCCGATTCCCTTCTTCCTCACACCAGAGCATCTCAGGGCCAGCGAGATGAACAGAGTGGCACTGAAACAGTGCCATCCACAAGTCAGCTGGGGCCCTCCAGGTCCTAGCCACCCAGGGGATGTCTGCCGAGGGCAACACAGGCAACGGGGCATGCATCACAGCTGGACAGCTCCACCTCCGATGTGCATCCTGGGGTAACATCTGGAAGAAGCAGTAGACAGCATAAAGTTAGAAAGCTGTAGTTCACTAGAGGGCATGGGTGAAGGTCAGCATTAGTCAGGGTTTGGTAATAATTTATGTTAAGAACACAATAAACTGTTAATTGAACACCACGCTCTGGCTAATATGTCTCTGATAACCCCCTTCCCCCCTTCCCACAAAGCTCAGTGTTCCCGACTCCCGAGGTGCTGTCTGTTGAGCCTTGAAGACTCAGCCCATGTTTCAGAGTGCCTGCCCTACCTTCCCCAACGTCCACAAGATCCTTGGTGCAAGTGCTGCCCCCCCCCGACCCTTGGCCAAAAAACATATGACTCCAACACTTACAGCTACGTGGGTCGGTGAGGCAGCTTGCATTCGGAGTGCATATAGGAATCGGACCTGAGTGGCACCAGGGACAGGATCCCAGTGTGCACAACAGTGAGTCGTCATCATTCTCCAACCTTCACCCAAGACTCGCAACCATTGCCAGCCCAAGCACATTAACAGGGTCAGGTGTTTCTGGGGGATATGGTGATGGGATGACAGAAGCAGGGGAAGGGTGATGTGCTGGTTTGAGGGCCCAGGTCAGATTGGAGGGGAAATAGCGGCTGCACTTGCTCCTGGGGTGTGGTGGATGTGTTGTGGTTGCACCCGCTCACTGCACAACACAAGCTTGGTGAAGAGGGCTGCAATCAAGGCATCCCCCTCACTGCCCTTCCCTGCCGGACACCTTCCATCGCTGCCTGCCTTCTTTCCTCCGGCTCTTCATATGGTGGGGTGCCCGCCTCGCCGCTCCTCCTCCTCCTCCTCCTGTTCCAGCTGGTCTCCCTGCTGCTGGGCAATGCTGTGCAGAGTGCAGCAAACGATAATGATGCGTGAAGCAAAGAACAAAGAACAGTACAGCACAGGAAACAGGCCCTTCGGCCCTCCAAGCCTGTGCCGCTCCTTGGTCCAACTAGACCAATCGTTTGTATCCCTCCATTCCCAGGCTGCTCATGTGACCATCCAGGTAAGTCTTAAACGATGTCAGCGTGCCTGCCTCCACCACCCTACTTGGCAGCGCATTCCAGGCCCCCACCACCCTCTGTGTAAAAAACATCCCTCTGATATCTGAGTTATACTTCGCCCCTCTCACCTTGAGCCCATGACCCCTCGTGATCGTCACCTCCGACCTGGGAAAAAGCTTCCCACTGTTCACCCTATCTATCCCCTTCATAATCTTGTACACCTCTATTAGATCTCCCCTCATTCTCCGTCTTTCCAGGGAGAACAACCCCAGTTTATCCAATCTCTCCTCATAGCTAACACGCACGCACAGGGTCATACTGGAGGGCCCCCCAGAGCGGTCCAAGCAGCAGAACCACACCTTCAGAAGTCTGATGCACCACTCTACGATGGACCAGGTGGCTGCATGGGCCTTGTTGTAGCGGGTCTCCACCTCAATCTTGGGCCTCCGTACAGGCGTCATCAGCCATGACCTTAGCGGGTAACCCTTATCACCCAATCGCCATCCCGGGAGCCTGGGCTGATCTTCAAAGAGCCCAGGGCTGTCCGACTGCAGGTGCACAAAGCTGTCATGGACACTCCTTGGGTGGCATGCATCAACCTGCATGATCTTCATTTGATGGTCGCAGATTATCTGAATGTTCAGGGAGTGGAACCCCTTCCTGTTAACAACTTGCTGCGGCCCCGCGTGGGGGGCCCACAAGGCAATGTACGTGCCACCCACTCCGCCCGGCACATTCGGGGTCCCGGCGATTATTGCGAAGCCGAGAGCCCGGGCCTCCTGCTGTGCACAGCCTACATCGAAATGAATGAACTGCCCTGCCCGGGCATACAGTGCATCTGTGACCTGCCACATACATCTCTGTACGGAGGCCTGGGAGATCCCAGCTAGGTCACCACTGGGTGCCTGGAATGATCCGGAGGCATAGGAATTGAGGGCTGCCGTCACCTTCACGTCCACAGGGAGCGGGTGGCCACCCCTACCCTGAGGTGCCAGGTGTGAGAGAACCTCATAAATGTGTTGCTCCATGGTCTTGGACAGCGCAGCCGGTGATGGCACATCTCCTCCGAGAGGGCCTGGAAGGAATTGCAGGGCCTGTAACCTCCTTGCCCTCGGCACCCTCCGCCTTCTGTGCACCCTCTCGGGAGCCTGCTCACCCATCTCCTGGCCCTCAGCAGCAGGCCCCTGCCCTCGTTCCTGAGGGTCTGGTGGTGGCTCCTCTTGCGGTGGTCTGTCTACGCCCGCCACCTCCTGATCCGCCACCTCCCCCTCGTCCTCTGGCCCTGCTGCCACCAACATGGCCAGATCCAGATCGAGCAAACTGAGATCCATCTGCACAGTGGGGTTTGGAAAGAGCACAGAATGATGGATTATTGTCATTGGCTGCACAGACCCTGCACCACCCCAATCCCTCACTTGGGCCAGTACCCCTGCTTTTGGGTGCTGGCAACACCACACAATCCATGGTGCCATGTGTGACCCAATTTGGTTGTGTGAAATTCCCATCATGACAAATGCTGGCACAGATTATGCAGATCGATGTGCAGCTGTGGGCATTGCGCCCCCTTGAGCCATTGCTATGTGTGCAACTGCAGCATCCGTTACAGGCATGTGTTGCTGGTTCATGTCACAGGGCAGAGACAGCCTGCAAATCAGCACCAGATGTGTGCCCAGTGGCAGCAGATTCCATGCAGTCTATGTCGGAACCTCTGCACCCCGGCCTGGAGCAGCAACTGCTACATCTGGTTAGACCTCAGTCAGCACATGGTGCACTCCTCCTCCACCCTGGAACACTTGCACTCAGTGCAGTCCCCGACCACACCCTGCGGCAAGACAATGCAAATGCAAAGTGCCGTGGAGTGGGAGGGTGAGCAGGAGCCATTGAGGCTGCCTCCCACACTGCGCTATAGTGCTGGTCGGTGTGGCGGGGAGAGGGGAGAGTGAGCGGGACTCCCTGACGGAACCTCACCCGGAGAACTGCACGGAAAAAGAAGCTCCCCCACCCCCGACCCCCACCCCAGATATCACTGATCCATGGCCATCACCTGAAGACAGCAGGAGGAAGGGCACCAGGCATCTCCAGGACTTGCCTGCAACATCCCTCATGCTCCCCTCGCAGCACTTACCTCCTCACGGCTGTCCAAGGTTGCCACGCTGGGTTGAGACTTTTACATACCTACTCTGACTCGTGCCAAAGTTACATCATGCCAAAGAGGTGGGGAGGCACGAACGTGGGTGGAGATTGCCGTCTCGATCTCGATAATTGCATGCTAAGCTATGTAAAGTCATGCAAATCAGTGGCCCGCCGGTTTTCTGCGGGTTGCCGGCGGTGCCATTTTTCTCCAGTTGGGATATGCGCGTGGGTCGTAAAAGCACGCGGGAACCAGCGAAATGGCCAACACGCGCATCTCCCGGTCCGACCTGCCAGAAACGTTGTGGGTGGCGATGGGACAATCGGGCCCAATATCACAGAAAGCACAATCGAGATTCAAAGACCTGACATGGAGCAGATAATTTGATCTTCACGATAGATTATGCAAATATATCACATCACAAAAGAGTCGGGATCATTTGTTGATAGATTGACTGTAAAACATGGAATATGAGAATAACATGTATTCAATAGAACGTACTGATCATATATTGTGTTGTAATATACGAAGATGAAATATATCAAAATGCAGGGAAGAATAGATTCTTAAAAAGAAAGTTGCAGGAACTAAGATGATAAATTAATTACAAAGTACGACACAAAGCTTGCAGACAACTTTTCATCTCGTAGTTGTTGCCTCTGAGAACTCCACAGATCTCGCGAGTAAGAATTTCACCTCTGTTACAATATAGTGATGATCCAAGTGATTGAAGCATTCTTTATAGTCCATTCCCCGTGTGGAGTCATCCAAGCAGCCAATTCCACTGAAGGAACTAAACAGACAGCCAAATAGGTAAGCAATATCCATGGAGTAAAATAACTTCCAGGAAAGTCACACAGGCAGACTGTTGGGACCAAGATGGAATCCAACAAATTCTGAATATATCAAAAAATAATCTCTTTCAAAATAACTTAAACATCTTTTCCTTCAAATATACTTTTCATGAAATGTAAATGAAATGTGTAAGAGTATGTTATGTAACATTTCAAACTTAACATCATGTAAAGTACAAAACTGATGTTTCCATTCATCGGGTGCCTTATTATGATGACAAATAAAGATCAAAATTAGAGTTTCAATTTACAATCATGGCAACCATATACTGAGGGTTTTTTGTAGGGTTTATTGCCACTCCTTATACTGTAACAGGACCTCTGAGGCTGCAGCTTTTCACCTTTATTCCTTTGCGTTGCCAACATCTCGCGGCTGGTAGTCCTGGACCTTGGAATTTGTAATTACGTGACACTCGACCATACGCTGTTATTGTAATTGGAAGAGGAATGTAATTCAGGAAGATAAAAGAACGTATTTTACTATTTGTGTAATCTGCTCCAGCCCCGAAAATGATCCTTGCCTCTAACATTCTTCAGCCCCGAGAAGCTGGTAGTCCTGGACCTTGGAATATCTCGGTCTGTGAAACTCGACCATCCACTGTTATTGCAATTTGAATGAAAATGTGGTTGACTCTTAACTGCTCTCAAGGAAGGGCAATAAATGCTGGCACAGCCAGGGAGGCTGACAACCCATGAATGAATAAAATTCAGAATAATGCAATTCAGGAACACAAAAGAATGTATTTCACTGTTTGTGTAACCTCCAGCCCTAAAATGATCCCTTCCTCTAACCTTCTTCAGCCATGCAACCTCCCTATATCACTAAGCTTCTCCAGCCCCTACAACCCACCTTATCTCTGTAACCTCCTCCAGTCCATACAACACACCCTATTTCTGTAAGCTCTTCCAGGCCCTACACCTTTCCCTATCCCTGCAACCACCTCCAGCTTGTACAATCCTCCCTATCTCTGTAATCTCCTCCAGTCCCTACGGCCCTCCCAATCTCTGTAACCTCCTTCAACCACAGCAACCCTCACTATCTCTGATCTGTTCCAGACACAGCACTATCTATGCATCACCTTCATCCTACCGCCCTCCTTATATCACTACTTATTCAACATTTGTTGTTTCTTTGTTCAACTTTGAAATCACTCTCAAAACATTTTTATGTCTCCATCAATCTCACTCTCCTTTCAGTGGATTGCTGAAACCTTCTGACAAACTTGAGAACAATCTTTAATTTCCATCACCTCATGTGCCCCCATCTAGATTATATTTAGAAATTCTATTGTGAAACTCACTGGGACCTTACAATGCACTGACATGCTATAGCAATGCTATTTATAGTGGCTATCATGGAATTCTACAGTGCAGAAGGAGGCCATTTGGCTCATTGAGTCTGCACGGAACACAATCCTACCCAGGCCCTATCCCCATAACCTCATGCATTTACCATGGGTAGTCCTCCTGACACAAAGGGGCAATTTAGCATGGCCAATCCAACTAATCCACACATAGAACATAGAACATAGAACATTACAGCGCAGAACAGGCCCTTCGGCCCACGATGTTGCACCGACCAGTTAAAAAAAAAAACTGTGACCCTCCAACCTAAACCAATTTCTTTTCGTCCATGAACCTATCTACGGATCTCTTAAACGCCCCCAAACTAGGCGCATTTACAACTGATGCTGGCAGGGCATTCCAATCCCTCACCACCCTCTGGGTAAAGAACCTACCCCTGACATCGGTTCTATAACTACCCCCCCTCAATTTAAAGCCATGCCCCCTCGTGCTGGATTTCTCCATCAGAGGAAAAAGGCTATCACTATCCACCCTATCTAAACCTCTAATCATCTTATATGTTTCAATAAGATCCCCTCTTAGCCGCCGCCTTTCCAGCGAAAACAATCCCAAATCCCTCAGCCTCTCCTCATAGGATCTCCCCTCCATACCAGGCAACATCCTGGTAAACCTCCTCTGCACCCTCTCCAAAGCCTCCACATCCTTCCTGTAATGTGGGGACCAGAACTGCACACAGTACTCCAAGTGCGGCCGCACCAGAGTTGTGTACAGTTGCAACATAACGCTACGACTCCTAAATTCAATCCCCCTACCAATAAACGCCAAGACACCATATGCCTTCTTAACAACCTTATCTACTTGATTCCCAACTTTCAGGGATCTATGCACACATACACCTAGATCCCTCTGCTCCTCCACACTATTCAAAGTCCTCCCGTTAGCCCTATACTCAACACATCTGTTATTCCTACCAAAGTGAATTACCTCACACTTCTCCGCATTAAACTCCATCCGCCACCTCTCGGCCCAACTTTGCAACCTGTCTAAGTCTTCCTGCAAACTACGACACCCTTCCTCACTGTCTACCACACCACCGACTTTGGTGTCATCAGCAAATTTGCTAATCCACCCAACTATACCCTCATCCAGATCATTAATAAATATTACAAACAGCAGTGGCCCCAAAACAGATCCCTGAGGTACACCACTTGTAACCGCACTCCATGATGAATATTTACTATCAACCACCACCCTCTGTTTCCTATCCGCTAGCCAATTCCTGATCCAATTTCCTAGATCACCCCCAATCCCATACATCTGCATTTTCTGCAGAAGCCTACCATGGTGAACCTTATCAAACGCCTTACTAAAATCCATATATACCACGTCCACTGCCTTGCCCCCATCCACCTCCTTGGTCACTTTCTCAAAAAACTCAATAAGGTTAGTAAGGCACGACCTACCTGCCACAAAACCATGCTGACTATCACCTATCAATTCATTACTCTCCAAATAACTATAAATCCTATCCCTTATAATTTTTTCCAACATCTTGCCGACAACAGAAGTGAGACTCACCGGTCTATAATTCCCGGGGAAGTCTCTGTTCCCCTTCTTAAACAATGGGACAACATTCGCTAACCTCCAATCTTCTGGTACTATACCAGAGGCCAACGACGACCTGAAGATCAGAGCCAGAGGCTCTGCAATCACTTCTCTTGCCTCCCAGAGAATCCTTGGATAAATCCCATCCGGACCAGGGGATTTATCTATTTTCAGACCCTCCAGAATATCCTGCACATCCTCCTTATCAACTGTAATACTGTCTATTCTACTCCCCTGCAACCCAGTGTCCTCCTCAGCTATATTCATGTCCCCTTGCGTGAACACCGAAGAGAAATATTGGTTCAATGCTTCACCAATCTCCTCCGGTTCCACACATAACTTCCCTCTGCCATCTATAACTGGCCCTAAACTTGCCCTAACCAACCTTCTGTTCTTGACATACCTATAGAACGCCTTAGGATTCTCTTTAACCCTATCCGCCAAAGTCTTCTCATGTCCCCTTTTAGCCCTTCTAAGCTCGCTCTTCAACTCCCTCTTAGCCAATCTAAAGCTTTCTAGTGCACTACCCGAGTGCTCACGTCTCATCCGAACATAAGCCTCCTTTTTCTTTTTAACCAACAAAGAAACTTTTTTGGTGCACCACGGTTCCCTAGCCCTACCAATTCCTCCTTGCCTGACAGGGACATACCTATCACAGACTCGCAGTAGCTGCTCCTTGAAAAAACTCCACATGTCGGACGTTCCCAGTCCCTGTAATCTCCTAGTCCAACCTATGTTTCCTAATTCTCTCCTAATAGCCTCATAATTACCCTTCCCCCAGCTAAAACCACTGGCCCGAGGTTCATGCCTATCCCTTTCCATCACTAAGGTGAACGTAACCGAATTGTGGTCACTATCACCAAAATGCACACCAACTTCCAAGTCTAGCACCTGGTCTGGCTCATTTCCCAGCACCAGATCCAATATAGCCTCACCTCTAGTTGGCCTGTCTACATACTGAGTCAAAAAACCTTCCTGCACGCTTTGAACAAAAACTGACCCCTCTAACGAGCTAGAGCTATAACAATTCCAGTCAATATTAGTCAAGTTAAAATCCCCCATAACAATTGCCCTATTACTTTCACTCCTAAGCAGGATTGACTCCGCAATCCTTTCCTCAACCTCTCTAGAACTTTTAGGAGGTCTATAAAAGACTCCCAACAGGGTGACCTCTCCTCTCCTATTTCTAATCTCCGCCCATACTACCTCAACAGATAAGTCCTCATCAAACCTCCTCTCTGACACTGTGATACAATCTCTGACCAATAATGCTACCCCTCCCCCTCTTCTACCTCCTTCCCTACTTCGACTAAAACATTTGAACCCCGGGACCTGCAGCATCCATTCCTGCCCCTGCTCTATCCATGTCTCTGAAATAGCCACAACATCGAAGTCCCAGGTACTGATCCACGCTGCAAGTTCACCCACTTTATTGCGAATACTCCTGGCATTGAAGTATACACATTTCAAACCCTGCTCCACCCCACCTCTGCAATGCCGTGCATTGCAGTCCCCATCCATGCATCCCTCACTTTCAGCCCCACTACTCAGGATCCCTCCCCCCCCCCGAATCAGTTTAAACCTCCCTGCATGGCCTTAGCAAATTTACCCCCCAGGATATTGGTCCCCTTCTGATTAAGGTGTAGACCATCCTTCTCATAGAGGTCACACCTTCCCCAGTACGAGCCCCAATTGCTTAAGTACCTGAACCCCTCCCTCCTGCACCATCCCCTCAGCCATGAATTCAAACCTTCCCTCTCCCTATTCCTCTCTAAACTATCCCGTGGTACAGGCAAGAGTCCAGAGATAACCACTCTGTCAGTCTTGGCCTTTAGTTTCCACCCCAACTCCATAAATCCCTGCCTAATATCCCCTTCCCCTATCCTCCCTATGTCGTGTGTCCCCACATGTACAATAACTTGTGGTTTATCTCCCTCCCCCCTAAGAGTCCTGAATACCCTGTCAGACACATCCCGGACCCCAGCCCCTGGTAGGCAACACACCAACCCTGAGTCCCTACCTTTAGTTCCGACCCTCCTATCTGTCCCCTTAATTGTGGAGTCCCCAATCACAAGGCCCAGTCTTTTACAGCCCCTAACCACCTGAGCTTTCTCACTCGGCTCACCCCCAGAGATCTGCTCTCTATGCTCAGTTGATTCCTCCTCAACTGTAGCCTCCAGCACCGAAAACCTATTATGGAGGGGAACCGCCCCAGGGGATTGTCTTCCCGATTGCTTCTTACCCCTCCTCCTGGCATTGACCCAAGCCTCATTTCTAGGAGTTACTATTTCTCTATAACTCCTATCAACTTCCACCTCCGCCTCCCGAATTATGCGGAGTTCCTCTAACTCCCCCTCCATCTCCTTTACACGCTCCTCCAGAAGCTGCAATCTAATGCACTTCTTACAACTAAAATCTCCTGAAACACTACTGGATTTCCTCACCACATACATCCCACAGGAGATGCAGCATACTGCCTGAACTGCCATCCCTGAAGCCATTACCAGCAAGAAAAAAAGAAAACAAAAAACTTCCCCACACTTATAATTAGGTTAGAGGAGGATGGAAGGGTGGGATCCTCTACCAGTGTAGAGGATCGGGTATCTCCTCTGCACCAATTTATAGGGCTAGGGGCCCGAGAGAAAAAAAAAACTACAGCTACCGGCAGGCTTCGCGATGCGGCCTTCCGGTTTCCGTTAATTACAAAAAACCTCCCGAAAATTAGACAAAAAAAAACCCAGAATTTACTCACAGTCCGCGCTCTCTCTCTCACCGCTCACAGTCTCCACCCCGCAGGTCCGCTCCCAGAGGAACACTGAGGCCGATACCCCGAGGCGAGTACTTATAAGGTAAGTGAGAGAAAAAAAAAAACTACAGCTACCGGCAGGCTTCGCGATGCGGCCTTCCGGTTTCCGTTAATTACAAAAAACCTCCCGAAAATTAGACAAAAAAAACCCCAGAATTTACTCACAATCCGCGCTCTCTCTCTCACCGCTCACAGTCTCCACCCCGCAGGTCCGCTCCCAGAGGAACACTGAACACACATCTTTGGATTGCACGAGGAAACCAGAGCACGTGATGGAAGCCCATGCAGGCACCGAGAAAATGTGCAAACTCCACAGAGACAGTGACCTGAGGCTAGAATTGAAACTGGGTCCCTGGCGCTTTGAGGCAGCAGTGCTAACCCCTATGCCACCGTGCCAGCCTCGCCCTTAATGCATATTGATTGCCTTCAATGATACAACATGCAGGCTTGCAATATGCAACCATGGGCAGCACGGTGGCACAGTGGTTGGCACTGCTGCCTCGCAGTGCCTGGGAGCAGTGTTTCATACCCGCTTTAGTCACTGTCTGTGCGGAGTCTGCACATTGTCCCCATGTCTGTGTGGGTTTCCATCGGGTGCTCTTGTTTCCTCCCACAGCCCGAAAGACGTGCTGGTTAGGTACATTACCATGCTAAATTTTCCCTCAGTGTACCTGAAAAGGTGCCGGAGTGTGGCAATTAGAGGATTTTCACAACAACTCATTCGCAGTGTTAATGACAGCCTACCAGTACCAGTATAAAAAACATGCTACTGCTCAAGACTCCACCCTGTTCATCATCCTGTGTGTCAAGGAAGCAATAAGAAATTTTTCTTATTTTCACAGTTAAGGACGATTTTGACAATAGGGCAAGAAGTCCTCGGTTGGAAAAATGTAATCGTAAAAACGAAATCCGGAATTCACAGTTTCTGAGAGTGAGTGAGCGACACATTTAGTAAATTCTCAACAAAGCAGGGGAGTGTCAATTCTATAATAATTTAAGAAGAATTTAAACACTTTAGTGACTTTCCGAATGCAGATCCTTGTTGGAGATTAAAATGAGGGGAAACGTCTTTCTCAGTTTTAATCATCTTGTAATTTGAAAAGGTTTCTCCCATTTATCGAATAATTATTTCATTGCAATATAAAAAAATCTTTATTTGGTATTTTATTTGTGATATTTTATTAATAATTATAATTCATTCATATTCCTGAAAAGTATGCAATTTCAGAAAATTTGAAATGACGCACATTGATCTGAAAAGATGTGTTAATTTGCTGAATAACTGATTTGGTGAATAATTTGTGTTGAGCTGTTTGCAAATTCAGGGAAAGCAGATATTAAACAGAACCTGAAAAGCCAATTAAAATAAGGCTGGGTGTGGGGGGAGGGCGCAAACTCCGCACAACTTTCACTTCAGCCCAGGCAACTCCTTCATCTAATGTATTATTTATTTCTTATCCCTTATGAGTATTATCACTCGTAATTCAACATAAAATTTCATTAGATTTTTCTTTGGTTCGGGAATATTTTCATTGACGGGAATATTGCAATAGCTTAACTTTCCAGAAAGTGCATTAATCTGAGATGCTGAATGATAACTGAACAATGTAACGATACTGTGTACACACTCGCACACACAGGCACGCCCTGTCCAAACAACTTTTTACCCGAAGTAGGAATTCTCATCATTTTACGATCTCGACTATTGAGATATTGACCGTGGAAATAATATCATAGAAAGCACAATCAAGATTCAAAGACTTGATATGGAGCAGATCATTTGATCTTCACGATAGATTATGCAAATGTATCACATTACAAAAGAGTGGGGAATCATTTTTCTATAGATTGACAATAAAGTATGTAATATGGGAATAACATCTATTCAGTGGAACGTACTGATCATATATCGTGTTTTAATATACGAAGAAAAATATATCAAAATGCAGGGAATAATAGATTCTTAAAAAGAAAGTCGCAGGAACAGAACTGATGATATAATTACAAAATACGATCCACAGCTTGCAGTCAGCCTTTCATTTCGTTGTTGTTGCCTCTGAGGGCCCCAGGGATCTCTCTGGCGAAAATTTCACGTCTGTTACAGTACAGTGATGAAACATCTGATTATAGCATTCTTGATAGGACATTAGCTGTGTGAAGTCATCCAAGCAACCAATTCCACTGAAGGAATTAAACAGACAGCCAAATAGGTAAATAACGTCCATTCTGGGAATGTCACACAGGCAGACACTTAGGCCCAAGATAGAATCCAACAAATTCTGAATACAGCAAAAAATAATCTCTTTCAAAATAACAAACATATTTTCCTTCAAATATATTTTTCATGAAATGTATGAGGATACGTTATGTAACAGTTCAAATTTAACACGATATAAAGTACAAAACTGATATTTCTTTCGATAGGGCGCCTTACTGTGCTGGCAAATAAAGATCACAGAGTGTGAATGCGCAGTCTTGACACCCATGTACTCAGGGCCTGTTATGCGGTTTGTCGCTTCTTTTACAGGACGTCTTCGACTGTCGCTTTTCATCTTGATTCCTTTGCCCTGCCATTGAGTACATGTCGCAACTGTATTCCTGGACCTTGGAATTTGTGAGTGTGTGACACTCGATCATCCACTGTTAGTTTAAAGTTTATTCATTAGTGCCACAATTAGTCCTACTGCAAATTAATTTACTGTGAAAATGTTATTGTAATTTGAAGAGTATTGCAATGCCGGAAGATAAAAGGATGCATTTTAATATTTGTACAACCTCCTCCAAATGATCCTTGCCTCTAATTGCATCAATCCCTACAAGCCAGCCGCTACAACTCTCCCTATTTCTGTAACCTCCTCCAGACACCACAACACTCTGTATTCTCAGTAAACTCATCCAGACCATACAACACTCCCTCATTCCGTATCGTGCTCCCACGCACGCCTAACTCTGTAACCTCCTCCAGCCCCGACAACCAACCCTTTCTCTGTAACCTTCCCAGACCACAGAAGCCTTCACTATCTCTGATCTTTTCCAGACACAGAAACTTGCACTATCTATGTATCTCCTTCATCCTACCACCCTCGCTAAACATTTTTATGTCTGCATCATTCTCACTCTCCTTTCAAGCGGATTGTTGAAACCGACTGACAAACTTTAGAACAATTATTTCTTTCCATCCTCTCATGTAGACGGTGGCACAGTGGTTAGCACAGTATTTAGCATTGCTGCCTCACAGGGCCAAACATCCGGGTTCAATTGGTCACTGTCTGTGTGGAATTAGCATGTTCTCTGCGTGGGTTTCCTCCGGGTGCTCCAGTTTCCCCCCACAGTGCAAATATGTGTGTTCGGTGCATTGGCAATGCCAAATTCTTCCCTAATGTACCCAGACAGGCGCTGGAATGTGGGGACTGGGGGATTTTCACAGTAACTTCATTATAGTGTGAATGTAAGCCTACAAGTGACTAATCAATAAACTTTTAACTTTATGTGTCCCAATCTTGATTGTATTTAGAAATTCTATCGTGAAACTTCTTGGGACTTTATAATACATTAAAGGTGCTATAGCATGCCAGTTATTGTTATTGTTACAGTCTCGTCCGATGCACAGATCGATTATCTTCAATGGAACAAAATGCAGGTTTGTAACATGCTACCGATCAAGACAGCTTTCCGCCCAATTTATTATCCAGTGTTTCAAAGAATCAACAAGAAAGAGCTCTCATTTCCACAGTTAAGGGCAATTTCGACAATTGGGCAAGACGTCATCTGTTGCTACAATATAATCGTAAAAATGAAATGAGGAATTCGCAATTATTTAGAGTAAGCGACACATTCAGTAAATTCTCAACAAAGGGGGAGGTTAAACTCTGTAACAGTTTAAATAGCATTTTAGCACTGCAGAGAACTTCCAAATGCAAATTCTTATTGGAGATTAAAATGAGGGGAAACGTCTTTCTCATTTGTAATCATCTTGTGATTTGTATAGGTTTCCCCCTATTTCCAGAATAATTATTTCTTTTTTTTAAAAACTTCATTCAGTATTGTATTGTGATATATTTTTAAGAACTATAATTCATTCATGTTCCTGAAAAGTATGCGATTCCCGTTAATTTGAAATGAGGAACGTTCATTAGGAAACAGATGTGTTAAGTTGCTGAATAACTGATTTAGTGAATAATTCATGTGAAGTGAGAGCAGATATTAAACAATTCTGGCAAATTCAATTAAAATAACCCTGGGCGCGGGGGTAAGTTGCAAGCTCCACACAACTTTCACTCTAGCCTGGGCAACTCCTTGAACAAATGCAACATTTATTTCTTATCTCTTACGAGTTATGTCACTTGTAATTCAACATATAAAATCATCAGGTTTTTATTTTTTGGTTGGCCAATATTTTCATTGACGGGAATATTGCAATAGCTGAACTTTTCGAACATAGTTAATCTGAAAGCCTGAATGATAAGTTAACTATGCAATACACACACACACACAGGAACACCTTCACAAAACAACTTCTTTCCAACAGTAGGAATTCTCATCATTTTAGGATCATGAATGTAGAGATAGTTGAGTGTGGAAATAATAGCATAGAAAACACAATCGAGATTCATCGACTTGATATGGAGCAGATTATTTGATTTTCTGGATGAATTGTGCACATACATCACAATACTATAGAGTGGGCATCATTACTCTATAGGCAGACAGCAAAATATTGAATATGGGAATAACATATATTGAATAAACCAAAATGATCAAATGGTGTGTTTTACCATATCGAAATAAAATATATCAAAATGCAGGGAATAATAGATTCTTAAAAAGAAAGCCACATAAACCGAACTGGTTATTGAATTGCAAAGTCCGACCCAAAGCTGAGAGAATTCTTTCAATTAGTCATCTGGAGTGATATCCACTGACACCGACACAAGCTGGGACATTGATACCTTGTAACAATGATGGATTAAGTTAGTTAACATGATTAAGCTTTCACGCTGATTGGATATTATAATTAAGCAAACGTGAGGTGATGTGATTGGTATATGCTATTGTTTCTGAATCTTTAATTCTGACTGGTCTGAATGACAATTGTTGAAGTCCTATAGCAATAGTCTTTAATAAAAACCATCTTGCAATCACTCCGTAACTTTGGCTACTTGAGGGGAATGGTAGTTTTAAATACAACAAGAAAAACATTGTGACAGCCCTATAAAGTTACATTGTATAACAATTCAAATTAAACATTACGTTAATTGCTAAACTAATGTCTCTTTCAATAGGGTGCCTCATTATACTGGTTCAAAGGCAAAGGTTCAAAGATTAACACGTTTCAAGCACAGAAAAGAGCATCATTCATGGAGTTGATAGTCCTCCAGCAAGAGCTGATGTTTATCCTCCCCGGAAACAGTCTGTAGAGCACAGAGCCCTGGATCTTGGAGCTGCTTAGGATTAACTGCGGCAAGAAAAACCGTTGCATCTCTCCCTTGATCTTCATTGAAATAGCTCATTCCAGAAGGAGGTGGGTGATTCTTTCTTCCCCACTGCAGCTGCCTCAAGGGCTGCATGTGGACTGGGTCAGAGTCTGGGCATGCAGGATGGATCTGACTGAAAGGGCTACCCTCACCAGCAATCAATATTTGTCTGGGTGATAATTTGGAAGTTCTGGCAATAAAGTATGCTGCCAAATTAGTTTGACAGTCTGCATAGGCAAGCATCTAACATGGCTCCTTTTGTGGAACAAAGGGAACTTGGCATGTCTGTCCATCGATCTCTGAAGATGGAAGGGCATGTTAGTAGGGTGGTGAAAAAGGAATATGGGACACTTGCCTTTATCAATCGAGGCACAGATTACAAAAGCAGAGAAGTCATGTTGGAGTTGTATAGAACTTTGATGAGGGCACAGTGAAAGTACTATGTTCAGTTCTGGTCGCACATTATAGGAAGGAATTAAGGATGTGTTTGCACTGGAGGTGGTGCAGAGGAGATTTACCAGGGTGCCGCCTGCGGATGGAACATTTAAGTTATGAAGAGATGTTGGATAGGCTTGGGTTGCTTGGGGGGCGACCTGATTGAGATGTACAAGATTTTGAGGGGCATGGACACAGTGGATAAGGAGCAGCTGTTCTCCTTTGTTGAAGGGTCAGTCACAAGGGGACGTTGGTTTAAGGTGAGGGGCAGAAGGTTTAGAGGGATGTGAGGAAAAGCTTTTTTACCCAGAGGGTGGTGATGGTCTGGAATGTGCTACCTGGGAAGTGGTAGAGCCAAGTTGCCTCACATCCTTTAAAAAGTACCTGGATGAGCACTTGGCATGTCATAGCAATCAGAGCTATGGGCCAAGTGCTGGCAAATGCGATTAGGTGGGAGGTCAGATGTTTCTCGTGTGTCGGTGCAGACTCGATGGGCCAACGGGCCTTGTCTGCACTGTATGATTCTGTGTTTCTATGAATCTAATTTTACCCTGTTGGATTTTTCAATTATTTATGCAATGGTACATTCAGCAATATCCCACTGTGTTCGCTAACATAATGGACTCCCAGTCAAGAAATACCTTAACTTAACAATTCTTATCTTTGTTTTTAAACCCCTCCTTGGGCTCACCCCTCCCTATCACTGGAATCTGCTCCAGACCCACAGCTCGTTGTATCTGGATCTGTCTAATTCCTGCCCCCTGTGCATCCCCAATCATAATCTCTTACCATTATTTCATAAATTTGTAAAAGGACATTGCTTAAGTGTTCAAATTCAATATTATGCAAAATGCAAAACAGATTAATTCATTTCAGTACAGCATGTGGCCCTTTGAGCTGTCTCATTAAGGCTACAATTGCACTTCTATTTACAATATACATTTCGATTTTATTACAACCATGTGCCCTGAGGGGTTTGACAGGATGTCTAACCCCTCTGTGTACTATGAAGGTGGGCCTTAGACTGTGGCTTTCCCCCAACGAGCCTTTGCAGAAGGTCCTTTCTCACCACCAGCCATGGTACACCTTGGAGTTGTTTGAAAGTTCTGGGTACAATCCAAAAGGGTCTGTTATCTCCTTTCTCGATGTGGAGATGCCGGCGTTGGACTGGGGTGAACACAGTAAGAAGTCTCACAACACCTTGTTAAAGTCCAACAGGTTTATTGGGTAGCAAATACCATAAGCTTTCGGAGCGTTGCTCCTTCGTCAGATGGCGTGGAAATGTGCTCTCAAACAGTGCACAGTGACACAACATCAAGCAGAGTCGCTGAGCAGAAACTGATAGCCAAGTTCCGCACACATGAGGGCGACCTAAACCGGGATGTTGGATTTATGTCACATTATCAGTAACCCCCACAACTTGCTTCCTGGGCTTGCAGAATCTCATTAGCTGTTCTGTCTGGAGACAATACACATCTCTTTAATGTTCCCTCCACCCACATTGTCTGTACCTTTAAGACCTGGCTGGCTTTAGGGATTCGCATTCTAATCAGTAAACTGTAACTTGATGTTGTGTCGCAGTGCACTGTTTGAGAGCACATTTCCACTCCATCTGACGAAGGAGCAGCGCTCCGAAAGCTTATGGTATTTGCTACCAAATAAACCTGTTGGGCTTTAACCTGGTGTTGTGAGACTTCTTACTGTGATCTCCTTTCTCCACAGGGTTTGTGAGGACATTACGTGCCTGTGGATTTTTGCTCAAAGGGCTTTATTTATAGACATTTTGAGCCCGGAGGTAAAGCACAATCCAACTGGAGTGTTCCAAGGCAACTTGCCCCTAACCTATACTGCACTACTTCAGGGACAAATGGAACTTCAGCTTGCAATGACTGTTGCCATTTGCATTTTGAGTGTCCAGACACACAGATTAATGCAACCACACATATGTGACCATCATGATGAGGTTGACATTTGGTATGTTTCTCCCTTTAATGAGAGATTTACGAACATATGAATTCGGATGATGAGTTTAGAGTTTAGTTTAAAGTTTTAAAGTTTATTTATCAGTGTCACAAGCAGGCTTAAGTTAACACTGCAATGAAGTTACTGTGAAAATCCCCCAGTCGCCACATTCTGGCGCCTGTTTGGGTGCACTGAGGGTGAATTTAGCATGGCCAATGCACCTAACCAGCAAGTCTTTCAGACTGTGGGAGGAAATAGGAGCACCTGAAGGAACCTCAGGCAGACACGAGGAGAACATGCAGACTCCACAAAGTCAGTGACCCAAACCAGCAATAGAACCCTGGTCCCTGGCACTGTGGGCAGCAATGGTAATTATTGTGCCACCGTGCCACCCCAATGACGAGTAGGCAACTTAGCCCTTTGAACCTGCTACACCATTCAATAAAATCATGCCCGATCTGATTAAACCTTCTCATTCCTGCCTACCTTTAACTTTTCACCACCTTGCTAATCAAGAATCTATCTTATAAGATATTCAAGGCCTCTGCATATTCAAGATATTCAAGGGCCTCTGAATGCCCTGTTTGTGAACACAAGTCCTCACTCACCGGAAGAAGGAGCTTGAGGCTCCAAAAGCTAGTGCTGCCAAATAAACCTGTTGGACTTTAACCTGGTGATGTGAGACTTCTTGGTGGGAGCCAGTAGGTGGAGCTGCTCTCATACATTCAGGCTCACTCCTGAGCAGGTCTCAAATGTGTCACCTTTATAGTTTCCCCCTCTTTATGCACAAGACTGTGATAGAACATAGAACAGTACAGCACAGAACAGGCCCTTCGGCCCACGATGTTGTGCCGAGTTTTATCTGAAACCAAGATCAAGCTATCCCACTCCCTATCATCCTACTGGGCTCCATGTGACGATCCAATAACCGCTTAAATGTTCCTAAAGTGTCTGACTCCACTATCACTGCAGGCAGTCCATTCCACACCCCAACCACTCTCTGCGTAAAGAACCTACCTCTGATATCCTTCCTATATCTCCCACCATGAACCCTATAGTTATGCCCCCTTGTAATAGCTCCATCCACCCGAGGAAATAGTCTTTGAACGTTCACTCTATCTATCCCCTTCATCATTTTATAAACCTCTATTAAGTCTCCCCTCAGCCTCCTCCGCTCCAGAGAGAACAGCCCTAGCTCCCTCAACATTTCCTCATAAGACCTACCCTCCAAACCAGGCAGCATCCTAGTAAATCTCCTCTGCACTCTTTCCAGCGCATACACATCCTTCTTATAGTGAGGTGACCAGAACTGCACACAATATTCCAAATGTGGTCTCACCAAGGTCCTGTTATGCAGCATAACTCCACGGCTCTTAATCTCCAACCCCCTGTTAATAAAAGCTAACACACTATAGGCCTTCTTCACCTCTCTATCCACTTGAGTGGCAACCTTTAGTGATCTGTGGATATGGACCCCCAGATCTCTCTGTTCCTCCACAGTCTTCAGAACCCTACCTTTGACCCTGTAATCCACATTTAAATTAGTCCGACCAAAATGAATCACCTCACATTTATCAGGGTTAAACTCCATTTGCCATTTTTCAGCCCAGCTTTGCATCCTATCTATGTCTCTTTGCAGCCTACAACAGCCCTCCACCTCATCCACTACTCCACCAATCTTGGTGTCATCAGCAAATTTACTGATCCACCCTTCAGCCCCCTCCTCTAAGTCATTAATAAAAATCACAAAGAGCAGAGGACCAAGCACTGATCCCTGTGGCACTCCGCTAGCAACCTGCCTCCAGTCTGAAAATTTTCCATCCAACACCACCCTCTGTCTTCGATCAGATAGCCAGTTACCTTTCCAATCGGCCAACTTTCCCTCTATCCCACACCTCCTTACTTTCATCATAAGCCGACCATGGGGGACCTTATCAAACGCCTTACTAAAATCCACGTATATGACATCAACTGCCCTATCTTCATCAACACAGTTACCGCCTCAAAAAATTCAATCAAATTTGTGAGGCATGACTTGCCCTTCACGAATCCGTGCTGACTATCCCGGATTAATCCGCATCTTTCTAAATGGTCATAAATCCCATCCCTAAGGACCTTTCCATCAATTTACCAACCACCGAAGTAAGACTAACCGGTCTATAATTACCAGGGTCATTTCTATTCCCTTTCTTAAACAGAGGAACAACATTCGCCATTCTGCAGTCCTCTGGCACCATCCCTGTGGACAGTGAGGACCCAAAGATCAAAGCCAAAGGCTCTGCAATCTCATCCCTTGCCTCCCAAAGAATCCTAGGAGATATTTCATCAGGCCCAGGGGACTTATCGACCTTCAGCTTATTCAAAACTGCCAGTACATCCTCCCTCCGAACATCTATTTCCTCCAGCCTATTAGCCTGTAACACCTTCTCTTCCTCAAAAACATGGCCCCTCTCCTTGGTGAACACTGAAGAAAAGTATTCATTCATCACCTCGCCTATCTCTACTGACTCCGTTCACAAGTTCCCACTACTATCCTTGACCGGCCCTAACCTCACCCTGGTCATTCTTTTATTCCTCACATAAGAGTAAAAAGCCTTGGGGTTTTCCTTGATCCGACCCGCCAAGGACTTCTCATGTCCCCTCCTAGCTCTCCTAAGCCCCTTTTTCAGCTCATTCCTTGCTAACATGTAACCGTCAATCGAGCCATCTGAACCTTGTTTCCTCATCCCTACATAAGCTTCCCTCTTCCTTTTCACAAGACATTCCACCTCTTTCGTGAACCATGGTTCCCTCACTCGGCCATTTCCTCTCTGCCTGACAGGGACATACCTATCAAGGACACCCAGTATTTGTTCCTTGAAAAAGTTCCACTTTTCATTAGTGCCTTTCCCTGACAGTTTCTGTTCCCATCTTATGCTATTCGGAGTTCACTGTCTGAATAGCCTCCTTGAACAGAGACCCGGTGGGGAATTTGATCACAACAAGGTGCAGGTAAGATTAACAAAGAAGACATTAAAGAAGATAGGATCACTAACTTTCAATGAAGTGGTACAAAGTCGAGATAAATCACTGATTTGGTTCCGGTTGGAGTGCTTCTTGGCCTTTTGGCTAGGATCAGGTGTGGTTTTGCTGTTCTGCACTTGGTTAGGGTCATGAGGTTGCACTGAGGCTTCATTTGAAGCAATGTTTTAAAGCGGCGTCTGGCTATGATGCAAATTGGATCGAGCCTCGGAGGAGGTACTATGCCTGCTCCAATCAGCTTGAATCATGTAGATCAAGCCCAAGACAGGAAGTGGTGAGCCTGTCTTGTCAGCTTGGATCTGGAGTGTCTCACTTGTTTAGACTTTGAATTGGACTTTGATTGGATTGAATTGGATATTTAAAACGTTGTGCCCAATTCTGAGCACCACACTTTCGGAAGGATGTGAAAACTTTGGAGGGGGAGCGGGGAGGAAGCGATTTAATTGCTCAATTGGCTCCAGGATGAATGTATACAGTTACATGGAAAGACTCCGGAAGTTTGGGTTGTGCTGCTTAGACCAGGCAAGACTCAGGGTGGATTTAATAAAGGTTTTTAAAATAACGCAGTGTTCAGATGGATTAAATGAACAGAAACAGTTGCCAATGGTTGAAGTTTTGACAACTGGAGGGGACAGATTTGGGGTAAAGGAACCAGCATCAGAAAAAAAAAACAATGTGTGTTTCCGGTTAGGAATGCAAGGCCTGGTAGGGTGATAGAGATCTGCTTTTCAAAGAGATTGGATAAATGATTGATTTGGGATTAGTTGGGATTAGTAGAGAAAGAGCCAGGTAGTGTGACTATCTTGATAGATCTATGATGTGGAGTTGCTGGCATTGGACTGACAATAGACCTAGATGGAGAATGGAACAGCTTGGATCTGTACTCCTTGGAGTTCACATATAAGATTCTTCGGGGGTTTGACAGGGTAAATGTTGGGATGATGTTTCCACTCAGGAGAATGTGAGACAAGGGGATATGATCGAGAATAAGGGGGTGCCCATTTAAGACAGATATGTGGAAGAATTTCTTCTCTAAAAGAGTGGTGAAGCGGTGGAGGTCGAGGCGTTGAAGGCTGAGGTCGATAGGTTTTGAATCAGTAGGGGAATTAAGAGTTACGGAGAGAAGGTAGGTAAGTGAGTTTTCGATCAGCCATGATCCTATTAAATGCAGAGGAGGCTCGAAGGGCTGAATGGCCTATCCTGTTCCTATTTCATATGATCTAAGGTATCCTCCCTCTTTGTGTAATACGAGTCTGTATAAACAGAAGTGTAGATCGCAAAGATATGTCCTGACTCTAATCTGAAAGAAAAGATTGTAAATGTTCGCACTTACTGCCACTTATGGAAACATTCACTTTTACCTTTCTCAATACTGAGTGCCAATCCCAATACAGGATTTAAACCTGTAATCCAGGCTGACAGGCCCAGCAGAGTACTAAGAGAATGCAACACTGTCAATGGATAAGACATGAATACAAGGTTTTACTGGCCTGGTTCTGTCATCACTCCTCCCCTGACAACCTTCTGCAGTGGCTGGAATCAGCCTTGTATCGGGCGAGAGATTGATTCATTCTACATGACTTGAAGGTTCAAAATTTCCCACACTGGGGACTAGCATCCCACTGGGTGTGTGTACAATATTATTCAGCCTTTCCCCACACAGCCTATCTTGACTCCAACCTGGAGTCTCACAATATAATTTGAGATATCAATCTTGACATGGACAATAAGAATCGAAACTGGATAAACTTCAACAGATTTGGCAGCATCTGTGGAGGAAGAAACAGAGTTAACATTTCGAGACTGCAATGACTTCATAGATGCTGTCAGACCTGCTAATTTTTGCAGCATTTTCTGTTCTTACTTCAGATTTCCTGCGGTATTCCTATTTTTGCTGATATGTGCAATGTACATTCACATGTGTCAGGCTTACAACCCGCGGGATTCCACAGTTTCCAGCCCCCTCAGTGTACAATGGCTAAAATGCCTTCGACAGTGGCCTTTTCCCATTTCACCTCACTGACTGACTGCCACGAGCTTCATTGTGTCCCTCAGCACAGTACAGACCTTGAAAAGTGCCAGTCTGCATATTGGGTTATGGACAACGCATTGCTCTGGACTACCAGCAAGATTTGGGCAGACCAGTCAGCATCTTGCAATTGATGGACCTCCAGTAGTAGTTGGATTTTAATCTCTTTTTCTAAAAAGATAGATACTTTATTTATAAAATTCCCAACATCACATAACTGTTCAAGTTGTGTTAAGTGTAAAAACAATCAGTTCCTCTCAATAGAGCATGTGGTATTCTGAGATCCTTGTGAAAGTTGCAATTACAGTTTATATTTATGAGGGGCATTTCCATTTAATGACAATGTTCTCTGGTGTAAACAGGCAAAGGATCCAGCCTCTGGAAACCCTGCTTGTTTTTTCCAATCTCTCTATGAAAGGGTCTGGTGAGAGTAACTGTGCTCCAGCCAGTAACACCCAGATACAGATCAATTAACACAGCGCTTCCCAGAATAGAAGCCGATGATTGCAGTCTGCACAGATTAGATCGACACCACAGACAATTTTTCAACAACAATGTTTTACATTTCCACAATGCCCTTAATGTAGTAGTATGTCCCAAGACACTTTACAGTATTCTAACCAAACATAATTTGACACTGAACACCAGAAAAAGACATCAGGACAGTTAACCAAAAGTGTGGTCAAAACAAAAGGATTTAGGCTGTCTAAAGAAGTGGTGAAACATATATCAAGAGAAAGAGAGACAGGGAGAGAGAGCGAGAAAGTAACAGGAACAGGTTTAGCCAGGAATTTCCAAAGCTTTTGGCCCAGTCAGCTGAAAGCATGCTCACTATTGGTTGAGTGATTTGAACTGGGAATTCACAATATACCAGAATAAGACCTTTAAAGGGGTGTAGGGGTTGGAGGAGGTTACAACAATGGGAAGGTTGTAGGGACTGGAGGAGGTTAGAGAGAGAGAGAGAGATAGGGAGGGTTGTAGGGATTGGAGGAGATTACAGAGATCGGAAGGGTTGTAGGGGCTGGAGAAGGTTACAGAGCAAGGGAGGGTTGTAGGGGCTGGAGGAGGTTACAAAGATAGGGAAGGTTGTATGGGCTGGAGGAGGTTACAAAGATAGGGAAGGTTGTATGGGCTGGAGGAGGTTACAGCGATAGGAAGGGTTGTAGGGGCTGGAGGAGGTTAGAGAGAGAGAGATAGGGACAGTTATAGGGGTTGGAGAAGGTTACAGAGATCAGAAGGGTTGTAGGGGCTGGAGGAGATTACAGAGATAGGGACAGTTGTAGGGGCTGGAGGAGGTTACAAGAAATAGGGAGGGCCAAAGGCGCTAGAGAAGGTTACAGAGAATGGAAGAGTTGTAGGGGCTGGAGGAGATTACAGAGATAGGGACCGTTGTAGAGGTTGGAAGAGGTTACAGAGATAGGGAGGGTTGTCGGGGCTGGAGGAAGTTACAGAGATAGGGAGGGTTGTAGGGGCTGGAGGAGGTTACAGAAATAGGGAGGGTTGAAGGGGCTGGAGAAGGTTACAGAGAATGGAAGGGTTGTAGGGGCTGGAGGAAATTAGAGATGGGGACGGTTGTAGAGGTTGGAGGAGTTTACAGAGATAGGGAGTGTTGTCGGGGCTGAAGGAGGTTACTGAGATAGGGAGCATTGTAGGGGTTGGAGGAGTTTACAGAGATAGGGAGGGTTGCAGGGGTTGGAGGCGGTAAGACAAATAGGGAGGCTTATGTGAAGAACATAAAAATAAGGAGGATTTAAGTCCTCAGAGGGATTTGAAGATGGTGAGTTAGCAAGTTCAGTGGGTGATAGGTGAGCAGGATTAGAGGCGAATGAGGAGATGAGCAGCAGAGATCTGGATAACATCCGATTTATGAAATTGAAAGATGGGAGGCTGGTCAGAATGCATCATTATAATCAAGTTTAGATGTAGGGAAGGAGTGAATGGTTTATCAAGGCTTGAGCAGCTGAGGACCTTTAATGACAATGTTCTCTGGTGTAAACAGGCAAAGGATCCAGCCTTTCTGTACTGTAGGGATTCTATGATTCTATGACATTGAGTCTGGCATTCTGAATAAGCTGAAGTGTGCAAAGGAGTGAGGAGGGATATTGTTTGGGATAATTGTCAGGGCTGAAAGCTAATGAAGCCCTGGACTTGGGTTCTGATGTTTAATGGGGGTGAGGTCAGACCAAAGGGGGTGTATGTTATGGAGATGGATGAAAACAGCCTTGGTAAAGTCTGGTGGGAGCTGAGGATGGGCGAAAGATGATTATCTTGAGGTGACGCATCCCAGTATCAGATTTAAGTTGGCAGCACATTAGTGGTTAGTACTGCTGCCTCACAGCGCCAGAGACCTGGGTTCGATTCCGGCCTTGGGTGACAGTGTGGAGTTTGCACGTCCTCCCCATGTCTGCATGGGATTCCTTCTGGTGCTGCAGTTTTCTCCCACAGTCTGAAAATGTGTGGGATAAGTGAATTGACCATGGTTAATGAGTGGGGTTACGGGGACAAGCAGGGGAGTGGCCCTAGGGGGGGCACTCTTTCATAGGGCTGTTGTAGACTTGATGGGCCAAATGGCCTCCTTCTGCACTGTAGGAATTCTAAGGTATTCTATAAAATAAGAGATGGAGTGGTAATAAAGTCAGGACTGATGTTGTTAAAAGGAAGATGGGATTTTGACTCTGTCAGCATTGATTTGGAGAAAAGTTTGTCCTCTCCAAGCACGCAAGGTTTCAATTTTAACATCAGTGGAAGTGTTAACTGAAGTGTAAGTGAATGCTTTGTCTGAACATTTAGCCTAACAGGTCCTTGCCTCTGGCAGGATCAAACTACACTTGCCAGCTTGCTGCAATGTTTCTTGATTCTGCGAGTTTGAGAGTTCAACCTGACAGCTTCATTTAAACATAAATACATTCCAGACACAAAGCCTGGAGCAGCTCTTCACATGCAGTCATACTCAAATACACACTCAAAGTCACACGCACACTGTCAGATGCACACACCGGCTCACAGACACTCACATGCACACCCACTCACAATCAAACACACACTCACAGACAAGCTCACTCAGTACACACATGCTCAGAATCACTCATACACACACACACACACACACACACACACACACACACACACGTTCACAAACAAAGTCAGACACACGTGCACACCCTCGTTCATAATCATCCGACACACCCACTCATATTCACACTTCAGACACACAGGCTCACACACACTCATACACAATCAGATGAACTCACTCAGCCCAAGTCAATATAACATAATTGCATACACATGCACTCACACACAGTCAGGCATACTCAGACACACTCATGAATAATGAGGCACAACGCACTCACAATAACACACGCTGGGGTGGCATGGTAGCACAGTGGTTAGCACTGCTGCCCCTCAGAGCCAGGGACCTGTGTTTGATTCCCTGCTTGGGTCACTGTCTGTGCGGAGTTTGCACATTCTGCCCGTGTCTGCATGGTTTTCCTCCGGGTGCTCCAGTTTCCTCCCACAGTCCAAAGATGTGCAGGTTGGTGAATTGGTCATGCTAAATTCTCCCTCAGTGTACCCGAGCAGGCACTGGAGTGTGGTGACTGGGGGATTTTCACAGTAACTTCATTGCGGTGTTAATGTAAGCCTAATTGTGGCTAATAAATAAATTTAAGATGTTCTCACAAACTCACACAACACTCTTACATAATTAAGCACACATGTTGTATATATACAGGCATACATGCACACACATTTCAAAATACAGACATGCAGAGCATCAGAGACACATAATGGCTCACAAACACTTTTCTGGGAAGGTCCTGATGGAGTGGTAATGTCATCACATTTAATTCAGAGGCCCAGCTAGTGCTCTGGAGTCATGGGATCAAATCCCACCATGGTAGCTGGTGAAATCTAAACTCAATCAATAAAATCTGGAATTAAAAGCTAATCTCAGTAATAGTGACCATTCAATTAATGGTAGGGCGTTGGGGAGAGTTACAGAACAAAGAGATCTAGATGTACATGTTCATAGCTCCTTGAAAGTGGAGTCACAGGTGGATAGAGTGGTGAAGAAGGCATTCGGCATGCTTGGTTTCATCAGTCAGAACATTCAATACAGGAGTTGGGACATCTTGTTGAAGTTGTACAAGACATTGGTAAGGCCACACTTGGAATACTGTGTGCAATTCTGGTCACCCTATTCTAGAAAGGATATTAGTAAACTAGAAAGAGTGCAGAAAAGATTTACTAGGATGCTACCGGGACTTGATGGATTGAGTTATAAGGAGAGGCTGAATAGACTGGGACTTTTTTCTCTGGACTGTAGGAGGCTGAGGGGTGACCTTATAGAGGTCTATAAAATAATGAGGGGCATAGACAAGGTAGATAGTCAATATCTTTTCCCAAAGGTAGGGGAGTCTAAAACTAGAGGGCATAGGTTTAGGGTGAGAGGGGAGAGATACAAAAGTGTCCAGAGGGGCAATTTTTTCACAGACAGGGTGGTGAGTGTCTGGAACAAGCTGCCAGAGGTAGTAGTAGAGGCAGGTACAATTTTATCTTTTAAAAAGCATTTAGATAGTTACATGGGTACGATGGGTATAGAGGGATATGGGCCAAATGCGGGCAATTGGGATTAGCTTAGGGGTTTTTTTTTTTAAAAAAGGATGGCATGGACAAGTTGGGCTGAAGGGACTGCTTCGATGCTGTAAACCTCTATGACTCTATGACTCTAAATTGCAGTCATGAAAACCCATCTGGCCCACTAATGCTCTGTTGGGACGGAAATCTGCCATCCTTACCTGGTTTGGCTTACATGAGGCTCCAGACCCACAGCAATTTGGTTGACTGATAACTGTCCCCAGTGATGGGGCAACCTAGCACATCAGAACACAGGACAAGGCTGAAGCATTTGCACCATTCTTCAGCCAGAAGTGGATGATCCATCTCAGTATCATCCTCCTCTGAAATCCTCAGCATCACAGATGTCAGTCTTCAGCCAATTTGATTGAATCTACCTGTTACTAAGAAATTGCAGAAAGCCACATTCCAAAGACTATTGTCCCTGATAACATTCCGGCAGTACTGACATTTTTTGCTTCAGAACTTGCCGCAACCCTAGCCAGCTTTCCCAGTGCAGCTACAACACTGGCATCTGCCCGGCAATCTGGAAAATCATCCAGGACACAAAAAGCACGGTGGCACAGTGGTTAGCATTGTTGCTTCACAGCTCCAGGAACCTGGGTCTGATTCCAGCCTTGGGTGACTGCCTGAGTGGAGTTTGCACATTCTCCCTGTGTCTGCGTGAGCTTCCTCTGGGTGCTCCAGTTTCCTCCCACACTCCAAAGATTTGCAGGTTGGGTTGATTGGCCATGCTAAAATTTGCCCTAGTGTCCTAAGATCTGTAGGTTAGGGGAGATTAATGGGGTAAATATGTGGGTTTACAGGGATAGGGTCTGGATGGGATGCTCTGTCGGAGAGTCAGTGCAGACTCAATGGGCCAAATGGCCTGCTTTTGCACAGTAGAGTTTCTATGAGTTTCTATGTTTCTAAAATCAATCTGGCCAATTTCTGCCCCACTTTGACCATCAGAAAAGTGCTATCAAGTGGCACTAATTCAACAATAACCTGCTCACTGATCTTGGTTCTGCCAGGGTTACTTCGTCCCTGACCTCATTAAGGCTTTGGTCCAAACATAAACAAAATAACTAGGCTCCAGAGGTAAGGTGAGAGTGACTGCCATTGACATCAAGGCAATCTTTGATTGAGTGTGGCATCAAGAAGCCCTATTAAAACTGGAGTCAATGGGTAAGGGGAAACATCTCCGCCAGTTGAGATCATACCTGACACAAAGGAAGATGGCTGTGGTGATGGGAAGTCAATCATCTCAGCTCCAGGACATGACTGCAGGTGTTGCTCAGGTTAGTGTCCTAAGCCCAACCATCTTCAGCTGTTTCATCAAAACCCTTCCCTCCATCCTAAGGTCAGAAGTGGGGATGTTTAATGATGATTGCATAATATTCAGCACCATTCGCAATCCTCAGACACTGAAGCAGTCCGTGTCCAAATTCAGCAATATCCAGACTTGTGTTGATAAGTGGCAAATAACAATTGTGCCGCACAATATCGGGCAATGATTATCTCCAGCAAGAGAGAATCTAACCACCAGCCCTTGACGCTCAACAGCAATGGTAGCACTGAAGATAGGGATATTGGTTTCAAGAGCAGGAGAGGGCCATTCAGCCCTTTGAGCATGACCTCAAATTTGCTAAGATCATGGTCGCAACGACTCCTTCCTCTCTGCCCCCCAACCCTGCCCCCACCCCACCCCACCCCAATAACTCTCGAATCCCTCATCTATCAGAAAACTGTCTAACTTGGCCTTGAATAAATTCAATGCCTGGGCCTCCACTGCTTTCAGAGGAAGAGAGTTCCACATATTGATGACCCTCTGAGAGAAAATATTTCTCCTCATCTCCATTTTAAAGTGGAGGCTTATTCTTAAACTGTCTCCTCATTGCTCTCTTTCCCACAAAAGGAAATTGTCTCCCTGTATCTACCCTGTCAGGTCCCCTCAGAATCTTAAAATCACTTCTCATTCTTCTCAACACAAATGGGCACAGGCTCAAAATCCCCACTGTCAACCTCCTGGGGTTTTACATTGATCAGGAACTAATACTAGACAGGATGGAAATCAATTTGAACTGCTCTGATTTCTCCTCTCTCTCTACCTGTCCGTAAACAGAGAGGGTTATTTTATTTTTCTGATTCCAGCGCCACCCCCACACACGCACGCTTCATAAATGGTGCAATTTTTTCCCCAACCCTTATGGTGCAGCACTGTAGCACACTGGTTAGCACTGCTGCCTCACAACTCCAGGGACCCGGGTTTGATTCCCGCCTTGGGTCACTGTCTGTGTGGAGTTCGCACATTCTCCCCGTTCTCTGGATGCTCCAGTTTCCTCCCACAGTCCAAAGATGTGCGGGTTAGGTTGATTGGCCATGCTAAATTGACCCTTAGTGTCAGGGGGTCTCGCTCGGGTAAATACATGGGGTTATGGGGGTTGGGCCTAGGTGATTGGTGCAGACTCGATGGGCTGAGTGGCCTCCTTCTGCTCTAAAGGATTCTATGAATAACTTGCACAGCAATCTTGAGGTCAGGGGTTGGTTCGTTTTTAGAAACACACAAATGCGCAAGAGGGATTTCATAATGTTCGCCTCTTTGCACTCACACAAAACAGTGGCGCAATGGTTCACACTGCTGCCTCATAACGCCAGGGACCCGGGTTCGATTCCTGGCAATGGGTCACTGTATGTGCGGAGTCTGCATTTTCTCCCCGTGTCTGTGTGGGTTTCCTCCAGGTGCTCTGGTTTCCTCCCACAGTCCGAAAGACGTGCTGGTTAGATGCATTGGCCATGCTAAATTCTCCCTAAGTGTACCCGAACAAGCGCAGGAGTGTGGCAACTAGGGGATTTTCACAGTAACTTCATTGCAGTGTTAATGTAAGCCTACTTGTGACACTAAAAAATAAATTTAAACAATAAACAGGGGATAGGGAAAATGGAAGAGAGTTCAGAGCACGGCCACAATAAAATACAAGGTGGATTTTACGTGTGCCCAGTGTCCAGAATCAAAAGGCTAATGGATTGTCCCTCCCAAGGAGAAGTTTGGCTGATTGTAGGGTGATCTTGTCTTTCCAGAAGTGACGCCTCCCATGATAGGAGAAGGCACATGCAGTGAGTTAGTCTTAAAGGCATGAGTTCCAAAGTTCCAGCAGTTGGCAGTTTTGATAAGGGCCAGAGTTCTTTCTGCTGCCACCAGCTTGATGGGAGGTAGTGCGGGCAGCTTGCCTAGAGTCCTGTTTTTTTTGTAATTCATTCATGGAATGTGGGCACTGCTGACTGGGCCAGCATTTATTGCCCATCTCTAATTGCTTTCCAATTGAGTAGCTTACTAGGCCATTTCAGAGGGCATTTAAGAGACAACCACATTGCTGTGTGCCTGCCATTGACATAATAGGGCAGCAGATGCATTGAAATACCATCAACAGCAAATTCACCTCCAAACCACATCCCATCTTGAGTAGAAACTAGATCCTTCACTGTGACTGGTCACAATCCTCAAACATTCTTCCTAACAGTACTGTAGGTGTACATAGTCCAAAGCTCACCACCACATCCACAGGGGCAACTAGGGATGGGCAATAAATGCTGGCCTAAGCAACGTATCCCACATCCAGTGAACAATTAAAGAATGACAAACTCATATGGACACGAACCTTAAGCCTAACACATGCCAATACTTACATTCAAGCACACAAAATACTCACAGTGCTCCAAGGTGTTGGCATTCCTCCAATTGTAGCATCATGTACGTATTCAGTTTTGACTGCTCCACCATTGCTGGAAACACCTTTGGCTGCCTGAGCTCTGAGCTCCGGGATTTCTTCCCTAAACATTTCACTATCTTGCTCTCCTTCATTAAACCACACCTGAAAGCCCACCTCTTAGAGCAAGATATTTGCCAGCTGCCCTTAGGTCTCCTTTGCTGTTTCGGTGCCACATTTTTCTTGGTAACACACTCCTGTGAAACGTCATGGGAATTTAATTATTTCAAATCCAATATACAAATGCGAGTTGTTGATTTTGGTTGATGTTTGCAGATCGATAACCATGGGACAGGAGTCACAAAAAGAGCACAAGAAATAGAAGCATGAGCAGGTCTTTTGGCCCCTCGAGCCTGTCCCACCATTCGATAATATCAATGGCTGATCTGGCTGTGGCCTCAGCTCCATTTTCTTACCAACCCCCAGATAACCCTTGAATCCTTTGTCAATCAGAAATCTACCTAATTCAGCCTTGAATATCTTTACTGAGTAAGAAGCCTCACAACACCAGGTTAAATCCACTTGGAGCCTGCAGTTTGCGGTATCGATGGTAGCCATGATGTGGAGATGCCGGCGTTGGACTGGGGTAAGCACAGTAAGAAGTCTCACAACACCAGACGTCTTACTGTGCTTACCCCAGTCCAACGCCGGCATCTCCACATCATATCTTTACTGACTCAGACACCACTGATCTCTGGGGAAGACAATTCCACTAACTAATGACCCTCTAAGAGTAGAAGTTTCTCTTCATGTCAATCTTAAATAGGAGACTGCGCGTTTTTAAACTATGCCCCAAATTCTAGATTCCTTCACAAGGGGAAACATCCCCACAACCTCCTCCCTGTCTCGTCACCCCAAGATCTCACATGTTTAATTTAGGTCACCTCTCATTCTTTTAAACTCCAATGGTTTCGGCCCAAAACACTCAACCTTTCCTCACCAGATAACCCCATCATCCCAGGAATCAGTCAAGTGAATTGCTTCAAAAGCAATTATATCCTTTCTTAAGTAAGGAGAAGTAAACTGTATTCAGTACTCCAGATGCAGAGACCAAAACTGTACACAGATGTGCACAACTTCCTAATTTTCCTTGCTTTTAGTGCTCTGCGAATGCATCAGAATCTTTGTCTATTTCGTGCCTACTTGCAGGAGTAACAGTCAAATTGAGAAACAGTATCTCTGCTCAATGTGTTGAGACCTGCAGTGAATGGAGGCCCCTGTATAGAGGTGATCACAAAATGATTTATTGTTGATTAGCTTAAGTTGCACCATCTTCAACATCTGAAACTGCGGAAGTAGGTTACCTGCAAGCTACAAAAATACAGACAAGTAGGGGCAGATTCCTTCAACTCCACACCGATCCCACATCCCAGAGAAGCACACAATGGAGATCAAATTTCCAGGAGACTTATCGTCTTACATTCTCCAAACCAGCAGACTATAACTGTAGGATCTCCCTAAGGATGTTCACAGTTCTCAGGATCACACGAGTTGACATTCATAAAATCATGAGACATCGGGGGAGCAGCAGGCGCAGGGGCAGCACGGTGGTACAGTGGTTAGAACTGCTGCCTCAAAGCACTAGGGTCCTGGCTTCAATCCGGTCTTTGGTGACTGCCTGTGTGTTGTTTGCAAGTTCTCACCGTGTCTGTGTGGGTTTCCACTGGGTTGCTCCGATTTCCTCCCACAATCCAAAGTTGTGCAGGTTAGGTGGATTGGCCAAGGTAAAATTGCCCTTTAGTGTCCCAAAGTGTGTAGTTTAGATAGATCAGTCATTGGGAAATGTGTGGAGTTACGGGGACAGGGCGGGGGAGAGGTTAAGATAATGTGTCAGAGAGTCGGTGCAGACTCAATGGGCTGATTGGCCTCTAGATTGGCCTCCCTCTACACTGTAGGGATTCTTTAATTAACCCCTTGAGCCTGGTCCACTATTCAATAGGATCATGGTTGATTAAATTTTAATCTCAACCCCATATTACTGCACAATTTCAATAAAATTTCACCCCTTGCTTACCAAGAATCTAAAGATATTCAAGGACTTTGCCTGAACTAATTTTTGGGGAAGAGAATTCCAAAGTCTCCCAATCGTCTTGAGAAGGAATTATGTTCCTTACTTCTATTTTGAATGAGTGACCCCTTTTTTTGAAACAATGGCACCTGGTTCTAGATTCTCCTACAAGAGGAAATAACTTTTACACATCCACCCTGTCAAGTCCCCTCAAGGTCTTATTTGTCTCAATAAAGTCACTTCTTACTCTTCTAAGCTCCAGTAAATATAAGCCTAGCCTGTCCAACCTTTCCTTGTAAGCCAGCCTGCCCATTCTAGGTATTAACCCAGTGAACTTTCTCTGAGCTGTTTCCAACACATTTGCTTCCTTTCCTCAAAATAGGAAAACCAACACTCTATACGGTTTTCCAAATGTGGGGCGGAACTCTCCCAAACTTTTTCTAAGGCTGGAATTCTCCAAACTTGCCCATGGCTGGGATTCTCCAGTCCCGCCCCAAGGAATGGAGATTTGGGCAGTGGGCGAGTGATGGAATCCGACATGGCAGGTGCCGCCAGCACCAGCGGGAAACACCCAGATATTAAGCTGACCAGTGTATAGTTTCCTGCTTTCTGTCTCTCCCCCTTTCTGAATAAAGGGGTTTCATTCACTATTTTCCGATTCAAAGGAACTGTCCACAAATCTGGGACATTTCGAAAAATTAAAACCAATGCATCAACTATCTCATTACCTACTCCTTTTAAGACTCTATTGGGACCCGGGGACTTGTCAACTTGCAGCTCCAACAACTTGTTCAGTACCACTTCCCTGGTGACTGTAATTTTCTTGAGTTCCTCCTCCTTTCCAATCCCCAATTTACAGCCACTTCTGGGTTGTCATTTGCATCCATTATATTGAAGACCAATTAAAAATACCTGATCAATTCAGCTGCCATCTCCTTATTTTCCATTATTAATTCTGAGAATCATTTTCTATAAAACCAATGCTCACTTTGTTAACTCTTTTCCTTTGAAAATATCAAGAGAAATTCTTACTATCTTTATATATCTAACCTTCTTTCTCTCTACTCTATTTTTTCCTGCAATATGATTTTAGACTTCTTTTCTGATTTTTATACTTTTATACAGAAGATTATACTAAACTTTTCTGACCTGCCACCCATCTTTGCACAATGATATGCTTTTTCTTTCGGTTTGATAATGTATTTAACATTTTTTTGTTAACCACGGATGGTGGGCCTTCCCCTTACATTGTTCTATCTGGATGGAGTGCAACTATTATCTGTCTTCTGAAATATCCCCTTAAATGTAAGCTTTGAAAACACAGCCCTGAATATATCCAATGACCCAGCATCCACTGTTCTCAGGCGGAGAGAATTCCAAACACTAGCAACCCTTTAGAGAGAAGAAATTCAGAATTCCTTTCATTTTCTCATGTGAGGCCATACAGTGAGTGTCATCCACTGCACCATGGGTGGTGGCATCACATTTATATGTCCAACAGTCTACAAACAAATCACCCCATGCACCGCATCTGGGATTTTCCCCACAACGTATGCAGAGAGCGATCAGCCACCGGAGGGATTTTCCTGCTGGAGTCCATGGTGTTTTGTATGGTTCACCCAACCTGCCCGAGGTAATCGTTTTGAAAAAAACTTGCATTTTATCCTGTGCCTTTTGCAACCTTAGGATGTCCCAAAACACCTTCTCATTTCTCTTTTGGTTCTTTTATCAATAATCTTAACTCTTTGTCTTTCAGGTTACAAATCTTTCTGCTATTGGGAACAGTTTCTCCTCATTTATTCTATCTAAGCCATTCATGATTTTAGAGTGTCTCCATTAAGTCTCTCCTTAATAAACATTCGAACATACAGATTAGGGGTAGGCTACTCGGCCCCTCAAATCTGCTCCGCCATTCAATAAGATCATGACTGGTCAGATTGTAATCTCCTACCTACCCCATGATAACTTTTCATTCCCTTATTAATGAAGAATCTACCGAGCTCTGCCCAAAAAAATATTCAAAGATTATGCTTCCAATTCCTTTTCAGAGAGTTCCAGAGACTCTCCAAACTTCTTCGAATTCTGTCTTAAATGGGAAGCCCTTTATTTTTAAGCAGTGACCCCTAATTCTAGATTCTACAACAAGAGATAACATCCTCTTCATATCCATCCTGTCAAGATCCTTTACCATAAGACAAGCCGTCGAATCCAGGTAACCCTTTATGCTCAAAGGAGAATAATCCCAGTTTTTCCAGTCTCTCCATCTTAACCACAACCCCCCATCCCTGGTATCCTTCTGGCAAAACTCCTCCACCCACCCATCCCCCTCCCCAGCCCCCCATCAGCCCCGTCCAATCCCCTACTCTCCAATTTCTTCAAATACTTTTTAACCCCTAAAATTGGGCACGATGGGGAGGATTTTCTGGCCGTTTCCATCGATGAGATTGTTTGGTAGCACCAAAGGTGCTAAGTGTTCCCCAGCCATAGACGGAAATCCTGTTGGCAGCAGTGGGACCAGAAGATCGGTAAGGGAATTAGGGGTTATAGGGATCAGGCGGGTAAGTGGAACTGATCCACTTCAGATCAGCCATGACCTTATTGAATGGCGGGGCAGGCTCGAGGGGCTAGATGGCCTATTCCTGCTCCTATTTCTTATGTTCTTAAGATCCCACCAATGGCCAATGGCGGGCCACCTCCACCATAGCAAAACACACCGCCAAGAGGGGGAAGCGGGGGTGAGGTGGATGTAATGTATCATAGAATCTCTACAGTGCAGAAGGAGATCATTTGGCCCATCAAGCCTTCACCGGCAACAATCCCAACCAGGCCCAATCCCTGTAACTCCCAAGTATTTACCCTGCCAATTCTCCTTACACTAACGGGCAATTTATCATGGCCAACCAACCTAACCTGCACATCTTTGTACTGTGGAAGGAAACCGGAGCACCTGGAGGAAACCCACGCAGGCACAACTGTGTCACTGTGCTGCCCCCAGTTGCATTCCACCCGATACTCCAGTTCAAACCAAGTCAATGACTTCAAGGTTTAGGATCACTCCTTTGCTTTGGTACAAGCAATAGATGATGAGGCAAGAATAACTCACAACTGTCACTTCATTGAGAGATTCAGGGCAAATGGTGATTTTCCTGAAATGCTTCATATTAAAGGGAGCCCCAGTGAAGTGAACTCTCTGGTTTCCAAAAGGATTCACTTTAAATCGAGGAATCAGTGCAGAGTTTTGCATTATACCTTCAATGGTCTCTCTTCAAGAACACTCCAGATAGCACATAAAGACACAGATTAATGAATAAGCAATTCTTTAATTAATCACAGCTTTGCATTAAATGTGTGACATTGCATACATTCATTTTATTAGCACAAGCAATATGTGTTAAACAATCGACCACACTCAGCATTACGAACCCCTTGTAAGAGAGAGCCTCACCATCAGGATCCATGGGAGTTAGGCAGGGAGGGAATATAAACTCAGGCCAACTTGTAAAGTAATATCCTCAGTATCAACCTAGAAACAGGAGATCATTTCCCCCCCCATATTCTCACTCATTTTAATATTAACCTGACTGTTAGGAAGCCCAATGGGATCGATGGTTCGATACCCTGCCTTATACTCTCCACTGCAGTCATTGGAAGTTAATATTGAGCTGAGTGCAAAACTGGTCTCCTACCCACTCCTGTGGCCTTCCTGACTTTTGAATTAACTTAAAATTCCCCAAAGAGATTGGCCAAGAACTCTATAGAATATTAGCCAACATTCATCGTGTTGGTTGCAATCACTAATCACTTTAACGCTGTCCATTGGCCTACCTCTGGATTTTAAGGTGCAATCTTTCTTTGTAAGTGTTGATTTCGGCAACCAAACTGGTCCATACAGCACTCCCAAAGTGGCACAGTGGTTAGCACTGCTGCCTCACAGCGCCAGGGACCTGGGTTCAATTCCGGCCTCGGGTGTTTGCACATTCTCCTTGTGTCTGCGTGGGTTTCCTCCTGGTGCTCGGTTTCCTCCCACAGTCCAAAGATGTGCGGATTAGGTGCATTGGCCATGCTAAATTGACCCGAGTGTCAGGGGATTTGCAGGGTAAATATGTGGGGTTATGGAATAGGGCCTGAGTGGATTTATGGTCAGTGAAGACTCAATGGGCTGAATGGCCACCTTCTGCACTCTTGGGTTTCTATGAAAACACACATACAGAACTGGGCTAGTAAATGAAGCTTGTGATCCAATCTTACTGTGAAAGATATAGGTAGGTTGCTGCCTAGGCATTAAGCAACATAGCTAACACAACTCATTTGATTTTTCTTCCATTTCAATTTCTCTCAAGCCTGTTTAATCGGCAGTCTATCCATCACCTTATGCAGTCAGGCTTTCCCCCTCCAGCAGTCTGTATATACAAGATGCACTGCACCAACACACGAGGCTCCTTTGACAGCACCTTCCAAACACGCAACCTCTGCCACTAGAAGGACAAGGGCAGCAGGTGCATGGGAACACTCTCTGCTGAAAGTTCCCTTCCAATGTTGATGTTCAAATTGACCTTGGTGGCGTAGTACACCAGTCACTGAAAGCAAGCATGCAGGTGCAGCAAGCAGTCAAGAAGTCAAATGGTATGTTGGTCTTCATTGCAAGAAGACTTGAGTTCAGGAACAAGGATACTTTACAACAGCTGCACAGGGCCTTGGTGAGACCACACCTGGATTGCTGTGTGCAGTTTTGGTCTCCTTATCTAAAAAAAGATATATTTCCCATTGAGGGAACGCAATGAACTTTCACAAGACTGATTCCTGGGATGGCGGAATTGTCTGATCAGGAGAGATTGGGTTAACGGGGCCTGTATTCACTGGAAATTAGAAGAATGAGAGAGGATCTAATTGAAACATATAGGGCACGATCTTACTGCCCATTCATGCCACACTCCCACTGCAGCGAAGACGGAGATTTGGTGACGAACCAAATCTCCATTCACTGCAGCGGGATGGGAAAATCCCGCTGGTGTGAACAGATGTTGTTTCCTATGACTGGGGGGTGAGGGGGGTTGTCCAGAGCAAGGGGGTCAAAGTCTCAGGATACAGGCTAGGCAGCTATTCAGGACTGAGGTGAGGAGGAACTTCTTCACCCAGACAATGGTGAATCTGTGGAATTTTCTATCACAGAAGGCTGTAGAGGTCAAGTCACTGAATATATTTAAGAAGGAAGTAAAAGATTTCAAGACTCAAAATCTGTCAAGGGATATGGGGAGAGTATGGTGTTGAGATAGAGGATCAGCCATGATCATATTGAATGGCTACTTTCTATGTTTCTATTTAAGTCACACATTATCCTAGTTTGGAACTGTATTGGCTGCTCCTTCATTGTCTCTGGGTCAAAACCCTGTAACCCAATGACAGTGTGGGAGCACTCTCCCTACACTTCCTGCAGAGTTCAGGAAGAATGACCATCATCACCTTCTCATGGGCAATGAGGAATGGACAATAAATGGCCTTGCCAGGCACGCCTCCATCCCATGAGTGAATCAATGAAAGAAAATTGAACGGGAGGGATTTCACGCTGCTCATTCCCAATTTTCCTGTTTGCTCACTGTTCAATGAAGTAATAATGATCAGAATCTAATCCCCCATCTTTTAAGCTGAAGTCCCCCGCCACCGCCCCCCCCCCCCCCCCCCAATTTTGCTAAGGTGTTGGTTTGACACTTCCTATCATTCCAACCTTCATTTAGAGTGTGTATTGTGAGTAGAGGCTGTCAGAATTGCTCCTGGATCCTGTTTAAGATGCACATTGAGTCCTGCTGGCAGAGGCTCCCTCCCTATTCAAACCCATTAATACAGCATTTATAACCCAAAGCGTAAGCACCGTATTCAAGGAACAAGCATCACATTGGTGGGGAAAGAATCATCAGTTTGAACTGACAGCGGTGACTCCTTGCGGGTGACATTTAATTTGTTTACAGACTCGGACCCTGATCCAAGGTTCTGAGCTACAGAGGGAAAGGAGTCGGGCTATTCGGAGTCTTGGCTGAATCCCACTCAGCATTTAGTTTTGAGCACTGAACCTCAGGAAGGATATAGATCAGAAATGGGCAATCTTCAGCCCAGGGGTCACATGCGGCCCACGAGACATTTTGTTGACCACTGCCAATGCCGAGGGCTGCCACTTGCTGCTGATTTCTGTCTGTACAGTTTTTTTTCCCACCAGTGTGACTGAAGTGATATAAAACAAGGGCAAGTGTAGTGAGGTGCTTACTGATTGCTCACAATGTGTGAGAGCCATGCGCTCCCCCTGTGTCTAAAGTCTAAATATTAATTTTGGTTTTACCATTTGAAGTTGTAGATCTATGACTAAGTGAATGATTGAACATTTTCTATGTGAAATATTTGGTGTGTATTCAATGTATTTAATCTTATCCAAGGGTCATGGTGAGTGACAAGCCCGATTTCAATCTTGCGGCCCACTGAGAATGAGGGCCACTCATGCAGCCCATTCACTAGACTAAGTTGCCTGTCCCTGATATAGTTAAAGTTAAAAGTTAAAGTATACTTATTAGTCACAAGTAGGCTTACATTCACACTGCAATGAAGTTACTGTGAAAATCCTCTATCGCCACAGTCCAACGCTTGTTCGGGTACACTGAGGGTGAATTTAGCATAGCTTTCACACAGTGGGAGGAAACCAGAGCATCCAGAGGAAACCTGTGAAGTCACGGAGAGAACATGCAGACTCCACACAAACAGTGACCCAAGTCAGGAATCGAATTCAGGTCCCTGGCGCTGTGAGGCAGCAGTGCTAATCACTGTGCCATTGAGGTATTTACACTGATACAAGGAATAATTTATTTCCTCTGAGAGAGGAGCGAGAACACGAGGGGCACAATCTTAGAATGAAAGTTTGGGGGTTCATTGGCAATGTTTGGAAGTGTCTTTAAACACAGAGGGCAGTGGAAATCTGGAACTCTCTTCTCCAAATGGTGGATGCTGGATAACATGTAAAACTTTCAAGATTGAGATCGATGAATCTTTGTTGGCGAGGGCTCTCAAGGGCTGTGGCCCGGTGACACAGTGGTTAGCACTGCTGCCTCACAGCGCCAGAGACCGGGTTCAATTCCAGCCTTCGGTCACTGTCTGCGTGGAATTTGCACATACTCCCCATGTCTGCGTGTGTTTCCTCCAGGTGCTCCGGTTTCCTCCCACAGTCCAAAGATGTGCGGGTTAGGTTGATTGGCCATGCTAATTTGACCCTTGTGTCAGGGGGATTAGCAGGGTAAATACGTGGGTCACAGGAATAGGGCCTGAGTGGGATTGTGGTTGGTGCAGACTCGATGGGCCGAATGGCTTCCTTCTGAACTATAGGGATTCTAATACTCTCTTCTATGAATATGGGGTAAAGACAGGTAAATGGAGGTGAGTTACAGATCAGGTGTGATCTAACTGAACAGCAGAACAAGATTGAAGGGCTGAATGGCTTGCTTCTGTTCCAGTACAAGAGCTACAAAGCCACCTGTTGCTAAATGATAGTCTGAAGGGGCTGAATGGCCTCCTTAGATTTCTATAGAACAGGCTAGCAGGCTTGAATAGCCTCCTGATTCTAGATAATATGGCCTTCTCCTGTTCTTATAGAACAGGCTAGCAGGCCTGAATAGCCTCCTGTTCCAAGATAGTAGATTCATGGGGCTGAATAACCTCTTCCTGTCCCTATCTATTAGGCTTGAAGGAATTGATGATTTCCTTCTGTTCCTGTAAAACTGAAAGGGCTGAATGGCCTCCTCCTATCGCCATGCAATAGACTGAAGAGGGGATAAATGATTTTTTCTGTTCCTGTTGTACCGATTCTTCCTTTTGATTTACTTCTTGCTTCCTTTCACCAGAGACTGAATCAGCTCTGTCCACAATGACTCACCCTTGTCCATGTTGTCTGCCCCACTCCATTCCTCCATCTCAGCCCCTCACTGAGTTTGGGAGTTAATACCCTGGGAACAAGTTCCCGTTTGTGGGGTGGAACTGGTAGGCATTACTAGGAGGACCTTTACAGTTATTTGAATGTCCTATCAATCCGATGTCATGATGTGGATTTGAGAGGTGATGGGGGCAGTGTTATAGGTTGTGGTGGGGGAGGGGGGCAAGGAAGGCATGACTAATATTGATTCTTTGACCACCCAAGGGGTAATCAGATGTACATTCCAACATACATTGATCAGGAAGGTGGTCTGGCTGAGTGGGGAGCGTACCATCATCAAGAGATCTGAGAGAGTGTTGTTCTCACTGTGGACCTGGGAATCACAGCCAAAGTTTTCCATAGCTCTGGAACCCAGATGGGAACTTGTTCACAGTTGATTGGAAAACCAAGGCACTTAGGTTGTGATTTTCCATCTTGCACCATCAATGGCTGCAGGATGTATTTACCAATAAGCGCATAATGCAGTCACTGATTATACAAAGTGCATTGCAGTGACGCCATTGTAATGCAGGAAATGCAGCAGCCAATTTGCGCACAGTAAGATCCCACAACAGCAATGGGCCTAAATATGAGATTGCATGTTTGTATCCATTTTTAAGGGATGTTGCTGGGGAGATAAACATTGCTTCAGGAGACCGGGGAGAATATCCCGGCTCGACTTTGGAACAGCAGTCGTGGGACATTATGACGGGGAAACTAGGGCCTCAGTTTCGTGTCGCATTCGAAAGACCTCATCTCTGGCAGTGCAGCATCCCCACAGTGCAAGCACCAAGAGGGGAGGGTTGACTTGGATTATTGACTCAGGTCTGCGGGGTGCGACATGGAGGTTTGAGTTTCTGAGTCAGACCCACGTCTGAATCCGGGTTAAGGCGGGGTGTTGGGAAATCTCTCCCTGGGTTTTGTGGGATATTGGAATTAATGTCTGGGAATTGCAGGGATTGATTAATTGGCTGTATAGAAGCTCCCTGTCTGGATTTGTTTGTGGATTCAGTTTAGAGTGGTGTGGGGATTAAGTTGATTGGTTCGCAAGGCTTGTATTCCTTCTTTGTGTGGAGACATGGCACACAGTTGAGGCGCCTCTTGCCATTCCGAAGAGTTTTCCCCAGCTTCAGGCAATAACGTTTTGTCTTTTCACCCTTCGAGTAAAAAACTACAAAAAAAAACCCATTGTAAGTGCTCAGTGAAAGTCTACATACAATACATTTGGTTATAACTCCTACCACCCCAGCACCAGCACACAGTGGCAACAGTGTATGCCATCTACAAGATGCACCACACCACATTGCCAAGTCTCTTTCAGCAGCAAGTTCCAAACCTGCGACCTCTAGCACCTCGGATAAGGGCAGCAGACACATGGGATCACCACAGCCCTTAGTTCCCCGCTCAGTCACAAACCATCCTCGCTTGGATACACACTTCTTCACTGTCATTGGGTCAAAATACAGGTACTCCCTGCCAAATTGTTGTAATGCAGGAAAAGCTGTGGCTAATTTACACACAGCAAGATCCCACAAACAGCAAATGACCAGATCAACTGTTTTAATTGGTTGGCTGAGGGATAAATATGGGCAGGATACTGAGCACAACTCCCCCACTCTTCTTGAAAATAGCAACATAGCATCTCGTACCTCCATCTGTGTGGATGGTTTTTACCTCTGACAATGCAGATCTCCCCCAGCACTAGCACTGGGACCATCAGCTTGGATCACAACTCCAACTGTGCAGAGCAGAGCTTGAACCCAAGACTTTCTAAACCAGACGCAAGGGTGTTAACCGCTGTTGCACTGCAGGCAAGTGTGCAAAGGGAGGACATTCTCCAGTGATGATGGGTTCTGGGAACCATAGGTCCACAGTTACCTGCCCCTCCCAAGCATGCAGCACCAATCAGAGATTCAATAACTGAATTCATCTCCAAATTATACTTTCAGAAATTACCACCTTTCCACTTCTGCCTGAAGATCTTTGCAGCCTTCTGACATGGGCACTTTCTCCCAGTTCGATCGTGGGACTGCTTCACTTTGTGTTCAAACTCCAGGTGGCCAACTGTGGAACGGGACAATAATTTGCAGTCAATAATTGGAATACATGACGGGGTTCAGCTTAACAAAGTGAACACAGGACCAGCAGTCAGACAACTTAATCGGCTCAACATTTTCTCTGTCCCTGGTTTAACTGATTCTATGTTTATCTTTCCATGTCTTAACTATTCCCGTATTTATCCAGTCACTGGATTAACCATTCACGTGTTTATTGAGTCCTGAGATGAACAATTCCTGTATTTACCCTCTCCCTGGTTGAACTGCATCTATGTTAATCCAATTTCTGGTTTGATTCTCCCACTTCCTGATTTCATTGTCGCATTTATCGTTTGTGAGTAATCGAGTGACTGATTTCTCCTCTTACCTTTACACACACACTGGCTCGCGTCACTGGCAGGAGAGTTCACCCTGGTTGTTGTAAGTCCCCTCTTGGTCACATCCTCCTTAAGCAGGGATGCGTCTGGAAATAAGAGATATGCCTGCATAAATATAAATCCTGGCAACATATATTTACAATCAATGCAATTTTTGTGGTCTTTTCTTGTCATTGCCGTGATCCCGTGAAACATACTGGACAGACTGGAGAGATCACAGATTGAATAAGAAACTGCCACCTTGTTCAATGGTTCTCACCATTCTTTGCCTGATTGTAGTTTTCCTATTCATTGCACATCTATGTTGATTCTCAGTCTGGAAATGAATTCATTTTAAAATTCTAATCCTAGTTTTAAAGTTCTTGATGGCCTTTCACTTCACTTTCTCTGTAACCTCCTCCTCCCCCCCTGCAACTCTGCCTATCTCTGTAACCTCCTCCAGCCCCGACAACCCTCCTTATCTCTGTAACCTCCTCCAGCCCCGACAACCCTCCCTATCTCTGTAACCTCCTCCAACCCCTACAACCCTTCCTATCTCTGTAACCTCCTCCAGCCCCTGCAACCCTCCCTCTCTCTGTAACCTCCCGCAGCCCCACACACCTTCATAGTCTCTTTTCTCCTGCAGTTCTGGCTCTTGCACATCCCCGTTTGAATTGTTCCAGCATCGACAGCAATGTTTCAGGATGCTGAGCTGGAATTGCCTCTCTGTAAACCTCCCCGCTGCTCGACTTTGCTCTGCTCATTTATTATACTCCTGAAAACCTACCTATTTCACCAGGATTTTGGTCATGTGTCCAATATCACCTCACCTGGCACAGTGACATGCCGGTGGGACCTTTTTCTTGTTAAAGATGCTAAATTAATGGAAATTGTTGTTGGAACTGTTGAGGTATCATAAAGAAAGGCTGACTGACTCCCCCTCCAAAACCAGGAGGACTTAGGGAAATCATACTACCAGGGGCATCAGCTGAGACAAGCTAACATCAACCAAGGAGTCAGTATGTAGTGGTATTGTCACTGGACTGGTAATCCTGGAGACCCAGGATAAAGCCCTGGGGGCCTGGCTTCAAATTCCACCATCACAAACAGTCAAGCATTAATTAGTCTAATGATGACCATTAAACCATGTTGTTAAAAACCCCTCTGGTTCATGGATGTCCTTTAGGGAAGGAAATCTGCTCTCCTCAGCCAATCTGGCCTATATGTGATTCCTGATTGTCTCATAATTCCTGTCCAAAATAGTCGAGCAAGCCATTCCATCCAAGGTCAATTAAGGATGGGCAATAAATGTTGGCCCACCAGCAACACCCACATTTGAGTAAAATAACATGTGGGGTGTGGAACATGCTTGTGAGGAACAGGACCTGCAATTCTCAAAACAGTCCTCCATCACAGCAGCAGCACGGTGGCACAATGGGGGTTAGCATTGCTGCCTCACAGCGCTGGAGACCCGGGTTCAATTCCAGCCTCTGTGTGGAGTTTGCATTTTCTCCCCGTGTCTATGTGCGTTTCCTCCAGATGATCCGGTTTCCTCCAGATGATCCGGTTTCCTCCCACAGTCTAAAGGTGTGTGGGTTAGGTTGATTGGCCGTGCTAAATTGACCTGAGTGTCAGGGGGCAGGGTAAATGAAGTTTACGGGAATAGGGCCTGGTGGGATTATAGTCAGCACAGGCTTGATGGCAAATGGCCTCCTTCTGTACTGTAGGGATTCTATGATTTTTCCTCATCTTGTGTTCTGACTGATAGAGAGAGATAGCAACATCACCATAAGAAGGCTACCAGGTTGGTAGATATGGACTCTATGGTCCTTTTGTTTTGATGGAACAATTCCTGTCTTCCTATTTTCTGACTCGGAATTCTCAATGTTTTCTGGAGCGGCCTCTTGCCCCGCCACGAGGAGAACCCTACTTGTCACAAGTTAAGGTGGTGAGGTTCTAGGTTTGATCCATCAGTGTGTGCTGGAGTTGGACATTCAATGCTAATTGCAGGAGAGTTTTACTACACAGCAGTCACGAGCAGATCAATAAATCGTATTTGAGTTTCTAAAAGGTTTAGGGAAAATGAGAAACACAAGCAATAACTCATAGATCACATCTCCTTAAGCTCCGAATCCATCTCTACCTACATCTTCTATCTGAGTGTGGTTAACTGCCCATAGACCAAAACAATCTCGGCTCAGATTAAGTACCTCATACTCAGGGGCAGAGCTGCTTATCTGTGCAGATTCAACTACTCACTGCTAGAACTAACCGAGTCTTTAAGTATCACGGAACAGTGGAGTCCATTCAGGCCACCAAGCCTGCACCAACTCTTTGAAAGAGCTATGCAAAGTCCCACTGCCCCTGCTCTTTCATTATAGTCCAATTACTTTCTATCACAGGGGGTCTTGTGGCACAGCGGGTAGCACCCCTACCTCTGGGCCAGAAACTCCAGGCATGACCATGGAAGGTCTGCTCAGTATGTGGCCAGCGGGTCGAGTATCAACTTGAAAATGCTCCCAATACATCTATGGCAGACAGTAAGATTGGGATAGCCTCCTGGCCGGCCACAACAATGTGGTATCTGCAGCATAACAGAGTCCAAAAATTAAGAGACTCCATGATTACAGGACGATATTGATGGGCGAGTCCAATTGGCAGGAGTGGCAAATGTAACTTAACCCTTCAAGGTGTGAGGTGATACATTTTGGGAGGACTAGCAAGGTAAGGGAATACACAATGAATGGTGGGCTACTAGGAAGTACAGAGGAACAGAGGGACCGTGAATTGCATGTTCATAGGTCCCTGAAGGTAGCAGGACAGGTAGATAAGGTGGTTAAGAAGGCATACGGGATACTTGCCTTTATTAGCCGAGGCATAGAATTTCAGAGCAGGGAGGTTATGGTGGAGCTGAATAAAACACTTGTTAGGAAACATCTAGAGCACTGCATGCAGTTCTGTTCACTACATTATAGGAAGGATATGATTGCACTAGAAAGGGGGCAAAGGAGATTCACCAGGATGTTGCCTGGACTGGAGTGTTTCAGCTATGAAGAGAGGTTGTCTGGGCTGGTGTTGTTTTCCATCAAGCAGAGAAGGCTGAGGGGGGTGGTGGGCGGGGGGGAGGGGAGGGGGGGGGGTGTGGTGGGCGGGGGGGAGGGGAGGGGGGGGGTGGGCGGGGGGGAGGGGAGGGGGGGGGTGGGCAGGGGGGAGGGGAGGGGTGTGGTGGGCGGGGGGGAGGGGAGGGGGGTGGTGGGCGGGGGGGAGGGGGTGGTGGGCGGGGGGAGGGGAGGGGGGGGGATGGCGGTGGGGGACCTGATTAAGGTGCACAAAATTACTAAGGTCAATGATCGGGTAGACAGGCAGAAACATTTCCACTTTGCAGAGGGCTCAATAACCAGAGGGGCATTAATGGGCAGGGGATTTAAAGGATATTTGAGTCAGTGGGGTGAATTTTTCTGGTCTGGCCCGCCTGCCACAGGAACCGGAGCGGGTGAGGAGCGGACCATGGAGAGGTCCATTGACCTCAAGCGGGATTTTCTGGTTTTGGGGCGAATCAGGCGAGAAAATCCCACCCATAGAGCCATAGAGTTACACAGCACAGAAACAGGCCTTTCAGCCCACCATGTTTATGCTGACCATCAAAAACCAATCTATACTAATCCCATTTACGTGTACTTGGATCATAGCCTACTATGTCTTGGCAATTTAAGTGCTCATCAATATGCTTTTTAAATGTTGCTTACCCCAGTCCAACGTCGGCATCTCCACATCTTAGATATCTCTGCCATGGGGAAAATATTCTTACAATCTTCCCTATCTATGGCTCTCATAATTTTGGATACCTCTATCAAATCCCCCCTCAGCCTCCTCTGCTCCAGGAAAAACAAACCCAGCTGATCCAGTCTCCCTGAATTGCTGACACTTTTCATCCCAGGCAAATTGATGAAGATAGGGTGACACAGTGGCACAGTGGTTAGCACTGCTGCCTCAAAGCGCCAGGGACCCGGTTCAACTCTGGCCTGGGTCACTGTCTGTGTGGACAGTGTTTGCATATTCTCCCCCTGTCTGCGTGGGTTTACTCCGGGTGCCCTGGTTTCCTGCCACACTCGAAAAACGTATGGGTTAGGTTGATTGACCATGCTAAATTGACCCTAATGTCAGGGGGATTAGCAGGGTAAATGTGTGTGGTTACAGGAATAGGGTCTGGGTGGGATTATGATTGGTGCAGATTCGATTGGCCAAATGGCCTCCTTCTGCACAGTAGGAATTCTATGGATTTTATAGAAAAACATTTTCACCCTGAGGGTGGTGGGAATCTGGATCTCACTGCCTGAAAGGGTGGCAGAGGTAGAAACCCTCACAACAATTAAGAAGCATTTAGATCAACACATGAAATGCATAACACACAAGGCTACAGATTTAAGTGCTGAAAAATAGGATTAGAATATATAGGTGTTAGATGGCAGGCACAGACATGATGGACTGAAGGGCCTCTTTCTCTTCTGGAAAAATCCAAGGGCAGGGTTTTACGGCCTCACTTGTCCCGAAACCATAAAAGCCCGCCTGAGGTCAACTGACTTTCCCATTGTCTGCCCCTCGCCCGCTCCAATTCCAGTGACAGGCAGGGGTGGGGGTAAAAGTTTGGCCTATGATTCTATGCACAAGTTCTTGCTGTGGGCCGTTCTCTGTGCCAAGCATCTCCTTGCTGTGAGGGACTGTCAGAAGAAGAATTTCTTCATTTCATATATTTAACTCCCAGGTCCAATGTTTCAAATTTGGATGAGTCTTCGTCAGAGTCAAAGACAAAGAGTGTCGGACGAAATTTGTACTGCAAAGGTGGGGGGAGCGAGGGTGTAATTGACTGAGATGTCATAGACTGAAAGATAAAGGGAATGTAAGTGGTGGTTATAAAGGCTGAGAATGATGCTAATAGCGTCCATTAAGAAATCGGAATGTGTAAACGGCAGAACAAAGGTGTCGAGTGTCCCAATCAGATGAGCGGAGGAAAGAAGATGGAAAACGAGATTTAGAAGTTGACAAATGGAATGATGGAAGAAATTAAAATTTAAAACATATACTAGAATATAAAGTAATGGATTAATAAGATAAAAAGAAATGAAATAAAATGAAATGGAGTGGAGGTGGAGGAGAGAATTCATGCTCTGAAGTTGTTGAACTCAATGTTCATTCTGAAAGGCTGTAAAGTGCCTAATTTTGCATTGGGGTTCACAGGAACATTGCAACAGGTCAAGGACAGACATGTGGACAGGAGAGCAGGATAGTATGTTGAAATGGCACTTGGATAAAAGCAATATACTGCGAATGTTTGAATCTGAAACATCTTTAGTCAACTTTTAAAAACCTTTGCACCATTTGTAATGACCATTATGAAATGTCTGTAATGTTCATTTGACTGTATTGAAGCAGCTCTGAGTGTAACATGATGTATGCAGAGAACCTGAATATTATTGCACTGTGTGTGATGGCCATTTCGGAATGTTTGCAAAGTTCTTTCAGATATTTTGTGAATAAAGTGTATTTTTGCAAAAAAAGAGATGTCATTCAGAGAAGAATAGTGGAGTTCTTCCCAATTTTGTGGTCAATCCTTTCCCCTCAATGTTGCTCTCACATTGTTGTTGTGGGAGCTTGCTGTGCACACCTGACTGCTGTATTTCTTATAAAACAGCAGTGACTACAGCTTTGAATGCAATTAAAAAGCATTTTGAGACATCCCAATCTTGTCCAAGTTGCCATATGACTGCAATTATTCATGTTAACATTAAACACCAGAGAACTTGGATTCAAGTCTTACATTTGTAAATTCAGCATTTAAATAGAGTTTAAAGTTTAAACTATCTGGGAAATAAAATAAAAGCAAAAAACTGACCGTAAAATCATTAGATTGTCATTAAAATCCAATTTTTTCACGAGTCTCCTTCAGCGAACAAAACTTGCCATCCTTAATTGGATTTGCCTATATGGGGGATGTCGTGATACAGTGGTATTTTCACTGGACCGGTAATCTGGAAACCTAGGGTAATTCTCTGGGGATCTTGGTTTGAATCCCACCACAGCAGATGGTGAAATTTGAAATTGATTTAAAAAAATCTTCAATTAAAAAAGTCAATTGTTTTAAGTCAAAATCATAGAACCCTTACAGTACAGAAAAAGGCCATTTGGCCCACCAATTCTCTGACAGATTATGTTACCCACGCCCTCTCCCCCACACTATCCGTGCAATCCCACACATTTACCATGGCTAATCCAGATAATCTGCAATTCTTTGGACTGTGCGAGAAAACCAGATCACCTGGAGCAAACCCATGCAGACACAGGGAGGATGTGCTAATTCCACACACACACAGTTACCTACGGCTGGAATTTAACCTGGGTCCCTGGCGTTGTGAAACAGCAGTGCTTGCCACTGAGCCACCCAAATTCAACCAACTACCATTTTGGGCTTTGAGCTCTGGAACCCCAGAGCATTGCTCTCAGTTTGTGGATTACCAATTCACTGACCGATTCCACTTGGCCACCAAGCTTATTATTTAAAGTAGATTCCAGATTTTTAAAAATTTGAATTTAAATTCCAAAGCTGTCTCACATCTCCTCTCCTGACGGGGTGGATTTCAAACAGTGGCCTCCTAGAGTTTCTAGGTTAAGTATCCAATCTTTTTTATCTAAACCATTCACAAGTACAAAATACATTACACTTTCAAGTTATAAACCAGAATACAATACAATCTCACAATAAATTATAAAAGTAACACCCGTTTTAACCCAATATCAACAATAAACATGCCATTTTTAATATAACAGCACAAACCAACATAACACAATAACAGACAGCTGGTATGCATTGCCAGTTATCCACAACCCGCCTTCCAAGGTTGCAAACAATTCACAACTATAAACCAGCAAGCTATAATATAAACACAGTACCGACAGCTAGCATGCCATCTTTTAACCAATAATAAACAACTCCCTTGCAATAAGAATGGGATTCATTGGAAGTTATCTGTAACTTTCCAGGGCTTTGCCCTCCGTATTTTCCTCTTCCGAGGATTTGATCTCCCAGGGTTTTGCTCTCGGGGCTGCACTTTCCAAGGCTGCACCTCCTGGAGGTTACGCCATGAAATAATAAATCAACAAACTAATCTCAACACAGTATAACAAATAATATACCCTTCTTAAATAATACAATAACAAGGTTAAGAATCCAGTGCACGGTGGTGCAGTGGTTAACACTGCTACTTCACAGCGCCAGGGACCCAGGTTCGATTCCTGGCGTTGGGTCACTTGCTGTGCGGAGTCTGCATATTTTCCCTGTGTCTGCGTGGGTGCTCTGGTTTCCTTCCACAGTCCAAAGATGTATGGGTTAGGTACATGGAATTATAGAATCCCTATAGTGCAGAAGGAGGCCATTCGGTGGATCGAGTCTGCACTGACCACAACCCCACCCAGGCCCTATCCCCATAACCCCATTCATTTACCCTAGCTAGTCCCCCTGACACTAAGGAGCAATTTTTAGCTTGGCCAATCCATCTAACCTGCACATCTTTGCTGGATTGGCCATGGTAAATTGTCTCTTGGTGTCGGGGATGAGCTAGGGTAAATGGATAGGGTTACTGGGATACGGCCTGGGTGGGCTTGTGGTCGGTGCAGACTCCATGGGCCAAATGGCCTCCTTCTGCACTTTAGAGATTCTATGATTAACTCTCTGAGAGGAGCAAATAATTTATTCCTCAATTCATGCTCATTATCTTTTTGTTAATTACATTGGGAAATGTTGATGGAAGATGTTGTATTCAAACAGAAGTGATCGAGCAAACTCCTCGGTCACAACTAGAAGTTTGCAAGTAATTGCTTGTTTTACCAGCAACATCCTCGTCCCAAAAATAAATATTTCTTTTTGTTTAAATTACGTATCTGAATAAAGGCTCGCATTTTTTTCCCTCTACTTTCAAGCAAGTAATTGCAAAGATTCAAGCAATCTTACCATCTGTGAGGACAGGTACTGTCGCCAAGGAGATGGCAGCAAGCAGGAAAGGCAGCTGCATCTTCAGATGATAGGACTGACCCAGAGGTGCCGCGATGCGAAGTTTAATCTGCACTTGCCGAGTGTTGGGAGACTTATATCTCTCCCTTTTTCAGTCATGCAGATCCCTCACGGAACTGCACCTGTACAGGATGTGGCAGTGCAGAGGAGGGACGGGAGATAACCTCCCGCCCACCAAAAGCAGGTCGCTGTATTTCCAGGAACCTGTTTCTCCTGCACATAATTGTAAACTGAACGTGGGGGTGGGAGTTTCCACAGCAGCAACATTTTCTTCGAAGTCAGGCTCGAAACAAATTCATAGAATCATAGAACACACACAGTGCAGAATAAGGCCATTCAGCCCATTGAGTCTGCCCCGACTCTTACCCAGGCTTACCCCATGACCCAGTGATAAACGCAAAATACTGCTGGAATCTAAAACAAAGACAGAAAAATGCTGGAAAATCTCAGCAGGTCTGACAGCATCTGTGGAGAGGGTAGAGCCAACATTTTGAGTCTAGAGCTCTGACAAAGGGTCATCTAGACCCGAAACGTTGACTCTATTCTCTCTCCACAGATGCTGTCAGACCTGCTGAGATTTTCCAGCATTTTTCTGTTCTTGTTACCCCATAACCCCAACTATTTATCCCGCTAATCCCCCTGGCCTACGTATCTTGGGATACGAAGGGGTAATTTCCCATGGCCAATCCACCTAATCTGCACATCTTTGGACTGTGGGAGGAAACCGGAGCACCTGGAGAAAACCCACGCAGACATGGAGAAAATGTGCAAACTCCGCACAGTGACCCAAGGCTGGAATTGAACCTGGGTCCCTGGTGCTGTGAGGAAGCAGTGCCAAACACTATTTCTAGACTTTTAAGGTGTCAAGAGGTTGTTTTTTGTTTATATCCAATTAATCCTATCAAAGTCCAATTCAAAGTCTCAGCAAAGTGAGACATTTCAGATCCAAGCTGACAAGACAGGCTCACCACTTCCTGTCTTGGGCTTGATCTACATGATTCAAGCTGATTGGAGCAGGCATTGCACCTTCTCCAAGACTTGACCTCATTTACACCTTAGCCAAAAGGCCGAAATGCTGCTTTAAAAAATGGCTTCAAATGAAGCCTCAGTGTAACCTCATGACTTCAACCAAGTGCAGGATGCCAAAACTACACTTGATCTTAGCCAAAAGGCCGAGAAGCGATAAGGGGTATTAAAGAAATAAATTGCATTCTTTTAACTCCACTTTCACGATGACTAGAGAGCCAGTTCTCTTCCCAGCCAACGAAGTACACTTTTTAGTGCAGTCACCATTATAACTGAGAAAACGTGGCAGCCAATTTGCACACAGCAAGATCCCACAAGCAGTAATGGGATAAATGGTCAGATTATCAATTTTTCTCTGGGTGATGATGTGCGGGTTAGGTGGATTGGCCATGCTAAATTGCCCCTTCTTGTCAGGGGGACTAGCAGGGTAAGTACACAGGGTTATGGGGATAGGGCCTGGGTAGGATTGTTATCGGTGCAGGCTCAATGGGTCGAATGCCCTCCTTCTGCTCTCATTTGGCACATTGAGGGATTCTATGATTCTAAGATGAGAAACTTATCCTCCTGGATTTTATTGATCGGGGCATAGAGTACAAGAGGAAATAAGTTATGCCAACCTTATAACAATAGTTAGACCTCAGCTGGAAAATTGTAACAGTATCAACAGGTCAAAAGTGGTTAACTGTCTGTTGCACATTCTGGAAGTCCAGAGGCTGTAAGTGGTGCTATGTAAATGCAGGTTCTTTCTATCTTTCTAGGTAGCTATTAACACAACATGGCAAGTACCTCTCAGCCCAATAGACACACCACAGACATGACTCCATTTACAATCTCAGCCCAATGTAAATAGGTTTGATGAGCTCCTGTTGGGGATTTCCTCTTCATATTCTCTCGAATCCTGCCTCTCCATTAACCTTCTGTTATTCCATTCCAGTGACTGAGCATACCTGCTCATGTATAAATAATACTTTTCTTCCTGACAGAAATTACATCCACTGTGCTGTTAGGGAGACAGCTCCAGACTTTTGATTTATTGACAATGAAAGAAACCGATACGTTTCCAAAACAGGTTCGTGTGTGCATTGGAGAATAACTTGCATATACTTGATTTGATTTGATTTATTATTGTCACATGTTTTGGGATACAGTGAAAAGTATTGTTTCTTGCGCACTGTACAGGCAAAGCATACCATTCATAGAGAAGGAAAGGAGAGAGTGCAGAATGTAGTGTTACAGTCATAGCTAGGGTACAGAGAAAGATCAACTTAATGCGAAGTAGGTCCATTCAAAAGTCTGATCGCAACAGAAAAGAAACTGTTCTTGAGTTGGTTCGTATGTGTCCTCAGATATTTGTATCTTTTTCCCAACTGAAGAAGGTGGAAGACAGTATGTCCGGGGTGCATGGGGTCCTTAATTATGCTGGCTGCTTTTCCGAGACAGCTGGAAATGTAGACAGTATCAATGGGTGGGAAGCTGGTTTGAGTGATGGACTGGCCTTCGTTCACAACCCTGTATAGTTTCTTGCAGCCCTGGACAAAGCAGGAGCCATACCCAGCGGTGACACAATCAGAAAGAATGCTTTCTGTGGTGCATCTGTAAAAGGTGGTAAGAGTTGTCGTGGACATACCAAATTTCCTTAGTCTTCTGAGAAAGTAGAAGCGTTGGTGGGCTTTCTTAACTATAGTGTCGGCATGGAGGGAACAGGACTGGCTGTTGGTGGTCTGGAGACCTAAAAACTTGAAGCTCTGATTCTGTCCTCCTCTGTTTACTATCAGCTCCTCTATAACGTATTTCCACTTCATCCTGATTGATGTCGACAGGGACATGTTCTCCACGACACATATAACGGTGTTTGCAGTGCCTGCTGTCTTGTCCTCGATCGTGGATGTGACTGGATTGCCACAGGAGACTCAGCAAATTGCTGCCGTGCACCTTGTAGATGGTGAACATGGCTGCCACTGTGCATCGCTGGTGGAGGGAGTGAATGTTATGGAAGGAGTAACAATCAAGTGGGGCTACTTTGTCCTGGATGGTGTTGAGCTTCTTGAGTGTTGTTGGAGCTGAACTCATCCAGACATTTGGAGGATATTCCATCACACTCCTGACTTGTGCCTTGTAACATGGTGGACAGACTTTGAGGAGTCAGAAGGTGAGTTACCGCAGGATTCCCGGCCTTCGGGAATCCTGCGGTAACTCACCTTCTGACTCCTCAAAGTCTTTCTCTTTTCTGGTCTTTGATATTTGTCAGAGCTGAAAATCCCTGTTCACACCAATATGTCGTGGAGAACTGTAGAAGAATAGCTAATGCTCTCGAAGAGATGCGTGGATACTGTTTCTGGTTGTATATCCAAAAAGAGTCCAGTGGCATACTCCCGTGTTTCATTTTCAAGGTGCGATCACTCGAAATGCAGGCCATTTCCTCCTCCTTATCCAATGTCAGACCTGAACAGCTGGAATTCGCAAAGGGGTCAAATTTTTCTGTAGACAACGATGGGAAGTAATAATCAATCTTTTCTACCAGTGTTGCAAGATGTTCCTGTATGAGGCCGAACAATTCATTGCTCATTTTAAAACTTTTTACCAGTGGGAACATTTCGAGGTTATGTTGCATCGCTCTTCCGAGCCAGAGCTGAAGCTTTTTTTTGAATGCAGTTAGTTTGTCTGTAGTTGTGAGGATATTGACATCGCAGCCTTGCATACTGGCATTGAGCACATTCAACTGGGAAAAGATATCAGCCAAATATGCCAGCTTTGCATGCCAGTCATTGTCATCCAGTTGGTGGTACAATGGGTTCCCTTCTTGTTCCAAAAATTCTCTTAATATGTTCTTCAGTTCCAACACCCAATTTAAAACTTTTCCATGGGACATCCAGCGAACCTCTGAGTGCAGAATTAGGCATTGATGTTTTGATTCCATGTCTTTGCAGAGTTGAGCAAATAACTGTGCCTTTCGTGGTTGTTCACAATGCGCACAGTCTGATCTAGAACCAACTTCAAATCAGCTACAAGGGCCTTGGTGATTAATGCCTCTCTGTGTAAAAAACAGTGAGTTGATATTACATCTGGATTTTTCTGTTTGATGAGTGCCGCCAAGCCTCTCACATTCCCTACCATACATGGCGCTCCATCCGTACAAATTCCAATACAAGAATCCCATGAAATCTCAACTTTTTCCAAATACTCAGACAAGGTTTAGAAAATATCTTGTCCTCTGGTATGTTTTTCATGTTCCCTGCAAAATAGAAACTGTGATTATTTCGCCATTGTGAATGAATCTGATATCGGCAAGCAACTGTGCTTTTCCACGAATGTCGGTTGATTCATCAACTTGAATGGCAAATTTAGAATTCTTCATACTTTTGGAAACACGCTTCTCAATATTAGCTGACATATCAGCTATTCTTCTGCGAATTGTATTATCAGACAAAGGAATTTCCATAACTTCTCGCTCAGCATCATCACCAAACAAAGTTTTCACAATCAAGCTGCAGGCAGGCTGAATCAATTTTTCAGCTATTGTATGTAGTTTTGTCTGTTGAGCAATCAATTCAGCCACTTGGTAAGATGCAATCTGCATCTTATCTGAGACTGTCATTCATTTTTCGAAATATGATCATTGGCATTTCTGCTGTTCCAAAAGCCTTTCAAAATATTGAACATCCTTGTTTGCCAGATTTCCATGTTTTGACAACAGATGTCTTTTCATCTTGCTTGGGACCATATTGGAATTGGAAAGCTTCTCACCACAGATCAAACACATAGGCCGAGGTACATTTTCATCTCCAGTCCATGTGAAACCGAGACTCAGAGAGCTATCCATATATTGTCGACAAACTTTCTTTTTTGGAGGTTTGCTTGGGTCTGCTACTGGTGTAGAATTAAACGACTTCTTCAGCACTCTGTTCGAACGGCGATTCTGGATCACAATGTGGACTCGGATCGTCCTCAGCATCACTTGATGCTCTTGCTCTCACTTTGGAAAAATATCTATCCAGATTTAAATGTTTCTTTGATTGTCCTTGAATCTTCCCACCACACTTGCCATCCTCTCTTGCCGCACCAGTGTGGCGCGTCGCACCCTTTGGGAACCACTGCCTTACAACCACATTCAGCATGATTAGACAATTTCCATGAAGCAGCAGTCTGTAATCAGCAACAATTACAGTCACACTCATAGTTCAGAATAAAATCACATTGGTTTCAGTGCTGGAACAACTGCCCCATAGAATCCCAACAGGGCAGAAGGAGGCCATTAGGCCCATCGAGGCTACACTGACAATAATCCCACCCATGTCCTATCCCCGTAACTCCACATATTTAGCCTGTTAAGCATGGCGGCCAATCCACCTAACCTGCACATCTTCGGAGTGTGGGAGGAAACCCATGTAGACAGGGGGAGAATGTGCAAACTCCACACAGACCCGAGGCCAGAATTGAACCACTGTGCCACCGTGCCACACTGGCCTTAACTTTTTCCCTTCCACACTGTTATTCCCTTCCTTTGTACATCACCTTATCCACCCAGAAGGTGCAAATTCTGGCTGGACATGAACACTATTCATTCTCTGATATTGCAAAAGGGATAATTGTTTACAGGATGACTTATTGGGATATCTGGGCGCTGCTATAGCATGGACAGTGGGAAAATGTTTCCACTTGTACAGGAGCCCAAAACTAGGGGCCATCAATATAATATAGTCACTGCAGCTAACTCAATAGTACAGATGCCTTTCAGGGGAAACTAGATATATAGGTGAGGGAGAAAAAAATAGAAGGATACGTTAATGAAATGAAATGAGATGAAGATGGGCAGATGATCATGTGGAACTCCAAGACCCAGCACAAGCCTGTTGGGCCAAATGGTCTGTTTCTGTGTGGCAAATTCTATATATCTGTTCTTGATGGAAGCAAGTCTCACGTTCTCGCCACCCACCGCTCAAATCACACAAACCGTTTGGGAGAACTCTCGCCACGACGCAGGTTTCGATGAAGTGGTGGAACCTCTGCGCTGACACCAGTGTCACCAACAAAGATCTGGCTCGTGGTCCATGCTAGTCGAGCCTTCAGAGCTCAGCCTCCCTTGCAAAGAGTCGACAACACTCGAGTAAGATCCTTACTCACCGTGTAAGTTGTCACACCTCCTCGTCAGATGGAATTTCAAGGGAGCCCAACATGCAGCCCTGTTGACACTCTGTTGACATTATTCACCATGTTGTGAATGAGTGTGATCGACAAGGTGCCTGGCGCAGGGTTCTGAGTAATTGCCTAATGATGCCCAATGTCGTCACTAGCCTTAAATTTCTAAAGCTGTGCTCTGTCATACACAAGAAGGTGAAGACAACTTTCTGAAGAAGATTCTGCTGAATTGACTGTTGAATTCATTGCTGACTGTCTTATATTTATAGGCCCGAGTTTTGGTTGCCCCTCCAGCACAAGAAATATTTTCTACCTTATCAAACACCTTCCAAATGTTAAAGACCTATATCAGATCAACCATCTCCCGCCCACTCCACACCCCACCCACCCGCACCACTCACCGCACCATCCCCTGGCCAGTCTTCTCTGTTCAAGAAAACAAACCCCCAGTTGGTTCAATCTTCCTTGATGGTCACATGGGGGAGACGATGAATAATCCACAGACCCAGAGTACTGATCTGGAGACCTGGGTTTGGCACACAGCAGATGGTCGAATTAGAATTCACTAAAAATCTGGAATTAAAAGTCTAACAATCAACATGAAACCATTGTTGTAGAAACCCATCTGGTTTACTGATGTCCTTCAGAGAAGGGAATCAGCCGTCCTGAGCCGGTCTGGACCACATGTGACTCCAGACACACAGCAATGTGGTTGACTCTCAAATGCCTTCTTAAATGCCCTCTAAAGTGGCTGAGCAAGCAGTTCATTCAAGGACAGTTAGGAATGGGTAATAAATGCTGCCTCAGTCGGCAAAGCCCACATCCCGTGAATGCATAAACGGAAAAAAAACCTCTTGCTTCTGGTAACATTCTTTGATAAACATTCTACAGTGCCTCTGTATCTCTTTTGGTAATATGGGGACCAAACCTAACTTTAAGTTTATTTAGTTGTGTCATAAGTAGGCTTCCATGAACACTGCCATGAAGTTTCTGTGAAAATCCCCAAGTTGCCACACTCCGGCGCCTGTTCGGGTACACCGAGGGAGAATTTAGCATGGCCAATGCATCTAACTAGCACATCTTCCAGACTGTGGGAGGAAACCAGAGCACTCGGAGGAAACCCACACAGACACGAGGAGAACGTGCAAACTCCATACAGTCACCCAAGCCAGGAATCAAACCCAAGTCCCTGGCACTGTGAGGCAGCAGTGCGAACCACTGTGCCACCATGCCGCCCAAACCTGCGCACCATTCTCCAAACATGATCCGACTGAGGCTTAACTACCTTTTTTTTCCAGTCCTATCCTTCCAGAAATTACCCCAGTGTTTCTTTTTTAATGACCTTATGAACCTGCACTGCTGCCTGTTTTTTCCTGTTCTTGATTTGTCAATCAGCATCCACAGATTCTTTGATGGATTAAGTGAAATCTTTGCCTTTCTGCTGATGGTAAGACTCTGACATGCATTGACCAAACTCATTCCTGTTAGGTACTGGTCCATGGCATAAGATGTCAGGCATAAGACGTCATGCAATTTGGCAATAAGTTAAAAGTTTGCACAAAGCTGCAAAGATGTGGGAGAAATTGAAAATTTCATCGGGCATAATAGAAGAAGATGTACTGGTAGGAGGCAGTGAAGAAGAACAAGAAAATATCGCACCTTTGATGTGGTGAAATGGCCATCATTAACAGGGCAGCTTGTTAACAGGGCTTACAAACAGCCTTTGGTATAATTAACTATCAGTGGGAACAGGCACAAATAATGGAATGAATCTTTTAAGAGATGGTTTGGGGCTGGAGATGTCGGCTGGAATTCTCCAACCTCACCCGCGGCTAGGATTCTTCAGTCCCACTGCTGTGAATGAAGATTTGGCTGAGCGCCAAATTCTCTGTTCTCACTGGCAGCAGTAGTGGGGCGTGCAAGACCAGAAAATCCCAGGCGGCGTGTTAGTGAGGAGGATGAAATTGGTCAGGGAGAAAGACTTGAGATGTGAGAAAGAGATGAGATAAGAGTGATTGATCAAGGTACACATGAAGACTCAGGAACATAATGAGACAAAAAGCAGGATTTTCGACGCAAGGTTCAGACAAAGAACTCAACAGTTCATCCGGCATTTTGAAACAAAGTCAATCATACGAATGTTTGGAGCAACAGTAGGCCACTCAGCCCCTCGAACCTCCTCCATCAGTCAATAAGATTACAGTTGGTCGCAATTCCAATATCATGCCTACCTTTGACTCCCTCAACAATTAACTCCAACCCGGCATTTATAATTTTCATTCTCCCTGCCTCCACCACTCTCCGGGGAAGAGAGTTCCATGGACTGACGACCCTCTGAGAGAAAACACTTCTCCTCATCCTCCTCCCCAGTGAGAAGTCCCTGATTTCTAAACGGTGTCCCCGGGGCGGCACGGTGGCTCAGTGGTTAGCACTGCTGCCTCACAGTTCCTGTGAGGAATTGTGAGGAAGAGTTCAATTCCTGTCTCGGGTCACGCTCTGTGTGGAGTTGGCACTTTCTCCCCATGTATGTGTGGGATTCCTCTGGGTACTCCGGTTTCCTCCCACGATCCAAAGATGTGCAGGCCAGGTTGATTGGCCCCAGTGTCAGGGAGATTAGCAGAGTAAATATGTGGGGTTATGGGAATAAGGCTTGGGTGGGATTGTGTTCGCTGCAGCCTCGATGGGCTGAACTTCTGCACTGTAGGAATTCTAGTTTTAGTCTCTCTCAGCATCCACTCTGTCAATTCCCCTCAGATACATGTTTATCTGTATCATATGTTTCATTAAGATCACTTCTCATTCTTTTAAACTCCAGTGGATACAAGCCCAGACTGTCCACGCTTTCCTCATAAGAAAACCCCTCCATCCCAGGAATCAGTCAAGTGAATCTTCCCTGATCTGCTTCTAAAGCATTTATCCTCTTCCGTAAATAAGGAGACCAAAACTGGAGTACGCGGTACACCAATGCCCAGTGTACGTTACCCTCATTAACCTGTACCTTTATATCTTTACGTTATACCATCTCCTGACAATAAACATCTGCCTTTTTCCATTTGCTTCCTAATCACTTGCTGTACTTAAACCTTTTTTGTGATTCATGTACCAGAGAACCCAGATCCTTCTGTACATCAGAGTTCCAAAATCTCTCTCCATTTAAATAATATGCTGCTTTTCTATTGTTCCTACCAAAGTGGACAAGTTTGCATTTTCCCATGTTGTATTTCATCCGTCAATTTACTTGTTGTCCCCTTGTTCAAGAAGGGGAGTAGAGACAAACCTGGTAATTATAGACCAGTGAGCCTTACTTCTGTTGTGGGCAACGTTTTGGAAAGGATTATAAGAGATAGGATTTATAATCATCCAGAAAGGAATAATTTGATTAGGGATAGTCAACACGGTTTTGTGAAGGGTAGGTCGTGCCTCACAAACCTTATTGAGTTCTTTGAGAAGGTGACCAAAGAGGTGGATGAGGGTAAAGCAGTTGATGTGGTGTATATGGATTTCAGTAAAGCGTTTGATAAGGTTCCCCACGGTAAGCTATTGCAGAAGATACGGAGGCATGGGATTGAGGGTGATTTCACGGTTTGGATCAGGAATTGGCTAGCTGTAAGAAGACAGAGGGTGGTGGTTGATGGGAAATGTTCATCCTGGAGTTCAGTTACTAGTGTTGTACCGCAAGGATCTGTTTTGGGGCCACTGCTGTTTGTCATTTTTATGAATGACGTGGATGAGGGCGTAGAAGGATAGGTTAGTAAATTTGTGGATGACACTAAAGTCGGTGGAGTTGTGGACAGTGCGGAAGGTTGTTGCAGGTTACAGAGGGACATAGATAAGCTGCAGAGCTGGGCTGACAGGTGGCAAATGGAGTTCAATGCAGAAAAGTGAGAGGTGATTCACTTTGGAAGGAGTAACAGGATTAGAGTACTGGGCTAATGGTAAGATACTTGGTAGTGTGGATGAACAGAGAGATCTCGGTATGCAAGTGCATAGATCCCTGAACATTGGCACCCAGGTTGAAAGGGTTGTTAAGATGGCGTACGGAGTGTTAGCTTTTATTGGTAGAGGGATTGAGTTTCGGAGCCAGGAGGTCATGTTGCAGCTGTACAAAACTCTGGTGCGCCGCACTTGGAGTATTGCGTACAGTTCTGGTCGTCGCATTATAGGAAGGATGTGGAAGCATTGGAAAGGGTGCAGAGGAGATTTACCAGGATGTTGCCTGGTATAGTGGGAAGGTCTTATGAGGAAAGGCTGAGGGTTTTGAGGTTGTTTTCATTCGAGAGAAGAAGGTTAAGAGGTGAGTTAATAGAGGCATACAAGATGATCAGAGGATTAGGTAAGGTGGATAGTGAGAGCCTTTTTCCTTGGATGGTGATAGCTCGCACGAGGGGACATAGCTTTAAATTGAGGGGTGATAGATATAGGACAGATGTCAGAGGTAGTTTCTTCACTCAGAGAGTAGTAAGGGCGTGGAATGCCCTGCCTGCAGCAGTAGTGGACTCGCCAACATTAAGGGCATTTAAATGGTCATTGGATAAACATATGGATGATATTGGAATAGTATAGGTTAGATGGGCTTTAGATTGGTTTCACTGGTCGGTGCAACATCGAGGGCCGGAGGGCCTGTACTGCGCTGTTATGTTCTATGTTCTATGTTGTGCACTCATTTATCCTATCTTCATCTCTTTGCAGGTTTCTTATATCTGATTCACAACTTACTTTCCAATCTATTTTCCTGTCATCTGCAGCTTTAACAAACATATGTTGAGTCCTTTCATTGATACAGGGACTGCAGCAGTTCAAAGAGGCAGCTCGCCACCACTTCTGAAGGGCAATTATGGATGGGCAATAAATGCTGCTCTAGCCAGGGATTCCCACGTCACCTGAATATATATATATATGTTAAAATTTTAAATAGTTGAAAGCTCAGCACTGATTACTGTGGTTATTCACTGATCACGTCTTGCTAACCCAAAAATGACCCATTTATGCCAGCTCTCTGTTTCCTGTTTTCTAACCGATCCTGATCTATGCTAGTAAGTTACCCTCCACACCCTCTTATTTTATATAGTGCCCTTCGATGTGGCACCTTGTCAAATGCCTTCTGGAAATCGAAGGACTCCGCAGGTTCCTTTTGGTCCACATTGCTTGTTACATTTACAAAGAATGTGAAACATGGGCCTCGATTCTCCCAAAAGTGCTGAATTGGCGGGAAAATTGTTCTAAATTCCAACTGTTTAATCAGTTCAGCTTCTCATCTGAATCTCCGCACTCTGTGCACTGCAGAGGTCCCAGTAATGAATATCATTAAAAACCCAGGGGGCTGGGTCCATTCGCACTGGAGTTTGACAGTTCTGGAACTCTGCGCATGCGCAGTTGTCCCAATCTGTCAGACTCCCCGTTTGCTCACCAGCTCGATCGCTGGCCAGGCTGGGACCCCCGCAGTGCTGCCCCTCCAGCCCCCCCAAAACCCGATCGTGGCCCCCACAGCAATTCCTGGGCCAGCCCTGAACCCCGCCCCCCCAGTCCCGGAGCGCCCCAATGTACAGCCCACATCCCCCCCAGCAGTGGTGATCCCCACCACTCCTCTCACTCTGGCAGACCCCCCCACTGGCCCTCCACCCAGGGTCAGACACCCCCCCCGGGAGGCAGGGCCCTCCACTGCAAACCCCCCCCCCAGCCCCCAGCCCACCCCAATTGCTGCCCTCACTCCATCCCCCGATCCTGTCTGCAGAGTGGCAAAGGGATGCCCCACCCCCACCAAGAGCCCCAGGCCCCACCCACAATAGGCCATGCCCTCTTGGCACTGCCCAATGCCTGGTGGGAGGTGCCAAGGAGCCCCCTGGGCATGGGCACTCTGGCAGTGCCAGGGAGCACAGGCTGGCACTGCCAGAGTGCCCATGCCCGGGGGGCACCATCTCCCCACCACCCGACCGCCCCCGGTGGGGCCCCGATTGCCCCCCTTCATTCCAGCGGGATCTCCCGCTCGTTCCCCAAACGGAGGGAGCTAGTCTGAACCTCAGTGGAATGAAGTACTCCTGGAGGGATGGGAGATTCAATCAGGACCTGAATGTTCCCGATAATTAGATTGAAAATACATTTGAAACATATTAAAAACAGATTCAAATGCCTTACCTGCGTTCCTGCTGGTTTTCAGCATGGTCTGATCGGTGACTGTTCGCCGGCTCTGGAAGATGGACGCATGCGCAAATGCCGGTACAAGGCCGGGAACATGACCTGACAGAAAAGTTGCGATGGGAGAATCGCAGCCATGATTTCCCTTGCACAAAACCATTCTGACTCTGTATTGTACTGTGACTTTCTAAGTTTTCTGTAAACTCCCGAATAATTGAGTTCAACATTTTCCCTATGATCGATGTGAAGCTAACTGGCCTTGAGCTTCCTGCTTTCTGCCTCACTCCTTCGATAACCCTCAACTACCTTTCAATGACTAAAGAATAACACAATTTCAGGTGCTAAAACACACAGATTGTGACAAATCTCTGTCCAGTGGGCCTCCCTTCACTGTTTCTATTTCTGTTAAGGTTACTTTTGGGTTCCATTTTGGGCATTCCCTGTGACTGTCACCATGGAGAATGGAAATATGTGAACTGGAGGAGGCCATTCAATCCCTCTATACTGTTGCACCATTTGGTCAGAGAATGGCTGATCTGTATCGTAACCCCATCGACTTTCTTTAGTCCCACAAACTTTGACAGACACAAATTCTAAATTCTTCAATTCCAGTTTTGAGATCTTGATCAGTCTGAAATCTTTCTGGGTGAAAGATAGTTAGATAGTTAGATTCCCACTCCTCTTTGAGTGAAGGTGGGGTGTGGGGGACGGGTAGGGAGGAGGGGGGGTGTGTCTCCCGGACATATCCCCCGAGTGGCCTCTAAGTTCTGCTTCCTTGTCCTGGATTCTCCCAGTTTAGGACGTAGGCTGGAATTTTCCAGCTGTTCTTGCTGGTGGGATCTTCCAGTCCTGCTGACGTTGAGCCTCTGCTGAGGGTTTCCCAGCGGTGGGCAGGTGCATAGAGCATGAAACCCATTCGACAGCAGTGAGATCGGAAGATGCCACAATTGGCCAATAGCGGGCTACCTCCACCACCACGAAACATGTCAAGGAGGTGCATGGAAAATCCTGCCCAACCCTCTCTCTTTATCTATCATAGCGAATCACCCGAAACACCTCATTTTGACCTTCTATACTCATAGGAACAGAGGAACATCTGGACCCAGAAGCAGTGTTCGGTCAGCATGCTAAGGAAACACAGGCCTAACTTGACAACCTGGCCTTCTAATTTAACCCTTTGAGCGCTGTATCATTCTGATGAAGTTTCAAGACTGATCTGAGCTTACTGAGGTGCAGTGTTCAGAATTGAGACCCAATCATAAGGACTGCATTATAGGACTGCAACATGATTTTCATCCCTTTATATTCCAGGTCTAACACTCTTTGAAACATATGCTGAAATCTTGCTGCTGTTTACACCGGTGGGATCTTATGGTCCCGCTGACATCACACCCACGCTGTGGGTTTGCAGACGGTGAGGGATGCATTCAATGGGATACCCTGTTGACACTGGCAGAACCATAAGATCCCGCCGCCAGCGAGTGACGCACCACCTCTGGCCACCGTGAAACACACCAAGGAGGGGAGGAAAATCCCACACATGGAAACTAGGAGCCGGAGTAGGCCATTCAGCCCATATTCCCAGCTTTTATCCCAAACCACTTGATGCCATTAAAATCTAAATAATTATCTAAATTTCCTGAATATATTCAGTGACTTGGCCTTCTCTACCTTATGTGGTAGAGAATTCCACAGGCCCAGCAGCATTTGAGTGAATAAAATATTTCCTCATCTCAATCCTAAAAGATCTACCCCATATCCTGATACTGTATCCCCTGGTTCTCGATTCCCCAACCAGGGAAAACATCCTCCCTGCTCCGAGTCTGTCCAGCCATGTTAGAATTTTATTCATTTCAATCAGTTCCATGAACCTTTCAAAACATTTTTTTGTATGTGTTTTGAACTTCACTCCTCTGCTGTAGGTTGGACAACATGCAAAGTAAAGCTCCCTGTACGCAGCTCAGTAATGTGTTTTAGTCCACTCCCAGAAGACTAACTCCTGATAGGCTTTCTGACATGTCCATTTCAATCATTCTGTAACTTCCCTGAGTGAGCTTGCTAATTGTTTGGCATTAGGGACTAATTGATGCGCGTTATCATACACGAGGCTTGATGCTCAGGAAATAAAGGCTTTTATTTGCTGTAACAAGGCAGCTACCAATTATATACACGATCCCAGACTGAGGGGTCCCAGCCAGAGCAGGGACCTTTATACCTCTCCCAGGAGGCGGAGCCCGACTGGGATGTACCACAATACTACAATACAAAGGTGTAACAACCCCACCCTAACCCAAACAGCAACAAGTAGAACAACCCATCCCTAACCCAACAGTAACATATGTACATACTTGTAGTACTGGCCAGACCCTGGCTCAGTACTATCCAGTGGGAACCAACGATGGTTCACCACATTTACCCCTCCTTTGAAAACAAAGGCCGGCGGGGTACAGAAACAGAATAATTTGTCATCAGTCTATAAGTTCAGACGGTCAGGGGGACTGCACCGTCGTTGTGACCTCCTCAATACCGGCGGTGACACCGGAGTAGGCACTTGCGGTGGCGTTCTCCCCAAGGCGATGTCCAGCTGATCCTCCACAGTCTCACGGGCCGGTTGACCCTGAGGTGACGGTAATCCATGGAGTCCCGACACGCCTTGCAGTGGCGACCATCCTCTGGACTCAGGCAAGCTGTACACGGGAGTAAAAGGGTTAAGCAATGGTCCCGATGCTGCCCACGCCGTGTCCGGGGGGGAAACAAGAGTTATGGGGTTTGTAACAGGGGGTATGGGAGCGGCGGGGGTTGCTACGTCCCCTGCTGGCGCCAGGTCTCGGATCGAGACCGTGTCCTCTCGCCCGTCAGGGTATGCCACATAGGCATACTGAGGGTTGGCGTGGAGGAGATGGACCTGTTCGACCAACGGGTCGGACTTGCGGGCCCTTACATGTCGCCGCAGGAGGACAGGTCCTGAGTACGTAAACCAAGACGGTAATGGGGTCCCCGAGGAAGACTTCCGAGGGAATGAAAACATCCTCTCATGGGGAGTAGCGTTGGTTGCCGTACACAGGAGTGAGCGAATAGAATGGAGCGCATCAGGGAGCACCTCTTGCCAACGGGAGACTGGAAGGCTTTTTGACTTCAACGCCAGTAAGACAGCCTTCCAGACTGTAGCATTCTCACGTTCCACCTGTCCGTTACCCCTAGGGTTGTAGCTCGTGGTCCTACTAGAGGCAATTCCGTATGAGAGCAGGTATTGCCTCAAGTCATCGCTCATGAACGACGAGCCCCTGTCGCTGTGAATGTAGCCGGGGTACCCGAACAGGGTAAAAAGATTACGGAATGCCTTGATAACCGTGGCAGCGGATGTATGAGAGCAGGGAACAACAAAAGGGAATCGAGAGTACTCGTCAATCATGTTGAGGAAGTACACATTCCGATCTGTTGAGGGAAGGGGACCCTTAAAATCGACACTCAGTCTCTCGAAGGGACGAGTGGCCTTGACTAAATGTGCCTGGTCAGGTCGGTAAAAGTGCGGTTTGCATTCCGCGCATACCCAACAGCTTCTTGTTATGGACCTGACGTCCTCCACCGAGTAGGGCAGATTGCGGGCTTTTATAAAGTGGTAGAGCCGAGTGACCCCAGGATGGCATAGGTCATTATGGAGAGCCTGCAAACGGTCCTCCTGTATACTGGCGCATGTTCCACGCGAGAGGGCATCCGAGGGCTCATTGAGTTTCCCTGGACGATACATGATGTCATAGTTATAGGTGGAAAGTTCAATTCTCCACCGCAAGATCTTGTCATTCTTGATCTTGCCCCTCTGCGTGTTATTAAACATGAACGCCACGGACCGCTGGTCCGTGATCAGGGTGAACCGTTTTCCCGCCAAGTAATGGCGCCTGTGCCTGACGGCCTCCGCAATGGCCTGGGCCTCCTTTTCCACCGCTGAATGCCGAATTTCGGGGTCTTGGAGGGTGCGGGGAAAAAATGCGACGGGCCTGCCCGCCTGGTTAAGTGTGGCGGCCAGGGCAAAATCAGATGCATCGCTCTCCACCTGAAAGGGGATGGACTCATCAACCGCGTGCATCGTAGCTTTCGCGATGTTGGCTTTCAATTTACCAAAGGCCAATCGGGCCTCTGGCGTTAGGGGAAAAGTAGTGGACTTAATGAGCGGAAGGGCTTTGTCCGCGTAATTGGGAACCCACTGCGCATAATGAGCCTAAGCATCTTCTCAGTGCTTTTGCACTAGTGGGCAGGGGAAGTTCAGAAAGGGGGCGCATACGGTCTGGATCAGGGCCAATGACCCCGTTTTCCACCACGTATCCTAGGATGGCTAAACGGCGCGTACGAAACACATACTTCTCCATGTTGTAAGTCAGGTTCAGGCGAGATGCAGTGTGTAGGAAATTCAGGAGATTCGTGTCGTGGTCCTGCTGGTCATGGCCGCAGATGGTGACATTATCCAGGTACGGGAAGGTAGCCCGCAGCCCGTTCTGGTCCACCATTCGGTCCATAGCACGCTGGAAGACCGAGACCCCATTGGTGACACCAAAGGGAACCCTGAGAAAGTGATACAAGCGACCATCCACCTCAAAAGCCGATTATTGTCGGTCCTCTGGGTGAATGGGGAGTTGGTGGTAGGCAGACTTGAGGTCTATGGTGGAGAACACCCGGTACTGCGCAATCTGATTGACCATGTCAGATATGCGCGGGAGGGGATACGCATCCAGCTGCGTGTATCGATTAATGGTCTGACTATAGTCAATGACCATCCGGGGTTTGTTCCCGCTCTTGACCACCATGACCTGCGCTCTCCACGGACGAGCGCTGGGTTGTATGATCCTTTCTTTGAGGAGCCGCTGAACCTCAGATCGAATGAAGATCCGATCCTCAGCGCTGTAATGCCTACTCTTAGTCACAATGGGCTTGCAGCCTGGCACAAGATTCTGGAACAGGGAGGGTGTGGTGATCTTCAGCGTCGAGAGGCTACAGGCGGTGCGCGTTGGGCAATTTGGAGGCTGCTGTTCTCCCACTGAAAGCGAAGGGAGTGGCCCACCGTACTGTAGGGTTACACTCCTCAAGTGGACCATGAAGTTTAGTCCGAGAAGTATTGGCGCGCAAAGGTGCGGCAACACTAGGAGCTTGAAACGCTCGTAAACTGTGCCTTGCACCGTTAAAGTTACCACGCAACTCCCTAGCACAGTGACAGACCGGGACCTCGATGCCATAGAAATTGTCTGTTTGACAGGTTGAATCCGGAGTCCACACCGCTTCACAGCGTCTGGGTGGATAAAGCTCTCAGTGCTCACGCTGTCAAACAGACAATAAATCAAGTGGTCATTTACCTGAATGTCCATCATAGATTTGTCAAGTCTATGAGGCTTGGCCTGGTCCAGGATGATCGACGCCACCGTTGATTCATGAGCGCCACTGCAGGCAGCTGAAATTGACGAGGATGACCCCTGCTAGTCGTTCGCGGTCGGTGCCAACCAACATGGCCGCTCCCATAGGTCGCACGTGGGTGATGGCGCCAAACTCAACGACCCCTGGTGGTCACACATCTCCGACTCCATCGACCGTAATGGCGTCGTCCTGGCCTCGCACGTGGACGAAACCCTCGATGATTTCGACGACGAAGAACCGGGCTCTGAGGAATCGCAGGCCGCACTGCTGTTCCTAGATTTAGATCGGCACACTTTCGAATAGTGCTCCTTCTTACTGCAGGCGGAGCACAACACAGCTTTAGCGGGACACCATTGCCGAGTATGCTTCGCTCCCCCACAGAAGTAACACCGTGGGCCGCCCGGAGCTGCTGCCGTCGTCTGGCCCGAGTGTGAGCACGCCATTACGCAGCATTTCGAACCCGAGGGACGAGGAGGGATTGGCGACTGCTCCTGCCACGTTGTCTCCACATGGTCTTCAGGATACAATACTCGGCTTTTGGAGGCCATCTCCAGCATCTCCGCTAGCTCTATTACCTGGGTAAGGTCAAGGTTACCTTTCTCCAGTAGTTTGAGTCGAATGTACGACGATCCGACTCCCGCCACAAATGCATCTCGGGCGAGCTCGTTCATACTCTGCTCAGCCGACACAGCTTTGCAGTTACAGCCCCTGGCTAGCTGTAGGAACTCGTTCGCATATTCCTCCATCGTTTCGCCAGACTGCCGTCGTCGAGTGGCTAAGAGGTAACGAGCATGTATTTTGTTGGGCGGTTTCATATAACGCTTCTTCAGAAGCTCGAGGGCCTTTGTGTAATCGGTGGCCGCACGGATCGCGAGGTAGACAGTGTCGCTTACCCTCGCATGGAGGACCCAGAGTCTGTCATCATCTGTGGTGACCGCTGCGGAGGCTACCAGGTAGTCCTCGAAACACTTCAGCCAGTGGTCGAAGGTGTTAGAGGCGCCCACCGCACGTGGATCTAGTGTAAGGCGTTCAGGCTTCAGTATCTGCTCCATCCTCTCTTTTTTCTTCTCTTCGGCGAGAGTTTATTTACAGCAAATAAAATTGATGCGCGTTATCATACACGAGGCTTGATGCTCAGGAAATAAAGGCTTTTATTTTCTGTAACAAGGCAGCTACCAATTATATACATGATCCCAGACTGAGGGGTCCCAGCCAGAGCAGGGACCTTTATACCTCTCCCAGGAGGCGGAGCCCAACTGGGATGTACCACAATACTACAATACAAAGGTGTAACAACCCCACCCTAACCCAAACAGCAACAAGTAGAACAACCCATCCCTAACCCAACAGTAACATATGTACATACTTGTAGTACTGGCCAGACCCTGGCTCAGTTCTATCCAGTGGGAACCAACGATGGTTCACCACACTAAGGCCTCACATTATATATTTTTAATAACATATCTCATTGTTTTTTCTAAGATTTTAAAACTGAACAAAGACCTTTAAAATGACCAAACCTATGTCTGCCTGTGATCCTCGAATGGAAAAACCTACCTGTCAGTTTTGGGAAAATGTCCACCTCGTTATCCCTGAGGAGACACTATCAACCCTCTGTGGGTTACACAGCCCAATTTCAAAGACAGCTATACAAAGTATGCTAGAAGGAGATTAATCATTTCCTAATTCAAAGTCCCCACAACATTCCTTTCAGTTCCTGATGGCTGAGACACTTAACAGTCTGGAATCCAGGCAATGGGTACAAATCCTTTGTCCAAGGCCTGGCAGGGAGGTGGGATCCATGTGATTTGACTCTCTGGCTTTTGGGACGTGTAATATTGCTTTCCTGAACTGAATAGCAGCCTGTTAGAATCGTAGAATCATAGATCTTACAGTGCAGAAGGTCATTCAACCCATTGAACCTGCACTGATATACTTGCCACCCAGGCCCCATCCCCATAACCCCACATATTTACCCTGTTAATCCCCCTGACACTAAGGGGCAATTTAGCATGGCCAATCAACCGAACTCAAACATCTTTGTTTGTTATCTAACTAACAACGTCACAGATAAGGAGCTCAGCTCAGATGGAACACCTGAACCCATCTACTCTGTTTCTGCTGGATATTCCATTCCATCAGCGAGAAGACTGATTCACCTCTGCACACTTGTCTCATCGTGTGAAGTCAATACCACTGGAAAAGTTAATTATCCAGCATCGGTTTTTAACCCATTGGCCTCCATGAAGGAATACCTCATTTTACTTTATTTAAAGTTTCTTTATTAGTGACACAAGCAGTCTTACATTAACACTGCAATGAAGTTATTGTGAAAATCCCTTCGTTGCCACACTCCGGCACCTGTTTGGGTACACAGAGGTAGAATTTAGCGTGGCCAATTCACCTAACTAGCATGACTCTGGGAGGAAACAAGAGCACCCGGAGGAAACTCATGCGGACACGGGGAGAACATGCAGACTCCGCACAGACAGTGACCCAAGCTGGGAATCGAGCCTGTGTCCCTGGCGCTCTGAGGCAGCAGTGCTAACCACTGTGCCACCGTCTAGACTCTGGAGTACATGTGAAACAATCTTTATTTTCTTTGTGGTCTCTGTACTATGAATCTTTCTTTTCTCTGCACATCTCCTTACTATCTGAATGTGTTGCAAACCCTCTTTTCTCCATTTGAGAACGTATAAATAAAGTAACCCTTTGAGTTCATCCTATCTCAAGTTTGCTGCGGGATTATTAATAGAAAACTAAATCAAATAAACCAGGGGGTTGGGAAATACACCAGGGAGGGGGCAAATTGATAAACCTTTCTGTTTCCCGATGGAAGATGAGAGGAGAAATTAGGACTGTTTAGGTTAATGACCCTCCTGTCCATAACACCTCAGCTCGGTGCAGTAGAATGTGTTCACCTCTAAGATTCATTAGGTTGTCCTTTTCAAGCCCCACTTCAAACACTCGCGATCAAATTCCACTCGGTATCTGTACTAAGGAAACACAATGCTGTCTTTCAGATGAAACATTAAACAAAGGCCCTCACAGTTCATAGAATCATAGAATCCACAGTGCAGAAGGAGGCTATTCAGCCCATCCAGCCTATACCAACAACAATCACACCTTGATCCTGTCATATTCCGGTAACCCCACATATTTACCCTCCTAATCCCGCTGACATTAAGGGGTATTTTATCATGTCCAATCAGCCTAACCCGCACATCTTTCAGACTGTGGGAGGAAACCCGAGCACTCGGAGGAACCCATGCAGACACGGGGAGAACGTGCAAGCGCCATACAGTCACCCAAGCCGGGAATCAAACCTGGGTCCCTGGCACTGTGAGGCAGCAATGCTAACCACTGTGCCACCATGCCGCCCAAACCTGGGCAGCATTCTCCAAATCTGATCTGACTGAGGCTTAGCCGTCTCTTTTTTCCAGTCCTATCCTTCCAGAAAATACCCCAGTGTTTCTTTTTTAATGACCTTATGAACCTGCACTGTTGCCTGTATTTTCCTGTTATTGATTTGTGTATCAGCACCCATGGATTCTTTGACAGATTAAGTGAAATCTTTGCCTTTCTGCTGGTGGCAAGACTCTGACATGCATTGACCAAACTCATTCCTGCTAGGTACTGGTCCATGGCATAAGAAATCATGCAATTCTGCAATAAGTTAAAAGTTTGCACAAAGCTGCAAAGATGTGGGAGAAATTGAACATTTAATTGGCCGTAATACAAGAAACATAAGATGTACTGGTAGGAGGCAGTGAAGAAGAACCATAAAATATCGCACCTTTGATGTGGTGAAATGGCCATCATTAACAGGGCAGCTTGTTAACAGGGCTTACAAACAGCCTTTCGTATAATTAACTGTCAGTGGGAACAGGCACAAATAATGGAATGAATCTTTTAAGAGATGGTTTGGGGCTGGAGATGTCGGCTGGAATTCTCCAACCTCACCCGCGGCTAGGATTCTTCAGTCCCACTGCCGTGAATGAAGATTTGGCTGAGCGCCAAATTCTCTGTTCTCGCCGGCAGCAGTAGTGGGGCGTGCAAGACCAGAAAATCCCAGGCGGTGTGTGAGTGAGGAGGATGAAACTGGTCAGGGAGAAAGACTTGAGATGTGAGAAAGAGAAGATGAGATAAGAGTGATTGATCAAGACACACGTGAAGACTCGGGAACATAATGAGACAGAAGGCATGATTTTCAACGCAAGGTTTAGACAAAGAAATAACAGTTCATCTGGCATTTTGGAACAAAGTCAATCATACGAACATTTGGAGCAACAGTAGGTCACTCAGTCCCTCAAGCTTCCTCCATCAGTCAATAAGATTACAGTTGGTCCCAATTCCATTTTCCTGCCTACCTTTGACTCCCTCAACAATTTACTCTAACTCGGCCTTTATAATTTTCATCCTCCCTGCCTCCACCACTCTCCGGGGAAGAGAGTTCCACAGACTGATAACCCAAAAACATTTCTCCTCATTCCCCTCCCCAGTGAGAAGTCCCTGATTTTTAAACGGGGCGACATGGTGGCACAATGGTGAGCATTGCTACCTCACAGTTCCAGGGACCCGAGTTCAATTCCGGGTCCCTGTCGGTGACTGTCTGTGTGGAGTTTGCACTTTCTCCCCATGTCTGCGTGGGTTTCCTCCGGTTTCCTTCCACAGTCCAAAGATGTACAGGTCAGGTTGATTGGCCATGCTAAATTGACCCCATTGTCAGGAGATTAGCAGAGTAAATATGTGGGGTTACGGGAATAGGGCTTGGGTGGGGTTGTGGTTGGTGCAGCCACGATGGGCTGAATGGCTTCCTTCTGCACTGTAGGAATTCTAGTTTTAGTCTCTCTCAGCATCCACTCTGTCAATTCCCCTGAGATACATGTTTATCTGTATCATATGTTTCATTAAGATCACTTCTCATTCTTTTAAACTCCAGTGGATACAAACCCAGACTGTCCACGCTTTCCTCATAGGATAACTCCTTCATCCCAGGTATCAGTCAAGTGGACCTTCCCTGATCTTCTTCTAAAGCATGTATACCCTTCCCTAAATAAGGAGACCAAAACTGGAGTATGCGGTACACCAGTCATGGTTTCACCAATGCCCTGTATAAATTTCCATCTGCAACCTGTACCTTTATATCTTTATGTTTATGCCACGCCCTTACAATAAATATTTGCCTTTTTCCGTTTGCTTCCTAATCACTTGCTTTATTTAAATTATTTTGTCTGATTCATGTACCAGAGAACCCAAATCCTTCTGTACATCAGAGTTCCAAAATCTCTCTCCATTTAAATAATATGCTGCTTTTCTATCTTTCCTGCCAAAGTGGACAAGTTTGCATTTCCCATGGTGTATTCAATCTGTCAATTTACTTGTGCACTCATTTAGCCTATCTTCATCTCTTTGCAAGTTTCTTACATCTGATTCACAACTTACTTTCCAATCTATCTTCCTGTCATCCGCAGCTTTAACAAACATATGTTGAGTCCTTTCATTGATACAGGGACTGCAGCAGTTCAAAGCGGTAGCTCACCACCACCTTCTGAAGGCAATTATGGATGGGCAATAAATGCTGGTCTAGCCAGGGATTCCCACGTCACCTGAATATATATCTATGTATAAATTTTAAATAGTTGAAACCTCAGCACTGATTACTGTGGTTATTCACTGATCACATTTTGCTAACCCAAAAATGACCTATTTATGCCTACTCTCTGATTCCTGTTAGCTAACCAATCCTGTATCTATGCTAATAAGTTACTCTCGACACCCTCTTATTTTATATAATGACTTTCGACGTGGCACCTTGTCAAATGCCTTCTGGAAATTGAAGTACAACGGAAGTTCCTTTTGGTCCACATTCCTTGCTATGTCCTTTCACGAAACCATTCTGACTCCGTATTGTACTATGACTTTCTAAGTTTTCTGTAAACTCCTAAATATTGGATTTCAGCATTTTCCCTATGATCGATGTGAAGCTAACTGGCCTTTAGCTTCCTGCTTTCTGCCTCCCTCCTTCAATAACCCTCAACTACCTTTCAATGACGAAAGAATAGCATAATTTCAGGTGCTAAAGCACAGATTGTGACAAACTCTGTCCAGTGGGTCTCCCTTCACTGTTTCTATTTCTGTTAAGGTTAGTTTTGGGTTCCATTTTGGGCATTCCCTATGATTGTCACCATGGAGAATGGAAATATATGAACTGGAAGAGGCCATTCAGTCCCTCCATATTGTTGCACCATTTGGTCAGAGCATAGCTGATCTGTATCGTGACCCCATCTACTTTCTTTAGTCGCACAGCCTTTTACAGACACAAATCCTTCAATTCCAGTTTTGAAATCTTGATCAGTCTGAAATCTTTCTGGGTGAAAGATAGTTAGATTCCCGCTCCTCTTTGAGTGAAGGTGGGGGAGGGAAGGGTGTTTCCCGGACATATAGCCTGAGTGGCCTGGTTCCAATTTCCAAGTTCTGCTTCCTTGTCTTGGATTCTCCTAGTTTAGGACATAGGCCGGAATTTTCCAGCTGTTCTTGCTGGTGGGATCTTCCAGTCCTGATGACGGTGAGCAGCTGCTGAGGGTTTCCCAGCGGTGGGCGGGTGCATAGAACAGGAAACCCTGCAGTGACAGCAGTGAGATCGGAAGATGCGCCACTGGCCAATGGTGGGCTACCTCCGCCACCACAAAACATGCCAAGGGGGTGAGTGGAAAATCCTGCCCAACACTCTCTTTATCTACCATAGCTAATCACCCGAATAAACCTCACTTTGATCATCCTTTTGATCTTCTATACTCATAGGAACAGAAGAACAATGGTGACAATGGCGGAACAAGAGGATCCCGCCGCTAACAAGCGATGCGCCACCATTTGCCGCCGTGAAACACACCAAAGAAGGGAGGAAAATCCATACAAATCCATTGATACTAGGAGCCGTTCAGCCCTTCATGCCATTCATTATGATCATGGTTGATCCTCAAACTCAATGCCATATTCCCAGCTTTCATCCCAAACCACTTGATGCCATTAAAATCTAAATAATGATCTAAATTTCCTGAACATATTCAGCGACTTTGCCTCCACAACCTATGTGGTAGAGAATTCCACAAGTCCAGCACCAACTGAGTGAAGGAATATTACCTCATCTCAATCCTAAATGGTCTACCCCGTATCCTGATCTCAATTCCTCAACCAGGGAAAACATCCTCCCTGTAACTAGTCTGTCCAGCCACGTTAGAATTTTATTCATTTCAATCAGTTCCATTAACTTTTCAAAACATTTTCTTGTATGTGTTTTGAACTTCACTCCTCTACTGTAGATTGGATAGCATGCAAAGTAAAGCTCCCTATACTCAGCTCAGTAATGTGTTTTAGTCCATTCCCAGTCTAGTCATGGTACGAATCAATTCCAGCCTCCCGGACAGCCTGGATCCACTGCAGTTCGCCTACCACTGTAACAGGTCCACAGCCAGTGCCGGATTTAGACTTGGTGAGGTCCTAAGCTATATAAAGCTTGGAGGCCCCTTGTTAAAAAGTTACACCAAAAGGTCTCACAAAGGTGCATACCAAAACAGGACCTCGGATCGCCACAAAAAAATTGAAAACATAATTATGCCTTTTAATTATTTGATAGCAAGGTATTTAAAGTGCAAAATACAAATTATTTTCAAATGAATGCATTTACTGATTACATATTTATCATTGGGCTGGCTTGATATCTCTCATAGATTTTGGTAATTTTGGTAATTTTTTGAGTTGCTCTTCAAGCTGGTGCTTTCTTTTTCTTTTCTGGTATCCGCTCTTAAATGTTTTCTTCATTGTAAACCTTCTGAAATTTTGTGAGGCCCCTGTGGATTGTGAGGCCCTAAGCTGCAGCTTGTTTAGCTTATGCCTAAATCCAGCAATGTCCACATCAGACACCATCTCCCTGGCACTGCACTCAACACTGGAACACCTAGATAACAAAGAGAGACTGCTATTTATTGACTACAGCTCAGCCTTCAACACCATTATTCCGACGAAACTCATTTCCAAACTCCGTGGCCTGGACCTCGGCTCCTCCCTCTGCGACTGGATCCTGAACTTTCCAATCCACAGACCACAATCAGTAAGGATAGGCAACAGCACCTCCTCCACAATCATCCTCAACACCGGTGCCTCACAAGGCTGTATTCTCAGCCCCCTGCTATACTCCTTATACACCTATGACTGTGTGGCCAAATTCTCCTCCAACTCGATTTTCGAGCTTGCTGATGACACAACCGTAGTGGGTCAGATCTCAAACAATGACAAGGCAGAGTACAGAATGAGATGGAGAATCTGGTGAACTGGTGCGGCAACAATAATCTCTCCCTCAATGTCAACAAAATGAAGGAGATTGTCATCGACTTCAGGAAGCATAGAGGAGAACATATCCCTGCCTACATCAATGGGGTGGAGATGCGGTGTTGGATTGGGGTAAGCACAGTCAGAAGGTTCTCACAACACCAGGAGTCTTCAACATGTCATCGATGAAGAGGAACATCTCACGAAGGCCATCCCCACACCCCCACTTCTTGCCTTCAAACAACCGCACAACCTCAAACAGACCATTGTCCGCAGCAAACTACCCAGCCTTCAGGAGAAGTGACCATGACACCACACAACCCTGCCACAGCAACCTCTGCAAGACGTGCCGGATCATCGACATGGATGCCGCCATCTCACGTGAGAACACCATCCACCAGGTACACAGTGCATACATACTCTTGCGACTCAGCCAACGTTGTCTACCTGATACACTGCAGGAAAGAATGTCCCGAAGCATGGTACATTGGGGAGGCCATGCAGACGCTACGACAACGGATGAATGAACACCGCTCGACATTCACCAGGCAGGAGTGTTCCCTTCCAGTCGGGGAACACTTCAGCAGTCACGGGCATTCAGCCTCTGATCTTTGGGTAAGCGTTCTCCAAGGCGGCCTTCACGACACACAACAACGCAGAATCGCTGAGCAGAAACTGTTGTGGGAAAAATCCACCAGTAGTCAGACTTCGAGATTCAGAAAATACGATTTATTAAACGGAGCTCCGTGGAGAAAAGCGCTATGTTCATAGAACACTTTTTCTCAATTGTATACCGGGAGCGGTTCAAATTTATACCCTTTACACAATGGGTTAGACCGGTGATTCGAAGATTATCACATTTACAAGTATTTAGCATTTCATGAATGGGTACATTTCCCCATATTTACAAGAATACAAACAGGTATGGACATTTAGCATTTTATGAATGGGTCTATCAATGGTTAGTTTCGTCTTGTGCGGGTGCTAATCGGTTCCCTCGCATTCATATTTCCCGCCTTCCTCTAGCATTAATCTAAGCTCTTTGTTTAGGGGTTTCCTTATCTTAAAGATGTTTCGAACCTTGACTTTGGCTTCCTGAGGTGTTTGTTTGCTATGAGTCACTGTCTGTACTTTGTAAGTGGTTTGTCTGTCAGGATTCTGGCTTGACGTTATTTCTGAAAAGCGGGAGCCTGTGGCTGTTTTCTGGCTTCTTTCACAGTTAACCCTGTGTGTGCCAGGCAGCCATTTCAGAGTGTGCTTTCTTGTGCTGCCATTTTAAAGTGTGCCCCCCTTGTATTTTCCCCTTACAAACTGATAGCCAAATTCCGCACACATGAGGACAGCCTCAACCGGGATCTTGGGTTCATGTCACACTATCTGTAACCCCCACGACTTGTCTGGGCTTGCAAAATCTCACTAACTGTCCTGGCTGGAGACAATACACATCTCTTTAACCTGTGCTTAACCCTCTCTCCACCCACATTGTCTGTACCTTTAAGACTTGATTACCTGTAAAGACAAGCATTCCAACCATTACCTTGTAAATTGAGTTGGTGTTTATATACGCCCTGTTTGTGAACACAACTCCCACTCATCTGATGAAGGGGCAGTGCTCCGAAAGCTTGTGCTGCCAAATAAACTTGTTGGACCTTAAACTGGTGTTCTGAGACTTCTTACTGTACATCAATGGGGACAAAGTAGAAAGGATCGAGAGCTTCAAGTTTTTAGGTGTCCAGATCACCAACAACCTGTCCTGGTCCCCCCCATGCTAACACATGAGAAAGCCCACCAACATCTCTACTTTCTCAGAAAGGATATTTGGCACGTCAGCTATGATTCTCAACAGCTTTTATAGATGCACCATAGAAAGCATTCTTTCTGGTTGTATCACAGCTTGGTATGGCTCCTGTTCTGCCCAAGACCACAATAAACTACAAAAGGTCGTGAATGTAGCCCAATCCATCACACAAACCAGCCTCGCATCCATTGAATCTGTCTATACTTCCCGCTGCCTCAGAAAAGCAGCCAGCATAATTAAGGATCGAACGCACCCTGGACATTCTCTCCTCCACCTTCTTCCATCGGTTAAAAGATATAAAAGTCTGAGGTCACGTACCAACCGGCTCAAGAAACATCTTCTTCCCTGCTGCTGTCAGACTTTTGAATGGACCTACCTTGCATTAAGTTGATCTTTCTCTACATCTTAACTATGACTGCAACACTACATTCTGCACTCTCTTGTTTCCTCAAGTTTGTTGTGGGATTATTAATAGAAAACTCAATCAAATAAGCCCGGGGGTTGGGAAATACACCAGAGAGGGAGCAAATCGATATACCTTTGCCCCTTCTTTCATCAGGGTAAAGATACAAATATCTGAGATCACGTGCCAACCGACTTAAGAACAGCTTCTTCCCTGCTGCCATTAAACTTTTGAATGAACCTACCTTATATTAAGTTGATTGGTCTTTAGATCCTAGCTATGACTGTAACCCTATGATGGGGGGGGGGGGGGGGGGGGGGTGAGTGGAGAATTTAGGGCTGTTTAGGTTAATGTCCCTCCTGTCTGTAACATTGAGGCTCAGTGCAGTAGAGCGTGTTCACCTCTCAGAGTCATTAGGTTCTCCTTTTCAAACCCTACTTCAAACATTTGAGATCAAATTCCACTCGGTATCTGTACTAAGGAAACATAATGCTGTCTTTCAGATGAAACATTTAACAAAGGCCCTCTCAGTTGAACAAGAATGATTCGGAAAAGCGGCCAACATAATCAAGGAAACCACATACCCAGGACATACTCTCTTCCACCTTCTTCTGTCGGGGTAAAGATACAAATGTCTGAGATCACGTACCAACCGACTCAAGGACAGTTTCTTCCCTGCTGCCATCAGACGTTTGAATGAACCTACCTTATATTAGTTGATCTTTCTCTGCACCCCAGCTATGATTGTAACACTATTTTCTGCACCCTCTCCTTTCCTTCTCCCCTCTGTAGGCCATGAACAGCATGCTTTGTCTGTATAGTGTGCAAGAAACAATACTTTTCACTGTACCCCAATACATGTGACATTAATAAATCAAATCAAGTCAAATGCATGCACACTAACAGCTAGAGAGCTTTGTTCTGGTTTTCCAGCAACAATTATTCCTCTTGTGGCATAGTTAAAACAAAGATGACTTCAACTAATACTTTGGTGGTTAGCAGGTTGATGTTTCTGTGAGCATTCTGTGCATAAACTACTGCCATATTTCCAAACCTACAAGTGCAACCTCGCCTCAAAAATACTCCATGGGAATGTGAAGTAATTTGGCACATCCTAAGGTGGTGAGAGGTGTTGCAAGAAGGACCAGTATCTTTGTCTCGGGAAATTTGAGGTGATCACAGCAGATAAGAAAGGAACATGTTGTAAGCTGTTACTAACACATGAATTGGAGAAGTTCCACCTGAGTAACATTCTATACATTCCACATATCTACCCTGAACATGTAAGTAAGGCTTTTTATTCAGGAGGTTTACTGATGTGTGACGGAGAGTTTGGACAATTGGCGAGTCAGTTTTGAATTTATGCACTCCAGCTGGATCAACATTACGGCAATATTACCACAACATTACCAGCATCTCCCACAGACCTCCCTTGCATAGGAAACTCTGGGGGATTTTACACATTCATTTACGGGAACAGTTTCTGGATAATTAGGCAATGACCTTTCTGTATTGCTGCAGAATTAGAGGACACCATACACATATTTGTCCAAAAATATACTTGGTTTATTTGCAAAAAGTACATCGCTATACATTTCAGCTTGAAAGATTACAGAAAGTGCAATAAAATTTGACTTGTCTCCAGACAGTTTGTTTCATTCTTAACTGACTCTGGACAATGCAATGCTCTTTATGTTCACAATATACATTCCATATTAGACATGCAGCCTGAATCATAGAATCATAGAATCCCGACAGTGCAGAAGAGGCAATTCGGCCCATCAAATCCACACTGACTCTCTAAAAGAGCACCCTACCTAGAATTGTATAATCTCTGCGGTGCAGATGCAGTCTATTCGGCACATCGGGCCTGCACCAACAACAATATTTAGTACCCGCCATCTCTTTTAGTACCCTGGAATGCATCCCAGGGTACTAAAAGAGATGACGGGAGAAATAGTAAATGCACGAGTGGTAATTTACCAAACTCTGCTGGACTCTGGGGTGGTTCCCGCAGATTGGAAAACAGCAAATGTGACGCCACTGTTTAAAAAAGGAGGTAGACAAAAGGCAGGTAACTATAGGCCAGTTAGCTTAACTTCTGTAGTAGGGAAAATGCTTGAATCTATCATCAAGGAAGAAATAGCAAGACTTCTGGACATAAATTGTCCCATTGGTAAGACGCAGCATGGGTTCATGAAGGGAAGGTCATGTTTGACTAATTTGGTGGAATTCTTTGAGAACATTACATGTGCAGTGGACAATGGGGAACCTGTGGATGTGGTGTATCTGGATTTCCAGAAGGCATTTGACAAGGTGCCACACCAAAGACTGCTACATAAAATAAAGGTGCACAGTGTTACGGGTAATGTATTAGCATGGATAGAGGATTGGTTAACGAACAGAAAGCAACGAGTGGGGGTAAATGGGTGTTTTTCTGGTTGGCAATCAGTGACTAGTGCTGTGCCTCAGGGATCAGTGTTGGGACCGCAATTGTTTACGGTTTACATCGATAATTGGGAATTGGGGACCAAGTGTAGTGTGTCAAAATTCGCAGATGACACTAAGATGGGTGGAAGAGCAAAGTGTGCAGAGGACGCTGAACGTCTGGAAAGGGATATAGATAATCTAAGTGAGTGGGCCAGGGTCTGGCAGATGGAGTACAATGTTGGTAAATGTGAGGTCATCCATTTTGGTAGGAATAGCAGCAAAATGGACTATTATTTAAATGGTAAAAAATTGCAGCATGCTGCTGTGCAGAGGGACCTGGGTGTCCTTGTGCAGGAAGCTCAAGGAGTTGGTTTGCAGGTGCAGCAGGTAATTAAGAAGGCAAATGGAATGTTGTCCTTCATTGCTAGAGGGATGGAGTTTAAAAACAGCGAAATTATGTTGCAGCTGTATAAGGTGCTGGTGAGGCCACACCCGGAGTACTGTGTACGGTTTTGGCCTCCTTACTTGAGAAAGGATATACTGGCACTGGAGGGGGTGCAGAGGAGATTCACTAGGTTGATTCCGGAGTTGAGAGGGTTGGCTTATGAGGAGAGACTGAGTAGACTGGGGCTATACTCATTGGAATTCAGAAGAATGAGGGGAGATCTTATAGAAACATATAAGATTATGAAGGGAATAGATAAGATAGAAGCAGGGAAGTTGTTTCCACTGGCAGGTGAAACTGGAACGAGGGGGCATAGCCTCAAAATAAGGGGAAGCAGATTTAGGACTGAATTGAGGAGGAACCTCTTCACACAAAGGGTTGTGAATCTGTGGAATTTCCTGCCCAGTGAAGCAGTTGAAGCTACCTCATTGAATGTTTTTCAGGCAAGGATAGATAAATTTTTGAACAGTAAAGGAATTAAGGGTTATGGTGAGTGGGCGGGTAAGTGGAGCTGAATCCACAAAAAGATCAGCCATGATCTTATTGAATGGCAGAACAGGCTCAAGGGGTCAGATGGCCTACTCCTGCTCCTCGTTCTTATGTTCACTTTGCTAATCCCCCTGACATTAAGGGGCAATTTTACTCAGGCCAATCAACCTTACCTGCACTTCTTTGCAGTGTGGGAAGAAAGTAGAGCACCCAGAGGAAACCCATGCAGACATGGGGAGAATGTGCAAACTCCACACAGACAGTCTCCCGAGGCCGGAATTGAACCCACGTCCCTGGCGTGGTGAAGTAGCAATGCTAAGCACTGTGCCACTGTGCTGCCCATTCCCAACCTTAACCCTGTAACCCTGCACATTGCCAATTCACTGCGCATCTTGGACACAAAGGGGTCTATTTTACCATTTTGATTCTAAGTGCTGGGCAGACTTGAATCTGCGAGTGTTTCAGATCCGACCTTTAGACCGATTCTCCGGTGCCCCCGTACACACTCTGCCTGAAAAAATATCAGCGATTCCCCCCTCGTCCCCAATGATCTCAGGCAGAGTGGCAGAGGACCCCCCTACCCCTCCACTGATCTCAACCACAGAGATCCACCCTCCCCCATCTACCCTACAGATGTCAGGAAGAGTGATCCCCCTCACCCCACCCTGGACCCTCCCGCACAAGACCCCTATCTCCTCTGGACTCCGATGGCTGTGTGACACCTCCCTCTCCCTCCCCTGTCCCCAATCATTGAGGCACTGATCCACCACCCCACCCCCCTCCCCATCAGCACACCTGCAAGTGCTCACTTGTCTTCCCCTCAATGCTAAGAAGCAAAGTTCTTGGAACTTGCTGGAATGCTCTGCCAAACTGCCTGCAGCTGATCTGCCTGAGCGAGGGGCAGCGCCATAAAAAACACAAGGATGGACAGGCAGGCAGTGCAGGAAAACAATAAGCTCATGACCAGCTCCCCGATTTTCTGAGGGCAACCTCAGGAGGCTGTTGGATGCAGCAGAGGTGAGGCGGGACACCCTCTACCCCCCAAGAGGATGCAGACCCAGAGGGCCTGATGGAAATGTGGCCTGGGAGGAAGTCGCCGCCTCAGTCAGTGCCAGGGTTCTGGGCCCCAGAACCGCGAAGCAGTGCCAGAAAAAAGTCACTGACCTCATCCGCGCAGCAAGGGTGAGTGCTGAACCCCATCTTGCATCTTCCCCCAAATTTCCCCCAGATCCTCCCATCCCCAGGATCCTGCATCCTTCCAGCCCCTGACCCCCAAGCACCTCCTTCCTATCACCCCAAGAGCCCTGCTGCGCTTGCCCTCTAAGGGTCACCAGCTGATACTCTGTAGGCGTTACACCATCATTTCTTTCATGGCTCTTTCTGCCTCCACAGGAGAAGACCGACCATAACACCCGCTTGTGGGTGAATACAGGGGATAGTGAGCCAGACCTCTGGGTCCTCACTCTCTTTGAGGAGCGGGGTCTGGAGCGATCAAAAGAAGGGCAGATGCGGGCTCTCAACGAAAGTATGGTCGGGAGGCTGTTAAGTCGTGATTACCTGTCTTTCCTCCACTCACTTTGAGGCAACTTCTCTTGAGTTCCTCACTTGAGGAACTTGCTGCCAGGGGGAGTTCGCAGATGCAGATACGATCATGACCTTCAAGGGGCATCTCTACAGCTACATGAATGGCATGGGAATAGAGGCACATGGTCCCCAGAAGAGTAAGGGGTAACAAATCAGATGGGCAGCCTGGTTGCTACAGGCTTGGAGGGCTGAAGGCCCTATTCCTGTGATATATATTTTTTGGTGCTTTGTTCTATGTTCAATGGAGAAATGTTTGCATCCTGGATTCCTCTCCCTCCCTTGCACTTAACCTTGTGTCCTGTGTTGCAGGGACAGATCTGGATGCCCCAGGGGCCTTCTGGACTCCAGGCCCGTACTGCAGCTCCCGGCCTTTCTGGTCAAGACAGCGCGGATGAATTCTCGGAGGATATGGGTGAAGGGACCTCTGTGGGTGGCACAATTTTGGTGTCAGCTTCCACCTCACATCTCACCATCCCAGATACTGACACGTCGGTGTCCAGTTAGTGGTGAGGCTTCTGGGTCACTCTCTGGTGCGCACAACACATCTGATAATGTACATTGGGTGGAGGAGGGGACGTCCGAGGCCTCTGGCACGCGGGGGCTTGGCGGAGGCGAGGACCCAGCTGGCCCCAGGCTACATGCTGGGCCTCTGAGATCACTTCTCCCTCAGCTGCTGGAGATGCAGCAACAGAGCCAGGGAATGCAGGATGGGCTGATGGCCACACTGGTCCGACTGCGAGGCTGTTGGGAGGAGTCCCAAAGCTTTCAGGTGGACCAGCTATTGCCTGTCTTGCGTGCTTCCCAGGCCAACATTGCAAGGGTAGCATCTGCAGTGGAAAGCCTGGGGCAGGGGATCCTTACCATGAGTGGTAAGCTCCAAGCGATGGCCAAGTCACAGTACGCCACAGCTGAGGGACTGAACAGACTTCACGGGATTCTGAGACCCATGGCTGAGACGCTCGGGAGCTTGCAGGAGACCCAGCAGGACAGCACTGAGACACAGCGGGCTATGGCAGCAGTCCTTGAGAACGTGGCCAAGTCTCAGAGGGTCACGGCTGAAGGCTTGCAGAGTGCGGAGCAGCCTCAGAGGGCCACGGCTGATGGCTTGCAGAGCACGGCCCAGTCTCAGAGGGCACTCCCTGCAGTCATTGTGAGGTGGCCCCTGACTCAAGTGGCCATCGCAGAGGGCTCGACCACCATGGGTAGGACACAGGTGGTCCTCCAGGACTGGCAGTGCCAGGTGACGCCGGAGCTTCTAGAGCTCAGCGGAGAAGCACCACCGTCCCATGGAGTGACTCAGGGGCCTGCAGGAACCTCAAGGGAGGAGGAAGGGCTCGAGCCCATGCCGGGGCCTTCCAGCCAGGAGACTGTGGCTACGGCTACACCTTCTGACTCCCGCCTTCCTGGCACTGGGGCATCTCAGGGGCAGCGGGATGAAGAAGGTGTCATGGAAACATCCCAGACACCTGGAAGCAGGCCAGGGTCTCCTGAGGACGCCCGCCATGCGCATCACAGGCCACGGGGCATTGTAGGCAGCTGGCCCCCTCCACCTCCGATTTACATTCTGGGAGTCACTGAAATGTAGTGGTGGGCCACGTAAGGTTAGGAAGTTGTAGTTGCACTGAGATGGCACGGGGTGAAGGACTGCACTAGTTTGAAAGCTTTTTAAGCACCTTAACATTTTCTGTTCACAGGTGTTTATTTTAGAATATCTTATTTAAACAACTTTACTGCAATTAAATGTTTTTTCACCACCCTCCCATTACTAATTTGTCTTAGATTTGTGTCAAATAGGAATCCTCTTCCATTGATGATCGCCGGAGGGATGCTTCATGTTGATGTCAGTTTGGGAGGCCCCTCAATGCTGTGTCACTGAGAAAAGGAAGGCATTGGTTTCCCAGACCCCATGAGCGATTCCTTCCCATCCCCCACCCCATCCGCCCCAGAACCCTGTATGGGGGTTTCAGGTCCCTTACCCACTACACAGATGTGGGCCCAGGTGCCAGTGTACATGCGGAACTTAGGTAGGAGTCAAACTCCTTTGCACCAGGGGATCATCATAATGGTGCTTAGCAAGTTGTCATCACCCTCCTGCCTGCCAAAAAACTCACCAACACAAAGCACCCAGGCCCACCATTCTGGTGTGACAATGGTGCAGGATATAGAAAGATTTTTGGGGGCGGGGGAGATGGAACCCACAGACACAAACCCCTAGCGAGTGAACCGCCTGGTGATCAAGGCCTCCCTTGCCACCCCTCGCATGCCTCATTTGGGCTGCCAGCCCTCCAGTGCCTGGTTGGTGTTCCTCGGCATGCTCTTCCTCATCTTCCTCCTCCTCCTGCTGATCATCCTCCCCAGAGCCGCCCAGCTGGTCAGCCTCCACATCCTCCTCCTCCTCCTCCTCCAATAGGTCACCTCTCTGTAGAGCCAGATTGTGCAAGGCACAGCACGCGACCACTATGCAGGAAGAGTTCACAGGGTTGTACTGGAGGGCTCCGCCAGATCGGTCCAGGCACCAGAATCGCACTTTAAGGAGCCCAATACACCTCTCCACTATCGCGCGGGTGGCTACTTGGGTGTCATTATAGCGGGTCTCCGCCTCAGACACAGGCAGACAGAGTAGAGGAATGAGATAGAGAATCTGGTGAACTGGTGCGGCAACAATAATCTCTCCCTCAATGTCAACAAAACGAAAGAGATTGTCATCGACTTCAGGAAACGTAGAGGAGAACATGCCCCTGTCTAAATCAATGGGGACGAAGTAGAAAGGGTCGAGAGCTTCAAGTTTTTTGGTGTCCAGATCACCAACAACCTGTCCTGGTCCCCCCATGCCGACACTATAGTTAAGAAAGCCCACCAACGCCTCTACTTTCGCAGAAGACTAAGGAAATTTGGCATGTCAGCTACAACTCTCACCAACTTTTACAGATGTACCATAGAAAGCATTCTCTCTGGTTCTTTCACAGCTTGGTATTGCTCCTGTTCTGACCAAGACCGCAAGGAACTACAAAAGGTTGTGAATGTAGCCCAATCCATCACGCAAACCAGCCTCCATCCATTGGTTCTGTCTGCACTTCCCGCTGCCTTGGCAACACAGCCAGCATAATTAAGGACCCCACGCACCCCGGACACTCTTTCTTCCACCTTCTTCCGTCAGGAAAAAGATACAAAAGTCTGAGGTCATGTACCAACTGACTCAAGAACAACTTCTTCCCTGCTGCTGTCAGACTTTTGAATGGACTTACCTTGCATTAAGTTGATCTTTCTCTACACCCTAACTATGACCGTAACACTACATTCTGCACTCTCTCGTTTCCTTCTCTGTGAACGGTATGCTTTGTCTGTATAGCGCTCAAGAAACAATACTTTGTAATGTATGTTAATACATGTGAAAATAATAAATCAAATCAAATCAAAGGCCTCCGCACAGATGTCATCAGCCATGTCCAAAGCAGGTAACCCATATGACCCACGAGCCACCCCCGCAGCCTGGGCTCCTCCTCAAATGCCTCTGGGATGTCTGAGCTCCTGACAATGAAACTGTCATGCACACTACCTGGATGTCTTGCGCAGACATGCATAATGTTCATGCTATGGTCTCACATGAGTGACCAGTGCAATGAGAGAGTTTGCATTTGAGCACTGCCCCTCATGACTTCAGGGTAACCAGGGCACCTTACAGCAATTTATTAAATTCAAATTATATTATTGATGATATCGCAAACACAACTAACACAACAGTTAGTTTTCACAAGTAAGGTCCCACAAACATCATTGTGATGTTGGCCTGATATTTAAAAACTTTTTTAAAAGTGTTAATTGGCTATGGATATCACTGATAAGGCTAGCACTTATTGCCTATCCCTTTTTGCACTTGCACTTAGTACGTTGCTGCAGTCTGGTGAAGATGCCCCCACAGTAACTGTTTGGAGGTTAGTTCCAGGACTATGACCCAGCAACAATGAAGAAGAGCTGTTTCATAGACGTTTACAGCACAGAGGGAGCACAGCACCATTTGGCCTATCATGTTGTAAGAGGAATTTTCTGAGGTGTCCCCCTGGGGTGCCCTGTATTTGATGACCTCACTCAACGAATACATAGACTGCGAAAGACAGCATATAGTTAAAGAATGAGAAGGAATTTATTTGCTAATGCATGCATCAGGAGGGAGACAAGTCAATGAGGGTTGAATGTCCTCTCTGAGCTAATATTGCAAGGTAAAATTATTATATTATTCTGACCATTTCAATATCCCACACAATTTTGTCAATCAGACTGGAGGGCCCAATCACAACAATACCCATTATTGCCTCAGCCAGTAACATTCCAACTGTCAACAGGTATAGGAGATTATTAGCTTATTGCCCATGTAGTTTCCTTCCCCTTTACCTAGGAAACCTAACCCACGTCATTACAAGTGTCCAAGGCCATGTTAACATCTGTGATTTTTAATTGGTAAAATGAGTCACTCTTTCACTGGAAGCAGGGCCTCCTTTATCAGCTTGAGAGCCTGCTCCAGCCTCACTATGTATAAATGAATTTATTCAGTTAAATACCAGGCCTATGATTAAACTTGTTTTTGCATATCCGAAAACAGATAAAAGAAGCTGCCTTTCTGTGTTCCGTTGTATTAAAAGTTAGTCTCTCTACCACTGTGTTTCCCATCATGCTGCATTCAGAACAAAGTTGGCCAAGGTGCACAATACATATATATTAAAAAACAGTTTAAGCTTATAATCCTTGGTTAATTTGTAGTTGTACAGTTTATAATACCTTTGCGTATTTTGTTCCAGGTACATTGTGAAATCTCACTATATATAAGGCACTTTATAATTACCTTAACCTCATCTACTTATTGTAGTAAAACGAAAATGAAGGGCCTCATGCGAAGAATTCTATACTACCCTCCATCACATGTCCACGCAAGTCAACAAAGATCTGACTACACTAATCCACTTTCCAGTGGTTGAGCCCATAGCCCTGGAGGTTACGGCAGTGCAAAAGAATATCAAAATACTTCTCAAATGTTGTGAGAGTTGCTGACTCAACCACCCGTTCAAGCAATGAGTTCCACACTCCCACCACCCTCTGGGCGGCACTGTGGCACAGTGGTTAGCACTGCTGCCTCACAGTGCCAGGGACCCGGGTTCGATTCTCGGCTACGGTCAATGTCTGTGTGGAGTTTGTACATTCTCCCCGTGTCTGCATGGGTTTCCTCCGGCTTCCTCCCACAGTCCAAAGATGGGGTTAGGTGGATTGGCCATTCTAAATTGCCCCTTAGTGCCAGGGAGATTAGCAGGTTAAATATGTGGGGTTATAGGGATAGGGCCTGGGTGGGATTTGTGGCTGGTGCAGGCTCGATGGGCCAAATGGCCTCCTTCTGCGCTGTAGGAATTCTATGATTCTATGATTCTAAAAGCTTCTCCACAGCTCCCTATTAGCCTCCTAACCTTAAATCTATGCCACTAGTTATTGACCCCTCTACTAGTGAAAAAAATGACTTCCTATCCACCCCATCTATGTCCCTCATAAGCTCACACACCTCTATCAGGTCGCCTCTCAACCTTCGCTACTCCAAGGAAGAAAACCCCAGCCACTTCAAAATCTCGTCATAGCTCAAATCCTCCAGTCCAGGCAGCATCCTCCTCAATCTCCTCTGCACTCTCTCCAGTGCAATCACATCCTTCCTATAATCTGGTGACCATAACTGCATGCAGTAGTCCAGTTCTGGTCAAACCAGCATTTTATACAGTTCCAGGTCAGGATGATATATCAAGGGCTGTTTTGCCAGGATAGTGAGGATAGGTGCGTGACTTGGAGGGAAAGATGTAGATTGTGGTGTCCCCATGTGCTCGCTGTCCTTCTAGGAAGGAGTGGTTACGGGTTTGGAAGGTGCTGTCGAAGGAGCCTTGTTCCTACAATGCACCTTATAGATGGCATACATTGCTGTCACTGAGGGGAGGTGAATGTTCCAGGTGGTCGATGGGGTGCCAATCAAGCGTGCTGGGTGGCACGGAGCTTCTTGAGTGTTGTTGGAACTGCACTTAACCAGGCAAGTGGGGAGTATTCCTGACTTGTGCCTTATGGATAGGCTTTGGGGGGAGCCAAGAAATGAATTACTTGTGCCTTGTGTTGGTTGAGGGATACATAATGACCCAGGACACCAGGGAGAACTCTTAACCACCCTCTGAAATGGCCATGCAAGCCACGCAGTTCAAGGACAAGAGGGATGGACAACAAATATTGGTTTTGCCAGCAATGCTCACATCTCAGGAAAAAATAAAGAAAAAGTGTCAAGCCCTTAAGGACAGAAGAGGGAGTTTGAGGATAATTATACCTTCAGTAACTCCCAGTCATATGTACTTTGGTCAGAAGAATGAAGGAGCTGAATATTATTTAAATGGAGAAAGACTGCAGAAAGTTGCGGAATAGAGGGATTCGGGGGTCCTCATGCTTAAATCACAAAAAAGCTAGCAGATCATTGGAAAGGCAAATGGAATTGGCAAATGGAATAAATGGAATCTTTATCTCAAAGGGAATGGAATATAAAAACAGGTATGGCTTCCACGGTGTACTTCAAAATGGTGATATGGGATCTTTCATGTTCATCGGAGAGGGTAGACAGGGATTTGGTTTATTAGTGCCCTTTGAAAGACAGCTCCTTCTTCTATGCGGCTCTCCCTCAGTACTGGAACTGAGAGATTAGCTTGGATTTTGTGCCTCAGTCTCTGGTCTGGGATTTCAATCCCTAATCACCTGACTCAGCAGTGAGAGGCCACAGTCGCAACCCTGTCCCCCAATTCACCTTTGATTTGGCCAGTTCCTCTAACGCACCCAGCATATATTGCTTTGAATGACAGTTTGAACAAAGCCAAAACCAGACCTGTACAACCAGCATAGTGCCTCTTGTTGTCAGTGAATTGTCAGAACATCAACCTGTCATCAACATGTATTCACAGACATTGAGGACTGAAGTTCTTGTAAACAATAGAATGGAATGAAAACAATCAAGATAAAACTAGTCCAAAGCTGAAGCCTTTTATAAACTATCTCCTGGAAGTGTTGTTCCATTTTTAACACATTGTACCTAAAACACATTATTAAAAAATCGTTGTAGATTTGCCGACTGGTAGGACGTCTCCACTTCCTGGATTGCAACTACAAGCATCAGCTAAAGTTATTGTCATTTAAAGTTTATCAATTGTCGCAAACAAAATCCTGTTAGATACAGCTGTAAGACCACGAGACATAAGGTGTAGGAGCAGAATGAGATCTTTTGGCCCATCACATCAGCTCTGCTATTCAATGAGATCATGACTGATCTGAACTGATAATCCTTGATTCCACTTTCCGCTTTATTTAATCCACTAATCCCCTAATTTATACACTGATGGGCAATTTAGCATGGCCAATCCATCTAACCTGTACATCTTTGGAGTGTGGGAGGAAACCGGATCACCCGGAGGAAACACATGCAGCTAGGAGAGAACATGCAAACACCACACAGACAGTCCCCCAAGACTGGCATTGAACCCGGGTCCCTGGCGCTGTTAGGCACCAGTGCTAACCACTGTGCTGCCCTTATCCCCATAACTCTTGATTCTCTTAATGATGACAAAATTAAAATTAAGGGTGTTCAAGAGGCCGGAGTTGGAGGATGCCAGAGATTGCAGAGGGTTGTTGGACTGACAGAGATACAGAGAAAGGGAGGTGCCAGGCCCTGGATGGAGTTGAGAATAAGGGTAAGAATGTTCAAATCCAGGTGTTGCTTAACCAGGAGCCAATGTCGGTCTGGGAGCACAAGAGGAAGGTGCAAGTTAGGATACAAACTTTCTCATGACCTAAAGTTTACAGAAGGTAGGACGTGGGAGAAAAAATGCAAAATAGCATGGAGGGGAAATCTAAAATCAAAGACAGAAAATGCTGGAAACTCACAGCAGGTCTGGCTTCACCTGTGAAGGGAGAAACAGAGTTAACATTTCAGGTTAATGACCTTGTGGTAAACCACTGTTGTATGTTATCTGTAGTGGTTAACGACCGTAGTTAGTATTTCTCAGTACCTGTATATGTGGCACATCCCTGTCGGTTCCGCCCAAGTCTCCTCCCCCTGGTCTGGGTATAAAGGCGGTGGCTCCTCCCCCTAGCCTTCAGTACAGACCAGATCACCGACAGGGATGGCTCCAAGTTCTTGCTAATAAAAGCCTATTTGTGTTGCTCACAACTGGTCTTGGCTCGATTGATAGTGCATCAACTTTATTAGCAAATTCTTTTGAAGAATGGAGCAGTTACTGAAACCCGAAAGGTTGAATCTGGACCCGCAAGCTGCTGGAGCCTCAAACATGTTTGACCACTGGCTGCAATGCTTCGAAGATTACATCGAAGCCTCCGCTGCCACCAGTACAGATGCTGACAAACTACGGGTGCTCCGCGGCCTGGTAAGCGACGTAGTATATACTACGATCCGAGACGCGGAAAATTACACGACCACTATCGAACTGTTAAAAGGCCTGTATAATAAACGGCCTAACGATGTCTGTGCGAGACACCTCCTCGCTACGCGCAGACGGCAGCCAGGTGAATCAGTTGACCAGTTCCTGCGCGCGGTGCGTCTGATTGTCCGGGACTGTAACTGTAGGTCTGTGACTGCCACCCAATATACAGACGATTTAATCCGGGATGCCTTTGTCACGGGCATCGGAACTACTTACATCCGGCAATGGCTGCTGGAACAGGGTGCGCTGGACTTAAAGAAAGCAGTACAATTGGCTGAATCCCGAGAAGTGACCTCACAATACCTCGAAGCCTACTCACCTGACCATGTGACATGGCGCATCGTGGACACTGCGGACGTCGCTACCGGGAGGACCACAGCCCTATGCTGCCCCATGCCTCTCCGGTGACCTGACCACTGCAGCAACCTCTGGAGGCCCGAAATGCTACTTCTGCGGCCTGGGGAAGCACCCCCGACAACGCTGCCCGGCGAGGGAGTCGTTCTGTTCTGCGTGTGGGAAGAAGGGGTGCTACGCCAAGGCCTGCCGTAAGTCCACCCCCAAATCCACGAGCGCTGCGTGTGACCCACGGGGGCCGCCATCTTGGATGCCCCTGGCCACGTGCGACCCGCGGGGGCAGCCATCTTGGAGGACCCCGGCCACGTGTGACCCGCGGGGGCCGCCATCTTGGATGACATCATCAGCCGTCGGCGACCCCCCGGGGCCACCATCTTGGCCGACAACAGTCGCGAGTGACCAGCAGGGACCGCCATCTCCTACCTCATCAGCCCCCTACAGCTATCTGCAGGATTCAACAGTGGCATCGGTGACCCTGGATCAGACGAAGTCTCATCGCCTCGCTGAGTCCATGATGGACATTGAGGTAAATGGGCACAGGGAGCATTGTTTGTTTGACAGTGGGAGTACGGAGAGCTTCATTCACCCTGATACGGTGCGCCGATACGCCTTTTCCGTGCAGCCCATCCAGCAGACGATCTCCATGGCATCGCAATCCCGCTCTGTAAATGTCCTCGGCTGCTGCGTGGTGACCCTGAAGGTGCGGGGCACGGTATACGATAACTTCAGTCTCCTCGTGCTGCCACACCTCTACGCTTCCGTACTCCTGGGGCTAGACTTCATGACCCATCTGAAGAGTGTCACTATACAGTATAATGGGCCTTTTCCCCCACTCTCCTCTGCAATCAGCAGCTTCTAAATTGCCCACCACGCACCACCTGCAGTCTCTTGACTCTTAAGATCGCCCCTCCCTCCTTGTTTGCGAATCTCACTCCCGACTGCAAGCCCATCGCCACCAAGAGCAGGCGGTATAGTGCTGGAGACAGGGCCTTTATCAGGTCTGAAGTCCAGCGGCTCCTCAGAGAAGGGATCATCGAAGCCAGTACCAGCCACTGGCGAGCACAAGTGGTAGTCGTTAAGTCCGGGGAGAAACACAGAATGGTCATTAACTACAGTCAGACCATTAACCGATAGACGCAGCTGGTTGCGTACCCTCTTCCTCGCATACCTGACATGGTCAATCAGATTGCACAATATCGGGTGTTCTCCACCATTGACTTGAAGTCGGCGTACCACCAGCTCCCTATCCGCCCGGAGGACCACCAATATACGGCGTTCGAGGCGGATGGTCACCTTTACCACTTCCTCAGGGTCCCCTTTGGCATCACCAATGGGGTCTCGGTCTTCCAGCGCGAAATGGACCAAATGGTAGACCAGAACGGGCTGCGGGCTACCTTCCCGTACCTGGATAATGTCACCATCTGCGGCCATGACCAGCAGGACCATGATGCCAACCTCCACAGATTCCTGCACACGGCTAGTCTCCTTAACCTGACCTACAATAAGGAGAAGTGCGTGTTCAGTACACACCGCCTCGCCATCCTCGGGTACGTAATGGAGAATGGGGTCATCGGCCCGATCCCGACCGTATGCGTCCCCTTCTGGAACTTCCCCTCCCCACTAGCCTCAAAGCACTGAGAAGATGCCTGGGTTTCTTCTCGTACTAAGCACAGTGGGTCCCCAACTCATAAAATCCACCCTTTTTCCCTTGACGGTGGAGGCCTGGCTGGCCTTCGACCGCATCAAAGCAGACATCGCGAAGGCCACGATGCACGCGATGGACTAATCCATCCCGTTCCAGGTGGAGAGCGATGTGTCTGATTTCGCCCTCGCCGCCACCCTTAACCAGGCAGGCAGACCCGTGGCCTTCTTTTCCTGAATCCTCCAAGGCCCCGAAACTCGAAACTCCTCTGTCGAAAAAGAGGCCCAAGCCATAGTGGAAGCTGTGCGGCACTGGCACCACTATTTAGCTGATAAACGGTTCACCCTATTCACGGACCAATGATCCGTTGCCTTCATGTTCAACAACACGCAGCGGGGCAAGATCAAGAACGACAAGATATTACGGTGGCGGATCGAACTCTCCACCTACAATTACGATATCTTGTATTGGCCCGGGAAGCTCAATGAGCCACCTGACGCCCTGTCCCGTGGAACATGCGCCAGTGCACAGGTGGACCAGTTACAGGCTCTCCACAACGACCTCTGCCACCCGGGGGTCACCAGGTTTTATCACTTCATTAGAGCCCGAAACCTGCCCTACTCAGTTGAGGATGTCAGGTCCATAACTCGGAACTGCCAGGTCTGCGCGGAATGCAAGCTGCACTTCTACCGACCAGACAGGGCATTCTCATAAAAGCCACCCGCCCCGTTGAACGCCTCAGCGTCGACTTCAAAGGCCCCCTCCCCTCATCTGATCGCAACATATACTTCCTCAATGTCATTGACGAGTACTCACGTTTCCCCTTTGCAATTCCCTGCCCAGATATGTCCTCGGCCACAGTCATTAGGGCCCTGCACGGCCTCTTCGCTCTGTTTGGTTACCCCAGCTATACCCATAGTGACCGGGGATCCTCCTTCATGGGCGAGGAACTGCGACAGTACCTGCTCTCCAAAGGCATAGCCTCAAGTAGGACTACCAGCTACAATCCCCGGGGTAAGAACACCACTGTCTGGAAGACCGTTTTACTAGCACTACGGTCTAAAGGCCTTCCAGTCACCCGCTGGCAAGAGGTCCTACCAGAGGCACTACACTCCATTAGGTCCCTCCTTTGCACGGCAACCAATGCCACCCCCCACAAACAGATATTCGTGTTCCCCAGGAAGTCTTCCTCAGGGACTTCACTACCATCATGGCTGGCATACCCGGGCCCTGTCCTGCTTCGGAAGCATGCCACGACCCGAAGTCTGACCCCCTGTTCGAGAGGGTACAACTCCTCCACGCCAACCCCCAGTACGCCTATGTGCAGTACCCCGACGGGCAGGAGGACACAGTATCTATCCGTGACCTAGCGCCCGCAGGTGACTCAGGGACCTCTATAGCCCCCAACCCCTCACCCCCAACCCCCGACTTTGTCCCTACCATGTCAGAATCACTACTCACTCCTCTCGCCCCCGTGTACAGCTCGCCTGAGCCCCAGGAGTTGTCACCACGCACCCGATGGGTGGATGAAACCACGGATGACAGCTACGTTCCGGCGCTCGAAACGACACCATGACCTGAAACCACGTCGGAACCGGTATTACGGAGATCGCAGCGGAAGAGCAGGCCTCCTGATAGACTTAATCTGTAAATATTGTTCACTCTGCCTCACTCCCGACGGACTCTTATTTTAAACAGGGGGTGATTGTGGAAAACCACTGTTATCTGTTATCTGTAGTGGTTAACGACCGTAGTTAGTATTTCTCAGTACCTGTATATGTGGCACATCCCTGTCGGTTCCGCCCAAGTCTCCTCCCCCTGGTCTGGGTATAAAGGTGGTATCTCCTTCCCCTCGCTTTCAGTTCAGACCAGATCACCGACAGGGATGGCTCCAAGTTCTTGCTAATAAAAGCCTGTTTGTCTTGCTCACAGCTAGTCTTGGCTCAATTGATAGTACATCAGACCTTTCATCAGAATCTGATGAAAGGCAATGGACATATGCCAAAACTGCCTGCTTACAGTCACCAATGTTCCTCAGGCCTGCCGTTCCTACCCAGACATGCACAAAGATGAAAGCACCATCAGAGATACTGACCCTGATTGTAACAAAACCCTGTCCAGTGGAAAGAGGACAGTTTCACGTTGCATTCCCCAATTCTTGACATCCCTCTCAACTTTGACACTCCTAGTCCAAGCTCATCTTGCCCACCAGACTATTCTCTTACTCTGTGGGGGTGGCACGGTGCACAGTGGTTGGCACTGTTGCCTCACAGCTCCAGTGACCTGGGTTCGATTCCAGCCTTGGCTCACTGGTTGTGTGAAGAGTGCATGTTCTCCACGTGTCTGCGTGGGTTTCCTCCAGGTGCTCCAGTTTCCTCCCACAGTCCAAAGATGTGTGGGTTAGGTGTATTGGCCATGCTAAATTGCCCCTTAGTGTTCGGAATGTGTAAATTAGAGGGATTAGCATAGTAAATATGTGGGATTACGGGGATATGGCCTGGGTGGGATTGTTGTTGGTGCAGACTCGATGGGCTGAATGGCCTCCTTCTGCACTGTAGGGTTTCTATGATTCCCCTCCATATTCCTGCTGCCTCGCAGTGCCAGGAACCCGCTTCAATTCCGGCCTCGCGTGACTGTGTGGAGTTTACACGTTCGCCTCATCTCTGTGTGGGTTTTCTCCGGGTGCTCCGGTTTCCTCCTACAGTCCAAAGGTGTGCAGATTAGGTGGATTGGCCATGCTCAATTGCCCCTACATTTTCCAAAGTTGTGTAAATTAGGTGGATTGGCCATGGTAAATTGCCCATTACATGGTGAAGGGGATTCACGGGGTAAATACATGAGGTTATGGGGATGGGCACTGGGTAAGAACTCTGGTGCCACCTACTGATCGAATTGTACTCGGCAGGATCAACAGCCACTGATGATCATTATAATCTGAATAAAAGAATATAAATGAGTGGGTTACAGGCTAGAACTTAATCAAGGGTTCTCTGGGGTTTATATATGTTTAAAATTATGGAGTAATTTACAGACTGGAATCTAATGGAGCGAAACGAGGAATTCCGAGAAACCTCAGCTGCTTTAGCAGCATCCGTATGGTGAGAAACAGAAGGCAGGATTTTCCAACCATTCTGCCAGAGAGATCATCCATTCTGCTGAAGGTGGCAGCCCTGCGGCGGGTTCCCCTGTGGTGGGGCAGACCAGATACACTGACCGCCACAGACAACGGAAAACTGAAGATCCCGAGAGTTGACAGTTTGAGTCCTGGATAAGATGCAGACTCAAAGAACAAAGAACAAAGAACAGTACAGCACAGGAAACAGGCCCTTCGGCCCTCCAAGCCTGTGCCGCTCCTTGGTCCAACTAGACCAATCGTTTGTATCCCTCCATTCCCAGGCTGCTCATGTGACTATCCAGGTAAGTCTTAAACGATGTCAGCGTGCCTGCCTCCACCACCCTACTTGGCAGCGCATTCCAGGCCCCCACCACCCTCTGTGTAAAAAACATCCCTCTAATATCTGAGTTATACTTCGCCCCTCTCACCTTGAGCCCGTGACCCCTCATGAATGTCACTTCTGATCTGGGAAAAAGCTTCCCACCGTTCACCCTATCTATCCCCTTCATAATCTTGTACACCTCTATTAGCTCTCCCCTCATTCTTCGTCTTTCCAGGGAGAACAACCCCAGTTTACCCAATCTCTCCTCATAGCTAAGACCCTCCATACCAGGCAACATCCTGGTAAACCTTCTCTGCACTCTCTCTAACGCCTCCACGTCCTTCTGGTAGTGCGGCGACCAGAACTGGACGCAGTACTCCAAATGTGGCCTAACCAGCGTTCTATACAGCTGCATCATCAGACTCCAGCTTTTATACTCTATACCCCGTCCTATAAAGGCAAGCATACCATATGCCTTCTTCACCACCTTCTCCACCTGTGTTGCCACCTTCAAGGATTTGTGGACTTCTGTGTTCTGTCCCTCTGTGTTTCTATACTGCTGATGACTCTGCCATTTATTGTATAACTCCTCCCTACATTATTTCTTCCAAAATGCATCACTTCGCATTTATCCGGATTAAACTCCATCTGCCACCACTCCGTCCAATTTTCCAGCCTATCTATATCCTGCTGTATTGCCCGACAATGCTCTCAAGGGGCCGAATGGCCTCCTTCTGCACTCTTGGGGTCTATGTTTGTGAGATCTCGCTATATGCAAATTAGCTGTCCCATTTCCTACATTACAAGAGTGATTACACATCACAAACACTGCATTGGTTGTAAAACGTTTTATGGTGACCAAATCTCATGTGGAGAATTGTTTAAATGCAAGTTTCATTTGAGTCGATGGTGCAAAAAGAGGTCATTCGGCCTATTGTGTCTGCACCAACTCTCCTAAAGAGCATCTCACCCAAACCCACACCCTCCACCCCATAGTATGGCCAACATCTCCCCCCCTCCCCCCCGCCCCCGCCGCCTAACCTAATCTTTGGAGTGTGGGGGGAAACCGGAGCATCCGGAAGAAACACGCAGAATGTGCAAATTCCACACAGACAGTGACCCAAGCCAGAATCAAATCCAGGTCTTTGGCACTGTGAGGCAGCAGTGCTAATCGCTGTGCCACTGTGACGCCCTAATTGTTATCAATCCAATTATATAAAATTAGATTGATAAATCCCAGGTTCCCAGAACTCATCAAATCTTCCACAACCTTAGAAATCACTACACGGTCGTAGCACTTAGTAATTGCAAAACTTCACTGAAAACGAAAGCCGGAATTCCCCGGTCTCGCTCTACTGCTGCCAGCAAGAGAGGAGAAGCTGATGTTCAGCCAACTCTTCGTTCACAGCAGCGGGACTGGAAAACTCCATGTGAGGTCGGAGAATTCCAGTCAAAGGATCTGTTCAATTTTTAACATTTCCAGAGAGAGAATTCTGGTGCCACCTACTGATCCGATCGTGCATGGCACATATTCATATATAGAATCAGCAGCAGATTCCACAGCTGCTGATAATCGGTATAATCTGAATAAAATAATATAAATGAGTGGGTTACAGACTGGAATTTAATTAAGGGTTATCTCGGGTTTATATATATCAAAAATCATGGATGAGTGACAAGCTGGAATCCAATAGAGTGAAACGCGGCGGTTCCGAGAAAATTCAGCAGCTTTGGCAGCACCCGTACAGTGAGAAACAGAAGGCCGAATTTTCCGGCCATTCTGCCAGAGATCTTCCATCCTGCTGAAAGTGGCAGCCCTGTGATACGTTCCCCTGTGGCAAGGGGGACGAGCCGTGCCGACTGCCGCAGACATCAGAAACTGAAGATTCCGAGAGTTGACGGTTCGAGTCCGCATCACTCTTCCTCAGAGCTTCCAGTCACAAAAAATCAAAAGGTTAACTCTGCTTCTCTCTCCACAGACAGTGCCAGACCTGCTGAGTTTATCCACTACCTTCTCTTTTTAATTCAGATTTACAGCATCTGAAGTATTTTTCTTATAATAAAATTGAGCAGTTTTGGGGTAGTTTATATATAGAATGATAAACACCCGGGAGTGAGTTACAGTCAGGAATGTAATCGAGGGGTTCAGGGTGTTTATATATAGAATAACAGATACCCAGGAGGGAGTTACAGACTGGAATATAATGGAGGGGTTTGGGATGGTTTATCTTTTGAATAACAGATACCCAGGAGTGAGTTACAGACTGAAATCTAATCGAGGGGTTCGGGGTGGTTTATATACAGAATAACAGAATACGCGGGAGTGAGTTACAGACTGGAATCGAATTAAGGATATTCAGGGTGGTTTTTATGTAGAATAACAGATAACTGGAATTGAGTTACAGACTGGAATCAAATTCGGGGGTTTGGGGTGGTTTATGAATAAAATACCAAATACCTATGAGTGAATTACGGACTGGAATATAATGGAGGGGTTTAGGATGGTTTATATATATATATAGAATACATTGTTCCACTGGAGCAAGCAGAGAGGGAGTGATTGGAGGCAGGAGTGCTGGTGAGAGATTGATTGAATTATTTATTTATTTAATTAGTCAGTTAGTGTGTGTTTTTTTTTGGCCTTTACTTTTGTAGTAGTATTTTGCTTAAGTTTAAAGTGAAAACTGGAAGTGGGCTGCTAAGGAGTCTGGGAAGGGTTTTTTAAGCGCGCGAAGTATAAAAGGTAGGCTGCAGTATACAGCGGGCAGTGTCGGGAGCGGGCAGTGGAGTGTGTGGGAAGCAGGGTGTGAGCTATAAGGGCTTTGGCTCACAGGGCTTCAGGGGACAGGGCGAGCAGGGGTGAGTTTAATTCATTTTTGCTGTTTCTACCTGGTACTGGCAAGGTATCTAGAGGGGATGGGTGTGCAGGCAGTGCTATGTCCCTCTTGCACTATGTTTGAGGTGAGGGACGACAACAGTGTCCCTGCTGATTACATCTGTGGGAAGTGCACCCATCTGCAGCTCCTCCAAAACCGTGTTAGGGAACTGGAGCTGGAGTTGGATGAACTTAGGATCATTAGGGACGCAGAGGTGGCCATAGACAGAAGCTTTAGGGATACAGTTACTCCAAGGAATGAAAACAGATGGGTGACGGTGAGAGGGGCTGGGAGGAAGCAGTCCGTGCAGGGATCCCCTGTGGTCGCTCCCCTTAGCAACAAGTATTCCGCTTTGGATACGGTTGAGGGGGATGACATACCAGTGGTGAGCCGCAGTGAGAGGATCTCCAGCACTGTGTCCATCTCTGTGGCTCGGGAGGGCAATAGTTATTGGGGACTCATTAGTTAGAGGGATAGATAGGAGGTTCTGTGGCAGCAAAAGAGACTCACGGATGGTATGTTGCCTACCGGATGCCATGGTCCGTGAGGTCTCAGACCGTGTTTTCCGGATTCTTTAGGGGGAGGGGAAACAGTCACAAGTCGTGGTACACATTGGTACCAACGACATAGGTAAAAGAAGGGACGGGGATTTAAAACAGGAATTTCAGGAGCTGGGCTGGAAGCTGAGAGCCAAGACAAAACATGTCGTCATCTCTGGTACGTTGCCGGTGCCACGTGATAGCGAGTTGAGGAACAGGGAGAGAGTGCAGTTAAACATGTGGTTGCAGGGATGGTGTAGGAGGGAGGGTTTCAGATACGTGGATAATTGGAACACATTCTGGGGAAGGTGGGACCTGTACAAACAGGACGGGATGCACCTGAACCAGAGGGGCACCAAAATCCTTGGAGGGAAATTTGCTACGGCTCTTCAGGGGAGTTTAAACTAATTTGTCAGGGGGGTGGGGAAAGGAGTTGCAGTCCAGAAGTCAGTGTTGAGGGTAGTGAGGTATTGGGGAGGGTATTAAGGTCAAGGGTGGGTACCAGTCAACAGGAAGCTGGGTTGAAGTCTGTCTACTTTAATGCAAGGAGCATCCAAAACAAGGTAGATGAACTTGGGGCGTGGATTGGGACTACGATGTTGTGGCCATTACGGAGACATGGGTAGAACAAGGACAGGAATGGTTGTTGGAAGTTCCGGGGTATAGATGTTTCAGTAAGTGTAGGGAAGCTGGTAAAAGAGGTGCAGGAGTATCATTGTTAATCAAGGATAGTTTAATGGCTGTGGAAAGGCGCTTCGAGGGGGATCTGCATACTGAGGTAATATGGGCTGAAGTTAGAAATAGGAAGGGAGCGGTCACGTTGTTAGGAGTTTACTACAGGTCCCCAAGTAGTAATAGAGATGTGGAGGAAGAAATTGCTAAGCAGATTATGGATAGGTGTGGGGGTCACAGTGTAGTTGTCATGGGGGACTTTGACTTTCCAAATATTGATTGGAACCTTTGTAGGTCGAATAGTTCGGATAGGGCAGTTTTTGTGCAGTGTGTGCAGGAGGGTTTCCTGACACAATATGTGGATGGGCCGACAAGAGGTGGGGCCACATTGGATTTGGTACTGGGAAATGTTAGATTTGGTACTGGCCAAGTGTTAGGTTTGGTTGTGGGAGAGCACTTTGGAGATAGTGACCACAATTCGGTGTCTTTTGTTATTGCAATGGAGAGGGATAGGGCCGTACGGCAGGGCAAGTTTTATAATTGGGGGAGAGGTAATTATGATGTGATTAGGCAAGAATTAGGGGGCATAAGATGGGAACAGAAACTGTCAGGGAAAGGCACTAATGAAAAGTGGAACTTTTTCAAGGAACAAATACTGTGTGTCCTTGATAGATATGTCCCTGTCAGGCAGGGAGGAAATGGCCAAGTGAGGGAACCATGGTTCACAAAAGAGGTGGAATGTCTTGCAAAAAGGAAGAGGGAAGCTTATGTAGTGATGAGGAAACAAGGTTCAGATGGCTTGATTGAGGGTTACAAGTTAGCAAGGAATGAGCTGAAAAAGGTGCTTAGGAGAGCTAGGAGGGGGCATGAGAAGTCCTTGGTGGGTCGGATCAAGGAAAACCCCAAGGCTTTTTACTCTTATGTGAGGAATAAAAGAATGACCAGGGTGAGGTTAGGGCCGGTCAAGGACAGTAGTGGGAACTTGTGTACGGAGTCAGTAGAGATTGGAGAGGTGATGAATGAATACTTTTCTTCAGTGTTCACCAAGGAGAGGGGCCATGTTGTTGAGGAAGAGAAGGTGTTACAGGCTAATAGGCTGGAGGAAGTAGATGTTCGGAGGGAGGATGTACTAGCAGTTTTGAATAAACTGAAGGTCGATAAGACCCCTGGGCCTGATGAAATATCTCCTAGGATTCTTTGGGAGGCAAGGGATGAGATTGCAGAGCCTTTGACTTTGATCTTTGGGTCCTCACTGTCCACGGGGATGGTGCCAGAAGACTGGAGAGTAGCGAATGTTGTTCCTCTGTTTAAGAAAGGGAATAGAAATGACCCTGGTAAATATAGGCCAGTTAGTCTTACTTCGGTGGTTGGTAAGTTGATGGAAAAGGTCCTTCGGGATGGGATTTATTACCATTTAGAAAGATGTGGATTAATCCGGGATAGTCAGCACGGATTCGTGAAAGGCTAGTCGTGCCTCACAAATTTGATAGAATTTTTTGAGGCGGTAACTAAGTGTGTTGATGAAGGTAGGGCAGTTGATGTCGTATACATGGATTTTAGTAAGGCGTTTGATAAGGTCCCCCATGGTCGGCTTATGATGAAAGTAAGGAGGTGTGGGATAGAGGGAAAGTTGGCCGATTGGATAAGTAATTGGCTATCTCATAGAAGTCATGATGTGGAGATGCTGGCATTAGACTGGGGTAAACACAGTAGGAAGGATTTCCGAGGTAGGTTCTTTACTCAGAGAGTGGTTGGGGTGTGGAATGGACTGCCTGCAGTGATAGTGGAGTCAGACACTTTAGGAACATTTAATCGGTTATTGGATAGGCACATGGAGCACACGAGGATGATAGGGAGTGGGATAGATGATCTTGGTTTCAGATAAAGCTCGGCACAACATCGTGGGCTGAAGGGCCTGTTCTGTGCTTGCTGTTCTATGTTCTATGTTTCCCAACCTGGGATATCAGTTCGTGGTGGAGTATAATTTTGTTTACAGGAATGGTGTGAGGAGACACGTGAAAGACCCAATGAGAACAGCAGCCAGCCCAGTCATGGTGTAACACTTAGTATAGCCTATTTATTACAATAGAGTAAAGACACCCACACAAACGGGATGTAATGATCTGAGGCAGTTACCTCTAAGATACTACTAAACACATCCACACGGTTTATGTAGAAATTACCCTTTTTGATTCAAAGTACATTTGCGACATCTGAATACTTTCAGGACTTCCCTCTTCCCAAACGTAGGGTTCTGAAGAAACATAGATAGTAGGTCCAGGAGAGGTCATTCAGCCTTTCGAGCCTGCTCTGCAATTCATTTTGATCATGGCTGATTCAAGTTATGACCCCTTTATTCAGATAGCCCCAAGAGGTATATTCTAATTTATTCTTGAAATCACACAACATTTTGTACTCAAATATTTACTGTGGTATTGAGTTCCACGCATTCACCACTCACTGGGTGAAGAAATATTTCCTCACCTCAGTCCTAAAGTTTCACCCCTTATCCTCAAACTATGATCCCAGTTCTGAACTCCCCACCATAGGGAACACCCTTTCTGAATCCATCCTGTATAATCCTGCTATAATTTTATAAGTTTCCGTGTGGTCCCCTCTAACACTTCTAAACTCCAATGAATATAATCCCAACTGAGTTCGTTGATCCTCATATGACCGACCTGCCATCCCACGAATCAGCCTGGTAAACTTTCGCTGTACTCTCTCTATATAGCAAGGGCATGCTTCCTCAGATAAGTACACTAAATTTGCACACAACACTCCGGGTCTGACCTCACCAACATTCTACAGAATTTCGATAAAACATCCATATTCCTATCATTCAAATCCTCTCGCTACGAAGGCCAACATACCATTTGCCTTCTGTTCTGCCTGCTGTATCTGTGTGCGCTTACTTCCAGTGACTGATGCATGAGGACACCAATGTCTCGCTGACTGTCCACCTCTCTCAATTTACACCCATTCAAATAATAAACTGCCTTCCTATTAATGCGATCGAAGTGTATAATCTCACATTTATCCACATTATACTGCATCTGCCATGCATATGCCACTCACTCAGTCTGTTCAAATCATACTGACGCATCTCCACATCCGCCTCACAGCTCAGGATAGTCAGCACGGATTCGTGAAGGGCTAGTCGTGCCTCACAAATTTGATTGAATTTTTTGAGGAGATAACTAAGTGTGTTGATGAAGGTAGGGCAGTTGATGTCATATACATGAATTTTAGTAAGGCGTTTGATAAGGTCCCCCATGGTCGGCTTATGATGAAAGTGAGGAGGTGTGGGATAGAGGGAAAGTTGGCCGATTGGATAGGTAACTGGCTGTCTGATCGAAGACAGAGGTGGTGGTGGATGGAAAATTTTCGGATTGGAGGCAGGTTGCTAGCGGAGTGCCACAGGGATCAGTGCTTGGTCCTCTGCTCTTTGTGATTTTTATTAATGACTTAGAGGAGGGGGCTGAAGGGTGGATCAGTAAATTTGCTGATGACACCAAGATTGGTGGAGTAGTGGATGAGGTGGAGGGCTGTTGTCGGCTGCAAAGAGACATAGATAGGATGCAAAGCTGGGCTGAAAAATGGCAAATGGAGTTTAACCCTGATAAATGTGAGGTGATTCATTTTGGTAGGACTAATTTGAATGTGGATTACAGGGTCAAAGGTAGGGTTCTGAAGACTGTGGAGGAACAGAGAGATCTTGGGGTCCATATCCACGGATCTCTAAAGGTTGCCACTCAAGTGGATAGAGCTGTGAAGAAGGCCTATAGTGTGTTAGCTTTTATTAACAGGGGGTTGGAGTTTAAGAGCCGTGGGGTTATGCTGCAACTGTACAGGACCTTGGTGAGACCACATTTGGAATATTGTGTGCAGTTCTGGTCACCTCACTATAAGAAGGATGTGGAAGCGCTGGAAAGAGTGCAGAGGAGATTTACCAGGATGCTGCCTGGTTTGGAGGGTCGGTCTTATGAGGAAAGGTTGAGGGAGCTAGGGTTGTTCTCTCTGGACCGGAGGAGGCTGAGGGGAGACTTAAAAGAGGTTTATAAAATGATGAAGGGGATAGATAGAGTGAACGTTCAAAGACTATTTCCTCGGGTGGATGGAGCTATTACAAGGGGGCATAACTATAGGGTTCATGGTGGGAGATATAGGAAGGATATCAGAGGTAGGTTCTTTACGCAGAGAGTGGTTGGGGTGTGGAATGGACTGCCTGGAGTGATAGTGGAGTCAGACACTTTAGGAACATTTCAGCGGTTATTGGATAGGCATATGGAGCACACCAGGATGATTACCCGAAGATCAGAGGCTGAATGCCCGTGACCGCTGAAGTGCTCCCCCACAGGAAGAATGAACACCGCTCGACAATCACCAAGCAAGACTGTTCTCTTCCTGTGGGGGAGCACTTCAGCGGTCACGGGCATTCAGCCTCTGATCTTTGGGTAAGCGTTCTCCAAGGCGGCCTTCACGACACATGACAGCGCAGAGTCGCTGAGCAGAAACTGATAGCCAAGTTCCGCACACATGAGGACGGCCTAAACCGGGCTGTTGGATTTATGTCACACTATCAGTAACCCCCACAGCTTGCCTCCTGGACTTGCAGAATCTCACTGGCTGTTCTGTCTGGAGACAATACACATCTCTTTAACCTGTGCTTAATGCTCCCTCCACTCACATTGTCTGTATCTTTAAGACCTGGTTGGTTGTAGGGATTCGCATTTAATCAGTATTCTGTAACTTGATTTTGTGTCTCTGTGCCCTATTTGAGAGCAGATTTCCACTCCATCTGACGAAGGAGCAGCGCTCCGAAAGCTAAGGGTATTTGCGACCAAATAAACCTGTTGGACTTTAACCTGGTGTTGTTAAAACTCTTACTGTATCTCATAGAAGACAGAGGGTGGTGGTGGATGGAAAATTTTCAGACTGGAGACCAGTTACCAGCGGTGTACCACAGGGATCAGTGCTGGGTCCTCTGCTATTTGTGATTTTTATCAATGACTTGGAGGAGGGGGCTGAAGGGTGGGTCAGTAAATTTGCTGATGACACCAAGATTTGTGGAGTAGTGGATGAGGTGGAGGGCTGTTGTAGGCTGCAAAGAGACATTGATAGGATGCAGAGCTGGGCCGAAAAATGGTAGATGGAGTTTAACCCTGATAAGTGCGAGGTGATTCATTTTGGTTGGACAAATTTGAATGCGGATTACAGGGTCAACGGCAGGATTCTGAGGATTGTGGAGGAACAAAGAGATCTTGGGGTTCATATCCACAGATCTCTGAATGTTGCCACTCAAGTGGATAGAGCCGTGAAGAAAGCCTATACTGTGTTCGTGTTTATGAACAGGGGGTTTGAGTTTAAGAGCTGTGGGGTTATGCTGCAACTGTACAGGACCTTGGTGAAACCACATTTGGAATATTGTGTGCAGTTCTGGTCACCTCACTATAAGAAGGATGTGGAAGCATTGGAGAGAGTGCAGAGAAGATTTACCAGGATGCTGCCTGGTTTGGAGGGTAGGTCTTATGAGGAAAGGTTGAGGGAGCTAGGGCTTTTCTCTCTGGAGTGGAGGAGGATGAGGGGTGACTTGATAGAGGGTTTATAAGATGATGAGGGGGATAGATAGAGTGGACGTTCAGAGACTGTTTCCTCGGGTGGATGTAGCTGTTACTAAGGGGCATAACTAAAAGGTTCATTGTGGGAGATATAGGACGGATGTCCGAGGTAGGTTCTTTACTCAGAGAGTGGTTGGGGTGTGGAATGGACTGCCTGCTGTGATAGTGGAGTCGGACATTTTAGGAACTTTCAAGCAGTTATTGGATAGGCACATGGAGCACACCAGAATGATAGGGAGTGGGATAGCTTGATCTTGGTTTCGGACAAAGCTCGGCACAACACCGAGGGCCGAAGGGCCTGTACTGTGCTCTACTGTTCTACTGTTCTATGTTCTATACCCGGAGCGTGTTGATGACTGGAATCTAATCAAGAGGTTCGGAGTGCTTTACACACAGAATAATAGATATCTGGGAGTTAGTAAAAGTTTGGAATCTAATCAACGGGTTCCTAAGCACTTTCCAGACTGGAAAGTGCTTAGAGCTGGGGGTCCGGACGGGGAGGAATTTGTAAAATGCGTACTGGAAGGTTCTTTGGAACAGTATGTAGATAGCCCGACTAGAGAGGGGGCTATACTGGACCTTGTTCTGGGAAATGAGCCCGGTCAGGTCGTCAAAGTTTCGGTTGGGGAACATGTGGCAAATAGAGACCACAACTCTGTTAACTTTAGGATAGTAATGGACAAGGATGAGTGCTGTCCTCCGGGCAGGGTGCTAAATTGGGGGAAGGCTAACTATAGCCGGATTAGGCAGGAATTGGTGGATGTTGATTGGGAGAGGATGTTCGAGGGTAAGTCCGTGTCTGGCATGTGGGAGTCTTTTAAGGAACTATTGATATGGCTGCAGGATAGGCATGTGCCTGTAAAAAGGAAAGATAGGAAAGGTAGGATTCGGGAGCCGTGGATAACCAGGGAAATTGAGGATCTGATTAAAATGAAAAGGGAGGCGTACGTTAAATCCAGGCAACTGAAAACAGATGGAGCTCTGGAGGAATACAGAGAGAGTAGGAAAGAACTCAAACAGGGAGTTAGAAGGGCAAAAAGAGGTCACGAGATGTTCTTGGCAGGCAGGATTAAGGAGAATCCTAAGGCATTCTATTCATACGTTAGGAACAAAAGAGTTGTCAGGGAGAAAATCGGACCTCTCAGGGACAAAGGAGGGGAATTATGCTTAAGACCCAAGGGAATAGGGGAGATCCTAAATGAATACTTTGCATCGGTATTCACGAAGGAGAGGGGCGTGTTAACCTGGAGTGTCTCGGAGGGAGGTGTTGACCCGTTAGAGAAAATCTCCATTACAAGAGAGGAAGTGTTAGGTTTTTTAGGGAACATTAAAACTGACAAAGCCCCAGGGCCTGATGGCATCTATCCTTGACTGCTCAGGGAGACGAGAGATGAAATTGCTGGGCCTCTGACGGAAATCTTTGTCGCTTCTTTGGACACGGGTGAGGTCCCTGAGGATTGGAGGATAGCGAATGTGGTCCCGTTGTTTAAGAAGGGTAGCAGGGGTAACCCAGGAAATTATAGGCCGGTGAGCTTGACGTCCGTGGTAGGGAAGTTGTTGGAGAGGATTCTTAGAGACAGGATGTATATGCATTTAGAACGGAACAATCTCATTAGTGACAGACAGCATGGTTTTGTAAGATGGAGGTCGTGCCTTACAAATTTGGTGGAGTTTTTTGAGGAAGTGACAAAAACGGTTGATGAAGGAAGGGCCGTGGATGTCGTCTATATGGATTTCAGTAAGGCATTTGACAAAGTCCCACATGGCAGGTTGGTTAAGAAGGTTAAGGCTCATGGGATTGTTGTAGGTAAAAAACCTCTGACACTATTAGTGGTTCAAAATGCAGTGTTTATTTTCACAATTGTGGGAGAAGTGAGGTTCCTAACAGTGGACCCCCAGCCTTCTCATCAAACACAAGTAAGAACAGAGTTTATATATGTCCCGGGCCCCGCCCTCATTACATTGCAAAACCTGAGATGGCTGTCATTGTTCATGGTGAGATTCTTGTTGTTTTAGCAGTATCTTCCTCTGCATAGTTTGTCCGATCTCCAAGGCCACGATTGTTCGTCATTTATATTCTTGAAACAACATCACAGGTTTTGCACAAACAAGTTAACTAATCTACATACAGGTTTGTATAATACTTTATATCAGGATAAGATGAATAACGTATGATGAATATATATATATGAATCTATGGTTATCCAAAGACAGAAGGCATACATGTCAACTCCATCGTGTTAAACAAAGGTACATGAAAATGGAGACTGTTTAGCTTATTTCGAGCTGGGTTAATCGCATTTCTTGATAACAAATGGCGACAGAGGAATAGCTGTTCCTTTTATCTGGCACAGACATGAAAAACACCGAACTCTGACAAAAACATGGACTCTGCAGTGTTCTCAACAAAATCACAGAGTTTGGGTCTTAATGCTTAAGTGTGACAAAGTTCATTAACCCATTCCCGACTGCAGGACACAAGGAGAAGTGGCTAGATGGGTGGAGAACTGGCTTGGCCATAGGAGACAGAGGGTAGTGGTCGAATGGTCTTTTTCCGGCTGGAGGTCTGTGACCAGTGGTGTTCCGCAGGGCTCTGTACTGGGGCCTCTGCTATTTGTGATATATATAAATGATTTGGAAGAAAGTGTAACTGGTGTAATCAGCAAGTTTGCGGATGACACGAAGATGGCTGGACTTGCGAATAGCGAAGAGCATTGTCGGGCAATACAGCAGGATATAGATAGGCTGGAAAATTGGGCGGAGAGGTGGCAGATGGAGTTTAATCTGGATAAATGCGAAGTGATGCATTTTGGAAGAAATAATGTAGGGAGGAGTTATACAATAAATGGCAGAGTCATCAGGAGTATAGAAACACAGAGGGACCTAGGTGTGCAAGTCCACAAATCCTTGAAGGTGGCAACACAGGTGGAGAAGGTGGTGAAGAAGGCATATGGTATGCTTGCCTTTATAGGACAGGGTATAGAGTATAAAAGCTGGAGTCTGATGATGCAGCTGTATAGAATGCTGGTTAGGCCACATTTGGAGTACTGCGTCTAGTTCTGGTCGCCGCACTACCAGAAGGACGTGGAGGCGTTAGAGAGAGTGCAGAGAAGGTTTACCAGGATGTTGCCTGGTATGGAGGGTCTTAGCTATGAGGAGAGATTGGATAAACTGGGGTTGTTCTCCTTGGAAAGACGGAGAATGAGGGGAGATCTAATAGAGGTGTACAAGATTATGAAGGGTATAGATAGGGTGAACAGTGGGAAGCTTTTTCCCAGGTCGGAGGTGACGATCACGAGGGGTCACGGGCTCAAGGTGAGAGGGGCGAAGTATAACTCAGATATCAGAGGGACGTTTTTTACACAGAGGGTGGTGGGGGCCTGGAATGCGCTGCCAAGTAGGGTGGTGGAGGCAGGCATGCTGACATCGTTTAAGACTTACCTGGATAGTCACATGAGCAGTCTGGGAATGGAGGGATACAAACGATTGGTCTAGTTGGACCAAGGAGCGGCACAGGCTTGGAGGGCCGAAGGGCCTGTTTCCTGTGCTGTACTGTTCTTTGTTCTTTGTTTGTTCTCTATATTTCTATATTGAAAAAAACTGACAGCCAGGACTCAGTTCCAGACTGGAATCTAATCGAGGGGCTTGGGATGGTTTATTTAGAGAATAACAGATACCCGGGAGTAAGTAATAGATTGGAATCTAATCGAGGGGTTCGGGGTGGTTTATATGCAGAATAACAGATATCGGGGAGTGAGTTAGGGACTGGAATCTAATCAAGGGGTTTGGGATGGTTTATCTATAGAATAACAGATACCCATAGAACATAGAACATTACAGCGCAGTCCAGGCCCTTCGGCCCTCGATGTTGCGCCGACCAGTGAAACCAATCTAAAGCCCATCTAACCTACACTATTCCAATATCATCCATATGTTTATCCAATGACCATTTAAATGCCCTTAATGTTGGCGAGTCCACTACTGCTGCATGTAGGGCATTCCACGCCCTTGCCACTCTCTGAGTGAAGAACCTACCTCTGACATCTGTCCTATATCTATCACCCCTCAATTTAAAGCTATGTCCCCTCGTGCTAACTGTCACCATCCGAGGAAAAAGGCTCTCACTATCCACCCTATCTAATCCTCCAGGAGTGAGTATCGGACTGGAATATAAATGGGGGCTTTGGTGAGAGTACTCGTAGAATAACAGATATCCAGGAGAGAATTTCAGGCTATAATCTAATTGCGTGCTTCAGGGGTGATACGTATAGAACAACAGAAACTCAAGTGTGCATTGCAGGCTGGAATTCAACAGAAAGGTTTTGGAGTTTCAGTAGAGTCACACATACCCCCAGGAGCACAAACTGGACTGGAATCAAATCAAGTATTTTGGAAGGTTTACGTGTATAATAACAGGTATATGTAGAATATTGAAATATTGTGAGCTACAGGTTAGAACCTAATCGTGGGGGTTATATCTTCCTACGTTGTTCGGTGTCATCATTTGGCTTATTAAGGCTCCTGTGAAGATTTGGGGAATTTTCATTGTGAGAAAGTTGCTATACAAATGTAAGGATAGCAGCCTCTCTTCATAGCTAAAAGAGTCCAGCCCAGGCAACATCTTAGTGAATCTCCTTTGCACCCTCCCTAGTGCAATCACATCTTTCCTATGGTGTGGTGACCAGAACTGCACACAGTACTCCAGCAGTGGACTAACCAGCATTTCATACATGATGTACATTTTATGCTCTTGTCCTTCTAGATCTGTACGTCCAAAACTGTGGGTCACGACCCCAGATCAGAGTTTGGAGTCGCAGGTTTCGATGTAGTAATGGCTCAGACTGTAAACCCCTTTAAGCCCTAGTTGTTAATGGTGGGTGTGGCCTGAGGCCTCTTTGAGGTCTGATTTCTGCTCATAGAATCCCTATAATGTCGGAGGAGGCCATTCAGCTCATCCAGTCTGCACTGACTCTCCGACAGAGCATTTTACCCATCTTACCCAGGCTCACCCCCGCACCCTTATCCCCGTAACACCGCACATTTACCATGGCTAATCCTGCTAACCAACACATCTTGAGGCACTGAGTGCCAATTTAGCATGACCAATCAAAGTTTAAAGTTTATTTATTTGTGTAACAAGCAGGCTTACATTAACACTGCAATGAAGTTACTGTGAAAATCCACTAGTCGCCACACCAGTTCGGGTACACTGAGGGAGAATTTAGCGAAGCCAATGCATCTAACCAGCATGTCTTTCAGACTGTGGGAGGAAGCCGGAGCACCTGAAAGAGACCCACGCAGACACGGGGAGAAAGTGCAGACTCTGCATAGACAGAGACCCAAACCGTGAATCAAGACCAGGTCCCTGGCACTGTGAGCAGTGTTAACCACTGTGCCACCTTGTCGCCCCATGGCTAATCCACCTAACCTGCACATCATGGGACACTAAAGGGCAAGTTAGCATGTTCAATCCACCTAACCTGCACATCTTCGGACACTAAGGGGCATTTCATATATGATGTACATTTTATGCCCTTGTCCCTCTCGATCTGTACTTACAAAACTGTGGGTCACAACCCCAGATCAGAGTTTGGAGTCGCAGGTTTCGATGTAGTAATGGCTCGGACTGTAAGTCCCTTTCAGCCCTAGTTGTTAATTTTGGGTGTGGCCTGAGGCCTCTTTGAGGTCTGGTTTCTGCTCATAAAATCATAGAATCCCTATAATGTAGGAGGAGGCCATTCAGCTCATCCAGCCTGCACTGACTCTCCAACCCACCTAACCTGCACATCATTGCACAGAAGCCTGTGACAATATCATTTATTTTACAAAAAGCTTGCAGTTTACATACTTCCCACCAAGTTCAAGCTTACTTCTCTCCACATGCGAATCTCACCCCCCCACACGCGCCCCACTTCCCACACCCGCTCTCACTACTCTGTCCTCACCAACTCCATTCCCACTCTGGAATCTACGACAGTTGTCAAATTACAAGATGGGATTGCAGAGTGTGAAAAAAAAATGGGAAGCATTGTTCTAAGTGGTAGAACATACAAAATCGGAGCAAATGGTGGCCACTTGGCCCCTCGAGCCTGATCCACCGATAGGATCATGGTTGATCTCTTTATGTTTTGAATTCCACATTCCCCATTCCCCCTCCCCAATAACCTGTTACACGCTTGCCTGAGGAGAATCTGTCTACCTCCATCTTAAAAATACAGAGGCCGCGGGTTAAGTTGTGAATGACATAATTAGCTTTCGACATGGGTGAATCCCTTGCTATTCCTCTCCCCTTGTCGCAGAATGAGCCAATTCAACATTACTGCAGTGCCGTGTAATTGTACTGATAAGAGTAGAAACATGACTTTCCCCCAGGAGATGAAAGTAAAATGGATAGACGCCTGAAAGTGAAACAATTCATCATGTAGTCTTTCTGCATCTGTTTGGAGAGGATATCGAAGAGGAAGTGCAGAATGATTCAAGCAGTTTGGCTCTGATAAGAGATTAATTGCATAATATGTTTACCGAAACTGTTCTTGGTCTATTGAAGCATGGAATGAACTATATACACTGCAGGACTGATCAACTTAGTATGTTTAATGTTTAACGCCAGACTCAACCACACCAAACTCTGGAGCTGTGTTGATGGATCCAATCCTAAGAGCAAGAAGTCTCACATCAGGTGAAGGAGCAGCGCTCCGAAAGCTCGTGATTCCAAATAAACCTGTTAGACTTTAACCTGGTGTTGTGAGACTTCTTACTGTGCCTCCTCCAGTCCAAATGCTGGCATCTCCACATCAATCCCAAGAGGAAGTGAAGCAAGGTCATCGCCCTTCAAAAAAAACACAAATTTATCAATCTTTCAGCCTCATGATTCACAGCAGGCACAACTGTTTAGAACATAGAACATAGAAAGCCACAGCACAAACAGGCCCTTCGGCCCACAAGTTGCGCTGATCATATCCCTACCTCTAGGCCTATCTATAGCCCTCAATCCCATTAAATCCCATGTACTCATCCAGAAGTCTCTTAAAAGACCCCAACAAGTTTGCCTCCACCACCACCGACGTCAGCCGATTCCACTCACCCACCACCCTCTGAGTGAAAAACTTACCCCTGACATCTCCTCTGTACCTACCCCCCAGCACCTTAAACCTGTGTCCTCTCGTAGCAACCATTTCAGCCCTTGGAAATAGCCTCTGAGAGTCTACCCTATCCAGACCTCTCAACATCTTGTAAACCTCTATCAGGTCACCTCTCATCCTTCGTCTCTCCAGGGAGAAGAGACCAAGCTCCCTCAACCTATCCTCATAAGGCATGCCCCCCAATCCAGGCAACATCCTTGTAAATCTCCTCTGCACCCTTTCAATGGCTTCAACATCTTTCCTGTAATGAGGTGACCAGAACTGCGCGCAGTACTCCAAGTGGGGTCTAACCAGGGTCCTATAAAGCTGCAGCATTATCTCCCGACTCCTAAACTCAATCCCTCGATTAATGAAGGCTAGTACGCCGTACGCCTTCTTGACCGCATCCTCCACCTGCGAGGCCGATTTAAGAGTCCTATGGACCCGGACCCCAAGGTCCTTCTGACCCTCTACACTGCTAAGAATGGTACCCTTCATATTATACTGCTGTTGTTTAATAGGGAAAACAGTGATAGAATGGTATCGCTGGACTGGTAATCCGGAGACCCAAGGTAATGCTTTGGGGACCCGGGTTCAAATCCCACCACGACAGATGGTGAAATTTGAATTCAATAAAAAATATCTGGAATTAGGAATCTGCTGATGACCATGAAACCATTGTCGATTGTTATAAAAACCCACCTGGTTCACTAATGTCCTTCAGGGAAGGAAATTTGCCATCCTTACTTGGTCTGGCCTATATATGGCTCCAGACCCGCAGCAATGTGATTGACTCTGAAATGCCCTCTGAAATGGAGAGCAGTTAGGAGTGGGCAATAAATGCTGACCCAGCCCAGTAAAGGAACTACAACAAAGAATGACAAAATATTCACTATAGGTTTTGTAGTGACAATTTCTCAAAGCTAAAACCACATTGCATCTTCCAGTTGACTTCATGTTAGCACTGCTGCCTCACAGTGCCAGGGACCCGGGTTTGATTCTGGCCTTGGTTGACTGTGTGGAGTTTGCACATTCTCCCCATGTCTGCATGGGTTTCCTCTGGGTGCCCTGGTTACCTCCCACAGTCCAAAAGATGCGCAGGTTAGGTGGATTGGCCATGCCAACTTGCCCCTTAGTGTCCAAAAATGTGCAACTTAAGTGGATTCGCCATGCTAAATTGACCCTTAGTGTCAAAAGATGTTCTGGTTATGGAGGATGGGCCCTGCTAAATTGCCCCTTAGTGTCCAAAGATGTGTAGGTTAACTGGATTGGCAATGCTAAATTGCCCTTAGTGTCCAAAGATATGCAAGTTAGGGGGGATTGCAATGGTAAGTTGCCCCCTCGTGTCCAAAGATGTATAGGTTAGGTGAATTAGCCATTGGAAATACCCTTTAGTGTCCAAAAATGAGCAGGGTAGGTGGATTGGACATGCTAATCTGACCCTTACTAACCATAGATGTGTAGGTTAGGTGAATTAGCTGCGGTAAAATGTATGGAAGTGCAGGGATAGGGCAGAAGGGAGGGCCTAGGTGGGATACTCTTTCGGTTGATTGGTTCAGACCCGATGGGCCAGATGGCCTCTTTCTACACATTAGGGATTCTATGGTTCTCTGATTCTTTAGCTTAACATCAGCTGAATTCAGCACCAGCAGCACACTGTCCCCAGTGCCTTTGTGTCAGTCCAGGAATGGGTGTGAGGGGGGAGGGCGTGCGCAGGTCTGGAGGAAGGGGGTCGATGGAAATCCAGCATTAGAACTGCCAAAGAAAGGGTTTTCTTTTAATATGGTGTGCTTGCTGCAGTACTTCACCATGCCAGTAGGGGTAAGTAGTGTTTCAGTGCAGTCAGAGGCTGGGGTGTGATCTGCTGGTTTACTCATGCTATCCCTATTTTCTGCCGTCAGTCAAACACGGAGAGGCAGAAGCAAACTGGAAATTCCAGATCAAAATCTCCAAGGAAACACCTGGTGCTACGTGACATTACTACAAATCAACAAAGCTCGCTGAGACCTCCTTTTGCACAATTTTCTCCTGTATTGTTGTTATTAACATCCTGCAGGGAAATGAAATACTGTTATTTGGCAAGAGCCAGTCTCCCCATCACCGGCTCCTCCCACAAGCAATGGGCCTTTTCTTTCAGAGGGTCAGAAGTAACCCAGAGACTCAGGTTAATGGTCTGGGGCCCCGGGTTCAAATCCCACCATGGCACATGGTGAAAGTTGAATTCAGTAAATATTAGGAATGAATGAAAAAGCATGAAACCATTGTCGATTGTTGGAAAAACCATTCATGACGCCAATGCCCTGTAGGGAAGGAAATCATGATGTGGAGATGCCGGCGTTGGACTGGACACAGTAAGAACTCGCACAACACCAAGTTAAAGTCCAACAGGTTTATTTGGCAGCACGAGCTTTCGGAGTCTCAGGCTCCTTCTTCAGGTGAGTGAAACCTGAAGAAGGAGCCTAAGACTCCGAAAGCTAGTGCTGCCAAATAAACCTGTTGGACTTTAACCTGGTGTTGTGAGACTTCTTACTGGGAAGGAAATCTGCCAGGTTCGAATATTCAAATATAAAGGTTCGAATATCACCACAGCAGATGATCAAATTCGAATTCAATAAAACAATCTGAAATTAAAAGTCGAAAGATGACTATGAAAACATTGTCAATGGTCGTTAAAACCCATCTGCTTCACTAATGCACATTATGAATGCTCCTTAGGGAAGGGAATCTGCTGTCTTTATCTGGTCTGGCAGCACAGTGGCAAAGCGTTTAACATAGCACCAGGGACTTGCGTTCCATTCCAGCTTTGGGTGACTGCCTGTGCTGAGTCTGCGTGTTCTCCCCATGTCTGCGTGAGTTTCCTCCGGGTGCTCCCACAATCCAAAGACATGCAGGTTAGGTGGATTGACTGTGCTAAATTGCCCCTTACTGTCCAAAGGTGTGCAGATTAGGAGTAATAGCAGACTAAATATGTGGGGTTATGGGTATAGGGCCAAGTTTTTTAAATATTTATATTTTTATACATTTTTTTATCTTAAGTTGCTCTGTCGGAGTGTCGGGGAAGACTTGATGGGCCGAATGGCCTGCTTCTGGACTGTAGGGATTCTATGATACGTGGGACTCCAGACCCACAGCAATGTGGTTGACTCTTAACTGCCCTCTGAAATGGCCTAGCAAGCCACTCAGTTGAAGGGATATGCGGGATGGGCAATAAATGTTGGCCCAGCTAGCGACACCCACATCCCATGAGTTAATTTAAAGAAAATGTACATTTCTGGAGTGCCTTTCATGATCTCAGCACTTTACAGCACTTTACAGCTAATGGGACTGTTGTCGCCATGGGTGATTGTCATGTGTGCTTCGTAACCTTTGGACCTGATGTTAAACTGAGCCCCTGCTTGCTCTCGCAAGTGGTTGTAATGAGCCCATGGCCACCAGGGCCCTGAAGTCCTAGCCAATCTCGCCGTGTGCAATTTGGCTACTGCGGTTTCTACTTCGAACAAGTGATGAGATTTTATTGGTTTTCTCGGGCTTTCGGGCACCCTTAACAGTTCCATGTTAATGGTTTTTCATTCACCTCTAGCTCCGTGCATCTCAATAGCTGGAGTTTGCCTGCTCTCGGGAATCCTGGACTGATCTAATGACTTTTACGTGGCCCACAATGTGAACCTCTTAGAATACGAGCTCCCAGATTAATGGCATGTTCAATCAGGGAGCCCTGCATGTGCACATACCGTGGAGTGTCAGGGCTACGAACACTCTGAGTTTATACTCTGTACAGTAAGAAGTCTCACAACACCAGGTTAAAGTCCAACAGGTTTATTTGGTAGCAAATACCATAAGCTTTCGGAGCAGAGCTCCTTCGTCAGATGGAGTGGATATCTGTTCTCAAACAGGGCACAGACACAGAAATCAAATTACAGAATACTGATTAGAATGCAAATCTCTACAGCCAGCCAGGTCTTAAATGTACAGACAATGTGGGTGGAGGGAGCATTCAACACAGGTTAAAGAGATGTGTATTGTCTCCAGACAGAACAGCCAGTGAGATTCTGCAAGTCCAGGAGCAAGCTGTGGGGGTTACTGATAATGTGACATAAATCCAACATCCCGGTTTAGGCCGTCCTCATGTGTGCGGAACTTGGCTATCAGTTTCTGCTCAGCGACTCTGCGCTGTCGTGTGTCGTGAAGGCCGCCTTGGAGAACTGATAGCCAAGTTCCGCAGAACACCTCTCCTGTGCAGTGAATATTGTTTTTAACTAATGCACCTGAAAGAGATAGTTATCCGTTAAGGGACTGGTTAAAATCTGGAGGCATTCATGTAAGTCGAGTTTCTATCAGAAAGACTGGTTTCTGGGCAGTAACACATATCATCATTTGGAGGCCAAATGGGGTTGAAATCCACTCATTCACTTGTGGTCCCCAATATCCCATTGACACACCTTCTATGAACTATAAATTTGAACATCTAGGATATCGCCAATGGAGGGGATCAGACTGCTTTTAGTGATAGTTTAGATTTAGTCCTTTAGGCCCATATACCTAAGACAGATAAGATTTTACCTGCGGACTTCTGAACATTGCCTTCGGCCTCAAATGGGGATCAGAAACCCAAACCAGCTGGAGGTTCAATCAATGTCATTGATCAAAAAGAGAGCCAATTAAAGGTCAGAGGGTAGGCTCGCTGTCCAATTCAAGATGGCAGGTGGATTCCTGATGGCGGAGAGGAGGCAGGTACTTGAGAGAAAGTATGCCCCAGGGTGTTGCCTGGGCTGGAACGTTTCAGCTACAAAGAGAGGTTGGTTAGGCTGGGGTTGCTTTCCTTAGAGCAGAGAAGGCCCTAGTAGAGGGGTCAATGACCAGGAGGCATAGGTTTCAGATAAGGCGCAGGAGATTTGAGTGAAGAATAAGAAAGCCAGGTCCATCATTATAAGAGTACTGCAGAGGGTGATGGGTTGGTGTCATAACCCTTCCAGAGCCCAGGTAGTTAGGAAACATCTTTAAGCATGCCTGGAGCTACTTTCCACTCCCCAACGCTCCCCACCTCCCCCCCCCGCCCCCATTCCCATGCACTGTTCTCCAACACCTGATGGTTGGGGTGGGTGGGGGGTGGGAGGGGTGGATTCTGAAGGTTGGCATGGAAAACTCCACAATTGAGTATTGACCGTGAGTGGCCTTTGAGTTGTGTGCCACAATGGCTACATCACGAGACTGATAGTGTGGAGAATGTCAGTTAAAATTCTACTGCGCTGGTTTTGGCATGCTGGGTTTTAAATAAGGAAGTTGGCCAATTTGCAGAAGTGGCAGAGAAACTTGTTGGTTTATCATTTCAAAATCAAAACCACACCTGTCTCTCTGACAAAATTTAAGGAAAATATTTCGCCGCCCTTAAATGGCTTCCGCCTAAATGTATGTGACCAGAATCTCAGACCAAAGTGACTGCTTTTTCACTGGCCTCGGAAGTAGGCTTGCTAGGCCTAAGTTGGCCTCCTCCTTGGTTGTAAATGACTCTCTGACTCCATCGGCTGGGAGATTACGTTGTCTTGCTGTTGAGTTTGTAGGCTGGGCTTGTGGGGGTGCTCACAAAATCTCGTGTGTGACCTTTCCACTACCTACTTACCCCTGAGCTGTCTGAAATTTTATGAGGGACAACAGAGGCAGTGGGTGGCCTGTCTATCCTTTGGCCTATTGAGGCTCTACAGTAGCCAATAAATGGCCACACAAGGCCCTCATCCCTCCCCTGTCACTATTTTACTCGCAGAGGAAGAGGGCTACATCATGGGGAACACCCAGAAGGTGTGTGGGCTGATGTAAGGCAAAGGAATGGGAGGGGGGGGCGGTGTGGGGGGGGGGGGGGGGTGCAGAATCCTCCTTTTCAGGACCTCCAGTGCCCACCGGTGACACTGCCCCCCCAAGGTCACACTTCCAGTTTTACCCCACAACACCCCCATCATGCCCTCTCAAAATCGGCCTTCCCCCCCCCCCCCTCCCACATCACCCCCTCAACCTGTCTGACAGCCTGACCCAGGCGATACCCCCGATTTGGGCTCCTGCTTTGTTCGGCCTGCCTGCAGTCCCAGCAGTGACCAGTACACTTGCATGGCGCTGCTGAGGCTATACGCGACCAGCAGCTCCTCCAAATGTGAGGCTTCCTGTTTGGATTGGGGCAGAAATCTCGCTTTCAAGCCATTAACACTGCTGCCAGCATGATGTTGATGAGGAGCAGCCATCAGTATGGTGGGTGGGCTTGCACTCAGCACAGTGGTTTAGTACTGCTGCCTCACAGTGCCAGGGTTCAATTCTGACCTGACGTGACAGTGTGGAGTTTGCACGTTCTCCCCGTGTCTCCGTGCGTTTCCTTCGGGTGTGTGGTGACCCACTGTAATTACATGTTATATGCCTGGACACACCCCTGCTGCGCCTGACCCGAGACTCCTCCTTTTCCACCTGATCGAGGTATAAAGGTAACGGTTCCTCCCCTCTGCCTCAGTCTGGGCCAGGCGAGCTACAAGGGTGTGTTCCAGTTCTTTGCGATTAAAAGCCTGTTGTTTTCACTCACTCGCTGGAGTCCTCGTGCATCAATTTTAATCGCAAAGAAAAAAAAACAAAACTCATAGGGTGGAGCAAATTTTGAAGCCCGATAAGTTAGACCTGGATCCTCAAGCTGTGGGAGCTGCCAACAGCTTCGATCACTGGCTGAAGTGCTTTGAAGCCTTCCTCGAAGCCTCCGCTGTCGTCCAGTCCGAAACAGACAAGCTGCACGTGCTCCACGCCCGGGTAAGCGACGTGGTATATTCCACCATCTGTGATGCTGAGACGTACAGGGATGCGCTAGAGCTCCTAAAGAGCCAGTATAGTAAACGGACGAACGAAGTCTACGCCAGACACCTTCTGGCTACTCGAAGACAACGGCCGGGAGAATCGAGTGCACAGTTTGTCTGCGAACTACGGGTACTCGGCAGGGCCTGTAATTGCAAGGCTGTATCCGCCGCGCAGTACACGGAGGACTTAATCCGCGATGCCTATGTTACGGGCATCGCGTCCAACTACATTCGGCAGCGACTGCTGGAGCAAGGTGGGCTGGACCTACCAAAAACAGTGACACTCGCTGAATCTTTAGAGGTGGCCTCCCGTAAGCTCGAGGCTTACGCACCTGACCACGTGGTTGCATCGTGGGCACCACGGCCGCTGCCACCCCCGTATCTAGGAGGGCCGCAGACGTACGCCACACCGCGCCTCACCAACGACTCAGCTGCTGTGGCTGTTGCAGGTCCGAAGTGTTATTTTTGCGGCCTGGGGAAGCACCCCCGACAACGCTGCCCGGCTAGGGAGGTGTTCTGCTCTGGGTGCAGGAAGAAGGGCCACTATGCTAAAGTCTGCAGGGCAAAGTCATCCTTGAAGCCAAACAGTGCCGCGTGCGACCCGAGGGAGCCGCCATTTTGGACGCCATCGGCCACGTGTGAGTCAAGGGAGCCGCCATTTTGGACGCCGGCAACTACGGTTGACCACCCTCCAGGATCCACGCTGTCTGTCACTAATGAGATTGTACTGTTCTAAATGCGCATACATCTTGTCTCTAAGAATCCTCTCCAACAACTTCCCTACCACGGACGTCAAGCTCACCGGCCTATAATTACCCGGGTTATCCCTGCTACCCTTCTTAAATAACGGTACCACATTCGCTATCCTCCAATCCTCAGGGACCTCACCTGTGTCCAATGAAGAGACAAAGATTTCCGTCAGAGGCCGAGCAATTACATCTCTTGTCTCCCTGAGCAGTCTAAGATAGATGCCATCAGGCCCTGGGGATTTGTCAGTTTTAATGTTACCTAAAAAACCTAACACTTCCTCCCTTGTAATGGAGATTCTGTCTAACGGGTCAACACTTCCATCTGAGACATTCCCAGTCAACAAGTCCCTCTCCTTTGTGAATACCAATGCAAAGTATTCATTTAGGATCTCCCCTAGTCCCTTGGGTTCTAAGCATAATTCCCCTCCTTTGTCCCTGAGAGGTCCGACTTTTTCCCTGACAACTCTTTTGTTCCTAACATATGAATAAAATGCCTTAGGATTTTCCTTAATCCTGTCTGCCAAGAACATTTCGTGGCCTCTTTTTTGCCCTTCTAACTCCCTGTTTGAGTTCTTTCCTACTCTCTCTATATTCCTCCAGAGCTGCATCTGTTTTCAGTTGCCTGGACCTAACGTACGCCTCTCTTTTCTTTGTGATCAGATCCTCAATTTCCCTGGTTATCCACGGCTCTCGAATCCTACCTTTCCTATCCTTCCTGTCCTGCAGCCTTATCAACTGTTCCTTAAAAGACTCCCACATGCCAGACGTGGACTTACCCCCGAACAGCCTCTCCCAATCAACAGCCACCAATTCCTGCCTAATCCGGCTATAGTTAGCCTTCCCCCAATTTAGCACCCTACCCTAAGGACAACACTCATCCTTGTCCATTACTATCCTAAAGTTAACAGAGTTAACAGTACTGAAGGAGTGCTGCACTGTCAGAGGGTCAGTGCTGAGGGAGTGCTGCACTGTCAGAGGGTCAGTACTGAGGCAGTACTGCACTGTCAGAGGCTTTTATGGCGTATAACCTGAGGGTCAGAGAGAGATCAGAAAGGTTGAGCTTGGGAAGTCCAAAGTGCGAGGAAGAAAAAGAGAGCTGATGGAGTCTGGTCGGTGAGAAATCATGTGTAACATGTGGGATTACCAACACCAAATCCACTCCAGGACCAGTGTGATTCTGAAATGGACATACATCCACCTTATAATCATTGGTGCAGAGTGCTAGAACTGCCTTCCTAATGGCCCTTTGCAAGCAGCTACACCATCTGCGCTGCTGCAGCACGATGGCACGGTGGTTAGCACTGCTGCCTCACAGCCCCAGGGACCCAGGTTCAATTTCCCCCTTGGCTCACTGACTGTATGGAGTTTGCGCATTCTCCCGTGTCTGTATGGGTTTCCTCCGGGTGCTCTGGTTTCCTCCCACAGTCCAAGGATGAGCAGGTTAGTTGGATTGGCCATGGGAAATTGACCTTTCATGCCCAAAGATGCGTAGGTTAGGTGGATTAGCCAGTGGGGTTACGGCGATGGGGTGGGGGATGGGGCTGAGTAAAATGCTTTGTCGGGAAGTCAGTGCAGACTTGGTGGGCTGAATGGCCTCCTTCTGTACTGTCGGGATTCTACAATTCTATGACTCCAATGCGGCTCACTACCATCTTCACAAGGGAAATCCACAGGTGGGCAATAAATACCAGCCTTGCCAGCGACGGATAGGGCAAGTAAATGAATTTTTTTTCTGAGATGCAATTGCATTGGGAGAGTTTGGGCAGGAGTGCGATTAGCTTCAAGGGGAGGGAGGGGGAGACGCAAGAGATATTTGTTCATCCTGAAATTCTGCCCCATCCTTCTGATTCACTTTGCAAATTGTGTGTACCTGGATGTCGGCTTCAGAAAGAGCATGCATTCATATCACGCTCATCGTGATCGAAGGACCTGTGAAAATATGTGGACGGACTGTATTTTCAAGCCTCATCTAAAGTTTAAAGTTTACTTATTAGTGTCACAAGTAGGCTTACATTAACACTGCAATGAAGTTAGTGAAAATCCCCTAGTCACTACACTCCGTTGCCTGTGTGGCTACAGTGAGGGAGAATTTAGCATGGCCAATGCATCTAACCAGCACGTCTTTCGGGCTGTGAGAGGAAACTGGAACACCCGGAGGAAACCCACGCAGACACGGGGAGAACATGCAAACTCTGCCCAAACAGTGACCTAAGCCAGGAATCAAACCCGGGTCCCTGGCTCTGTGAGGCAGCAGTGTTAACCACTGTGCCACCGTGCTGCCCTACTCAGTGGTAACCTAGGAAATGCAGTATCGAATTGGCGCAGAGCAAGATCCCACACTGAGCACCAGAATCATTTCCAGTCAGTTCGATTTCAGCGGTTGACAATGGGATAAATGTTGGCTCGGGGCAGGAGGGAGAATGGCCTTCTTGACTTTGTGATAATGCGTGGGGATCTTTCAGTTCCAGCAAAGTGGGTAGACGAGGTTGTGGTTCAATGCTTCGGCTGAAAGACAGGAACACAGCATGAGGTTTGCTGCGTAAACTCCCAAATGAGGAACAGTCAGTCAGACCAGGGTCGTGTGGGTTGGCAAGGGGGTGGGGGGGGGGGAGGTGGGGTGGTTGGTGGCATTACTTGTAACGGTGGAATCAGGTCACTGTCAGGGCAGCAGCTTGGAAGAGAGCAGAGGGCTAAAAATAAAGCACCAATCCACCACAAATTCCAACCAGAAATAGATGTCTGGTTGAAGGATCACAAAGGTGTAAATAACTCGGAAGCAAAGCTATTTTTCGGTTTTAGAAGGAAAGTGAAATAAAGTCGAGTTTGTGTTCAGATTGTTGGGAAGAGCCTATTGGCACTTAGAACCATCGAAAAGTGACAGCACAGAAGGAGGTCATTCACCCCAGCTTGTCCATCCCAGCCTGAGGACACCCAGGTGCCCTTTTTAATCCCACCTTCCTGCACCCAGCCCATAGCCCTAAGGTGCAGATCCAGGTACTTTTTGAAAGAGTTTAGGGTCTCTGCCTCCACCACCGACTCGGGCAGTGAATTCCAGACACCCACCACCCACTGCATAAAAAAAGTTCTTCCTCATGCCCCCTCTACACCTCCTGACACTTATCTTGAATCCATGTCCCCTGGTTCTAGAGTTCTCCACCAAGGGAAACAATCTTATCCTGTCCACTTTATCTCTTCCCCTCATAATTTTGTACACCGTTATCAAGTCACCCCCTCAACCTCCTTTGTTCCAAGGAAAATAATCTCAATTTATCCAATCTCTCCTCGTAGCTACACTTTTCCAGCCCTGGCGACATTCCTGTAAACCTCCTCTGCACTCTCTCCAGAGCAATTGCCATCTATCCTGTAATATGCTGACCTCCTGGAACTCATAGGGCAGGATTTTAAGCCCTTGCTCATCCCAAAACCGTCAAATCCCGGCCAAGGTCAACGGACCTTCCCATGCTCCGCCCCTCGCCCGTTCCGATTCCCATGGCAGGCGGGAATTCTGGCCATTTTCTGTTCGTTGGATCCACTGTGATTGAGGGAGCATGTTGATTGGCTGAACACAATTGGTCGGTTTAAAAAATAGAGAGAGATAAAGGGAGATGAGGGAAAAGAGAGAGACTAATAGAGCGAGAGAGAGATAGAGAGAGAGCAAGAAATGTTCTCTCAGTCTTCAAAACCGTCACTCACCCACACGAAAACAACTGCACTAAAAATCAGTGGAGCATTACCAACATTCAGAGTATTGTTAAGTGGGGTTGATGATTTAATCTGCTGGTGTGAACAGTTGGTACAATAGTCACTGCACACATTGGGGAGGAGATAAGCCTCATGCTTCCCACTTGCAGTGACATGTTCAGCATCTTGATAAACACTCCCTTTATAATAACACAAAATGAAGTAAGCTGAAGTCAGTCGGCAAATGGTTAGTTCTGGTGGAGAAAGAGTACAGAATAATTCATTCACACTGGTTCTCCAGATTAAACTGGATCTTTCCACATTTCAACCACACCGCTGCAGGGAATCAGATAATTATTTGCCAACTGCAAATATGAATATGCTTCTCCTGGAAGTGTTTGTGCAATATGTTTCGTGGCTGGTGCTTTGAAATTCAAGTAACTGAATTCTGAGAACAAATGTCGCCAGCAGTGCTGGGAAGACTAGGACGTGGGGAGGCCATTCAGTCCCTCTCGTCCTAAATTCCCAGTTGATCTCCAACATCCACCATCTTTAGTTCCGGATCTCCAATCCCACTTGTGCAAAGATGTGCTTCCTGACATCATCACATGAATGGCCTGGCCCTCTTTCTAAAGTCATGTGGCCTTCTTCTGCACTCTCAGAAAATAATTATCAGATCGCCATTCCTTCACTGTCACTGGGTTAAAATCCTGGAACTCCAATCCTAACAGCACTGTGGGTGTACTTACACACAGTAAGAAGTTTAACAACACCAGGTTAAAGTCCAACAGGTTTATTTGGTAGCAAAAGCCACACAAGCTTTCGGAGCTCTAAGCCCCTTCTTCAGGTGAGTGGGAATTCTGTTCACAAACAGAGCATATAAAGACACAGACTCAATTTACCTGAGGTGTACCTACACCTCAGGAACTGCAGCGGCTAAGAAGATGGCTCACCACCACCTCTTGAAGGGGCAATTGGGGATGGCAATAAATATTGGCCCTTGTCAATGACGCCCAGAACCCATAAACAAATGAAAATATATATATTGCTGTTTGTCCATTGTATTTCATTACGTAGCACTCTCTCTCACTCTCTGTACCTCTATCTCTGCCTCTATCACCATCTCTCTCTCTGTCTCTCTTCTCTGTCTCTCTTTCTGTCACTCGCTCACTCTGTCTCTCTCTCTCCAGCTCACTCCTCTCTGCCTCTTGTCACTCTCTCAGTCTCTCTCTCTGTCTCTCTCTCTCTCTCTGTGTCTTTCACTCTCTCTCTCTGTCTCTCTGTCTCTGTCTCTCTCTCCCTCTATCTGTCTGTCTGTCTTACACTTTCTCTGTTCCTCTCTTGTCACTCTCTTTCTGCCTCTCTTTCTCTTTGTTTCTGTCTCTCTTTCTCTGTCTCTCTCTCTCTCCCCCTGGAATGTGCCTTTGCAAAGAAGGTCTGGAGAGAGATGAGGTGGTTTTTGTCGAGGTTCATCCCGAGCAGCTCCGTGACGCGAGACTCTGTGCTCTACGGGCTGTTCCCAGGGACACTCAGACAAACATCAGCTGCTGCTGGAGGATCATCAACTCGGTGAAAGCGGGTCTTTGGTCTGTCCAAAACCTGTTGATCTTCCAGTGCAAGGAATTGTCCCCAACCGAGCATTGCAAACTGGCACATTCCACAGCCCGGGACTATGTGCTGAGGGACGCACTAAAGGTTGGGGCAGTCGCTGCAGAGACTCAATGGGGGAAGGTCACAGTCTGAGACCTTTCAGCCACAGTAAACTGAGGGGAGGGGTATTGTACAGAACCACCTTGGGCTATATGACTCACATTGAATGTACACAGTGAATATTACATGTATTACAGTTGTGTGGAAGAACTTCAGTGTGAAACATGATTTATGTAGATCATGCACAGCGTGGTGCGAAAATGGAAGAAGCTGCCAGAGAAAGTTGTTGAGGCAGGTACAATAGCAAGATTTAAAATGCATTTGGATAAGTACATGGATGGGAAAGGATTAGAGGGACGAGCTGGGAAGGCACCATGGATGGCATGCACCAGTTGGGCCGAAGGGCCTGTTTCCATGCTGTGTTGCTCTTTGACTCTATGTAGAAAACATAAGAACCTTTGCACCATTTGGAATGACCATTTTGAAATGTCTGTCATGTTTCTTTGATTGTATTGAAGCATCACAGAGTGTAACACGATGAACCTGAATATTATTGCACTTTCTGTGATGGACTTGTTGAAATGTTCTTTCAGATATTTTTACAAATAACGTATATTTTTGTCACAAAAGACAAAGTTTTGGACTAAGACATTCTTGGAGTGCTCTGAAAATGAGATAGGGCAGTGGAGCTATTAACTGCTCACCCATGGGGTAACACATCCTTCAACATCTGTACAGATGAGCATTGCCAGGTGGACTTTTCAACCAAATCAAAAGTTAAGCAACATCAGCCTCTGCACTTCATAGAATCATAGAATCCCTACAGGAGGCCATTCAGCCCATCGAGTCAGCACAGACCACAGTCCCACCCAGGCCCTATTCCCGTAACCCCGCATATTTACCCTGCTAATTCCCTAGCACTCGGGTCAATTTAGCATGGCCAATCAACCTAACCTGAACATCTTTGGACTGTCGGAGGAAACCAGAGCACCCGGAGGAAACCCACGCAGACATGGGGAGAAAGTGCAAACTCCACACAGAGAGTGACCCGAGGCTGGAATGTAACCCGGGTCCCTAGCACTGAGAGGCAGCATAACCACTCTGCCACTATGCCGCCCCACGGTCCTTCGAACTAACTGCAGTGTGACCATTCCTCTTTGAAATGTTGGTGTTCGACAGTGAGGCTGATTCAAGCACTGTGTTTACTTTACAGAAATTACCCATTGATTTGTGACTCCAGACCCCAGTTTCACCGGCCCGTGAGACCCAGGCAACACAGATTTCTATCTGAGTTTCTGGTTCCAATCACACTTGTTTCTGCTTGGGTTTTGTGCACTCAGCTTCTCCCCACTTCCCCGTTCTCCCCCCCAGAATGGACAGGCTGTCTACTTAACAGGAGACGCATTAACCTGCAGTATTGTGTGCAGTTTTGGTGTCCTTATCTGGGGAAGGATGTCCTTGCTATGGAGGGAGTGCAGCAAAGGTTTACCAAGCTGATTCCTTGGATGACAGGTCTGACATATGTAGAGAGACCAGGTCGTTTAGGATTATATTTAGTGGAGTTTAAAAGGGTGACAGGGGATCCCAAGGAAACTTATAACATTCCAACAGGTTCAGACAGGGTAGATTCAGAAAGAATGGTTGGGGGAGTCCAGAACTAGGGGTCATAGTTTGAGAATAAGGAGGTAAACCTTTTAGAACTGAGATGAGGAGAAATTTCTTCACCCAGAAGGTGGTGAATGTGTGGAATTCACTCCCACAGAAAGTAGTTAACGCCAAAACGTTGTGTGATTTCAAGAAGAAATTAGATAAAGCTCTTGGGGCTAAAGGGATCAAGGGATATGGGGGGGAAGGGGAAATCAGGATATTGAATTCAATGATCAGCCATGATCAAAATGAATGGCGGAGCAGGCTCGAAGGGCCGAATGGCCTCCTCCTACTTCTATTTTCTGTGTTTCCATTTTTCGATGATATATTAGGACAGGAGGTGACCAGTCGGCTCCCCAGATTGTTCTGCCAAGCAATGTTCTGCCAAGCTGCATCCTCGCTCCATCTACCCGCCTTGGTTTGGTCGCTGGGGAGGTGCCGGGGATATTGATGAAAGGGCGAGATTTCCCCCGTTGCGAACTCCAACAACCTCACATGCCTTTTGTTGATTGTGCGAAAGATTGTTTTTGATGAAATTCTCAAGTTGCACTAGAACAGAAAAAGATGTTTGTGAAATTTAGACCCTCATGGGACTCCCTCTTTTAGTGATGAATTGAAAATTCTGAAGGGTTGCTGCTTTAAATAAGAGGAAGCATCCTGTTTATTACAGATGTTATATTGTTCACTGCACAAAGATCAGATAGCACTGGGCGCCTTCGGTGAATTTGCTTCACATCTCACTGCCAGCTGCTGAAATTAATGAGACCATCTCACGTCCAATTTTACTTCACATCAAGGTATACGTTCTTGTTTTATTTATTGGAACATAGGATTTGGGTGTCATTGACTAGACCAGCAGTTATTGCCCATCCCTAATTGCCCCTTGAGAAGGTGGTGGTGAGCTGCCTTCTCCAACTGCTGCAGTCCCTGAGGTGTAGGTGCACCCACAGTGCTGAGAGGATTTTGACCCAACGTCAGTGAAGGAACGGTCGATATATTTCCAAGTCAGGATGCTGAGTGACTTGGAGGGGAACTTCCAGGTTGTGGTGTTCCCAGATATCAGCTGCTCTTGTCCTTCTAGATGGCAGTGGCCATGGGCTTAGAAGGTGCTGCCTGAGGAGCCTTGCTGAGTTCCTGAAGTGCATCTTGTAGATGGTACACACAGCTGCCATTGTGCATCAGTTGTGTAGGGAGTGAATCCTGAGGCTGGTGATTGGGGTCCAGATCAAGTGAGGTCGATTTATCCTGGATGGTGTCAAGCTTTTTGAGTGTTGCTGGAGTTGCACTCATCCAGGCAAGGAGAGAGAATTCCATCACACTCCTAACTTGTGTCTTGTAGATGGTGGACAGGCTTTGAAAAGTCAGGAGGTGAGTTACCGCAGAATTCCTAGCCTCCGATCTGCTCTTGTATCACAATATTTATACGGTTGGTTCAATTAAGTTTCTGGTCAATGGTAATTTTCAGGATGTTGACGGTGGGGGAATTCAGTGAGGGTAATGACTTCGAACGTCAATAGAAGATGGTTAGATTCTCTCTTGGAGATGCTCACTCTCCCAGACTTGTTGTATGTGAATGTTAATTGCCACTTATCAGCCCAAGCCTGAATGTGGTCTAAGTTTTGCTGCAAGTAGCCAGATGCTGCTTCATTTTCTGAGAGGTTGTGAATGGCGCTGAACATTTATCATCAGCAAATATCTCTGTTTCTGATCTTATGATGGAGGGAAGATCATTGATGAAGCAGCTGAAGGTGGTTGGGCCTAGGACATTACTTTCTGAGGGATTTCAATTTCTATGCCTGCCTGAGGTTGTGGAAGAGGCAGCAAGTTGCCACAGTTTGTGAGACAACAGTGAACTGTTGGGAGATAGACACATCTACCCAGAAGGTTTCCCATTGGCATACTTGTAACCTACTTATTTCAATTCAGATGCAGGTATGAGTATTTTGCAGTAACTCTCCACTATGGTTTTCAATGATCTTACATGTTGTATGGACAATGTATATAAAAACAAGTAAGTGGGAGATAATTTTAACTTTATTCGCAGCTTGGGGAATGATCTGGATGGCACAGTATTGATTTAACCCCTTTCCTGATTTTACACTGTACTGAACACAGCAGAGCTCAAAATTGATTTGGTTTGATTTATTATTGTCATATGCCATGGGATATAGTGAAAAGTATTGTTTCTTATGCACTATACAGACAAAACGTACCGTTCATAGAGTACATGGGGGAAAAGGAAAAGGATAGGATGCAGGATATAGTGTTACAGTCATAGCTAGGGTGTAGAGAAAGATCAGCTTAACATATGATAGGACCATTCAAAGGTCTGATGATAGCAGGGAAGAAGCTGCTCTTGAGTCGATTGGTACGTGTTTTCAGACTTTTGTATCTTTTTCCCAGTGAAAGAAGGTGGAAGAGAGTATGTCTGGGGTGCGTGGGGTCCTTGATTATGCTGGCTGCTTTACCAAGGCAGCAGGAAGTGTAGACAGAGTCAATTGGTTGGAGGCTGGTTTGAGTGATGGACTGGGCTACGTTCACAACCCTTTGTGGTTTCTTGTGGTCTTGTTCAGAGCAGGAGCCTTACAAAGCTGCCCTGGAATAAATTTGCTTTTTACTGAATCCTGTGACATTCCCTCACAGTGGGTGCAGTTAACAGTGTCTCTGTTATATTAAGTTTTCTCATGACTTTAACGAGACTCATGTATGGAATTAAATTGTGCAGTTTGATGAAGGAGCCTCAGGAGTAACATTGGGAGGCTGACAGGGAAAGCTGAAAAGAATCCTTTCACTTGGTGGGTTAGTAACACATGGAATGCTACCCTAGAAGTGGCTATTGAGTGAAGACTACAACCGTTAAAACAGAATTCAATACCTACCTGAAGATGGAGATTACGATGGGAATAGTCTATTCCCATCACAGTTGACGCTCACTTTCGTAATGACCTGCAGAAGGACATAGACATGCTGGTGGATTGGACAAGTGGCGGTAAAAGTTTATTTATTAGTCACAGATAGGCTTACATTAACACTGCAATTAAGTTACTGTGAAAATCCCCCAGTTGCCACACTCCAGCGTCTGTTCGGGTACACTGAGGGAGAATTTAGCATGGTCAATTCACCTAACCAGCACATCTTTGTTCACGGGAGGAAACCAGTGAACACTGCTGCCTCACAGCACCAGGGTCCCAGGTTCAATTTAAGCCTTAGGTGGCTGTCTGTGTGGAGTTTGCACGTTTTCCCCCTGTCTGCGTGGGTTTTCTCTGGGTGTTCTGGTTTCCTCAGGTGGATTGGCCATGCTAATTGCCCTTTAGTGTCCAAGGATGTGTAGGTTAGGTGGATTAGCCATGGTAAATGGATAGGATTATTGAGAAAGGGTGGGGGAGAGAGAGTCTAGGTAAGATACTCTGTCAGAGAGTCGGTGCAGACTTGATGGGCCGAATGGCCTCCTTATGCATTGTAGGGAGTCTGAGAGTGCTAACTAGCCCTAGGCAATTGCCCTGCACTGGGACCCATCCAAAAAGGTGACTTTAATCACTGACTTTGATGGATCTGCCAGGGTTACACCAATTGTTATTCCAAAAAAGTCAGAAGGATTAGAATCGCTTCTCACTTCTTTAAGGGGAAGGTAAAGTCGCCATAGTCCCAGATGACCAGAGGCTGAACTTCCCTATGAGGGGCAGGGCTGACTGGTGGTGATTTAACCTGAAGATCACCACACCTCAGGCAAGGGGTAAGTTTGAGAATGAACCTTCATGAATAACCTCAGCCAGTTTGGGAATTGAACCCACGCTTTTGGCGTCGCTCCGCATCATGGACCAGTTGTCCAGCCAACTGAGCTAACCGGCTCCAGACTACTGTCACACCCAGACTGATGCTGTCATGGGACTCCCCCATACCTCCGAGTACACCGCCCACACACCCACAATTTTCCCCACCATTCCCATCCTCCAAGGATTCCCGCCCACTACGAGCCTTGAGCTCTGACCCCCAACTTCCGACACCCCATCCCTCCCCGCCTGACCCCGCCCCCCAGCCTTCCCCACTACTTCCCCTGCCCCTCCCCCAACCTCCTCCGTCCCCACACCCCACAACCATCCAGTGCAGCTGCCAGTGATGGAGCGATTAAAATTACCCTTTATTCTTAAGTCTGCCTCATCTGTTCTAATACAACCGATTTTAGCTATAATATTTCCTGACCCAGGGAAGGGAAAGGTTCTTCTTTGGACTAAGTGCTGGAAAAATAGGATTAGGATTGACAGATGCTTGATGGCCAGCGCAGATACGATGGACCAAAGTGTCTCTTTGTGTAAAACTCCATGTCTCTAGGTCACTGCATTGCGAGGGTGTCGAGATGTATATGACTTTTTGACCTGAACGTTATGCAGGAATGTGAGGTCAGTCGGTGCTGTTCTGCACAGAGCGGTGGGTTACTGCCAGGGCTTTGTTCTACTCAAATCACTTCCTGTTAGAGTGCCTGTTTCCCTCATTAGCGGGAGTTGTTTAAAGTTTGGATTGGCTTTGTTTATGGAAGTTAAACAGAGTTGCAAAGAAGACATTCATGCCTGTTTTTTCCATGTTCTCTTGCGTATCAGCAGGAAAGGCCTTGCCCTCACTTATCTTTGTCAGTTGGTAATTTGTTTTCTGTTCTTAATACTGTTGGAGCTAAAGAACAAATTAGATTGTTTTGTTCCGATATCAAGTGTTTTTTTTCTAACCTTCGTTCTTCTGCCGCTCTCTCCCCAAGGTGCTGGCCTTTGTTGGAGTGCTGGTCTCTCAATAATAGTCTCTCTCAAATACCTCACCCGATCAGACACTCTACAGTAGAAAGTGGCTGACATCGGGTGACCACAGGCCCCCAGCCCCACCCAATTGAGCCTGGTCCCATCGTCACATGATATCCACCCTCCAACCACAGTTACAGAATAAGTGATCAGGGTGGCTCAGTGGTTAGCACTGCTGCCTCACAGCGCCAGGGACCCGGATTCAATTCCGGCCTCGGGTCACTGTTTGTGTGCACATTCTCCCAGTGTCTGCGTGGGTTTCCCCCGGGTGCTCTGGTTTCCTCCCACAGTCCAAAGATGTGCACGTTCAGTGGATTAGCCATGCTAAATGACCTTCAGTGTTCAAAGATGTGATGGGCCGAATGGCATCCTTCTGCACTGTAGGGATTCTATGATTTTATGACCAAGGTTTTCGTCATCTGACCTCCTGTCTGATGATACTCCTGCAAAAAGCCCCAAGGTGTCTCAGCACACTTCAACGTGCTCTGTAAAAACAACTTGTTGATACTGATTGTGTCTGGAAATAATGAGGGCTGCAGGTATGTTCAGGAAGACATGTTTATCTTATCCATGTGTGACTAGAACTGCCAGCATTTTGGGGGCACTACCAGTGTATTCCCCCAACTACAGGCCCCTCAGCCCCCATGACGCCCCAGTCACCTCAGTCCTATTATTAACTGGAGTGAATCAACTACATTGCATAATATCAGAAGGAATCCTGTCCGCCCACTGCATGCTATTGCACTTAACATATTCACTGGATGATAGCAGCAACAATAACAGGAAGACAGCAAGTAATGTATAATGCCTTTGAAGTGGCGAAACGTGACATTGGCCACATGCAGAAACATTCGGGTTGGTGACTAAGTGTTTGGAGTCAGTAACAGGAATAGGGTAAGGGTGTGCAGAGTGTGTCAGAAGCAGCAGGTAAAGGAGGAATGAGTGGGGAGGGGGACAAAGCTAGAATGGGCCTGGGTGCTGGCACAGATTTGGGGGAATAAACTGATGGAGAAAGAAGTCTACATTTTCCTCCAATGCGAATGGAGGAATTTTTGTTTTTCCACATCCTAGTGGAGACGAGAATTCTAAGGTTCCAGCATAAAAGCAAAATGCAGTCAACATGGAAATCTGAAATAAAAACAGCAATAAAAAAATGCTAGAAATGCGTTGAAACTACCAATGCCTGTTTATCAATCCCTCCATAGCTTTGTCCACCAATCCCCACCTCTGTACCTTCCTCCAGCCCGTACAACACTCCCTATCTCTGTCACCTCCTCCAGGCCCTATAACATTCCCTACCTCTATAACCTCCTCCAGCCCCTACAACACTCCCTATCTTTGTAACCTCCTCCAGCCCCGATAACACTCCCTATCTTTGTAACCTCCTCCAGCCCCGATAACACTCCCTATCTCAATAACCTCCTCCAGCCCCGATAACACTCCCTATCTCAATAACCTCCTCCAGCCCCCACAACCCTCTCTATCTTTGTAACCTCCTCCATCCGCTCAAACACTCCCTATCTCTGTAACTTCCTCCAGCCCCTACAACCCTTCCTATCTCTGTAACCTCCTCCTGCCCCTACAAACATCCCTATCTCAAACCTTCTCCAGCCTGTATAATCCACCCTATCTCTGTAACCTCCTCCAGCCCCTACAACCCTCTCTATCTTTGTAACCTCATCCAGTCCTGACAACTTTCCCTATCTCTGCAACTTCCTCCAGCCCCCTACAAGCTTTTCTATCTCTATAATCTCCTCCATTCCATACAACCTGCCCTATATCTGTAACCTCCTCCAGACCTTACAACTGCCCCAAGCTCTGTCACCCTCCCGAGCCCTAATCCTCCATCCTTCCCAATCTTTGCAGCCTCTAACTCCACAACTTGCTGCGATCTCTGTGCTCCACAATGCCAGGCCTCTTGCACGTGCCCGACCTCTCGCCTAATTCAATCACTCAACCATTCACCACCGCACTTTCCATTGCTGCGGCCCTAAGCTCAGGAATTCCATCTTTGACCATCCTGCCTTCTCTCTCGCCTTTAAAATGCTCATTAAAACCTAGCTCTTTGAACAAGCTAATGCTTACCTGTTCCAATGTCATCTTACATGTCCCAATGACAATTGTTTGGTGATGTGTATGGTTGTCAAATGCTTTGGGGGTCCTACAACTTTAAATGCGCTGCAGAAATGCATGTTGTCAGCTCCAAATTGTGAGGCTGATCCCCGATACAACACACAATGCATTTCTCTGAAAGAGACCAATGGCAAAACCCTGGGAAACAAGTCCCCAACTTAAAAGTAAAGTAAAGTTTATTTATTAGTCACAAGTAAGGCTTACATTAACACTGCAATGAAGTTACTGTGAAAATCCCCGAGTCATCACACTCCAGCGCCTGTTCAGGTACACAGAGGGAGAATCCACCTAACCAGCGTGTCTTTCGGACTGTGGGAGGAAACCAGAGCACCCAGAGGAAACCCACGCAGATACAGGGAGAATGTGCAGACTCCGCGCAGACAGTGACCCAAGCCAGGGGTCAAACCCGGGTCTCTGGCGCTGTGAAGCAGCAGTGCTAACCACTGTGCCACTGTGCCACCCCTTCATTCTTCACGAACTTCATTCGTGCCTGGACATCCAACAGAGGGAGCACATCGTAAGTACAAGATCAATCAATTGGAACACTCTTAGAGCACAGCAGGTAAGTCTGGAGAGAGGAAATCACAGACTCCCTACTGTGCAGAAAGAGGCCATTCAGCCCATCAAAATAACATTGACCTGTACCCTGTTTTATCCTATAATCCCACATATTTACCCCAATAATTCACTTAATGTATACATCTTTGGACACTAAGGGGCAATTTAGCATGGCCAATCAACCTAACCTGCACATCTTTGGAGTGTGAGAGGAATCCGGAGCATTCAGAGGAAGCCGATGCAGACAAGGGGAGAATGTGCAAACTCCACAGTGACAGTGACCCAAGGTCAGAATTGAACCCGGGCCCCTGGAGCTGTGAGGCAGCACTGTACCACCATGCCGGTGCGGAAATGGTGCATGCATATGTGTCTGTGTCTGCATACACATGCGTGTGTGTGTGTGTATGTTTGGGGCATTGATCGTGTGTGTTTGGGGCATTGAGTATGTGTGTGGTGGGGCATTGGTCCTGTGTTTTTTTATTCATTTTACAGGATGTAGGCTTCGCTGGCTGGGCGACTACTTATTGCCCATCCCCAACTGCCCTCCATTTCAGAGGGCATTTGAGAGTCAACCATATTGCTGTGGATCTGAAGTCACACGTAGGCCAGACCAGGTAAGAATGGCAGATATCCTTCCCAGAAGGACGTCAGTGAACCAGATGGGTTTTTCCAACAATTGACAATAGATTCATGGTCATCATTAGACTTTTCATTCCAATTTTTGTTGAATTCAAATTTCACCATCTGCCATGGTGGGATTCGAATCCGGGTTCCGAGAGTATTACACTGGGTCCCAGGATTACCAGCAATCCTGGATTACTAGTCCAGTGACAATACCACTACGCCACCGCCTCCCCATGTGTGTGTACGTGCATGTTATTGGTCAGTGTGTATGTGTGTGTGGGATTTTAGTCATGTGTGTGTGTGTGTGTGTGGGGGAGGGGGGGGCATATGTTGTGTGTGTGTGTGTGTGTTTGTGCGTGTGTGTGTGTTTGGTGAGTTGGTCATGATAGGGCATGCAGGTTGTGGCCATCACTGATCCCTCGCTGTAATGCAGAGAAGTGAAACACTATTTTCTGGTGCAGCCTGCAATGTTACTTTGAAAACCCAATGGTTTTGCTGCCGTGTACCTAAGTGAACTGGCTCTGCACAGAACCTGTTGCAGAAAGAAGCTTTTTTTGAACCTCCCGTTGGCATGAGGATTCGACCACTCTCCTGCCATTTTTGCTCACTATTTTACCTTGTGTCCCTCTGGTTGCCAATCCTTCTGCTAGAATCATAGAAAGAATCATAGAAACCCTACAGCACAGAAAGAGGCCATTCGGCCCATCGAGTCTGCACCGACCACAATCCCACCCAGGCCCTACATTTTACCCACTAATCCCTCCAACCTACGCATCTCAGGACACTAAGGGCAATTTTAGCATGGCCAATCAACCTAACCCGCACATCTTTGGACTGTGGGAGGAAACCGGAGCACCCGGAGGAAACCCACGCAGACACGAGGAGAATGTGCAAACTCCACACAGACAGTGACCCAAGCCGGGAATCGAACCCAGGTCCCTGGAGCTGTGAAGCAGCAGTGCTAACCACTGTGCTACCGTGTTGCAAACAGATGTCCTTTTATTATTCTTTCATGGGACGTGGGTGTCACTGGCAATGCCGGCATATGTCACCCACCGCTAATTGCCTCCTTTGAGCTGAGTGGCTTTTGCCATTTTGGAAGGCAGTTAAATATCATTCACATTGCTGTGTGTCTGGAGTCACATGTAGGCCAGACCAGGCAAGGATGGCAGATTTCCTTCCCGAAACGACATTCGTGAACAAGGTAATACAATTAGTTCCAGTTTCATGGGCATTGTTATTGAGTCCAGCCTTATATTATTAATTGAATTTAAAATCCACCATTCTGCCATAGTTGGAATTGAACCTGCGTTTCTCGAGCATTAGCTTGGGTCTCTGGGTTGCTAGTACAGTGATGTGGAGATGCAGGTGTTGGACTGGGGTAAGCACAGTAAGAAGTCTCACAACACCAGGTTAAAGTCCAACAGGTTTATTTGGTAGCACAAGCTTTCGGAGTGTTCTTCCCTCTTCAGGTGAGTGAAGAGTTGTGTTCACAAACAGGGCATACATAGACACAGACTCAATTTACAAGATAATGGTTGGAATGCGAGTCTTTACAGGTAATCAAGTCTTTACAGGTACAGACAATGTGAGTGGCCTCTTTTATATGAGTGGAGAGAGGGTTAAGCACAGGTTAAAGAGGTGTGAATTGTTTCCAGCCAGGACAGTCAGTGAGATTTTGTAAGTCTAGGCAAGTCGTGGGGGTTACAGATAGTGTGACATGAACCCAATATCCTAGTTGAGGCCGTTCTCATGTGTGCGGAACTTGGCTATCAGTTTTTCTTCAGCGATTCTGCGTTGTCGTGTGTTGTGAAGGCCACCTAGGAGAACGCTTACCCAAAGATCAAAAGCTGAATGCCCGTGACTGCTGAAGTCACAGGAAGAGAACACTCCTACCTAGTGATTGTCAAGCAGTGTTCATTCATCCATTGTCATAGCGTCTGCATGGTCTCGCCAATGTACCATGCCCCGGGACATCCTTTCCTGCGGCGTATCAGGTAGACAACGTTGGCCCCACCACACACATACTCAATGCAAGAGTTGCAAGAGTATGTACCGTGTGCCTAGTGGATGGTGTTCTCACATGAGATGATGGCATCCATTTTGATGATCTGGCACGTCTTGCAGAGGTTGCTGTGGCAGGGTTGTGTGGTGTCGTAGTCACTTCTCCTGAAGGCTGGGTAGTTTGCTGCGGACAATGGTCTGTTTGAGGTTGTGTGGTTGTTTGAAGGCAAGAAGTGGGGGTATGGGGATGGCCTTGTGAGATGTTCGTCTTCATCGATGACATGTTGAAGGCTCCGGAGAAGATGTCATAGCTTCTCCGCTCTGGGGAAGTACTGGATGATGAAAGGTACTCTGTCCGCCGTGTCCCACGTTTGTCTTCTGAGGAGGTTTGTGCGGTTTTTTAAATCAATGAGTCAAGCGCCATATCCTGTTTATATGAGGGCGTCTTTCAGCGTCTGTAGGTGTCTGTGGCGATCCTCCTCATCTGAGCAGATCCTGTGTATATGGAGAGCTTGTCCAGAGGGGATGGCTTCTGTGCTTTTGTATTCATAATGCTAAAGTGCATAATGCTAAAGTGCAAAAGTCATAATGCTAAAGTGCAAAGGGACTTGGGAGTCCTAGTCCAGGATTCTCTAAAGGTAAACTTGCAGGTTGAGTCCGTAATTAAGAAAGCAAATGTAATGTTGTCATTTATCTCAAGAGGCTTGGAATACAAAAGCAGGGATGTACTTCTGAGGCTTTATAAAGCACTGGTTAGGCCCCATTTGGAGTACTGTGAGCAATTTTGGGCCCCACACCTCAGGAAGGACATACTGGCACTGGAGCGGGTCCAGCGGAGATTCACACGGATGATCCCAGGAATGGTAGGCCTGACATACGATGAACGTCTGAGGATCGTGAGACTATATTCATTGGAGTTTAGGAGGTTGAGGGGAGATCTGATAGAAACTTACAAGATAATGAACGGCTTAGATAGGATGGACGTAGGGAAGTTGTTTCCATTAACAGGGGAGACTAGGACGCGGGGGCACAGCCTTAGAATAAAAGGGAGTCACTTTAGAACAGAGATGAGGAGAAATTTCTTCTGCCAGAGAGTGGTGGGTCTGTGGAATTCATTGCCACAGAGGGCTGTGGAGGCCGAGACGTTGAGCGTCTTCAAGACAGAAATTGATAAATTCTTGATTTCTCGAGGAATTAAGGGCTATGGGGAGAGAGCGGGTAAATGGAGTTGAAATCAACCATGATTGAATGGTGGAGTGGACTCGATGGGCCGAATGGCCTTACTTCCGCTCCTATGTCTTATGGTCTTATGGTATTCCAAGCCTCTTGAGATAAATGACAACATTACATTTGCTTTCTTAATTACGGACTCAACCTGCAAGTTTACCTTTAGAGAATCCTGGACTAGGACTCCCAAGTCCCTTTGCTACTTTAGCATTATGAATTTTGTCACCGTTTAGAAAATAGTCCATGCCTCTATTCTTTTTTCCAAAGTGCAAGACCTCGCACTTGCCCACGTTGAATTTCATCAGCCACTTCTTGGACCACTCTCCTAAACTGTCTAAATCTTTCTGCAGCCTCCCCACCTCCTCAATACTACCTGCCCCTCCACCTATCTTTGTATCATCGGCAAACTTGGCCAGAATGCTCCCAGTCCCGTCATCTAGATCGTTAATATATAAAGAGAACAGCTGTGGCCCCAACACTGAACCCTGCGGGACACCACTTGTCACCGGTTGCCATTCTGAGAAAGAACCTTTTATCCCAACTCTCTGCCTTCTGTCTGACAGCCAATCGTCAATCCATGTTAGTACCTTGCCTCGAATACTTTCATTCTAGTCTCCCCAACAAGAGGAAATGTCCTTTCTGTATTCACCCAATCAAATCTCCTCGGAATCTTCGATGTGTCACTAAGATCACCCTTCATTCTTCTAAACTCCAGTAGGCTCAACCTGTTCAATCTTTCCTCTTAAGATAAAGCCTTCATTCCAGGGGCGAGTCACGTGAACATCCTCTGAACTGCTTCTAATGCAATTATATCCTTTTTCAAGTAAAGAGACCAAAATCATACGCAATACTCTCGATGTAGCCTCACCACAGGCACAGTAATGGTAGAAAAAACTTCCCTACTTTAATATTCCCATCCCCCTCACAACAAACATTTCATTTGCCTTCCCATTTCAGCAGACTAAGGTTTTCGTCATTCATGTACCAGCTGCACAGACAGACACTCAATAGGAGGATATGAGTTTGTACTGTGCTGGATCGGTGGAGAGGATTTTGGAATCATAGAATCCCTACAATTCAGAAGGAGGCCATTTAGCCCATCGAACCTGCACTGACAACCATAAGACCATAAGACCATAAGACATAGGAGCGGAAGTAAGGCCATTCGGCCCATCGAGTCCACTCCACCATTCAATCATGGTTGATTTCAACTCCATTTACCCGCTCTCTCCCCATAGCCCTTAATTCCTCGAGAAATCAAGAATTTATCAATTTCTGTCTTGAAGACGCTCAACGTCTCGGCCTCCACAGCCCTCTGTGGCAATGAATTCCACAGACCCACCACTCTCTGGCTGAAGAAATTTACATAAGAACATAAGAACATAAGAAATAGGAGCAGGAGTAGGCCATCTAGCCCCTCGAGCCTGCCCCGCCATTCAATAAGATCATGGCTGATCTGACGTGGATCAGTACCACTTACCCGCCTGATCCCCATAACCCTTATTTCCCTTACCGCTCAGGAATCCATCCATCCGCGCTTTAAACATATTCAGCGAGGTAGCCTCCACCACCTCAGTGGGCAGAGAATTCCAGAGATTCACCACCCTCTGGGAGAAGAAGTTCCTCCTCAACTCTGTCTTAAACTGACCCCCCTTTATTTTGAGGCTGTGTCCTCTAGTTTTAACTTCCTTACTAAGTGGAAAGAATCTCTCCGCCTCCACCCTATCCAGCCCCCGCATTATCTTATAAGTCTCCATAAGATCCCCCCTCATCCTTCTAAACTCCAACGAGTACAAACCCAATCTCCTCAGCCTCTCCTCATAATCCAAACCCCTCATCTCCGGTATCAACCTGGTGAACCTTCTCTGCACTCCCTCCAACGCCAATATATCCTTCCTCATATAAGGGGACCAATACTGCACACAGTATTCCAGCTGCGGCCTCACCAATGCCCTGTACAGGTGCATCAAGACATCCCTGCTTTTATATTGTATCCCCCTCGCAATATATTTCTCCTCATCTCTGTTCTAAAGTGACTCCCTTTTATTCTAAGGCTATGCCCCCGCGTCCTAGTCTCCCCTGTTAATGAAAACAACTTCCCTACGTCCATCCTATCTAAGCCGTTCATTATCTTGTAAGTTTCTATCAGATCTCCCCTCAACCTCCTAAACTCCAACGAATACAATCCCACGATCCTCAGACGTTCATCGTATGTCAGGCCTACCATTCCTGGGATCATCCGTGTGAATCTCCGCTGGACCCGCTCCAGTGCCAGTATGTCCTTCCTGAGGTGTGGGGCCCAAAATTGCTCACAGTACTCCAAATGGGGCCTAACTGCTTGCTTGCCAGTGCCTTAACCTTCACACCCATCTCATTAGCAGTGAGGGCGTCAAGACTCAGCTGCTTATACAATGCAAGTTATAATCCCACCCAGGCCCTATCGTTATAACCCTACATATTTACCCACTCAGCCCCCTGACACTAAGGGGCAATTTACCAGTCATTGCTAACCCGCACATCTTTGGACGGTGGAAGAAACTTGAGCACCCGGAGGAAACCCACACAGATATGGTGGGGACATGCAATATCCACACAGACAATGACCCAAGCCGGGAAACCAACCTCGGGTCACTATCTGGCACTATGAAACAGCAGTACTAACCATTGTGCCGCCATGGTTTGATTTTGTGCTGCATCAGTGGGGGATATGAGATTGATTCCTACTGGGTCAGTGGAGGGGGGATATGAGTTTGATTGGCACTGGGTGAGTGGGGGGATATGAGTTTGATTTGTGCTGGTTCGGTGAGGATATGAGTTTGAGTTTGATTCCTGCTGGGACTATGGGGGGTGGGGGGACGGGGGGGGGGGGGGGGGGTGAAATGAGTTTGATTTGTGCTGGGTTAATGTGAGGGCATGTTTGATTTCTGCAGGACTATCAGCTGAAGTTTCCAGCAAATATTCCTTTCACCACAACAAGGAGAAAAGCTCTTTCCAAACCCTTATTTGGCTGACAATGCCGGAACAATAGTGTTTGTAACATTTATGTTGAAATCCCAGTTTACCTGTCTGAGCAGCTATGTCCTGTCAATGTTATTTCATGATGTGGAGATGCCGGCGTTGGACTGGGGTAAACACAGTAAGAAGTTTAACAACACCAGGTTAAAGTCCAACAGGTTTATTTGGTAGCAAAAGCCACACAAGCTTTCGAGGCTCTGAGCCCCTTCTGAAGAAGGGGCTCAGAGCCTCGAAAGCTTGTGTGGCTTTTGCTACCAAATAAACCTGTTGGACTTTAACCTGGTGTTGTTAAACTTCTTACAATGTTATTTCACACACACAGCTTGCCAGTGCCTTAACCTTCACACCCATCTCATTAGCAGTGAGGACGTCAAGACTCAGCTGCTTATACAATGCAAGTTATAAACAGCACGTGTTCTCATGATTTTTATCAGCGCACCAGATTGTGAATCTGACAGCTTTCGAAGGGTTGTGGGTTTGATTGATCAGAGAAGTGCCTGGCGAAATGCTAGTCTTGTTCCCATGGGCCGTGGCTGCTGGGGATGGGTTGGCGATGCTCGCTGCCAGGTGGGATGTCTGGCGCTTGATCTTATTCAGCCATGGCCAATTTTCCCTGAGTCGAGAGGTCATTATGTACAAAGGATAGGCTCCAGAGGGAGCTCGCTGCTGCAAGTCTGGGTGTGGGACTGCATTTGCCTTGCCAACTCTGGTTGAATTGTATTCCTGGAGGCTTTGTCACAACCATCCTCCTGTCCCACCCCCCGCAGTCCTGCCACTGGACGCTTTACACGTCCATTCTCACAGTGCTTCACATCCCTCGGCCAATTGGAAAGCAAAACCCTGCCACGTTCGCTGAAAGGCTGTCACTCAAACAAGTCTTCCGCCTGTGGCTGCTGCTTTTGAAATAACTCTGCAGAGGCTGGTGTCCCTACACCAGATTCCCTTTATTTACAAACTTATCTCCACTCCTAAGAGTGCTTCAGGTACGCAGTCAGAATCCAGATTGTCAGCAGCCCTGACAATCATTGTATACACAGGTGAGACACTCTGATATGGCAGGCAACCATTGATTCAATCGTACTCCAAGAGACCCACCTCAGGGGCCTCATTGAGGTCATTACAGTTTTCACCATGACAGCTTATGCCTATATAGCACCTTTAACGCAATAAAACATCCCATATCACTGAATATATTTGAGAAGGAAATAGATTTCTAGATTCTAAAGGCATCAAAGGGTATAGGAGGAGGGCTGGAGTATGGCATTGAGTTAGAGGATCAGCCATATTGAATGGCAGATCAGGCTTCAAGGGCTAAATGGCCGACTCTTGCTCCCACTTTCGATGTAATATTCCTGGGAAACACATTGGGGAATATTACTCTGCAAAAGTCACTGTATAAATGCAATTATTGTTGTCCATACGTGCTTGATGCATCTAGAGATGACTCTATCATTGAAATCTGAGGGCTAAGTTTTATAAATAAGAGGGATTCAGTGCAAAATGAAATCACCCCAAACATCTATAATTCACTCTTTCAACTCCAGCTGAACTGTTTTAAGTGTGACAACAGGCCCAAATTGTTGGGAGTACTCGTCTGAAAACAGAGAAGTTTAAGGGAAGAAGTAATAATCGTGAAGATCTTTGATAGAGCAGAGAAACTGCTTCCAGTGACAGAGGCCTTGGCACAGGCTTGAAGACATCAGCAGACTGGGGTGGCACGGGAGCACAGTGGTTAGCACTGCTGTCTCACCATGCCAGAGACCCGGGTTCAATTCCGGCCTCGGGTCACTATCTGTGTAGAGTTTGCACATGCTCCCCCTGTCTGTGTGGGTTTCTTCTGGGTGCTCTGGTTTCTTCCCACAGTCCAAAGATGTGCAGGTTAGGTGGATTGGCCATGCTAAATTGACCCTAGTATCAGGGGGATTAGCAGAGTAAACGTGTGGGATTGTAGGAATAGGGCCTGGGTGCGATTGTGCTCGATGGGCCAAATGGCCTTCTTCTGCACAGTAGGGATTCTATGAAAAGAACCAAGTATGGAAGGAGATTGTTTTTAATGCAGCGCATTGCACCTATTTTATGCCTGGATGGTATTATAAAAATCTGCCTCGCTGATCGATAAAATAGCAGATTGACCTTAAAGATGCGCCCCTCCCTAGCAACCGTTTGCTACAGCTTAGTTTTTTTCCTAACTTCTGCCAATGGTTCTCCAGTTCAGTTGTGAACACATCAGCATCTTTCACTGAGCGGCCGGCCTGAAACATGTTGCTCTTCCAGTGCAAGGAGTTGTCATATCATCATAGAATCCCTGCAGTACAGAGGAAGGCCAACCTACCCATTGAGTTTGCACCAACTCTGCAAAGAGCATCTTACCCAGGCCCACTCCTGCACCCTATCCCTGTAGTATCATAGAATCTACAGCACGGGGACTGGCCCTTCAGCCCAAACTGGTCCATGCCGACCAAAAAGCCCATTTAAGCTAACCCCATTTTCTGCATTTGGTCCATATCCCTCAAAACCTTTCCTATCCACGTATCTGTCCAATTTCCTTTGAAATATTGACAATGTCCCTGCCTCAACCACTTCCTCCGAAACCTCAATCCACATACGTACCACCCTCTGAGTAAGCTCCTCAAGATACAGTGGCACAAGGGCACAGTATTGCCTCACAGCACCAGGGACCTGGGTTCAATTCCAGGCTTAGGTCACTGTCTGTGTGGAGTTTGCATGTTCTCGCCGTGTCCGCATGGGTTTCCTCTGCATGCTCCAGTTTCCTCCCACTCTCTAAAAATGTGTGTGTTAGGAGCATTAGCCATACTAAATTGCCCCTTAGTGTCCTGGGATGTGTAGGTTAGAGGGATTAGCAAGGTAAATATGTGGGTTTGTGCAGATAGCGCTTGGGTGGGGTTGTTGTCGGTGCAGACTCAATGGGCCAAATGGCCTCCTTCTGCACTGTCGGGTTTCTATGATTTCCATAATAAAATCATGGAATCTACAGCAACCCCATGCATTTACAATGGTTAATCCATCTAACATACACATCTTTGGGCACTACCTTAGACAGTGATCTTTCCCCAAGTGCGTCTGTCCAAAGCTTTAGTGAGTTCCTCAGCAGATAATACTGGGCTTTGGAATGTATCAGTCTGCAACACTCAGTCAGAGAGGGTGGCACAGTGGCACAGTGATTAGCACTGCTGCCTCACAGCGCCAGGTACCCGGGTTCAATTTCGGCCTTGGGTGACTGTGTGGAGTTTGCATGTTCTGCCCGAGTCTGCATGAGTTTTCTCCGGGTGTCCAGTTTCTTCCCACAGTCTAAAGCTGAGCAGGTTAGATGGATTAGCCATGGCAAATGCGTGGAGTTGTGGGAATAGGGTGGGGGAGTGGGCCTGGGTAAGATGCTCTGTCGGAGAGTTGGTTCAGAGTTGGGCTGAATGGCCTCCTTCTGCGCTGTAGGGATTCTATGATGCTGACTTAACTGGAAGAGCATCAAGTTTCGGGCAGACCATCAGTGAAAGATGCTGATGTAGAGTATTCAACATCGAACTGGGGAACCATTGACAGGGATTAGGAAAAGATTAAGTTATAGCAAACAGTTACTAGGAAGAGGCACATGTGTAAGGTCAGTTTGCTTTTTTACGGACCAGTGACGTGGATTTTCATTATACAATCCAGGCGTAATTTATGTGTGGCTCAATCGAGTGCCCATTATAGAAACAACCTGGTTTTTCAAACCAGTGAAGACATGATCAGAAGTTTTATTAACAAGCGGCTGATGCACGTTACCAGTTTCAAACCCAGGTGGTGAATTGAAAATGTGCTCCTAAGAGTTCAGTCTAACTTGGAAGAAGCTGTTGAAGGAGTTACTCTGCTGGAAACAAGCAGCCAGAAATCTAACTTCAAGTGGTGATGGGGCGAGTGAAAGGTTATTGCTTGACAGGAAAGGGTGGTTGCTGAATCTTCGGCTTCGAAGTTTGACGCTGGGTTAAAGCAAATTACTGCGGATGTTGGAATCCGAAACTAAAAGAGAAAATGCTGGAAAATCTCAGCAAGTTTGGCAGCATCTGTAAGGAGAGAAAAGCGCTGACGTTTCACGTCCAGATGACCCTTTGTCAAAGCTAAAACAGTGAGAAGAAAGATGAAGATCCTCCAACATCTTCATCTGTCACAGCTCACCCTCTGATTTTAGCTTCTCTTCCGTTTGGCCATTCACAACATTTATTCTCTCTATGGACTGCCATTAGCAATCTTTTTCCTGGTTTCTGTGACTATGACTCATCTTTCATTCCCTCATCCTGCAGTATAAATATCTCCCACTTTCTATGTCTTTTAGTTTTGACAAAGGGTCACCTGGACTCGAAACGTCAGCTCTTTTCTCTCCTTACAGATGCTGCCAGACCTGCTGAGATAGAACATAGAACATAGAACATAGAACAGTACAGCACAGAACAGGCCCTTCGGCCGAGCTCCATCTGAAACCAAGATCAAGCTATCCCACTCCCTATCATCCTGGTGTGCTCCATGTGCCTATCCAATAACCGCTTAAATGTTTCTAAAGTGTCTGACTCCACTATCACTGCAGGCAGTCCATTCCACACCCTAACCACTCTCTGAGTAAAGAACCTACCTCGGACATCCTTCCTATATCTCCCACCATGAACCCTACAGTTATGCCCCGTTGTAATAGCTCCATCCACCCGAGGAAATAGTCTTTGAACGTTCACTCTATCTATCCCCTTCATCATTTTATAAACCTCTATTAAGTCAGGTTGATACCAGAGATGAGGGGTGTTGATTATGAGGAGAGACTGAGCAGATTGGGTTTGTATTCGTTGGAATTTAGAAGGCTGAGGGGGGATCTTATAGAGACCTATAAGATAATGAAGGGGCTGGATAGGGTAGAGGTGGAGAGATTCTTTCCACTTAGAAAGGAAACTAGAACCAGAGGGCACAGCCTCAAAATAAAGGGGGGTCAGTTTAGGACAGAGTTGAGGAGGAACTGCTTCTCTCAGAGGGTGGTGAATCTCTGGAATTTTCTGCCCACTGAAGTGGTGGAGGCTACCTCGTTGAATATGTTTAAATCACGGATAGATGGATTCCTGATCGGTAAGGGAATTAGGGGTTATAGGGATCAGGCGGGTAAGTGGAACTGATCCACTTCAGATCAACCATGATCTTATTGAATGGCGGGGCAGGCTCGAGGGGCTAGATGGCCTACTCCTGCTCCTATTTTTTATGTTCTTATGTTCTTATGTTCTTATGTTCTCCCCTCAACCTCCCCCGCTCCAGAGAGAACAGCCCGAGCTCCTTCAACCTTTCCTCATAAGACCTACCCTCCAAACCAGGCAGCATCCTGGTAAATCTCCTCTGCACTCTTTCCAGCGCTTCCACATCCTTCTTATAGTGAGGTGACCAGAACTGCACACAATATTCCAAATGTGGTCTCACCAAGGTCCTGTACAGTTGCAGCATAACCCCACGGTTCTTGAACTCCGACCCCCAGTTAATAAAAGCTAACACACTATCGGCCTTCTTCACAGCTCTATCCACTTGACTGGCAACTTTCAGAGATCTGTGGATATGGACCCCAAGATCTCTCTGTTCCTCCACAGTCTTCAGAACCCTACCTTTGACCCTGTAATCCACATTTAAATTTGTCCTACCAAAATGAATCACCTCACATTTACTTTCCAGATTTTCCAGCATTTTCCCTTTTGGTATATGTCTGATACACCAGCTATAACCAGAAGGAGTTGGCTGACGGGATTCCTGCTCCATTGTTGTCTTTAAGTAATTTCTTTGAAGGTGGGGGATGGTTTTTGAGAAAATGCACCCGTGTGTGCATGTGTATACATATATATATATATGTATGTGCATATATGTGTGTGTGTGTATATATATATGTATGTGCACATGTGTGTGTGTGTATATATATATGTATGTGCATATATGTGTGTGTGTATATATATATGTATGTGCATATGTGTGTGTGTGTATATATATATGTATGTGCATATGTGTGTGTGTGTATATATGTGTATGTGCATATATGTGTGTGTGTGTGTGTGTGCGCCCAGGATTGACACTCAAAGCAGAACCTTGTGACGCAGAAGCGGGAATACTGCCCACTCACAGTTCAGTAAGATTATTAACCAGATAACAAGCCGATAATGTTCTTCCCTAACATTGACTGAGGGATAAGTATCAACCTCGGGCACTGGGAGGGGGAGGGACAGCTCTGCTGGGGGGCTTTGGGGAGGTGTGGGTGTGGGGGGGGGTGGTTGGAAACACCTCTGCTGGTGATTTGGAGGAGGGGAAACACCTTGCTGGGGAGTTTGGACAGGGAAACACCTCTGTTGGGAGGTTCAGAGGGGGTGAAACACCTCTGCTAGGGGTTCAGAGGGGGGGAATGCTTCTGCTGGGGGTTTCGGAGGGGGTAAATGGCTCCACTGAGGGATGTGGAGGAGGGGAAACACCTTGCTGGGGAGTTTGGAGGGGGAAACACCTCTGCTTGGTGGGGTTCAGAGGGGGGAAATTCTTCTGCTGGGGGTTTCGGAGGGGGTAAATGTCTCTGCTGAGGGATGCAGTGCGGGAAATACCTCCGTTTGGGGGTTCAGAGGGGAGAATGCCTCTGTTGGGGAGTTTGGAGGGGGAAACACCTCTATTCTATTCCAATATCATGACCTTTCCCTTCACCTGAGAGGGCTATCAGGACCGCAGTTTAAGACTGTATCTGAAAGTCAGATTTTCCAGCAGTGTAGCATTGGAAGGGTTAGGATTATCAGCTTGGATCTTTACAGTGAGACTGAAGGAGCAGGAAAGCTGCCCCAGTGAACCAGATCTAACAGCTGCAAGCATTGCTGCATGTCCATGTTTCACAGCTTTGTGGATGTTACTCGTCTCCGGAACCATTTACCGATCCATTAAAACCAACCCATTGGCAGTTTTCTTAACCACAAAGTGTGCCCAGGATGTCAAAGGGACAGCGAAGCAGCCTGGGGCGGCACGGTAGCACAGTGGTTAGCACTGCTGCTTCACAGCTCCAGGGTCCCGGGTTTGATTCCCGGCTCGGGTCACTGTCTGTGTGGAGTTTGCACATTCTCCTCGTGTCTGCGTGCGTTTCCTCCAGGTGCTCCGGTTTCCTCCCACAGTCCAAAGATGTGCGGGTTAGGTTGATTGGCCAGGTTAAAAAATTGCCCCTTAGAGTCCTGGGATGTGTAGGTTAGAGGGATTACCGGGTAAAATATGTGGGGGTAGGGCCTGGGTGGGATTGTGGTTGGTGCAGACTCGATGGGCCGAATGGCCTCCTTCTGCACTGTAGGGTTTCTATGATTTCTATGATAAAGCAAATAGGGATTTCAGAAGGGGACTGTTTGCAGTGGGTGCTTCTTACACATTGGAAACTTTTCCAGAAAGAAAGTGTTTGTTTTGATCAGCCTGGAAAAAATATATGCTCAGTGCGTACGCTGGTTAAGAATAGAACATACACAAATCTCCAGTATTAAAACGCTTTGATGATTCCTTTTTAATAATTTTGCCTTGCTAATCACTAGGAAACTGCAGTTTGAAATTCAAAGGCTGAGTCATTGTAATTGAATAATAGCAGCCCAGTTTATCTACAGTATCTTTGGAGACAGGAAATAAGTTGGGCCTAGTGAATTGGTTCAAGCTATCTTACTGAGGCCTTTGCCCTTCACAAGCAGCCTCTCCATCCACTTGCAGAGCATTACCTGCCTCCACCATCGCCATTCCCAACCCCATAAATAAGAGAGAGGTTTCACATAGACTCATAACAGTGGAATAAGAGGTAGAGATGTGAAGAGGACATTCCCAGAGTGTGGGGTCCAGGCCACTGAAGACAGAGCCACCAATTAAGCAGAAAGGAAATCAGAGGCACACAAGAGGCTAGAATTGGAAGAACGTAAGATCTTGGAAGATCTGAGGGGCTGGAGGAAGTTACAGAAATAGGGAGGGTTGTAAGGGCTGGAGGAGTTTACGGAGATAGGGAGGAATGTTGGGGCTGGAGGAAGTTATAGAGATAAGGAGGGCTGTCGCGACTGGAGAAGGTTATAGAGATAGGGAGGGTTGTCGGGGCTGGGGGCTGTTATGGAGATAGGGAGAGGTGTAGAGGCTGGAGGAGGTTACAGAGATAGGGAGAGTTGTGGGGGCTGGGGGAAGTTATAGAGATATGGATAGCCACCTTTATGACCCTCCCTCACTGGAAACCCCTGTTGCCCCATCCCCTTTGAAAATGCTCTCCAGTCACCCCTTCAAACCTCAACGTTTCCCACGCAAGCCATGCTAAATCATCTTGGAATTTCTGCATTCATGTCTCAACTGTGGCTTGCATGTTCACAGCTGTGTCAGCAGGTTGTGGGTTCAGGTCTCCTGATACAAACAAAGCTGGATCTGCAACACAGTACTGAAGGAATACTGCACTGTAGGGGGTGTCAAAGGCAATGCTAAATAGAGGTCTACACTGTTGGGAGATACAAATGATCCCCTGGTACTATGGCAAGGAAACTAGGGAGTTCTTCCTGATGCCAGGCCGATAAATATCTCTTAACCAATGCAGAAGATGGTGGTATAGTGGTAACATCATCAGATTCGTAATGCAGAGGCCTAGATTAATGCCCTTTGGAGGGTGAAGGGAGTGGATGGTGGGAAGCGAGGGGGTGGGGGTGGGGGGGTGGGGGGGGGGGGGTGCGGTGGGGGCGGGGGGGGGTGTTGGCAATGGTTCAAATCCCACCAGAGATAATTGAATGTAATAAAAAAAGAAAATGCTGGAGAACCCAGCAGGTCTGACAGCATCTATGGAGAGAGAATAGAGCCAACGTTTTGAGTCAGGATCACCCTTCTTCAGAACTAAAGACAAAGAAAATAGGACAAGATTTGAAGTATGAAGGTGGTCGGGGGAGAAGGGAGGGGTGGTGGGGGGGGGAGGGTGCGGTGCGGAGAGGAGGAAACACTCATAGTATAAATTTAGTCTGATTTTCTTTTCTTTTAGTTCCGACAAAGGGTCATCCAGACTCATATCGTTGGCTCTATTCTCTCTCCACAGATGCTGTCAGACCTGTTGAGCTTCTCCACCATTTTCTGTTTTTGTTTCAGATTCCAGCACCCGCAGTATTTTCCTTTTATCTAATTGAATGTAAATTCTATTAATAATACAATAATTCACCTGTTTCACTGTTTTTCCTTTGAGGAAGGAAATCTGATCTTGTTGTGTGTAAATTAGCTGCCACATTTCCTGCATCACAGTAGTGACGACAGTGCATAGGAACATAATAGGAGTAAAATGGTTTGCAGGACTCTGCGGTGCTACAAGGCTTGCTATGAACTGTTCTTTTTAAGGTTGATTGGAAAGTCAGTAGTTTCGACATGCCCACTCATTCCTTGTCAGTATTTTAATGATGCAGTGCTGACCACTCTTGTTCAGGCCTTACATTGTTTACCTTACAGTATTTTTAGTTCCAGACTTATTATTCACTGTGGCCTTGTCCTGTGTAACTGTGGTCAGGATGCGAATTCCTTGGAGATTCCAGAGAGAGAGGATGAGGAGATGGGCCTGGCATGTTGAACCATCACACGTAATCCGGGCAGGCATTCACCAACTTGTCCACAGATTTCTTCTTTGGTATATTTTGACTTGATGTTGCAAACTCTCCTGGAGCTTCCAGCAATGAAGGATTAATTGAGCAATGCTGGAGTAAGATTACAGTCGGCATTAGTGACAAACAAACGTGCGTCATTTTCCTGAAAAAAATCTTTCCTTGTTGTCAAAATCTTGGAAACAGTTCGTCAACAGGTGGTGGCATGGTGGCACAGTGGTTAGCACTGCTGCCTCACAGTGCCAGGGACCCGGTTTGCATGTCCGTGTCTGTGTGGGTTTCCTCCAGGTGCTCCAGTTTCCTCCCACAGTCCAAAAATGCGCAGGTTAGGTGGATTGGCCATGGTAAATTGTCCCTTGGTGTTCAGTATGTGCAGGTTAGGTTGACTGACCATGCTAAGTTGCCCCTTAGTGTCAGAGGGGCTAGCAGGGTAAATATGTGGGGTTATGGGGGGCCTGGATGGGATTGTTGTCAGTGCAGGCTCGATGGGCCAAATGGCCTCCTTCTGCATGGTAGGGATTCTATGACAGGAAGCCAAGGACCATCCAATCAAGTAATGAAGAATCTCTTTGGATTCTAATTAGCCGTCGCTAATGGCCAATGATGGCCGTGCAGGGTGACCAATGGCGGGAGCATGGGCAGCAGGGCAGATTGTCTGGCTGTCGCACAATGGGGCTCCCTGGGACGTCCAATGTTGGCAATGCTCATCAGAGTGAATCTCGTCTTCATTTGGTAATGGAGATCTGAACTACCTCTATCTGATGGAGTGGCGTGGTCGTGTAAATGAAAAGAACATGATATTGTATGGAAAATTTACACGTTACCAGATCAGCTATACTCTTGTGTTGTGCGTCAGCCCCTCGGTTGTGCCTGAACATGCATTCAGTAAGCCATGGTTTACAAGGGGCAACAAGTTTGCTAACTTGCCCTGAGGAGAGAAGCCCCAGGTACAGAATTGTTCCTGCCTCTCCAGACTTCACAGCTTGCACTCTTGTTCAATCAGACATGCCTACAACCCCCAGCCGAGCACAATTATAGAACCATGTAACAATATCTCACAGGACAGGCTCAGCAAGCCTGAACGAGCCCTGTGAAAGAACCATCTCTTTTGTCCCACTACACTATCCCCCACTCACTGTATGAGCCCCCATTCGTTGATCTTTCCTCATCTCCCTGCAATTGATTCCTCATCAAATATTTATCCAATTACACTTTGAAAGTTACGATTGCTTCCACCTCTTTGTCAGGCAGCACATTCCAGATCACTCCGCCCGCTGCTTTGTCAGTATTTTAATTATGCAACACTGATCTGTTCTTGTTAGCCTTGCAAAACATTTCGATACAGATCTAATATTTGCTGTGGTCTTGTCTCAGCCTTTTGTAACTGTGGGCAGGATGTGAATTCGTTGGGGATTCCAGAGAGAGAGAGAGAGAGAGAGAATGAGCAACACATGAGTAGATGGACCTGGCGTGTGTGGCCAGCCATCACACCTTGAGGAAAAAAGGTTTCTGATGATCACATATGGTTCTCTTCCAAATTGACTTTAATTGGCATTCCCGCTGGTTACCAACCCTCCTGTCAATGGAAATAGCTTCCCCTTATTTGGAAACAAAGAAAATAGGAGCAGGAGTGGTCCATTCGGCCCTTCAAGCCTGCTCCAACATTCAATATAATCATGGTTAATCCTCTGTCTCAACAACATACTCCCACTCTTTCCCCATACCCCTTGACACCATAAAAATCAAGCAATCTATTTCCTTCTTAAATATATTCAGTGACGTGGCCTCCACAGCCTTCTGTGGTAGAAAATTCCACAGTAGTCTGTAGATCTTTGCTAACCATGGGAATGAATCCAAGACAAGTAGGTGGAGTGAAGATGGCGGAGCAGGATATTTTATTTCCAGTTCCATATGCAGCCATCAAAGGGGGAAGTTGAATTTCTACCACCCCAGAATTCTCCCTCAGCTTCCATTCTGTGCCTTTCCCGCCCGTCACCCGCCCTTTCCCGCCCGCCCAATCCAGGCTCAGCAAAGGCTAACCCATATTTCAAAGTCATAATGTGAAACACTTGGCATCTATGAGTGGGCGCGTCCCTTTAAATTTGAGTTGCTTGTCAGATTTTGTGTGCTGTAACTTGCCTGCCAGTGTCTTATATTTATACTGCCTTGACACCGAAAGCTCGCCATCCCTGACTAAATTTCATGCAGGCCCATGCATTGGTCAGCGTTTGTGCCTCAGAGTGTCCTGGGATAGCAGCTGAAGGACAGCACACAATGGATCGGATTTTACCATTTTCATTCTAAGTGCTGAATCTGGGCGCAATTCAGACCTGACTTGGAAATCTGCTTTCAGGCACCCCCATACGCACTCAGCCTGAAAAAAAAAATTGTGGGTCTGAATCGCACGGTGGGCAGGGCTTATCGCGCCTGAAACGATCAGAGCTCTGAACTGCGCATGCGCAGTTGGAAAGAAATTTGAAAAAAGCACGCCCGTGTCACATCGCTCCTGCACCACAGAAAGCGGAGGAAGCGGCCCAGGAGCGAAAAGCGTGAGCGATGGTCCCCACAGGCATCACTGTCCCCCTTATCCACCCACCGCACCGCTACCCAGACTGATTGCAACGCCCTGCTCCCTTCCCCCCCCCCCCCACACCGATCGCCCGCAGAGTGGCAGCAGACCCCCCGTCCCCCCACCAGAGATCCATCTTACCCGTTTCCCTCCTCACCCCCCCAAACTAGAGAATGATCTGGCCTCACGCCCCCCCCCCTCCCAGAGGTACATCTGGCCCGCCTTCCTCCTCCCCCCCCCACCTCCCCCAGAGAATGATCTGGCCTCACTCCCACCCCCCAACCACCCCCCACCAAGAAAATGATCTGACCTCACTCTCCCCTCCCTCCCCACCCACCAGAGAATGATCTGACCTCACTCCCAGCAGCCCCCCCACTCCCCCACCACCAGAGAATGATCTGGCCTCACTCCAACCCCTCCCCCCGCCCCCAAGAGAATGATCTGGCCTCACTCCCCCCCCCTCCCCCCCCCCCGAAGTATATCTGACCTGCCTTCTCCTCCATCCCCACCCCCTCACCAGAGAATGATCTGGCCTGCCTCCCTCCTCCCCCACCCCCCCAACCAGACAACGATCAGCTCTCCCTGCCCCCCCCAACCAAACAATGATCGGCCCTCCCCCCCCGCCCCCCCCCCCCCCAAAGCCAGACAACGATCGGGCCTCCCTCCTCCCCACGCCCCCCCACCCCTTCCCCACCAGAGAATGATCTGGCGCGCCTCCCTCCCTCCCCTCCACCACCGATCTGAGTCAGGGAGCTGTTGGAAGCGCTGAACTCGCCTCTTCAGCAGCTGGAGTGCCCGATTCAGACTTATTTCAGCATGTTCATTTTGGCGCGATTTCGGATCGGCTAACGTGGTGGTAAAAGGGGAAATGCTGATAAAGCTGGGCGGGCAGTTCATTAATTCAATTGAAATGCATGCAAATGCATTTAAATCGCCGTTGCGCCCGTTTCGGGCGCGAATCAGATCGCGGCCATTCCTGGGTCTTGGTAAAGTGGCCATCTGCGCGGCGTGGACGCGGATCGTGTTAATGGCCTCACACCCGACTTTACCACGTTTACGCACCCGAAAACGGGCATGAAGCAATGGTAAAATCGGGCCCAATGTGGTGAGTATGCACACCTTGCTGACACATCAAAGGAAATGTGACGGGGAGGAAATATTGTCCGAAACTTGATCAATATCAATTCTTGGAAGCAAAGTGGCTGACTGAGTCAATGAGTCATTCTGTGCTTCACTTGACACAATTTGAATATTACCTGCATTTGTTTATGAAATATTTATCTCACAGCTCTATGTTCTTTGGCATAGAGTCATAGAGGTTTACAGCATGGAAACAGGCCCTTCGGCCCAACTTGTCCATGCCGCCCTTTCTTTTTTAAAACACCTAAGCTAATCCCAATTGCGCGCATTTGGCCCATATCCCTCTATACCCATCGTACCCAAATTGTACCCGCCTCTACTACTACCTCTGGCAGCTTGTTCCAGACATTCACCACCCTCTGTGTGAAAAAATTGCCCCTCTGGACACTTTTGTATCTCTCCCCTCTCACCTTAAACCTATGCCCTCTAGTTTTAGTCTCCCCTACCTTTGGGAAAACATATCAGTCATGAGTCATGTTTCTGCAAAACAGGTTAATTCATGAAACCAGGAATCTGAAAGAGGACAGTAAAAGCTAAGGTTCTAATTACTCTTTAAGACACCCTGAGTCTGCTTCCTTTCCTATGCAAGCACGGCCGATCCTCTGACTCAACTTCACTTTCCTGGCCATTTCCCCATCTCCCTGGATTCCTTGAGGGGATCCAAAATCTGTCTCTCCGTTCTCGAGTAGACTCAACAATGTAGCACCCACAATCTGATGGGGTGGACAATTCAAAAAGTGAAGGAATTTCTCCTCGACACAGACCTGGATAATTGGCCCCTTATCCTGAGGCAAAGCTCCCCCCTCTCACACTCCCTGCCCATGTGCTGGATTCCCAGCAAGTGGAAACAAATTTTCAGTATCTATTTTGTTAACAAGATCATCTTCATTCTTCTGAACTCCAAATGGTATAGGGCCAGTTGACTCAGCCTCTCATCATCAGGTGATTCTCTCATCCCAGTACATTACACAATCTAGTCCAAAGACCCCAGAAGGCAACAGGATAGTTAGATAAGGTGGTTACGAAGGCATACGGGACACTTGTCTTTATTAGCTGATGCACAGAATATAAGAGCAGGGAGGTTATGATGGAGCTGTATAAAACGCTTGTTAGGCCACAGCTAGAGTACTGTTGTGGTTCTGGTCACCACACTATTGGAAGAATGTGACTGCACTCGAGAGGGTGCAGGGAAGATTCACCAGGATGTTGTCTGGCCTGGAGGGTTTCAGCTATGAAGTCTGCTTAGGATGGGCTTATTTTTCTTGGAGCAGAGAAGGCTGAGGGGTCATAGATTTAAGGTAAGGGACAGGAAATTCAGAGGGGATATGAGGAAAAACTTTTTCACCCTGAGGTTAGTGGGAATCTGGAACTCACTGTCTAAAGGGGTGGTGAATCCTCACATTTAAGAAGCATTTAGACGAGAATTTGAAATGCCATAGCATACAATGTTATGGACCATCTGCTTGAAAGTGGGATCAGAGTATACAGGTGCTTGATGGCCAGCATAGACATGATGGGCTGAGGGACTTCTTTCTGTGCTGTAAAACTCTATGGGCGGGATTTTATGGCCCCGCTCGGCCAAAGACCGGAAAACCCCATCCGAGGTCAACGGACCTTTCCAATGTCCACCCCTCTCCCACTCTGATTTCATGGTGGGCGGGGCAATTGAATTTTGGCGTATGACTCTGTGAGTGAACCGTCACTGTGCTGCCTCCAATGCCAATATTTATATTTAGAGGCCAAGACTGTGCACAGTGCATCAGGGGTGGTCTCACCCTGTGCAATGTTAGCACGATTTTCTCATTCTTTGTACTCCAGGCCCCTTGCAATAAATGTCAGCATGCTGCCTGCTTTCCTAGTTGTGTGCTATTAGCTGCATGCTAACTTTCTGTGCTCCTTGTACAAATACAAATCTGAACATCAGCATATTCGAGCTTCACACCTTTCCCAAACCAATTCAGTTCTTCTATTATTATTGGTGAATAGCCTCACACTCTCTCTCATTTTGCTTCATCTGCCATTTTGCCACCCACCCACTCACCTGTCTTTCTCTCCTTGCAGCCTCTTAGTATCCTCCTCGCAGACTACAATCCCACCTAGCTTTGAATCAGCAGCAAGCTGCAGGTGGCACAAAGGCACAGTGGTTAGCACAGCTGCCTCACAGTACCAGGGGCCTGGGTTCAATTCTGGCCTCGGGTAATTGTGTGTAGTTTGTACATTCTCACCGTGTCTGCGTAGGTTTCCTCTGGGTGCTCCACTTTCTTCACACACTCCAAAGATGTGTAGATTAGATGGATTGGCCATGTTAAATTGCCCTTTAATGTCCCATGATGTGTAAATTAGATGGATAGCCATGGTAAAATATTCTGTCAGAGAATTGGTGCAGACTTGATGGGCCGAACAGCCTCCTGTTTCTATGAAACTTGGAACATTACTCTTTTTGCTTCATATGATTGGTACTGAAACAGGCCATTCGGCCAAATAAGCTTATGCAGCTGTTTATGCTCCACATGAGCCTCCTCCCATCGTTCTTCACCTGAATCTACCATCAACACCATCTATTTCCTTCTCAGTGAACTGCTCTCTCCCTTTGCCTTAAATTCTTCCACTACTCCCTGTGGCAGCAGGTTCCACCGTTCCGTCACTATTTGGGTGGGGAATCTTCTTCTGAATTCGCTGGTGGATATCTTGGTTGGCTTTCTGATATGGATGGATTTGAGTTTTGCGCTTCCACACAAGAGGAAACATTCCCTTTGTATCTACTCTATCAAAGCCTTTCATCACTTGAAGTAGTTCTATTAGATCCCCCCCGCGTCTTCTTTCTCGCAAGAGAAAAGAGCCTGCTAATTTTTTTTTCAAAAATAAACTTGATTCACAAACTTTGTGAAAGTACATGACACAATAGTTCAAACTGGACACGATAGAATGAGATCAGTTGCTTCAACACAATATGTATTGCGTTCTCTCACTTACAGGTTTGATTTACAGGTTATATTTACGATATATATTTATGATATTTCATATCAAACATTCTCTGGTGAATGCAACTCAAGGTATTTTACATGGTTCCCAGTCTCCAGGTGGACTTTGGTGAGAGGGCCTCAGATAGTGGCTCTTTTTTACACTGAGCCTTTGTTCCTGCTGTCTGGAACTTCAGTGCACCCCTCAGAACATAGCCCTGGATCTCAGGAAGTCCTAGTCTGCAATAGGTTCCTGGTAAGCAATCAATGTAATCTCCTGTGAAGAATAAGTGGTACAATTTTAAAGGGGGCACAGGGGCAGGGAGATCTGCATCTATACAATCATAGAAACCCTACAGTGCAGAAAGAGGCCATTTGGGCCATCGAGTCTGCACCGGGCACAATCCCACCCAGACCGTACCCCCATATCCCGACATATTTACCTGCTATTCCCTCTAACCTACGCATCTCAGGACACTAAGGGGCAATTTTAGCACAGCCAATCAACTTAACCCGCACATCTTTGGACTGTGGGAGGAAACCGGAGCACCCGGAAGAAACCCACGCAGACACGAGGAGAATGTGCAAACTCCACACAGACAGTGACCCAAGCCGGGAATCGAATCCAGGTCCCTGGAGCTGTGAAGCAGAGTGCTAACCACTGTGCTACCGTGTTGCCCTTTAATCGTTAATCTTTCAAGGAACAACACAATTTGAGAATGTGGTTTTCATTTTTAAAAAAGCATTTGAGACATCAAAGCTTACAGCTTGACTCATGCTGTTCATGCCTCATACCTCGCCTTTAGATGTTTCATTGCATTCAAGGCACTATATGAATGTAAGCAGTTGTTTTAGTGAGGGAGAGGTTAGTTGGGGAGGAGGGGACGTGGAGAGAAAGAAGGCTACTGAAGATTTCTCCTGACAAGGTGAAATGATAGGCGGGAGTGAGTTTACAGTAAATGGATTTCTGTTTAAGCTCTGTTTATACAGAAAGGGTGAGGTCTCTGTTTTATGTATTGTTGGGTGCATGGAAAAATCTCTCTCAGTGTAAGACTGTCTACTCCTCGTTCATCTATGTTCTATAAATAAACCAGATTGGTTCAAAGATTGTGCTTTGATGATAAGAGCATTTAGCCAGATAGTGGGGCGATCCATAACCAGGGGGCATAGATTTAATTTCAGGGGCAGGAAACTCAGAGGGGATTTGAGGAAAAACATCTTCACCCAGAGGGTGGCGGGAATCTGGAACTCACTGCCTGAAAGGGTGGTAGAGGCGGGAACCCTCACAATGTTTAAGAAGTATTTTGATGAGCACTTGAAATGCCATAGCATACAAAGCTACAGACCAAGTGCTGGAAAATGGGATTAGAATAGATAGGTGCTTGATAGCCAATGTAGACATGATGGGCCGAAGGGCTATTTCCTGTGCTGTAAGACAGATAGAGGCCCTCCTATAACTCTATGAGAATTGATGTAAGTATCAGTAGCTGATTGATTACAATCCTCGAAACTTACTACTGTTTACCCTCGCTGTTAGTCAGAAAATCTACATTCTCGGTCATGTAAGATCCATAGTGGAAGTGAGTCTGTCCAAGTGACAATTAAGACTAGGTCAAGTTATCTATTTCCCTTTCTGCCAAAATGGTTTGACAGTCCAGCATGTATTTTTTTTATGTTATGAAATGTTTTTGTTTGGCCTGTATTAAAAGTATTTAATCTTATTCATGGGGTCATGATTAGTGAATAAGCCCGATTTCAATCATGTGGCCCACTGAGATGAAGGAGGGCCACTCACGCGGCCCACTCACTAACCTAGGTTGCCCATCACTGGCTGAGTGAATCAACAGGCTGATGGATGCATTAAATCTTGGGACAGCCACCACAAAAATGCAATGGGGAAAGGTTGCCCTCAAAAAACTTTTAACCATAGCGCACCAAAGGGAGGGGAATTGTATAGAACCCCGTCAGGCTGCATGACGCACATTGAAAATTACATGTACCACATTATACTGAAGTACCTCACTTAAATATCATTGTACCATTTGTAATGGCCATTTAAAAATATCTGCAATGTTCTTTAGACTTCAGAGTGTAACTTGATCTATGTAGAAATCCTGAATATTCTTACATTTTTTATCAGGCCATTTTAAAATGTTTGTAATGTTCTTTCAGATATTTTAAGAATGAAGTATATTTTTGCAAAACAAATCAAAAGGTTCCTCCCATACCTGGTTCTAATATTATAGATCATTCTTGTAAAGATCTTTGCAGGTTGGGCTATTACTCTTCCACAGGCATGTTATAATACCACATTTGGGTATATTTTCTTCCAAACAGTCCAGCAAATTTTCAATCAGCTCTTCCAGAATGATCTCTTACCGCTGCAGTAATCAGTACGTTTCACATGTCCTGACCTCGGGACACGTGAAGGCCTCCAATCAGATAGTCAGTTTTGCTGACTATCTGCATTTTCTTTGAGCTAGTGCAGACTCGATGGGCTGAAGGGCCTCTTCTGCACTGTATGATTTGATGATTCTAACCTCAGTAATGGTGACCATGAAATCCAGCATCGATTGTTGTAAAAGCCCATCTGGTTCACGAATGTCCTTTAGGGAAGGAAAACTGCCGTCCTGACCTGGTCTGGCTTACATGTGACTCCAGACCAACAGCAATGTGGTTGACTCTTAATTACCCTGTAATGGCCTAGCAAGTCACTCCATTTCAAGGGCATTTAGGGATGGACAACAAATGCTGGTCTTGCCAGTGACATCTGAAACAGTAAATGCTGTGCTTTAACCATCAGAAACTGCCCACAGGCTGTTAGATAGAGAAAAACAGATAGAGGACAGTGGCATTTCTAAACCACCTTTCAGGGACTGTCAAAACACTTTACAGCCAACAAAGTACTTTTGAACTGTAATCACTATTGTAATGTAAGTGAGGCAGCAACCAAAACTATTGAGAAGGTGGACATGAAAAGGATGTTTCCACTTAAATCACAAGATATAGGAGCAGAATTAGGCCATTCGGCCCATCGAGTCTGCTCTGCCATTCAATTGTAGCTGATATGATTCTCAACCCCATTTCCCTGCCTTTTCCCCATAACCTTTGAACCCCTTGCCAATAAACAACCTATCTATCTCTGTCTCACATGCACTCAATGACTTGGCCTCCACAGTCTTCTGTGGCAATGAATTCCATAGATTCAACATCCTCTGCTTGAAAGAAATTCCTCCTCATCTCAGTTTCAAAGGGTTGTTCCTTTACTCTGAGGCTGTGCCCTCAGATCCTAGTCGCTCCAACTAACGGAAACATCTCTTCCATGTCGACTCTATCCAGGCCTCTCAGTATTCTGTAAATTTCAATGAGATCCCCCCTCATCCTTCTAAACTCCATCGAGCGTAGACCAAGAGTGCTCAAACACTCCTCATACATCAAACTTGTGGGTGAGTCCAGAACTGGGGGCACGGTTTTAAAATTAGGGGTCATCCTTATAGGACGGAGATGAGGAGAATTTTTTTCTCTGAGAGGGTTGTGTGACTTTGGAACTCACTGCCTCAGAAGGCGGTGGAGACAGGGTCACTGAATATTTTTAAGGCGGAGGTAGAGAGATTCTTGTCAGGCAAGGGAATCAAAGGTTAGATGGAATTGTGGAACTCGAACACAAACAGATCAGCCATGGTCTTACTGAAGAGGGGAGCAGGCCCGAGGGGCTGAACGGCCTACTTCTGCTCCTATTCCATGGCTGGAATTTTCCGGTCGTTCATACCCATTGCCGCTGCAAGTGAGGGTGGAGAATTTGGCACTCATCTAAATCTCCATTCACAGCAGCAGGACTGGAGAAGCCCGCTGGCGTGAACGGTCAGACAATTCTGCCCCAGATGTTCATGCATTTGTACATAACCAGTTGCCACAAATCGGCTAATCGGAGAATCTGTTTAATTATATTGGTGGAGGGATAGACATTGTTCCAGTCCATAGAGGTGAATCCTCCTGTACTGCTTTGAATGATGGCCATGGAGGTTTTAATGTTCGCCTGAGGGCAGACAGGGCTTCAATTGAACTTCTCAGAAACACGGCAGCTCTGACAATGCAGCACTCCCTCTGTACCACACTGCAGGAATAGATCTGGATGATGTGGCTCTGGTCTCTGCGGGGGGATTGGGGGGGGAGGGTGGGGCAAATTTGATTCAGAAAAAACTGAGCAATGGTTAACACCATACAAAACAAGGAAAACAGGTGTCAGTAATCATATGTGTTGACATGTAGACAGCAAAACATTGTTTGTTTACCCACCTTTCATCGTGTCTCAGTTTCTTTTTTCATAGAATCATAGAATCCCTAAAGTGCAGAAGAGGCCATTTGGCCCATCAAGTCTGAACTCTCTGACAGAGTATCTTACCTCGGACCTCTCCTCCATCCTATCCCCATAACCCCACACATTTACTCTGCGAAACCCCTTAACCTACACATCTTCGGACACTAAGGGACAATTGCGCATGGTCAATCCACCAAACCTGCACATCTTTGTGGGAGGAAACCACAGCACCTGGAGGAAACCCGTGGAGACACGGGGAGAACGTGCAAACTCCACACAGACAGTCACCCAAGGCCAGAATTTAACCCAGGTCCCTGGCGCTGTGAAGCTGCATTGTTAGCAACTGTGCCACCGTGCTGCCAAGCTTGCTTAGTGGCATGACCTTTGTTGCAAAGTCAAGGCCCACCACAGATGCTTCAGCCAATTAATCCAAGTCAATACTCCCAGCGCAGTACTGACGGAGTACTACATCGTCCGTGGTGCTGTTTTTCAAGACAGACTTAAACTGAAGTTCAATTTGAATGCCTGAGATCCTCCTGATTGGTCATTTTTTGTGCCAATCATGGCAAGCCCCACCCACCTGCATTTTACTTCAGATAAAACTTTTGAAAAAGATGACAATTTGTGAGGAAGTGGATTTGGTGGTCAATTTTTACGTTAAAAGTTTAAAACTGTAAAGATTGTTAACGATGAAACATTTCATGAAATATTTTTAGTTTACTGATAAATAAATGTTTCAATGTAAAATACTGGTTAAGCTTCAGCAATGCGTTCAATTCTGGGCACCATGTTTTAGGAGTATTGTCAATGAATGCAGCCAAGATTTTCTGGAATGGTACCAGCTATGACATGCTTCAGTTTCATGAAGTGATAATGATTTCTGGTAAGTTGAAAAGTCTAGAGATCTGGAGGGCATCGTCTTTAAAGCTTCGAGCTAACCCTTTAAGGAGTAAAATTATGAAACACACAAAGGCTGGTAGAAGATGGAAATTCTCTTCTGAAAACAGCATTTGACACCAGATCAATTATTGATTTACAAAGAGAAAATGATGGATTTTTGTAATCGCTTGTGGGTCTGTTCAAAGGTCACAGGTCAGACACGACTTCCTTGAATAACAGTGAACAGCTCTATTGGCTAAATGTCTGACTCTCTTTCTATCAAGAGGCTCCATAGCTCAGGGGTTAGAGCACTGGTCTTATAAACCAGGGAATGTGAGTTCAACTCTCACTGGGGCCTGAGTGCAGTTTTAGGGCAGCACAGTGGCACAATGTTTATCATTGCTACCTCACAGGGACCCGGGTTCAATTCCAGCCTTAGGCAACCGTGTGGACCAGCTGCTTTGGTTTCCTCCCACACTCCACAGAGGTGCACTGGCCATGCTAAATTGCCCTTTAGTGTCTCAAGATGTGTCGGTTGTCGGGATTAGTGGAGTAAATGCTTGGGGTTATCAGGATAGGGACTGGGTGGGATTGTTGTCAGTGCAGACTCGATGGGCCAAATGGCCTCTTTCTGCACTGTAGGGGTTCTACGATCTTCCAAGATTTGACAGTTTGGATTTGTTCTCCTTGGAGCAGAGAAGGTTTGGAGGAGCTTTAATGGCAATGTTCAGAATCATGAGGTGTTTCGACAGAATAAATAAGGAGAAACTGTTTCCATTTAGAGGTGAGTGAAGACCCAGGATGCCTCCTGAGTTAGATCAATTTGATTGGGGCCCAACTCAGGAAACTATTATTGACCAAAGTTATTTAAAATGAAAAAACTATATTTTATAATCATCAAATATAAGTTATTTACTAATTATTTCCTATGTTGAGATTCACCTATTCTCAGATATACTCTTAATTATCAAATTAATATAATTTATATATGTATATAAATCCTCATGTGATCCAACATACATTCTATAATAGGTATGATTAGAATAGTTATATTTATAATTTTGCACTAGAATATAAATTAGGATTTGGAATAAATGTTTAAATATGCAGACAGTCATCAACTGGTCATAACATATATTTTTGTAAGAAATTGTTATTAAAGAAACAAATAAATCCTTTACCGTCAATTCTACTCACATCAGGCATGATCTATAACAGGGTTACAGTACAAGTGGGGACAGGTCTGTCACTGTATAACACTGGGATATGGTACTGGTGAGACAGGTCTGTCACTGTATGACACTGGGGTACAGTACCGGTGAGTACAGGTCTGTCACTGTATAAAATTGGGGTACGGTACTGCTGGGTACACGTCTGTCACTGTATAACACTGGGATATGGTACTGGTTGATACAGGTCTGTGACTGTTTAACACTGTGATGCAGTGCTGGTGGGTAAATCTGACAGTGTTTTATGTGGGGATTGGTACCTCTGTGTTGGACAGAGATGACAACCGCCTGTGAATCCTGCTGTGGTGTGTAATTTGCTGAGCTCTCAGAATCTTCATAGAATCTCTACAATACAGAAGGAGGCTGTTCGGCTCATCGAGTCTGTACCAACCACAATCCCACCCAGGCCCTATTCCTGTAACCCCACACATTTACCCTGCTAGTCCCCCTGACACTAGGGTCAATTTAGCACGGCCAATCAACCTAACACGCACATCTTTGGACAGTGGGAGGAAACCGGAGCACCTGGAGGAAATCCACGCAGCTACAGAGAGAATGTGCAAACTCCACACAGACAGAATTGAACCTGGGTCCCTGGCGCTGTGAGGCAGCAGTGCTAACCACTGTGTCACCGTGTCGCCCTAGGAGTGACACGGTGGCCCCTAGGTTCTCTCCTAACATCCAGGAGAGAACATCTCTCCTAGATGTTCTCATGTGCAAACACTGACAGCGATGTCACCCACTGTCAAATAGCCCACCACCACTCAGTAGATTTATACCGCCTTTTGTTCCAGTGCAAAATGGTAGCAGTGCTGCAATGAATTGGTGGGGCCCAGGGAGGTGAGTCAAGCCTTCGGCTATTGCCAAAAAAGAGGTATCACATTATTTAATCCAAAAATGAAGTGAAGGTTCGTGGGTGACTCACATCATGTTCCTCAGCCTGTTGTGCATTTAACAGATTTCTCCCCTTACACAATTGTGTTTGTTCAGTTACTATAATAATAAAGCAAACGTGTGCTACCCAGTGATGAGCAGAGCACTCTTTAGTTTTCCTCTATTTAGGGAGCTTTCTTTGCTTTGTAATATCTATTCTAAAAAAGTCACAGAAAATGATGGACAAGTGGCACTGATTCACTGGGTCATCAGTAGATCAAAAAGGCTTCAGCCCTGACTTGTAGTTAGAGAATTGAGTTGCTCGAAAGCAGCTTTAGACTTTTTTGGATGGTATAGATTCTCATTTCAGTTTAATCTGAAGTAGAACGCTCTGTCTAAAAAAGACCAGGTAGCCTGAAAAATATATATACCCCTCAATAAGCATCACTGTAAACAGAACAGAGTATCTGGTCATTATCACCTTGTTGTTTGTGGGAGCTTGCTGTGTACAAATTGACTGCTGCACTTGCGGATAGCGAAGAGCATTGTCTTCGCGGATAGCGAAGAGAAAAGTGCTCCTCCCAAGTGAGTGAGGTGGCTTATCTTGGGTATGGGGTGGATGCTCGAGGGTTACATCCAATAGAGGACAAAGTGAGAGCAATTAAGGAGGCACTGGCCCCTGAAACACCTCAGAGCTCAGATCCTTCCTCGGGATGGTGAATTATTATGGTTCATTCCTGCAAAAACGATCAACATTACTACCCCCGTTGCATGTGCTGTTAAAGAAGTGCCAAAGACATTGTTGGAAAACACCACAAAAAGAGACTTTTAACCAAGTTAAGCAGGCACTTCAGTCTTCAAGTTTATTGGTGAACGTTGATCCCTCTTAGAAGATACATCACCATATGGAGTTGGGGCTGTATTATCCCATATAATGGATGATGGGTCTGAGAGACCCATTGGGTATGTTTCAAGAACCCTATCAGGCATGGGGAGAGAGTACTCCCAGATAGAAATGGAAGGCCTAACTGTTAACTACGGCATCAAGAAGTTTCACCAAAACAGATATGGAAGACATTTTACTCTCATTACAGACCACAAGCCACTTTCAGGGCTTTTCAGGGAAGACAAAGTGATTCCACCAATTGCTTCTGCTGGGGTACAGTGATGGGCACTGTTCTTGCTGGCCTACAAATATACTTTTGTATCTCGGCTAGGGGCTCACATAACTAATGCAGATGCTTTAAGACACCCTCTGTTACCAGAAAGCAAGCCACCCTCTCCAGTAGTGCAAGAGATTGTAATGGCCTTAAACTTTCTGGATTCTTTGCCAGTCACAGCACATCAATTCAAATACTGGACTAATAGGGGCCCTTTGTTGTCAAAGGTAAGTAAATGATATTACATGGTTGGCACAAGGAGAAAACTTTGAAAGAAATGAAGCTTTATCAGCTCATAAAAGATGAGCTTAATTATGAGGTTGGTGTGATCCTTTGAGGAGCGAGAGTGGTCGTCCCCAAACCAGGAAGAGGTTAATTGCTGGAAGGATTGCATAGTGCCCATCCTGACGTACTAAAGAGATAAATGTCAGCAAGGAGCTACATTTGGTGGCCTGGCATTGATGCTGATATAGAAAGAATGGTAAAACAATGTGAGCAGTGCCAACTACAGCAGAAGTTACCTACTACTGCTCCCTTGCACCCTTGGCCATGTCGGCCATGGGTGAGAGTTCATGTAGATTATGTTGGCCCATTTATGAGCACAATGTTCCTTTTGCTGGTGAACACCCATTCGAAATGGATGGAGGTATTTGAAATGAGGTCCACAATGCCACACTCCACAATTGAGAAACTGCGCCAATGTTTCGCCACCCAAGCGTACCAGACATGCTTGCCTCGGACAATGGAATGGCATTCACAAGTGCCAGATTCCAGAGATCCATGGCCTTCAATGGAATAAGACATATCCGTATGGCACCTTACCACTCCTCATTAAATGGGCTCGCTGAATGTGCAGTGCAAATATTCAAGGACAGTGTGAAGAAGCAACACCAGCTTCATTGCAGACTAAAGTGGCATGTTTTCTGCTAGCTTATAGAACCACCCTGCACACTATTACTGGAATAGCTCCAGCAGAGCTGTTAATGGGTCGACGCTTAAGGACCAGGCTGAATCTGATAGTTCCAAATTTGGCGGGGGACGTGGAGACAAGATAGAGTTGTCAGAAAAGGAACCATGGTTCATCAAAAGTAGAAAGAGCATTTGAGATCGAAGATCCAGTTTTTGTGAAGAATCTTGGAAGTGAGCCAAATTGGGTCTCAGGCGTTATGGTGGCCAGGACAAGGGCACTGTCTTATGAGGTGGAAGTGCAGGACATGTTAGTGAAGAAACACATAGATCATTTCCAAAGGTGGGAGCCATCCCAAGAGCCAGTGTTACTGCCTGATCCAATTGTGCCAGCAAGTGTTATTGTTTGTCCGAAGGATGAAGTGGCTGATCAGCCAATGGCAGGCCAACATGCTGTTCCCCATGACATTGAGGAAAGTGAAACACAGATTCCAGAGGAGAGTCCCCACGAAGCAAATTCAACCGAAACTACCTCGACAGTCGAACCTTTCTCTGGAATGTAGCTCAACCAGTCAAGCTTCATCCCAGGTAAAGAGGAAACCCCCTGACAGACTGAGTTTCCGATAAACTGTTAAGCTAGTATTTCTCCATACTAGTGGTTTGAAAATTGTATAAGATGTTTATGTGTTGCATAATAAGGGACATAAATGGGAAGGAATGTAGTCAGCCCTATTCAGGGGAATACACCAGAAGGAATGCAATCGACCAATGGGGAACGTGCGTGGGGATCTTGGACCTACAGTTCACCTGGAGGTAGATCTTCACTGTGCCCACTCTGATCCGCACAGTCTGAATCTGGCAAAGTGAAGGATATGGGAAATGTGCTTGAAAATTAAACTCTCTCAATTGCGTCAAAGTGTGTGCTTTTTTGGATGGCGGCAGGAAGAACACATCCCTGCCAATATTGCTTGGCCCGCAACTACTTAGCATTAACCAGCTTCAGGCCCTCACACAGGAGGAGGTTGTGCCTGAGAGATGCCTGTCAATTCAATTGCCCATGCAGTGCCAGTGGACAGGACAGAACTGGGAATGCAACCCACGCCTGGATGCCTGGATTCTGGGAACAGGTACATTTCTGGAGGTCTCAGGGCAGGGAGGATTTTGCAGCCAGAATAGATCCAAGAGCTGGAAGTGTTAACATCGGGAAAGTGCTCTGTATATATATTATACATTATATATGTATATCTGTTTGTAAGTAAACCATTATAGTTTGTTAAATACTAACTGGTGGTCACCAATCCTTCCAATTACTACACTTTGTTATAGGCAAAACAATCTAAGTAAAAGAAGAAAATACTCACTGACTTTTGTGTGCAAACACACACACACGCTCACACTCACACAGTCACGAACACACATATAACATGCACACACACATAGACACACGCGTACACACACATACATACACACACATACACACATGCACAAACAAACATGCAAATATACATACATAAATACGTTCACACACAGACACATAGACATAAACACACACATACACACACAGACCTAAATGCAGATTACAGAGTGAGGAAAGGGTATGTTGGCCAAATTAGAGTCTTTATAATGTAAAGGAGTATAAGGTCTGTAGTTTGGTGACTCGGCTGGTTTCAGGCTGAATTCAATGTCGATGGGTTCCCATCCACCCTGACCTCCTTTGCTCAATTGTCCGCTGCAATGGGCAAAGCCTGCCTGCTCTTACCCCAATTGAGGCCACCAGGTGTCCAATTATTGACCACTTACAGGCCGCTCTCTGCCCAGTCTCAATTTTCAGGCGAGTGGAACGAGTTCAGGGGCTAGGAGGAAGCATGAAAGTTAACTCTCTTCAAACATTGGTTGGGACGGGGTGAGCATGGGTGGGTGGGGGAAGGTGGGGGGCGGGGGGGGGGGAGCGGGCGCTCCATAAACAGTTCTGTTTAACATCAGATGACCTCCTGCCTCAAAAGATCTGACCCGAGGGTGGGGAGTTCCTCTCCTTCGACCTTTCGACTAACACCCCAACCCCCTTCATCTGTCGGCCTCCTCGGCCTCACCTGCCCTGAGACCTCCAGAAATGTACCTCTTCCTGGCACCCAGGCGTGGTTTGCAGTCCCAGTCCTGTCCACTGGCGCCGCATGGGCAATCGAATTGACAGGCATCTCTCAGGCACAACCTCCTCCGGTGTGAGGGCCTGAAGCCAGTTAATGCTAAGTAGTTGCGGGCCAGGAAATATTGGCAGGGATGTGTTCTTGAAGGAAAACCTTCCCTGCTGCCATTGAAAAAGCACACACTTTGACACAATTGAGAGAGTTTCATTTTCAAGCACATTTCCCATATCCTTCACTTTGTCAGATTCAGACTGTGTGGATCAGAGTGGGCACAGTGCAAGTTCTACTCCAGATGAACTGTTGGTCCAAATAGGTCAGTGTGTGCTGTACTGGGGTGGTGTCCTCCAGACAGCTCATGGTTCAAATGTGACTCAGAAGCTTCTTTAACCCAGTCCCCCAATCTCTGCCTGAGATGACGCCTGAGATGATTTTCTCACCTTCAACATCAGTAACTTGCATTTATATAGTACCCGTAACATCGTAAAATGCCCCAAAGTGCTTCACAGGAGTGTTCTTAAATCAAGTTTGACACCAAGCCATGTGAGGATCTCAGATCTGTAACTGAACTCCAAACCATACTATCACTACAGTGCAGAAAGAGGCCGTTCGGCCCATCAAGTCTACACTGACTCCCAAAAGAGCATTCCAGGCCCTCCCTTCCACCCCACCCCACCCCATTTACCATATCCAATGCCCCTAACCTGCACATCTTTGATCACTAAGAGCCATTTTATCATGGCCAATCCACCTAAGTTGCACATCTTTGGACTGTGGGAGGAAACCCACGCAGACACGCAGAGAAGGTACAAACTCCACACGGACAGTCACCCAAGGCTGGAATCGAACCCTGGTTCCTGACACTGTGAGGCAGCAGTGTAACCACTGTGCTACCATGCCACCCACCTGGACCAGCCATATAAATACCAGGGCTACAAGGACAAGTCAGAGGCCACAACTCACCACCTGACTGCAACCCCCCCCCCCCCCCCCCCACCCCACCCCTTCCAAAGCCTGTCGAACATGTACAAGGCACAGGAATGTGATGGGTTATGCTCCATTTGTCTGTGTAAGTGCAGCTCCAACAACACTTGACCTGATCCAGGGCAAAGCAGTTCACTTGATCGGAACCCCATCCATCAACTTAAATATTCACTCCCCCCACCACTGACACACGTGGCAACAGTATGTATTATATACAAGATGCACTGCAGCAACTGGCCAAGGCTCCTTTGACAGCAACTTTTAACCTATAGCTTCTGTTATCCAAGGACAAATGCAGACAGTGCATGGGAGCATCATAACCTGCAAGACTGCTGTCCCATCACACACTATTCTGACTTGGAACTACACTTCCTTCAGCTATGAAGACACGCAGATTAGGTTGGGATTGTTCTCCTTAGAGCAGAAAAGGCTGAGAGGGACCTGAGCGAGGTGTACAAAATTATGAGGGACATAAATAGAGTAGATAGGAAGGAACTTTCCTCTTAGTAGAGGAGTTGATAACCAGGGGACATACATTTAAATTAATGGGCAAGAGATTTAGGGGAATTGCGGAAAACCATTTTCACCAAAATGGTCAAAATGCTGGATGTCCATTCCCCCACAGTACTTTAAGTGTACCTGCACCACGGGGACTGCAGCAGTTCAAGAAGGCAGCTCACAACCACCTTCTCTCAAGGGCAATTAGGGACGGGCAAGGAATGTTGCCCTTTTCAGTGACACTTAAATCCCATAAAACAACTTTATGTAATCACAGCAGCTGAGCAAAAGCTTAGTGAAAGGGGAAGGTATTCAGGAAAGTTCTAATGAAGGAATGAGGGTGGAGAGTCAGAGAGCTTTAGGGAGGAAAAGCCAGAGCTTGGACCCAGGCAGGGTCATCCGTGGTGGACCAGTTGAAATCAGCGATGTGAAGCATGTCAGTATTGGAGGAGCACACTTATCTCTGAGAGTTGTAAGGGCTAGAGGAGGTTATAGAACAGGGAGAGTTGTAGGTGCTGGAGAGGGTTACAGAGATAGAGGCAGGGGCTGGAGGACATTACAGAGATAGGAAGAGTTGTATGGGGCTGGAGGAGGTTACAAAGATAGGGAGGGCTGCAGGGGCTGAAGGAGGTTACAGAGATAGTGAGGGTTGTCGGGGCTGGCGGAGGTTGCAGAGATAGTGAGGGTTGTAGGGGCTGGATGCGGTTACAGATATCGGCTGGGTTATGGGGGCTGGAGGAGTTTATAATCAGGAGAGCTTTAGTTTGCTTTGTTCTTGCTGTCAAGGCCGTTGAGGAAGCGAAATTTAGACAAACAAATGTGACAGGTGTTCCAGAATCACAGAAACCAGATACCCGAAAATTATATTCCAATAAAGTCGTTCAGCTTCCCGTAACAAACACAAAGCCTTTAGCTTTGATGGGCTGAATGGCCTCTTTGGACATCATTAGATTCTGTGATTCCAGTAAAGTTTCGATGAAATTGAATCCTGAGGTGGTGGGGGGGTACATGGAAATTAGCATTAAGTGGAGCTTTTCATCACAGAGGAGGCCCCTTTCCTAACATGAATGTGTTTGTACGTAACCTGATATGCCTCCAAACGTGGTCGGTGTCAAAGGCAAAGGACAAGAATCCATCACCCTGCCCCCATCCCATTGTGTTTTCCAGTAGTGGAGTCAGCTCACCATTGGCCTCCAGTGGAATCTTCCCGTCCTGCAGATTTCTATGGTGCTAGGCAAGGTTTTCCCATCTCACCATCGGGGAACCAGTCACAGGGAGTTTCACCTTCAGTGGGACTGAAAGCGACAGGAAAGGCTGGAAAATGCCACTCAAAGATTCAACTTCTAATTTTCTCACAGGTTCAGTCATTATCGTAGGTTTTGCACAAATCCCTTCACGGAGAGATGCCACTATCAAATGTCGGATTGCCCAGCTCTCCAAGATTTGGCGCTCTTGTGTGGTCTAACTCTGCTGTGATTGGTCGGTGAGATCACATGACAAGTTTAGACAGGTTTGGCTAATCTGGAGTTACCAGCACAGAATTCCAACTCATCACGGGCATCACTCCGAGATTTGCTATTCTGCTGGCAGGAATGGTTGACGACTTTGACATAACTTCGACATAACCAAAGATGTGCAGGTTAAGTGGATTGGCCATGGCTAAATTGCCCCCTGGTGTCAGGGGAATTAGCAGGATTACAGGAATAGAGCCTGAGTGGGATTGTTGTCGTTGCAGACTTGATGGACTGAATGGTCTCCTTCTGCACTGTAGGGATTTTATGATTCTCACTGGAAATATGCTCTCATCCCAAGTTTGATGCATTGCGATTACATTGCAATTATTAACAGGATGTAAAATACTCTCTAATATTCAATTGGGATGACAATGGATGTAATAGTGAACATTCTTGGCTGCTGATGGAGGCAGTGAAAAATGAGTCAAGTATGCAGGTGTCAGGCATGAATCAAGCCCAGATTTACAAATTAGATTCCAGATTGAAACTCATCAGGGGCGTGGCAAATGGCGAGGGTGGGAGGATGCATTCTTCAGGATTGCTTCTCAATCCTGTCAGCTGGAACAGTGTCTGAGAGGCTTAACCAACATGACAAAAGCTGGCTTACCCAACCCTCCATGATTTTGTGCTCTTGTGTGATCTAACTTGTGTGGGAAGCACAGTAACATAGTGGTTAGCTCTGCTGCCTCACCAGGGACCCAGGTTCGATTCCAGCCTTCGGTCACTGTCTGTGTGGAATTTGTACATTCTCCCCTTGTCTGCGTGGGTTTCCTCCGGGTGCTCCGGTTTCCTCCCAAAGATGTGTGGGTTAGGTGGATTGGCCATGGGAAATTGCCCCTTTGTGTCCCAACGTGTGTAGGTTAAGGGATTAGGAGGGTAAATATGTGGGGTTATAGGGATAGGGCCTGGGTAAGATACCACTTGGAGAGTCGGTGCAGACTTGATGGGCCAAACAGTCTCCTTCTGCACTAAAGGGTTTCTATGATATCAACTCCACTCTGATTGATCAGCGAGATCATATGATAAACTTAAATAGGTTTGGCTAATCCAGAGTTGCCAATACAGAATTCACATTGCTCATATGGGCATCACTCCATGAGGTTTACTATCCTGCTGGCAGGAATGGTTGACGATTTTGGCATAACTGGAAATTTACTGTCATTTTGTGTGTAATTTCACCGCAGGACATCTCACAATGAGATTGATTGTTAGAACACCAACCTTACAGCTGCAACCGAGTTTGAACCCTGCATGTCTATGGACATGCCCGAGTGCAGTTGTTGGCCCTGTACAGATCGTGAGGATCTCAGATGCAGACCTGTGATGAATATTCCTTTGGAATATTGCACATGTCATACACACGCCAAAAGGCAGGTGCATGTACTGGAGTAGGCCTTTGTCTGTCACCACAAGACCCATCTGCCTGGCATGGATTTCCACTTCCACCTCTATCTCTTCCCAACCCTGCAACTGGAGAGGATAACATGCAGAGACAAACATGCCGGCAACCTAATAGGAAATATCCACAGGAAACAATTAGTTCCAGCAGTTGGAGTTGACTTTAAGAAGCCAACTTTGCACACTTCCCTGATCCTGATGCAGCACACAAATACACACTCACAAACAGGCAACGACACTCTCACACGCACACACACTCACATACACACAGACCCACAAATAGAGTCGCGCACACATAACAGCATATACACGCACAATTAACAGACACCACATATACAAATACATACAAACACCATACACCCCAACTCATGCACACACATGCAAACATACACATGCTCCCACATACAGAAACACATACATACACACCCTACTTGCAAGTACATACAGGCACACACAAATACAGCCACACACACAGGCATACAAATGCAGACATACAACACACACACACTGGCTCACGTACTCACACTCCCGAACACATACAAACACTCACACAGATACGTATGCACACATGCACATACATAAAGACAAAGTGATACTGCAAGCGTGAATCAGTCATTGAACAGGCCTCACCTTCTGACAGTGAGCTGTATCAATCCCCTTGGCAAAAGCCATATTGTCAGTCCCACGAGGGTCACAACTACTGCACTGTGATCTGGTAGGTTGCAGATGACGCAAGATCTTGTAAGTGCTTTACACAAACAATTAACACCAATCCCCTGTGGAAAGCCTTTGAGCTCATCTCTGACTCATAAACTGGAAATAGTTTGTTCCAGATACCTTTTCTAATAATTTCATGCTGTCTCTCCCATACATAACTGTAGGATGTATTGGCAAAACTTGATATTAATACATTTCTGACGGATTATTCGGGAATTGTTTTAGTTGCTGAATGTACGGCTGGAGTTTACAAGAATGAGAGGGGAGGGGGAGTCACATAGAAACTATAAGATTCTTACAGGACTCGACAGGACAGATGCAAGAAGGATGTTCCCGATGGTGGGGGAGTCCAGAACCAGGGGTCACGGTCTGAGGATACAGGGTAGACAGTTTAGGAAAGAGATGAGGAGAAATTTATTCACCCAGACAGTGGTCAGCCTGTGGAGTTCATTACCAGAGAAAGTAGTTGAGGCCAAAACAAGATATGAGGCAAGGCAGGATCAGGCTATTGAGTTGGATGATTAGCAATGATTGTAATTAATGGCAGAGCAGGCTCGAAGGGCCAAACACCTCCTCCTGCTCCTATTTTCTATCTATGTATCTGCTCAGGACGGTTGAGGGCGTAGTGCTATTGTACCTGGAGTAGTAATCCAGTGACGCTGGGTAATGCTCTGGGGACATTGGTCCCCACAATAGCAGATGGTGAAATTTTAATTCAATAAAAGAAAATCTGGAATTAAAAATCTAATGATTGTTGATTGTCAAAAATCATCTGTTTCACTAATGTCCCTTTTGGGAAGGAAATTTGTCACCCTTACCCAGTCTAGCCTACCTGCGACTCCAGATCCACAGCCCTCCAAAATGGCCGAGCTTGCCACTCAGTTCAAGGACAATTAGGGATGAGGTAACAAATGCTGGCCTTGCCAGTGACGTCCACATCCCATGAAAGAATAAAGAATTCCAGTATAAGTGTGGGTTTGCTGATCGTATTCCCACCTGAATCAGAAAATTGTGGATTTGGGACCTGCTCTGACATCCCCGCTGATTGGAGATTAGAATAATGTCCCTAAATACTGGATTGGTGTCCATTGGGGCACATGGGTCCAGGCTGAGTGAGCTGCGATATTCCTGACTTTGAACCCAGGTAGATGAGTGGATCAGGCACTGTATTACGATGCCCACTTAGTGGGGGGCAATTTGATGTGTGTAGATGCCTCTACCCCAAAGTAAAATAGTAGACGGTGGGGGAACAGGAAAACTTTAGTTTGCAGTTGTGAGAACTAACTAATTGGCGAGGTAAACATAAAACATTAAAGTCGAGATGTCAGTTACATCAGATTTGCAGCGGGATTGAGAAAAGGACCATTGCAGGAGGGGTTGCGGGAGGATGAGGATGGAAGGTTAAATTTGTTGGGAATCCAAATGTTTGCTCGAGTACAAATTAAATCATTTACATTGCCCTTTGATCTTAGAGATAGGAGTCCCTGGGGTAACTGTAGATCAGAGAGGCAGGGTCTACTATCAACAACCAGGAAACCCGGCCAGACTAAACTTCCAAACTTTTCAGTCATCAGGGACTAACCTGCAATTCCCGACCTCAGCAAATCAGCAACTTTCCTCATCGAAACATTCAGCCTTCTAACTCACCATGGCATCACCACAGGCTCATTTTGGAAGGAATGCAGGAAGAGGGAGTGGGAGGATTTGGCTGAGGGCCAAATTCTCTGTCCTTGCTTGCATGAGCGTGAACAGTCAGAAAATTTTGGCTACTATTTCTCTTCTGATAGCTGCTGGTAGACCGGCTAAGTTTTTTCCAGTGTCCTTTGTTCTTGTTCCAGATTCCAGCATGCATGGCATTTTTCTTATTTTGTCGTGATGATGAAAGAGTTAAAATCAGAATTCCTGCTTCGGTCTGATCCACATCCTGCTTTAACTGAAACAGCATGATGCCGGTTAGCCAATTCACTCCATGTGGCACTGGGTTGGCATTAAACTACGATAATGGGGATGCAAGAAGGTACGTGGTTGCTTGTCCTGCCCACTCAGGCTCAGGACACACAGATTCCCTCAGTGTGGCCTTACCAGCCCACAGCTTCAGCCAGGAAACTTTCAAAAATGGGCAAGGGCCTATTTGTAATGACAGACATTGTGAAGTGTTGCGCTACACCAAGATTTGAGCGAACTGTACACGGAAGGTACATTTTACAATTCTGGTTGGGAACCGGTCCATAATTATTGGGAGGGAGGATTACATATGACTGATTGTGAGGCACAATTGAAATTCCAGGAAATTGAAGTTAATGACAATTTTGGAACTTCTGAAAGCCAGCTTTGCACTTAACAGAGCAGAACACATACATGGCTAAATATAGAAGTGTATTTTGGAATCTGGCCTGTGTATGCACATTTTATCTGATATACTTCATTTGTCACTTGTTGAAGTCTCTCTTCCTGCAGTAGAGAGCGTCTCTTATCTGAACAGGACATTAGCAGCCGGCACCCCGTGACGCTGCCCAGTGGAGCTAAGTGGGCCCTGTCTCCTCACAGTCTCACCAGCCAGCAACAGAACCGACAGCTTCCGTGTCTGCTAAACAGTCACCACCAGCTACTAACTGGCCAGGGAGCTGAGAAGGACTGTCCTTTCTTGCTAGCAAACACCCGGCATTTGGGGAATTATGGAGAGCAATAAGGGCCATCGTGTGATGGGCTGTCAGAAGCAGGAAAGTGCAATGATGCTTGGATCCAGCTGCCTGCTGTTGGATTCAATCAAATAACAAGGCACATTGATTTTTTTAAAATTGATTTTTTTAATTGTCTTTCATAGGGATGTAGATGTCACTGGCGAGGCCAGCTTTTGTTCCATTCCAATTCTCTTCCTGCACCTAGCGGTGCACTAGGTAGACTTTTGTCTGTTTCCATAGCTAGTTATTCCGGGAACAGGTTGCTAGTCTGTTGCCGGGGCTTATAGCTTGAGGGGCACCAAGCCACACCAAGCATGGCTGACCAGGAGTCTCTCCCTCTCTTATGACCAGCCACCGGTGTGTTTGGAAGGATTTTGACCACGTTATGAACGCACATTCCTTGGCCATCAGGTCCTGGGGTGGGACTTGAACCTGGAGCTTCTGGCTCAAAGGCAGGGCCACAATCCACTGCGCCACAAGACCAGTATTTGTTGTCACTTCATTGCTCTTGAGTGGTTGCTAGGGGCAGCTAGGAGCCAAGCATATTGCTGTGAGTCTGGAGTCACATGTAGGCCAGATCAGCTATGGACGGGCAGATTTCCTTCCCTAAAGGACAATGAAGCAGGCGGGTTTTGTTTTGCAACAATTAATGATAGTTTCATGGTCACCATTACTGAGACCAGCTTTTTATTGTAAATTCCAGCTTTTTATTAATTGAATTTAAACCCCACTAGCAGGCACAGTGCGACCTGAACCCATGTCTCCAGAGCATTGTTCTGGTCTCTGGATTACTAGTCTAGTGGCACTGTCACTACACCACCATCTCACCCGAAGGGAGATGTTGCGTATCTGCGGAGAGGGACTATATGATAAACAGGTACAGCAATGAGAGAAAACAGTTTGCACTCAGTCGCAATTTGTGAGGTAAAGGAAAATGAAAGAGAGGGAGAGAGAGAAAAGAAAGATAGGACAAACTTGTTTTTATATAAAGCCACAGGATGTGCCAAAACACTTTATAAACCATTGAAGGGCATTTGGGCCGGAATCTTCTGGCCATTCACGCCAACGGGATTCTCTAGTCCCGCTGCAGTGAATGGAGATTTGGCCAAATTCTCCTTGCTTGCCGGCAGCAGTGGCGGGACATGAACATCCGGAAAATTCCAGCCATGAAGTGCAGTTACTGTTGGAATGGAGTGAAGATATCAGGCAGCTCACACACAGCAAAGCTCTCACCAACAGAAATGTGTTCATGACTAGTTAACCTATTCAAGTGATGTTGGTTAAGGGATAGATATTTGGCCAGGACACAGCTGGGGAGGACATTTCCGCTCTCCCTAAAATAGTGGCCATGGAATGACTGGCGTCTCCCTGAGAGGGTAGATGGAGCCTCCGTTGACAGTGATCCCTACCTCACTCTGGGTTTCCCAGCGGCAGAGGGTGCAAACAATGGGAAACCATGTTGACTGCAGCAGGACTGGAAGATCCTGCCACCAGCCAATGTCAAGCTGTCTCTGCAAAATCTGCCATGGATTGCTGGGTGGTGGTGGGGTGACAGGGGATGATTGAAAACCTGTCCAATGTCTGTGGTTCCCCTCTACAAACTCCATTCCACAGCCACTCACTCCATTCCTTTTTCACTAAAAATGCCTTTCTCGTACTGTGAGGGCATTAAACCTGGAATGCACTGTCTGAGCTGGAGGCGGGTTCAATCGAAGCATTCAATAGGGAATTAGGCTGCTTATCTGAGAAGGAAGAATGCGCAGGCTTACGGAAAAAAGGCAAGGGAAATTTTGAGAGCTGGTGAAGACGGGGTGGGTCGAATGGCCTCCTTCTGTGCAGTAACAATTCTATGATTCCACCCTTCATAAACCCCGAGGTCATGCAAAGCTCTGCTACCAATGACTCGATTTACACCAAGCCTCATTCACACTCATTGGGGAGGCAGTGGTATAGTGGTAATGCCACTGGACTAGTAATCCAGAGACTCAGGTTAATGCTCTGGGGACACAGGCTCGAATCCCACCATGGCAGATCATGATATTTGTCTTCAATAAAAACCTGGAATTAAAAGTCTAATGATGACCATCAGGTTTACTAATGTCCTTTAGGGGAAGGAAATCTGCCATCCTTATCGAATCTTGCCTACTCCAGAACTACAGCAATGGCGTTGAGTCTTAAATGTCTTCTGAAGAAAGTCATTCAGTTCAAGGGCAATTAGGGATAGGTGCTGAATGCCAGCCCAACCAGAAATGCCCACATCTCGTGAATGAATTAAAAAAACATCACGCCGATGTTCACTAACCTATATTGATTCCCGATTATGCAAAATCTTGATTTTAAAATTCTCATCATTATTTCCAAGTCCCATCTGTGGTCTCACCTTTTCCCAACTCCACATGTCCTCCAGCGTTACAGCTGCCTACAACGCTGCAATCCTCTTGAGGATCTCGAATTTCCATTGCCCTGTCAGTGGCAGCCAGGCCCTCAGCGGCCTGGGCACTGAGCTCCGGTGACCCTGCCTAACCTTCTCCACATCTTCTTTCTGCTTTCAGACACACCTTAAAACTTCCGTCCTCAACACAGCTTTTGGCAATCTGCCATAGTATCTCCTTACTTGGTTCAGTGCCAAAATTTTGTTTGGCTTTTGGTAGGTTGTTTTACAACTTTAGCGATTCTATGTAGAGACAAACAGTTTTTGTTGCTTGTTTGGCTGGTGTCCTTGGAGTTGAACCTTTGCTGCCTTGTGCAGCACCTTCAGAAACGGAGGAGAGGAAACTTAGAATATAACATGTCAAAGAAAATGTCAGCCTGATCTTTGTGCGGTATGTTCCTCAAATCCCTTGGACCGACATGACACCTGAGTGAAATCACTGAATGTTTTTCAGATCCTGGAGCGAGTTTTGACAAGCCCAACCAACAAAATAACTGCCAAACAGCTTATCCTTGGGAGCAAAGATATTAACTTTAGCTTCCTCCTCCAAAGCCATGGGGAGAGAAGAATGCTGCAAATTGATGGTAGCTTAGCAATTGAGTAAAGCTGTCTCATTAAGGTGATAGTGCAGCTACAGAGACATTGTGAAACATGATATCAACCTGTCATTATGTGATTAAAATCCCAGGACAAATGTCTCTCCCAAACTGACTGCAACCTGTTGTCGGTGCACTTACTTGCAGAGCTTATTCTTTAGTTTATATGTATGTTTCTGTCGCTGAGTACAAATCTTGGTCCAAATTGCCTTCTTTCGTGAGAAAGTCTTCTATTACTCGAAGTCTACAGCGAATGACTATAAGGTTTGAGATTTTCAGTCATGGGTGACGCCCCCCCCCCCCCCTCCCCGCCCGCCCCTCCCCACCCCATCACCTCAAACCTGCATCCTCTCCCACCTGGAGGGACAAGAGTAGTGCAGAACACTATCACCTCCAAAGTTAGCTCCAATGTTAGCTGACTATCGGACACATATCAGTCATTCCATCATCAGTGCAGAATGGAAATCCTGGGAACCCCTATCCTAACAGCACAATTAATCATAGAATCTTTACAGTGCAGAAGGAGGCCATTCAGCCCATCAGGTCTGCACTGACTCTCTGGCTGACACCTTGCCCAAGCTCTCTCCCCCACCCTATCTCTGTAACCCCACACATTTAACATGGCTAATCTATCTAACCTGCACATCTTGGGACACTAAGGAGCAATTTAGCATGGCCAATCCACCGAATCTGCACATCTTTGCACTGTGGGAGGAAAGCCACACAGACACAGGGAGAAAGTGCAAACCTCACTGTGGTGAACCATAGATGGTTACCACTATGGGTACTTGAACATATGTTACTCTTGTTACTGTTGGGGTTAGGGTTAGGGTGTTCCAAATGTTAGCATTGTTCTGTGGTACACTCCGTTTGGCTCCACCTTCTTACAGGAGTATTAAGGTCACTGCTACTTCCTAGTAGCCCTTAGTCTGGGATAGTATTGTTAAGCAGTATGCTCTATTCTTGTTGTGAATAAAAGCCTTTATTCCCGGGTTCGTCCTAGCCTCCCGTGTGAATCAATCGCGCATCACTCACACAGTCACCCAAGGCCGAACTGAATCCAGGTCCCTGGCGCTGTGAGGTAGCAGTGCTAACCGTTGTGCCACCGTGCCACACTGGAGAACCTTCAGTGGAGCAGCTCACTGCAATTCTTCAAGAAGGTGGCAAACAACCAGAATAAGAGCAATTAGAGATGGGCAATTAGTGTCGGCTTTACTGTTCATCCACTGAGCCAGATTATTTAGTTTTGAAAAAGCAGAACATTTATAACAGAACATATACCAGAACAGCAAAACATTTCTGAAAATACTCATCAAACAAGGTAGCACCTCTTCCTCAGACAGCAGCGGAGGCAGGATCATTATGTATTTTGAAGGCTGATATAGATAGATTCTTGACATGAGAGTTAAAGGGTATAGGGTGGTTATCCTCTCAGTTGCAGTCCAGTAATGAAAGAGTCCAACAAGTCCAGCTTTTTCACAAACACTTCACAAACACTTCACAAACCAGCCTCCCATCCATTGACTCTGTCTACACTTCCCGCTGCCTCGGCAAAGCAGCCAGCATAATTAAGGACTCTACACACCCCGGACATCCTCTCTTCCACCTTCTTCTGTTGGGAAAAAGATACAAAAGTCTGAGGTCACGTACCAACCGACTCAGAACAGCTTCTTCCCTGCTGCTGTCAGACTTTTGAATGGGCTTACCTTGCATTAAGTTGATCTTTCTCTACACCCTAGCTATGACTGTAACACTACATTCCGCACTCTCTACTTTCCTTCTCTATGAACTGTAGTTTTATCTGTATAGCGCGCAAGAAACAATACTTTTCACTGTATGTTAATACATGTCTCAATAATAAATCAAAGCAAATCAAATCAAAATCTTTATTCTCTTTTACAACTCCACATACACACACCCAACACCCAGTGTCTCCTGTAACCACATTATATATCTCAGTGAGTATTATTAAACAATTAACATACAAATTAGGTCTAAATTGGAAGGTTGCAGTTAACCCATTCCTAACGTAGGGCAGCGATAGGCAACCTAGTCTGGTGAATGAGCTGGAGGAGTGGGCCTCCTTCATCTCAGTGGGCCACAAGATTGAAATCGCTTGTCACTAACCGTAACCACATGAATAGTTCTAGCATTGACAATATTTTGCCTTTGCATATAAGAAGTAGCGAGTTGTGCTAAAGAGATAAAGGTGACTAAATGTAACAGCACCGGGTTCAAGTGAATTTCCACATTATATTACAGTATTTACTGACCAATTCTTTTTCAACCTTAATATGCAAATCAGCACTGACGTTAGGCCTCATATTGTTCCTCATATTTTACTAATCATCAAATCTAATATTTACGTCAATGCAGACTCCAGAAACATGCATACTCACTATTTCCTCTCAAGAGGAACATTATTGCAACATTTGCCAGCTTCTTTTATTTATTCATAGGATATGAGCACAGCTGGCTGGACCATTGCCCATCTCTAATTGCCCTTGAACTGAGTTGTTTGCTGGGCTCTTTCAGAGGGCATTTAAGAGTCAACTACATTGCTGTGGGAGTCACATGTGTCACATGTAGGCCAGACCAGCTAAGGACGGCAAATTTCCTTCCCTAAAGAACATTAGTGAACCAGATTGATTTTTATGACACTCAACAATGATTTCATGGTCATCATTAATTCCAGATTTTATTGAATTCAAATTTCACCATCTGCCGTGGTGGGATTCGAACCTGGATCCCAGAGCATTACCCTGGGTCTATGGATGACTAGTCTAGTGATAATAATACTACACCTTTGTCTTCCCTAGAAATCCCGTACTCACACTCAACTCCTGAACTTGGATGTGATTGTACTGGAAAGTGTGCAAAAGAGATTCACCAGGATGGTGCCAAGAGTGGAGCGTTCAGCTACGGAGAGAGACTAGTTAAGCTTGGGTTGTTTTCCTGAGAGCAGAGAAGGCTGAGGGGGTCCTGATCAAGGAGTATGAGACTATGATGGGCACAGATAGGGTAGATCGGAAGAAACGTTTCCCCTTCGTAGAGGGGTCAATAACCACGGGGCATAGATTTAAGGACAAGGGCAGGATGCTGGGAACCTGGAACTCGCTGCCTGAAAGGGTGGTCAAGGCCAGAACCCTCACAACATTTAAAATGAGTACTTGAAACACCATAGCCTTCAAGGCTACAGACCAAGTGCTGGAAGGTGGGATTAGAATAGATAGGTTCTTGATGGCTGGCGCAGACAAGATGGGCCGAGGGGCCTTGTTTTGTGCTGTAAAACTCTATGACTCCACCCGCCATAAACGGAAACGCATGTAAATTTTGGACCCTTCCCCATTAAGTCTCTCGTAAATGCCAGGTGTGGGTTAGTGTAGACAATGTTGCCTCTGAGATAGAAGGCTGCAGTTTCCAGTCACCACGCAAAGGCTTCAGAGAATCCCTACAGGGCAGAAGGAGGTCCTTCAGCCCATCAAGTCTACACCGACTCTCTCAGACCCTATCCCTACGTAACCCCCACATATTTACACCGCAAATTCCCCTAATCTACACAACTTGGGCACTAAAGGGCAATTCAGTATGGCCAATCCACATAATCTCCATATTGTTGGACTGTGGAAGAAACTGGAGCACCCAGAGGAAACCCACGCAGACACGGTGAAAATGTGCAAACTCCACACAAGCTCTCACCCAAGGCCAGATTTGAACCCGGGTCCCTGGCGTTGTGAGGCAGCAGTGCCACTGTGCTGCCCACTCCAGCCTGACACTCCTCGTGCTCGCACTGATGGAGTGCTGCATTGCTGGTGGTTCTGCAAATCAGGTCATTTCCCCTCTCAGTTGTTAAAAAAAAATCTCATGCCACCATTCTGATGAAGAGCAGGGGATTCCTGCCTCCTGCATTCCCCCCTGTAACCGCCCCATGTCCTGGACCATTGCTTATCCCTCATCCAAATCCCCAAAAAGTAGATTATCTGATCAATATCACATTTCTGTTTATGTGTGATCTTGCTGCGATCAGCCTTCCTTTGTACGATAAAAAAAGAATTGCTGCACTTCGGGTAAAACATCGTCAAGCAGTTAGTTGCCCAGTGCTGGGACTAAACCCTCATTCTGGCCATTATCAGCAGCATGCTGGGAAGTAACCAGTTTGAATGGAGCTCAGTGGCAGTGTAGCTCACTGCCTGAAAACGGAACTCGCTGCCTGAAAGCGTGGCAGAGGCGGGAACCCTCACAACATTTAAAAAGCATTCAGGTAAGCACTTGAAACATCCATAATATACAAGGCTACGGACCAAGTGCTGGAACAGTGGCTCACACTGTTGCTTCACAGCACCACGGACCCACGTTCAATTCTGGCCTTGAGTCACTGTCTGTGTGGAATTTGCACATTCATGTGTCTGCGTGGATTTCCTCGAAGTGCTCCAGTTTCCTCCCACAATCCAAAGATGTGCGGGTTAGGTTGATTGGCCGTGCTAAATTGCCCCTTAGTGTCAGAGGATTAGCTGGTTCAATACGTGGGATTACAAGGATATATAGGGCCTGGGTGGGATTGTTGTCGGTGCAGACTCGCTGAGCCGAATAGCCTTTGTCTGCACTGTAGTGATTCTATTTTATGCTATGAAAATGGGATTAGTATAGATAGGTGTTTGATGGCCACGACAGGCTGAAGGTTCTCTTTCTGTGCTGTAAACTCTATGACTCTATGACATGCTGCTGTGGTGGTAGGGATTGGAGTGGGCAGGGAAGTTGTGTGAAGAGGTTTGCCCCCAATGAAGGGCGGTTTAAGAGGTTTTTATGGTTCCATAATAATTTACCTGTGTTTTTTTTTGAGTAACAGTATGCACTAGTCTTCTGAGTCACCCAGCCTGTGACCCTGATCTGCATGACAGAGTGCGGAATATAATGACATACACAGAGGGTGATTGCTCCTCTAGGCAGGTAATAAGTCATCCACATTTATGGGGATTGTTGATTCTGAACTGTGAGAGACTAAAATGCTCCGAACGCTGAATTTTAAACAAAATTTAATTCGCTTGTGGGATATGGGCGTCGCTGGCTAGGCCAGCATTTATCGTTCATTCATGTGTGCATGTGTGTGTGTGTGTGTGTGTGTGTTTGTGTCCATGTGCATGTGTGCATGTGTATGGGTGTGTATATGTGTGCGTGTTCATGCATATGTGGGCGTGCATGTATGTGTGCTCGTGTATGTGTGCACATGCATGTGTGTGCACATGTGTATGCACATGCATGTCATAGAATAGAATTCCTACAGTACAGAAGGAGGTCATTCGGCCCATCGAGCCTGTACCAATCACAATCCCAGCCAGGCCTTACTCCCATAACCCCATGCATTTACCCTGCTAATCCCACTGACACTTGGGTCAATTTAGCATGGCCAATCAATGTAACATCTTTGGGCTGTGGAAGGAAACCGGAGCACCTGGAGGAAATCCACGCAGACATGTGTGTGTGTGCGTGTGCATGTGTGTGCGTGCGTGTGCGTGCATGTGTGTGTGTGTGTGTGAGTGTGTGTGTGTGTGTATACATGCTACAAAAAACAAATTTCCCATAATATCCCCATATGCTTTGTTGTCATGAGTATCTAGAAATCTATCAATCTGTCTTGAGCATGCTCAGTGACTGAGCCTCCACAGCTCTCTTGGGGGTGGAGAATTCCAAAGATTTACCACCAGCCGAGTAAGAAATCCCTCCTCACCTCAGTCCAACATGGTCTTCCTTGTATTCTGAGGCTGTGTCCCCTGGTTGTAGAGCTCTCATCCTCCTTATTAAGGAAATCATTTACTCTGTTGAGCCTTGTAATAATGTGCAAGTTTTAGATTGCAAGCCTCCATTCTTTGAAACTCCAGGGTATACAATCCTATCTCATCATTGGACAATCCTGACAATGCAAGAATCCTCCGGTGAACCTTTGTTGATCTCCCTCTATGGCAAATAGATCATTCCTGAAATTCAATTTTTGAGCACGTAACCAAGTGTATGGACGAGGATAGTGCAGTTGATGTAGTTTACATGGATTTCAGCAAAGCTTTTGACAAAGTTCCACATGGAAGTCCTATTAAGAAGGCTAATGCACATGGGATTCAGGGTGATCTGACAAGGTGGATTCATAATTGGCTTAGCGGTAGGAGACAGAGGGTGGTGACAGATGGCTGCTTTAGTGACTGGAGGCCAGTGACCAGTGGCATACAACAGGGATCCGTGCTGGGCCCCCTATTGTTCATCATTTATATAAATGACATAGATGACTGTGTGAGGGTTAGGATCAGTAAGTTTGCTGATGACACAAAGATTGGTCAGGTAGTTAACAGTGATGTTGAGTGTCTTGGGTTACAGGAAGATATAGACGAGATGGCCAAATGGGCGGATAAGTGGCAGATGGAATTTAACCCTGAAAAGTGTGAGGTGATGCACTTTGGAAGGAGTAATTTGACAAGAATGTATAGAATGAAAGGTCTGACACTGGGAAATTCTGAAGAACAATGGGACCTTCATGTGTTTGTCCATATGTCTCTGAAGGCAGAAAGGCAGGTTAATAGGTTGGTGAAAATAGGTTGGTGGCACACTTGCCTTTACTAATCGGGGTATAGATTACAAAAGCAGAGAGGTCATGATGGAGTTGTATAGAACTTTGGTGAGGCCACAGCTGGAGAACTGTGTGCAGTTCTGGTTGCCACATTATAGGAAGGACGTGAACGCACTGGAGGTGGTGCAGAGCAGATTCACCAAGATGTTGCCTGAGATGGAACGTTTAGGTTATAAAGAGAGGTTGGATAGGCTTGGATTGTTTTCTCAGGACCAGAGAAGACTGAGGGGTGACCTGATTGAGGTGTTCAAGATTATGAGGGGCATGGACAGGGTGGATAGGGAGCAGCTGTTCCCCTTCATTGAAGGGTCAGTTACGAGGGGACATAAGTTAAAAGTGAGGGGTGGGAGGTTTAGGGGAGATTTGAGGAAAAGCTTTTTTACTCAGAGGGTGGTGACGGTCTGGACTGCACTTCATGGGAGGGTGGTGGAGACGGGATGCCTCACATCCTTTAAAAAGTACCTGGATAACTACTTGGCACACCATAACATTCAAGGCTATGGGCCAAGTGCTGGCAAGTGGGATTAGGTGGGCAAGCCAGGACCTTTCATGTGTCAGTGCTGACTCAATGGGCCGAAGGGCCTCTTCTGCACTATAGTATTCTGTGATTCTGTGATTCTGAGATAAGGAGACCAAATCTATACACAGTTCTCCAGGTGTGGTCTAACCAAGGCTCTGTACAATTGCAGCAAGACATCTTTACTCCTGTACTTAATTCCTTTTGCAATAAAAACCAAGATGCCATTAGTCTTCCTAAGTGCTCTGCACCTGTATGTTAACTTTCAGTGACTCATGAACAAGGACACCCAGGTCCCTTTCGACATCAACATTTCCCAACTTCTTCCCATTTAAAAAAATACTCTTCGGGTAGAATTTTCCATTCCAGGCCTAGGTTTTGGGCCTGTGGTGGGGCCGGTTACAGGGAGTGTTTTATGTCATGGAGGCTGCTGGGAATGTATGCTATATCACATGACCACAGCCTCAGTCAATGTGCATTGGGGGTTTTGTGATGTTTTGCACGGTGGAGTGGTTTGTTTATCTTATGCCCCATCAATCATATTTGGGGGCCATTTTTAAAAGGCGGCTGGACACAACGGATTCACTGTTGAAGAAATAAGATTGGCCTCCTGAAGGAAGAAGAAAGATCCCCTGAAGAAAGGAGATGGATCTGCTGAAAGAAGGAGGTGAATCCCCTGAAGGAAGGAGATGGATCTTCTGAAGGAAGAAAATGGATGTCCAGGATTACTCTCAAAGCTGGAAGATGGTGCCTATGGGCAGATGATGGTGTGCTGGTAATGTCACTGGACCAATGGTCCAGAGGCCCAGCCTAATGCTCCATGGACAAAGGTTCAAATCCCACAAAGGCAGCTGCTGAAATTTAAATTGAATTAATAAATCTGGAATTAAAAACTGATCTCAGTAATGGTGACCCAATAATGGTGAAAATGAAAGCATTGTTGGTTGTTGCTAAAAACTATCTGGTTCACTAATGCCCTTTAGGGAAGGAAATCTGATGTCCTTACCTGGTCTACATATGATTCAAGATCCAACGTGGTTGACACTGAAATGGCCTCGAACATCACCCACTTTCAAGACAATTAGGTATGGCCGCATCCCATTGAAGCTGTGATAACCCCCACAAGGTCCATGGGGAATCACTGACTGATCTCCCTGTGGGGCTCAGTGAGTATGAGTGCCCCTGGTAACAGAGGCAGTGGCCTGCCCAGCTGGAACTCATTACCTGAGCCTGCGACAATTCCCGCAGCAGGCGGGAGTGGAAAATTTACCCTAATGTGTGTTTAACAGCCCTTTAGGCAGTGCACTCCAGGACATAGTTCACTGTGTGAAACAGAATTATCTTGCATTGTAGAATGTTATCCTCTGGCATTAGGCACTTTGCCAAATCAGCAAAATGACAGCCAACAGACTTTTGTTTGCGCATATTCCAGAAGAATGAAATGACATGAACCTTTAACAAACTAATTTACCTTGTGGCTGCACTTTTCTTCAAACGAAGGAAAGGGTTGGACAGGAAACTCAGGAAATTCTCACTGTCAGAGAAGGAAATATCACACACCACTGTGGGAATCTTCAAATGTCATTCTGTTTAATGCGTGTTCATGCATATTGGTTCACAAAAATAGCTCTGTACACACGCGAAACATTGTACATATTTACAAGGAACAATTTGCCAAACACAATAAATCTATGGTCGAGCAATGTCATCACTAACCTTTAATAATAAAGGTTTCAGACACATCATGGATGCATTGAGGGTCAGAGGGTGCTGTGTTCAGCTGCCAACAGGGAAATAACGTAAGAGTTTTAACAACACCAGGTTAAAGTTCAACAGGTTTATTTGGTAGCAAATGCCATTAGCTTTCGGAGCACTGCTCCTTCGTCAGATGGAGTGGAAATCTGCTCGCAAACAAGGCACACAGACACAAAATCAAGTTACAGAATACTGATTAGAATGTGAATCCTTACAACCAACCAAGTCTCAAAGATACAGACATTGTCTGTATCTTTGAGACTTGGTTGGCTCTAAGGATTTGCATTCTAATCAGTATTCTGTAACTTGATTTTGTGTCTCTGCCTTGCTTGCGAGCAGATTTCCACTCCATCTGACGAAGGAGCAGCGCTCCGAAAGCGAATGGCATTTGCGACCAAATAAACCTGTTGGACTTTAACCTGGTGTTGTTAAAACTCTTACTGTGTTTACCCCAGTCCAACGCCGGCATTTCCACATCATAACAGGGAAATAAAGCAGGATGTTTGCATTGTACTTAGTACTCAGAAATACAACGGCTTTTATTTCCAAACTGAACCATTAAACACAGCACAAGGAAGTTAGCCTGGGGCAAGACTTCCAAAGGACAGGTAATTTTACATAATAGGCAAGGCACAGTGGTTAATTTAGTCAAAAAACTGTGATCCGAAGCTGCACACAGCAGACAATTGGGAGACTTCGACTGGAGGCAATGTGCATTGACACGAAACAACAGAAAAAGTTTCCAATTAGAATCACAGGATGATAGAGGACTGAAAGAGGTCATTCAACCCCTTGTGCCTGTGTCAGTTATCTGGTAGAACTATCTAATTAATTTCCATAGCCCCACCCCCCCAATCTTCTTTAATGGGCAGAGTTTTCCTTTTTTTGCACAGAGTGCTGGCTGAGGTGGTAAGCATGATGTGGAGATGCCGGCGCTGCTCCGAAAGCTAGTGGCGTTTGCTACCAAATAAACCTGTTGGACTTTAGCCTGGTATTGTTAGATTCCTTACTGAGGTGGTAAGACCAGTGTGCAGCTCGCCAGCTCCAGAGCTGGCTTTTCTCACAACATTGTGTAGCCCTCTGTACAGAGAAAAATCTCCCGGCATGGCCCATGTGGTCAGGCTGGTTAGGGAGGGCTGGAAAGGTGCCCAACCTCTGATTAAAGAAAAGCAGGAACCAACCCCCCCCCCCCACATGCACACAGTGACCATCAACCCCCCCCCTCCCCCCCGTACCCCCATGTACACCGGCAATGCTCCCTCCCACAGATACATGAAACCCCCACCCCATCCCCATAGGCAGCCCCCACCCCCTCCCATGGAAAAGGGGAACTCCCCCTCCCAAATGGAGCCCCCAGAGGGCATGCGGCACTGCTAGGGTGGAGTGTTTCGGTGTCAGGGGACAGTGCCAGATATGAGAGAACAGTGCCAGGGGGTAATACTAGGGACTGGAGCACAGTGCCAGGGTCTGAGGCATTACCAGGGTCCAGGGGGCAGTGCCAATGGGCAATTCCAGTGCAGTGCCAGGGTATTGCCTGGGCATGCCCCTTTCCCCACTGTAGGCTGGGATGGACCATAAATGCTGTGTGCCCCCGGTAGCTTCCCTGCTCCTGGCTCCCGTTTTTCAGAACTCAGGCGAGGGGGAAGACACAATATGGGAGTTGACGGGGTGGGGGGTGGGGGGGGGGGGGGGGGGGGGGGGAGGGGTGGAGGGGGAGGGACTGGTGACATACAGGGTGGGACCTTTCTGGGTAGGAATAACATTACATCACCAATGAGCAAGGGGAGTGGGGAGATTCTGAAAATGAGATCTTGCTGGATGATTCTCATCTTCAGACTATCATGGGATTTTGCGCCCCCATTGCTGTTTGCTGGCCCCTTAAGTCAATCACATTACTTTGGGCCTGATGTCAAGTGGATGTCAGACCAGGTAAGGATGTGTCTTCAACCAGATAGATTTTTACAATGATTGCTTATGGTCACCTTTATTGAATCTGGTTTTAATTTCCAGAATTACTAATTAACCAAATTTAAAATTAGGGGCAGCGGTGGCGTAATGATAAAACATAGAACACAGCACAGAAACAGGCTCTTCGACCCACAGTGTTGTGCTGAACATGCCTCCTAGTATTAGACATTCCAACTCCGGGAAAAAGATTCTGACTGTCAAACTATGCCACTCATAATTTTATTGAGTTCTAACAGGCCGCCTCTCAGTCTCTGCCACTCTGGAGAAAAAACAACCCTAGTTTGTCCAGTCTCTGCTCATAGCTCATACCCTCTAATCCAGGAAGCATCCTGGTAAGACTCTTTTGCACCCTCTACAAAGCCTCAACATCCTTCCTGTCATGTGGTGACCAGACTGAATGCAATACTCTAAGTGCGGCCTTACCAAAGTTTTATAAAAGCTGACTCTTGTACTCAGTGCCCTGAACAATAAAAGCAACCATGCGATACACCTTCTTTACCATCCTGTCTATTTGTGTGGCCACTTTTCGGCAGCTATGTACTTGAACCCCAAGATCCCTTTGTAGACCAATGCTATTCAGGGTCCTGCCATTAAGTATATACTTATCCTTAACATTTGATCTCCCAAATTGCAGAACCTCACACTTGCCCAGATTAAACTCCATCTGCCACTTCGCTGCCCACATCTGCACCTGCTGTATATCCCACTATATACTTTGACAACTTTCTACACTTCCAAAACTGCACCTATCTTTGTGTCGTCTGCAAACTTACCAACACACCCATCTATGTTTTCATCCAAGTCACTTATATATATCACAAGCAGCAGAAGTCCCAGTACAGCTCCCTGTGGAACACCACTTGTCAAGGACCTCCAGCCAGTAAAACACCCACCCTACTCTCTGACATCTATGGGCAAACCAATTCTGAATCCAAGTCACATGGATCCATGCATCTTAATCGGGATGAGCCTACCATGAGGGATCTTGTCGAAAGCCTTATTAAAATCTATGTTGTCGCAGAGACCCAGGATAATGTTCTGAGGACCTGGATTCCAAACTCACCACCATAACAGATGGTGGAATTTGAATTCAATAGAAATTGATTTAAAAGTCGAGTGGTAACCATGAATCTATTGTCGATTGTCATAAAAACCCATCTGGTTCACTTATGTCTTTTAAGGAAGGAAATCTGCCATCGTTACCTGGTCTGGCCTGCATGTGACTCCAGACCCATAGCAATGTGATTGATTGTCACTTAATTGCCCTCTGAAGTGCCATACAGGTTCAAGGGCAATTAAGGATGGGCAGTAACTGCTGGCCTTGCTAGCGACACTCACATACCATAATTTTTTGAAAATCCAGCAGTTGCCATGGTGGGGTTTGGGTGGCATGGTGTAACAGTGGTTAGCACCGCTGCCTCACAGTATCAGGGACCTGGATTCAATTCCGGCCTCGGGTCACTGTCTGTCTGAAGTTTGCACATTCTCCCCGTGCCTGCATGGGTTTCCTCCGGGTGCTCCAGTTTCTTCCCACAGTCCAAAGATGTGCGGGTTAGGTTGATCGGCCATGTTAAATTAACCCTGGTGTCGGGGAGCTAGCAGGGTAAATACTTGGGGTTACGGGAATAGGGCCTGGGTGGGATTGTGGTCAGTACAGACTCGATGGGCTGAATGGCCTCCTTCTGTACTGTAGGGATTCTATGGATTCAATGAACACATGTCTCCAGAACATTAGACTGAATCCCTGATCCAGTGTCATTACCACAACACCATCATCCTGGTGATTTAGCTCAGAGAGAAATAGAGAGTTGCTATATTTCAGAATTTGTTGCTTGAGGGATTGGTGGAAGCAGATAAAATAGAAATACGTGGAGTAGGCTTCAGTGGGGCAGGAGAATCCTGTTGGCAGAAAGGTCTGGAAAATCCCACCCTATGTGACTCTATGTAAAGTGATTCAGTGCAAACTGCCTTACTGGTGCAAGCTGGTCAATGTCATGACGAAACGTACACTATCACCCAGCAATGTCACCTCAGCAAGCAATAACCACAAGTACAGCTAACCAGATCAATGAATTTTCCATAGCAATGAGGAAGCTGACTAATTACTTAATAAGGGTTAAATTATGATCATTTAAAAATCAATTCCATCTCATCAAAGTCCACTGAGAGAAAAATTAATCAACTAAACTTCATGACAGTCAGGCCATTGTTTTCAAAGTCAGGGAGAAATTTGATAACCTGCCTTATTACTGTACGGCCGACATGAATCCTCTTCCTGGTTAAGCCATGGTTTGCCTTTTCAGGTCTGTTATTACGTGACAGAAAAATAAAAATGTAGGGCAAGACCGCAATGTTCAGAGACTAAAAGCAATTCTGCTATTTCTCCCACTAGCGATTAAGAACATACGAACATAAAAAATGAGAGCAGAAGTAGCCCATTCGGCCCCTCAAGTCTGCTCCGCCATTCAATAAGATCAACCAATCTGTTTTTGTTTCGAGTTCCACATTCTGTACTACCCCCGATTACCTTTGCCTAACAAGAATCTATCTACATCCATGTTATAAATATTCAACGACCCTCCATTGCCTTCTGAGAGTTTGAAAGTTGCACATCACCCTGAGAGAAAAAGTTTCTCCTCATCTCTGTCCTAAAGGTGTGGACCCTAATTTTAAAACAATGCACCCTAGTTCTGGACTCACCCACCAGAGGAAACATCCTTTCCCCATCCGCATAGAAAATAGGAGTAGGAGTAGACCATTTGGCCCTTTGAGCCTGCTCTGCTATTCATTATGATCATGGCTGATCATCCAACTCAGTAACCTATTCCTGCCTCCCCCCTATATCATTTGATCCCCTTCACCCCAAGAGCTATATCTAAATGCTTCTTGAAAACATGAAATGTTTTGGCCTCAACTGCTTTCTGTGGTAGAGAATTCTACAGTTTCACCATTCTCTGGGTGAAGACATTTCTCTTCATCTCGGTCCTAAAAGATTGACCCTGTATCCTTCGAATGTGACCCCCTGGTTCTGGATTCCCTAGCATTGGGAACATCCTTCCTGCATTTACCCTGCCGAGTCCTGTTAGAATTTTATAGGTTTTGCCATACTTTCTCATTCAGTTTGTTCAGGATCTTATAACAACTTATCAACACCACTGCCCATCCCAGGCCCTCCACCAGTCCCAATCACTCAAACTCCATCTGTTCTAGCCCCAGCCCTTGCCGTATTTTCACCATACCCTCCGACCTTCCCCTCTCTGAGGATGAGCGTGCTGTTCTCAGCAAAGGACTCAGCTTTGTACCCTTACGTCCCCAACTCAATGAATTCCGGGCTCTTCTTCCGTCGCCTTTGTCTCCGTGCCCACTTCTTTGGGCAAGAGTTCCCCCCCATTCCACAGATCTGTTCACATGCCTCCAACATTCTGCCTCCAATGGACACCCCCATTGGGACAATTACCTGCCCTCGATTTTTTCATTGGGAACTGTCGTCGGGACATTGGCCGTCTCAATTTTTCTGCCCCCCTCACCCATTTCAACCTCTCTCCTTCCAAACTTTCCACCCTTCGCTCCCTTAGGTCTAACCCTGACATTGTCATCAAACCTGCCGACAAAGGGGGTGCTGTTGTCGTCGGGCGTACTGACCTCTCCCTCACAGAAGCTGAGTGCCAACTCTCAGGTACTTTCTCCTCCCTCCCCCTGGACCATGACTGCACCACTGAACATCAAACCAGAATCTCCAACACCATCACCGACTTCATTTCCTCCGGATGCCTTCCCCCAACAGCTTCCAACCTCATAGTCTCCCAACCCCAGACAGCCCACTTCTACCTACTTCCCAAAATCCACAAAAAGGACTGTCCTGGCAGGCCCATTGTGTCAGCATGCTCCTGCCCCACTGAACTTATTTCCTCTTACCTTGACTCCATCCTCACTCCTCTGGTCCATTCCCTCCCCACCTACATCCGGGATTCCTCTGATGCCCTGAGTCATATTGACAGCTTCCAGTTCGCAGGCCCTAACCACCTCCTATTCACCATCGATATGCAATCTCTCTACATCTCCATCCCACACCAGGACGGCCTGAGAGCTCTTCGCTTCTTTCTTGAAAAGAGGCTTTAACAATTTCCATCCACCATCACTCTCCTCCGCCTGGCTGAACTCGTTCTATCTCTCAACAACTTCTCCTTTAACTCATCCCACTTTCTCCAAATCAAAGGAGTAGCAATGGATACCCTGCATGGGTCCTAGCTACGCTTGTCTTTTTATAGGGTATGTTCCTTGTTCTAGGCCTACCCAGGTCCCCTCCCACAACTCTTTTACCGGTACATCGATGACTATTTTGCTGCCGCTTCATGCTCTCATCCAGACCTCGAAAAATTCATTAACCTTGCTTCCAGTTTCCACCCCTCCATCGCCTTCATCTGGTCCATCTCAGACACTTCCCTTCCCTTCCTTGACCCTTCTGGCTCCACTTCCGACATTAGACTATCTACCAGTATCCAATACAAGCCCACTGACTCCCACAGCTATTTGGACTACAGCTCTTCACACCCCACATCCTGTAAGGACTCCATCCCTTTCGCTCAGCTCCTTCACCTCCGTCGCATTTGTTCCTATGATACCACTTTACAAAGTGGTGCTTATAATATGTGCTTCTTTTTCCTCAATCGTGGCTTCCCATCTACAGTTGTCGACAGGGCCCTCAACAGCATGCAGTCCATCTCCCGCACTACGACCCTCACCTCCTCCCCTCCCTCCCAGAACAAGGATAAAGCTTCCCTTGTTCTCACATTTCACCCCGCCAGCCTTCGCATGCAAAGCATACTCCTCCGCCATTTTCATCAACTCCAGCGTGATGTCACCACCAAACACATCTTCCCTTCACTCCCTCTGTCAGCATTCCGCAGAGACCACTCCTCCACTATACCCAACACCTCTCCCGCCACTCATGGCACCTTCCTATGCAATCGCAGAAGGTGTAACACCTGTCCCTTTACCTCTTCTATGTTTAGCATCCAAGGTCCAAAACATTCATTCCAGGTTAAGCAGGATTTCACTTGCACCTCCTTCAACTTGGTCTATTGCATTCGCTGCTCCCAATGTGGTCTCCTCTTTATCGGAGAGACCGAGCGTAGATTGGGTGATCGCTTTGCTGAGCACCTTCGGTCTGTGCGCAATCAGGACCCTGACCTTCCGGATCCTGCTCCCATATCCACATGTCTATCCTTGGCTTGCTGCAATGTTCCAGTGAAGCTCAATGCAAACTAGAGGAACAGCATCTCATCTCCCGGCTAGGCACTTTACAGCCTTCCGGTCTCAACATCGAATTCAACAACTTCAGATGATTTGTTCTACCCCAACTCTGTTTTCATTCTATTTTATTTATTAAACATTTTTTTTACTGTTCTCTACCTTTTATTTCTTTATTGTCTTTCTTCATTTTTCTTCCCCCCATTCTTTCCCCCTACTTTATCCCCCTTCCCTTACCTTTTCTCCCCCCACTTCCCCTTTTCTACATTCTACCTCTGTCCCATCTCCCCCCCCCCCCCCCCCCCCCCCCACCATCTTCATCTGGCACAGCTTACAACTCCTCTGCCGTTTGGCCATTCACACTCTTTATTCTCTCTATGGACAGCTATTAACAGTGTTTTCCCCTGGTTTCTGTGGCTATGACTCATCTTTCATTCCCTCACCCTGCATTATAAATATCTCCCACTTTCTGTGCCTTTTAGCTTTGACAAAGGGTCATCTGGACTCGAAACGTCAGCTCTTTTCTCTCCTTACAGACGCCGCCAGACCTGCTGAGATTTTCCAGCATTTTCTCTTTTGGTTTCAGATTCCAGCATCCGCATTAATTTGCTTTTATCTTTTATTTTGTTCAGGATCTTATATACTTCAATCAAGCTGCCCTCTCTTTTCGAAAGGAGAATCTAAGTCTGTCAATTGATCAGGTACATTTTGTGCAATGCAAATGCCAGCGGCTACAAGAAGTTACAGCGAAAGATTCCATGCTACAAAAACTCTGGAAAGCCATCATTGAATGATGGCCTAATTCAATTCGGCGTATTCGTGAGACCATTTTGGCCTTTCTGAGATGAACTAGGCATCTCCTCTGCTGTCATTTTTAAAGGCAGGCAGGTCATCATACCAGAACTTTTTCAACCTGATAACCTTCAATAACATAAGACCATAAGAAATAGGAACAGGAATAGGCCATTCAGCCCTTCGAGCTTGCTCTGCCATTTAATAGGATGTAACATTCACTAAGTCCACTTTCATGCCTTACATCCATAACCCTTAATTCCCCTACTGATTAAAAACCTATCGATCTCACCTTCAAGGACTCGGCCTCGACAGCTTCCTGGGGTAAAGAATTCCAAAGATTCACCACTCACTGAGAGAAGAAAGTCTTCCTCAAATCCATCTTAAATAAGTACTCCCTTATTCTGCGACTATGCCCTCTGGTCCCACACCTTCCCATGAGGGGAAACATCCTCCCAACATTTACCCTGGCTAACCCCCTAAGAATTTTATATGCTTTAATCATATCACCTCTCATTCTTCTGAATTCCAAGGAGTACAGACCCAAGTTGGTGAATCTTTCCTCATATGGCAGCCCCTCCATACCCGGGATCATCCCAGTAAACCTCCATATGCTGCCTCCAGTGACAACATGGCTAGAATTCACTGACCATTCACATCCTGTTGCCTCTACCAGTCAGAACAGAGAATTTGGCTCTCAGCCAAATCAGTGTTCACTGCAGCGAGACTGGACAATCCCAGCTGCAGACAAGCTCGGAGAATCTGTCCCTATATATATATATATATATATATACACACACATATATATTTCCTTAAATAAGGGGACCAAAACTTTACATTGTTCTTGGTTCGTGCTCAGTCACTTCCAATGATCAAAATCTGCTTTGAGAAACCACCACACATCTTAGTCCGGTCTAAACATTCCATGTTATTCTTGGAGCAATCTCAGTGTACAGTCAACATTAAATTCCTACATTTTTAATGTAGCAAAACTTCCCAAGATGAATCACGGAAGCATAATCAGGTAAAACTTCTTGCTATGCCAAAGCCGCTTGGAGAGGTGGCCAAATGTTGGGTGAAAAATGTGTCTTAAAGAAGGATGAAGAGATAGGGAGATGGGGAGGTTTAGGATGGGAACCCCAGAGCTTCAGGCCTCAGCAATCGTAGGCACAGCCTTACAATGGTAGGGTGACAGAAAAAGGGGGATGCATAAATGGGCCAGGCTCAAACTGTGACTGACCTCTTGTTCCTACAACCTCCTCCCATGTGGATGCCTCTAAATAAATACCACTGACTAGTAACTGTAGGTGAAGATTACTGCTCCCATAATTATTCCCATAATGCTGGTGCATTTTTAGAAAACAATATCCGTGTAACTGAGGTATTGTTGTTTAATGGATGGCGTCGGCAGAGGGAAGACTCTTTGAGGACATTTTCTTGACATCTTGAACTTGCTGAAACTCCATAGGAGAATTACATCCATTTCATTTCCCATTTGCTACTTTTCCCTCGCTGAAAGGTGGTGTTATTGCTAGTACTACGTAGCCTTGTTACGTAGACATCTAAGTGCTAAATGTAGAGGGGAGGGAGAAGTTTTGTGTAAAAGACCAGCATAGACCAGTTGGGACAAAAGGCCTGCTTTTGTGCTGGAAAATCAGTGGTTCTACATAATCCCTCTTTCACACTTTGTTTAGAATGTGCCCACTGAAATTATAAAATAGAGATTGATAAATTCTTGTTGGGTAAAAGTGTTCAGGGACACGGAACAAAGCCAGAGATGGAATTAAGATACAGATCATCCATGATCTAACTGAATGCCAGAATAGATGCGAGGGGCTGAATGGATTCCTTTTGTTCCTATGTACCGATGTTCTTATGATCAGAACCTATAGTTCTCTTCAAACAACATGTTGTGAATATGGTCTTCCAACAACGTTCCATGTATGATCATAATGTTCGCTACAGAGTTCATTATTTGTCTAAAATCTTTCCTAATCTTTAATTTGTCCAACTCAGTTTGGTATCTGCTCCATATCCTCTTCATCACTAGAGTCGCTGACTTCCTCCTCTGCCCAACGCTCCTCCTGCTTCAATCCATCTTCTGCTGAAATCTCACGCCTTTGCTAACTTCAGACTTGACTTTTCCAACACTCTCCTTGCGGGCCTCTGATCTTCCAGCCTCCACTAACTTCAGATTACCCAATAATTTGCTCTGAACTCACATCATGTACTCATTACTGATCACTCTTGTGCAAGCTGACCGACATTGACTCCAGGTCTGGTAGCATCTTGATCTTTAAATTCTCACTCTTGTGTTCAAATCCCTCTCCTGCCCCATTCCTCCCCGTCTCTGTCCGCTTCTCCATACCTAAAAACCCTCAACAATCTTCACATCCAGCCAGTTGTGCCATATTGTCCAACCGCAACATCCTCCACCCCATGCAGGTTGTGAGGATGTTTCTTTGGGGGTGTTTTTGACTTTGGATGATAATATATAATGGGCCGTGTGTATTCACATCCCTTCAATGCACCTGTAAGATGTCTCACAACACGAGGTTAAAGTCCAACAGGTTTATTTGGAATCATGAGCTTTCGGAGCATTGCTGCTTCATCAGGTGAGTGGAGAGGCAGGTTTCACGCGTGCATTAGGACAGCTTCAACTGGGATCTTGGGTTCATCTCACACTACATGTAACACCCACCATTGGGCATGGGCTTGCAAAATTCTACTAACTGTCCTGGCTTGAGACAATTCACACATCTTTAACCTAAGATTATCCCTCTCTCCACTCACTGTCTGTACCTGTAAAGACTTGATTACCTATGAAGACTCGCATTCCAACCATTATCTTGCAATTGTGTCTTTGCCTATATATGCTGTGTTTGTGAAACCTACCTCTCCACTCTCCTGATGAAAGAGCAGCACTCCAAAAGCTCGTGATTCCAAATAAACCTGTTGTACTTTTACTTGGTGCTGTGAAACTTCTTACTCTGCCCACCCCAGTCCAACACCGGCATCTCCACATTTCTCCAGATTTCCATGTCTGAGATCTCCCTTTCCAAGATTTGACTGTTCTGAGACAGCCAGTCCTATTGTGGGCCACACTCAGGGAAACCAGCTCAAGGGATCAGCTGGAGTAAAGAATAACATTCAACTCCTGTTCTGATCCGATCTCCCACATTCAATTTTCTCATTTCCTTACCTGAACTCCACCTTACCACTGCCTCCCTAACCCCCTCTCTCTGATCTCTCTCCCTCAGCCTCAACACCCCAAACATCCTTTTTTTCCACCATGAAACAACTAGAATAACGTCACCTTCCTGTTCTCTCCAATTATATTTTTATATTATCCCTTTCAACTATTCTATTTTGAACACAATTGTTCTCAACAGAAAATACCATGACAATTATGAAAAATCTAGAATGATGGAATCCCTACAGTGTAGAAGAGGCCATTTGGCCCATCGAGTTTACACTGACCCTCCGGAAGAGCATCCTACATAGACCCAATTCCTTGCTCTCTTCCCATAACCCCATGCATTGATCATGGCTACTCCACCTAACCTGCCTATCTTTGGACTGTGGGAGCAAACCAGAGCACCCGAAGGAAACCCATGCAGACACAGGGAGAACAGAGTCATCCAAGGTCGGAATCAAACCCAGGTCCTTGGAGCAGTGAGGCTCATTGTGGAACAAGGCATTGAGGTAGAAGGTCTGCCATGATCTAGTTAAATGACAGAACAGACTTGAGGGACTGAATGGCCTACTCCTGCTCCTGTGTTCCGATACAACCTTCTAAGCACCTTGATTGAGGTCATATCATTTGGGAAATTTTAGTTGCATACTGCTCATGGTGAGGATTGCACATACCCCACAGCTATTGCAAGCATAAAGAAATAATCTTGTGACTCAAGCCTATCATTAACCTGCAACAGCTCACATTAGCAATCAAAATAGAAGCAAGAAGTGGGTGCCTTGAAATGACACCCTTAAACTAGTAGTGTTTAATGGGTGTTACAATGGGATCTGCCTGTGTAAAGTAAGAGCATGTGGGGGATGAAGGGACAGTGCTACCTCTGAAACTATGTCCAGGTTTGGAACTTTGAGCAATATACTTTATTGCCGGTTAAGTAAGTTGGGCCTCATTGGAGTTTAGAAGAACGAGAAGTAGCCTTATTGAGACAAGTAGGATTCTTGATAGGTTGTTTCCCATTGTACGAGCATCTAGGACCTGAGGGCATAATCTCAGAGTAAGGGATTGTTCATTTATGACAGAGATGAACAGTTTTGCTCCCCTTATCCATGTCTGGAATACTGTGAACAGTTCTGGTCCCATTATCGAAGGAAAGATCTACTGGCATTGGAGACAGCCCAGAGGAGATTCACTCGGCTGATCCTGGGTATGGAGGGATTTCCTTTTGAGGAGAGGTTCGTAGGTTGGGCCTGCACTCATTGGAATTTAGAAGATTGAGCGATGACCTTATCGAGGCATATGAAATTCTCAAGAGGCTTTACAGGGTCGATGCTGAGAGGTTGTTTCCCCTTGTGGAACAGTCTAGGACCAAAGTGCATAATTTCAGAGTAAGGCGTCACCCATTTAAAATGAGGAGGAATTTGTGGAGGCTTGCTGTGCTCAAATGGGCTGCCTTGATTCTCATAGTGCAGTGAATATCCTGCATTGGCTGTAAGGTATTTTGAGTGGAAACATCCTCCCAACATTTACCTTGAAGAGCAACCCAGCAAGTCCCATTCTTCGCTCTACCCTCATAGTTCTGTATGTTTATTTCCCTCAAGCTGACATCCAAATTCATGTTGAAATCCTTGATCAAGACTGCCTCCATCACCCGTATAGGCACCCCTCCACCCTATCCCTGCAACCCCATACATTTATCATGGCCAATCCATCTAATGTAACCATCTTTGGACACTAAGGGGCAATTTAGCATGGCCAATGCACCTATCCTGCACACCTTTGGACTGTGGGAGGAACTGTGGAGCACCCGGAGGAGAATGTGCAAAGTCCACACAGACAATCACCCAAGGCTGAAATCGAACCCGGGCCCCTGGTGCTGTGAGACAACAGTGCGAACCATGGTGCCACTGTGCCTCCTGTGGCTAAGAGAAAAAACACTCATAAAGGAATCAAAAAAGGAATTCAGAAAATAATGGTTAGAATGTGGAACTTATTTCAATAGGGAGCAGTTGAGATGAACAGAGTAGATTCATTTCAGGAGAAGTTAAGCAAGAACACAAAGGTAAGGAAATAGAGGGTCTGCCTGTCGACTTAGATGAGGAGGACCTAGTGGACCATAAATGAGAAGCTGGCAGGAAGTGGTTCTGCTGGTTGACCTGCTTCTGCACTGTGCTTTTCTATGTAACATACAATTTTTCTGAAGCGTCTCTGCTCACTGAACATAAGAACCGTGAGTCTGTAAGGCCCTTATCCTGTAAATTATTGTCTGATGTATGCAATTGTGCACAGGGAGGAATAGAAAAGAAGCCACGAACTAACAAGCTGGTACATAAACATGCTAAGATCCAAGACAATTATTGTGTTTACCTGCGTGTTTCATTGAGCCACATAAAGGTTTCAATCAGTAATCGCTGCCACACAGACAAGCTTGTGGGCCAGAAAGGAGAAGAAGGATAAAAGGCGGATGAGAACTGCAATGCATTGAGGTTAAAATTTGAGTTAAAATAATTGTTTCAAAAAGTGGGCAGAAAGTAAAGTCACCGAAAAAATTTCCAAAAAAAGCAAAAGATTATGAGCTAGAAATCTGGCTCGACAGCCCTGTCAAACTTCAGCTGAACCTTGGTGTGACTGAGACCATAGTGAGGGTTTTTGTGCTCTTATTGTTGTCGAACCTTTCTCCCAAAATTCAGAAGGTGCGATCCGCTGCTTCTTTCACCAAAACAGGGTGTCCTGGTGGTGCAGCAGTTAGCATTGCTGCCTCACAGCGCCAGGGATCCAGGTTCGATTCTAGCCTTGGGTGACTGTCTGTATGGAATCTATACATTCTCCCTGTGTCTGTGTGTGTTTCCTCTGGGTGCTCTGGTTTCCTCCCATAGTCCAGATGTGCAGGTTAGGTGGGCTGACCATGCTAAATTTCCCCTTAGTGTCCAAAGTTGTGCAGGTTAGGTGGATTAGCCATGATCGATGTGTGAGGTTACAGGAATAGGTGGGGGATTGCGCCTAGATCGGCGGCTCCTTCGGAGGGTCGGTGCAGGCTTGATGGGTTGAATGGTCTCTTCTGCATTGTAGGGACTCTATAATTCTATGACTTGCAGGGACACACACTCAGATGGCCGGAATAGGGGTCAACCATCCCCCTTCCCCCCAATCTCATGACCCAAAGTCAGAAGTGTTCCCCACAGAGTGAGCCACAGCTGACACTCGAGGCTAACAGAGGTCATGTTGCACTGAATATGAGCTGGCTAATGTTCCAACTTCAAACTAGTGGAAAGTCCCTTGATTCTCAACCAGATTGTGCAAGTCACAATCAAATGCTGCCTGAAATAAATGGGTGCAGCACTTCGCTGGTCAACAGGAGACTGTCACCTTACCAAAGGCATGAAATTTCACTCATCAGCTGCCATGCTCTTTCATCGATTTAATATTTAAGAAAACCACTTCTGTATTACAACACATGCATTCTACTGATTAAAAACAAACAGAAAACACTCAGGAACTTTAATTTACATAATCAGCAATATGAATCCAATTAATGCCCTGAGCTGGGTACATTTTTCGGCAATAATATACATCACTGTGAGTTACAGTTTAAAATTCATTAATCGCAGTGGTTGGCACTTCCAGATTCCAAGTAAACCTGTCCCCACACTTGGTTAACTGACAACAATTGTGGTTTTAACAGAGTTCTTACGAAACTCATCTCCAAACTCTGTGGCCTGGGCCTCGGCACCTCCCTCTGCGGCTGGATCCTGAACTTCCTAACTCACAGACCACAATCAGTAAGGATAGGCAACAACACCTCCTCCACGATACTCCTCAACACTGGTGCCCCACAAGGCTGTGTTTTCAGCCCCTTACTATAGTCCTTGTACACCTATGACTGTTCGGCCAAATTCCCCTCCAATTCGATTTTTAAGTTCGCTGACGACACCACCATAGTGGGTTGGATCTCAAACAATGAAGAGATAGAGTACAGGAATGAGATAGAGAATCTGGTGAACTGGTGCGGCAACAATAACCTCTCCCTCAATGTCAACAAAACGAAGGAGATTGTCATCGACTTCAGGAAGCGTAAAGGAGAACATGCCCCTGTCTACATCAATGGGATGAAGTATAAAGGGTGGAGAGCTTCAAGTTTTTAGGTGTCCAGATCACTAACAACCTGTCCTGGTCCCCCCATACTGACACGATAGTTAAGAAAGCCCACCAACACCTCTACGTTCTCAGAAAACTAAGGAAATTTGGCATGTCAGCTATGACTCTCACCAACTTTTACAGATGCACTATAGAAAGCATACTTTCTGGTTGCATCACAGCTTGGTATGGCCCCTGCTCTGCCCAAGACCGCAAGAAACTACAAAAGGTCGTGAATGTAACCCAGTCCATCACGCAAACCGGCCTCCCATCCATTGACTCTGTCTACACTTCCCGCTGCCTCGGCAAAGCAGCCAGCATAACTAAGGACCCCATGCACCCCGGACATTCTCTCTTCCACCCTCTTCCTTCGGGAAAAAGACACAAAAGTTTGAGGTCACATACCAACCGACTCAAGAACAGCTTCTTCCCTGCTGACTTTTGAATGGACTTAGCTTGCATTAAGTTGAACTTTCTCTACACCCTAGCTATGACTGTAACACTACATTCTGCACTCTCTCGTTTCCTTCTCTATGAATGGTATGTTTTGTCTGTATAGCGCGCAAGAAACAATACTTTTCACTTTATGTTAATACATGTGATAATAATAAATCAAATCAAATCAAAATTCTGAGTGCAGCCCATGAGACATTTTGTTGACCGCTGCCCACGCGCAGGGTTGCCACATTCCTCTGGTTTCCATCCACGTAGCTTTTCTCCTCCCAGTTTAAGTGAAGATACACACATGCAAAGCAAGGGCACGTGAGATGAGGTGAGTGCTGATTGCTCACAACATTGATTGTGGGAGCCGTGCGCTCCCTCTGCATCCAATTAAGCGTAAATATTTATTTTGTTTTCAACACTTGAAGTTGATGGCAGTTCTATTAATATAAGAATGATTAAGTGTTTTCTATGACACGTTATGAAATATTCTGTGTGTTATAAATGAATTCAATCTTATTCAAAGGGTCATAGTTAGTGAACAAGCCTGATTTCAATCTTGCGGCCCACTGAGATGAAGGAGGCCCACTCATGTGGCCCACTCACTGGTAGAGGTTACCTATCACTGCTGTACAGTACCTGTTGAGCAGAAAACAAAAAGGGGCCATGTTTCACAGCGTGTGCGGAACTTCCACAGTTCTGTATTTTTGTACAGTAACACCTTGCCTGCAACCACAAGAAATTCAGCAGACAAATTGCTGCTTTATGGGATTTACAATTATTTGATTATATAAGCAAATTGGGCGAATGCGCTGCTTCGGTTACTTAAACACTTAACCACTTAACTGCATGAAGCTGTCCATCAGCCGTAACTCAGTGGATGGCACTCTGAGTCCAAACGTCATTCAGGTCCCATTTCATAGCCCATGATTGAAACAGACAGAGCTGCACGGTCAAGGTGTAGCTTTTCAGGTGAAGCCCTGACTGCCCTGTCTCAGGTGGATGTCAAAATTCCCATGGCACCACTCCGAAGCGGAGCAGTTCTCCCTGGTGTCCTATCAATGTTTGCCTCTCCAACAACATCAGCGAAAAAACAAATCCTCTGTTTATTTATCTCACTGCCGTCTGTGGGACCTTGTGGTGGATGCCATATTTTTGCTGCATTGCAAACAGGGACTACACTTTCGAAGTGCTTTGCCGGCTGTGAAGCACTTGGGAAGGATGTGGATTTTGGGTTTGAGGGTGGAGCCCCCCAGTGTTGGGGTGATATGGGGGCCCAACTCCACGTTGTGTGGAAACCATCACCAATGATTTGCCCGGCTTGGCTAACCTGAAGTCAAAAGGCACGCTCGTCAATTAATGTGATTGGGCAGAGTTTCGATGCTCCTGAACGAATACAAGGAGCATCAGTCTGCCATTTTAGGTAAGAGAGCAAGAGAGAGAGGATGCCTCCATCTTGAGGCATCCTTTCAGCAAATTTAAAACCCTGAAGTGTCCACAGCTTCTAAGTAACCAATGTGGGAAGGGAGCCCCTTTACAGGGAGTCATGTGGTCACAAAAGTGGTCAGGGAGGGCCTGAAAGCCTACAGGGTGAAATGGCCCTCCATCTGTTCCCAGTTTGAAAGGCTACCTTCAGGCAGCTGACCTAGTTCCCCATGACTCTGGAAATCTGTATGCCAACTAGAATATTCCAGTCAGTCTTGGTTAATTGGCTTCCATTGACCTGTCACCTGCCTTAACTGACTATGAGAAGGAGAGAGAGCAAGGCCTGTGAGAGGGAGAGGTAGCGGGGAAGGGGGGTTAGTGCAGGGCTATGTAAGGGGGAGAGAGCAGGGCATGCGACAGGGGGAGAGCAGGACCTGCAATGGGTGGGCTGTTTCAGGTTCGGAAAGAGGTATATGTGTGTGTGAGAGAGAGAGAGAGAGAGGGATGAGTGATTGAAACAGATGAGTGCGTGTTTGTGAGAGAGATGCATGTGTGTCAGACAGAGATTAATGTGTGAGAGAGAAATTAGATTGTATGAGAGATAGAGATACACGTGTGTGTGTATGTGTGTGTGTGCACATGAGAGAGATGTGTGTGCATGCATGAGAGCGATGTGTATGTGTGTGTGTGTGCGCGCACATGTATGGTTGAGAGAGACTAATAGAGTCACAGAGTCATAAAGATTCACAGCATAGAAACAGGCCCTTCGGCCCAACCTGTCCATGCCATTCAGTTTTTACCATTACGCTAGTCCCAATTGCCCGTGTTTGGCCCATACCCCTCTATACCCATCTTACCCAAAATTGTGCCTGCCTCGACTACTACATCTGGCAGCTCGTTCTAGACACTCACCACCCTCTGTGTGAAAAAATTGCCCCTCTGGACCCTTTTGTATCTCTCCCCTTTCATCTTAAAACTATGCCCTCTAGTTTTAGACTCCCCGACCTTTGAAAGAGATGCGTGTGTGCATGAGAGAGATGAGTGTTTTTGAGAGAGATATGTATGAGTGAGAGAGATGAGTGAGAAAGAGAAATGAGTGTTTGTGTGAGAGAGAGAGATGCGTGTGTGAGAGGAGTGTATATGTACGAGAGAGAGGGAGAGAGAGAGATGAGTGTTTGTGAAAGAGGGAGATGCATGTGTGTGTGTGTGTATGTGTGTGAAAGAGAGAGAGATGAATGTCTGTGCGAGAGATGCATGTGTGTGTGTATATGTGTGAGTGTATGTGTGAGAGAGAGAGAGATGAATGTGAGAGAGATGCATGTGTATGTGTGGGTCTGTGAGAGAATCCAGCATTCCAGCAGTACTGATCCCATTAGAAATCACAAAACCATAAGACCCAAATACATTTTTTGAGAAGAACTTTTCAATGATAGTAAAGAAATAAATATAATAAATAGAAAAGACTTCCATCAATTAAAAGCTTCCAACAAAGACTTCCTTTACTCGGGTGGCAAGGTGGCACAGTGGCTAGTACTGATGCCTCACAGCGCCAGGGTCCCAGGTTCAATTCCGGCCTTGGGTCACTGTCTGTGTGGAGTTTGTACGTTCTCCCTGTGTCTGTGTGGGTTTCCTCCAAGTGCTCCGGTTTCCTCTCACAGTCCAAAGATGTGCAGGTTAGGTTCATTGGCCATGCTAAATTGTGCGTTAGCGTCAGGGGGATTAGCAGGGTAAAATGCATGGGGTTACAGAAATAGGGTCTGGGTGGGATTGTAGTCAGTGCAGGCTCAATGGGCTGAATGGCCTCCTTCTGTACTTTAGGGATTTTATGAATTAGGTTTTTATATTTTGTATCTATTGTGGAAAAACAATCATTTTTTGTGTTTTGGCTCTTCAGCACAATATAATGGTTCTCAGTGGTTCCTTCAGAACTCTTGGGAGGTCAAAAGAGTTCCATGGCTGAGTTTGGGATACCTTGGTCTGGCACATGCCAGCACTGAAATTTCAATGAGTGGTAATTCTTGCATATTTACGTCAGTGCATTTCCCACCAATTATTTTCACTTTCAGTCTTTTATATTGTTCTTATGTGCACTCTATTCCATCCTGTATTGACAGCAGCATGAGTGATAAAAGGGGAGGGAGCAATTCTTGAACAAGAGCACATAAGTGAAGCTGCATTTTCTTAAGTTGGCATTTGCCCACACTGTTGACAAAAGTCCTTAAAAATGTGCACTTTTTCTGCTTTTTATTAATCGCAGGATGTGTGCATTGCTGACAGTATGTGTTGGCCATCCCAAGTTGCCATTGAGAAGAAGATGGTGAGCTGCCTTCTTATGCCACTGCAGTCCACATATGTTCGGTACACTTGTACTGTCATTGGGGCTTGTTCCAAGATTTTGACCCAGCAGTGAAGGAATGGCAATATTTTTCCAAGTCAGGGTAGTATGTGACTTGGAGGGCAATTTAGAGGTGGTGGTGTTTCTGCATGCCTACTTTCCCTCATCCTTTGAGGTGATTGCTGTCATGGGTTTGAGAGGAGATGTCGATTAGCTGCTGCAGTTGTTACGAGATTCTCTGTTATCGCTTTTGTGAGTGATTGTTTAAGAGTGGAGTGGATTGTTCCAGGAAAAGCAGGATTCTGCGAATGACCAGGGAACAGGGAAGATAGTCTTTGTCAGGCAAAGCATCTGAAAAGTAGTCGAGAAGCAATAATATTAAAGCAAACAAAATGGAAAAGCATGATCTAAACCAAAGAGATGGTAGTATGATGCAAAGAAACAGACCAAAATAAGAAGAATTCACTCCCCACAAGTATAGGATTGAAACCAGTTGTAATCTACTTTTAATGACTGCTCCCAAGGATATGTGTATTCCTCAGGTTGTTCAAGGTGCAAACAACAGTGCATAGGAGTATATAGAATTAAGGGCTAATGTTGAATCCTTATTCCTTTCAGAAAATGAAGAGCATACAGGAAAGAAATTTGGTTCAAAGAGCTGTGTTTAATCATCAGGTGATCATAGCACAAAGTCACATGAGTCAGCTGTGACTCTCTCACCTCTGAGTAAGAAGGCTGTGATTTCAATTCTCGCTCCAGTGACTAGAGTCCAGAAACCCAGGCTAACCTGATGATGCACTGTTAGAGATGCTGTCTTTCGTGTGAGATGTTAAAGCAAGGTCCCATTTTCTCTCTTGGGCTGTTAAATAATCCCATGGCACCCTATTGAACAAGGTCAGGGGAATTCTGCGTAATGTCCTCTCCAATATTTATCCCTCAAGCAACATCATTAAAACAGATTATCTGGTCATTATCACATTGTTGTTTTGGGAATTTGCAGTGTGCAAATTGACTTACGTGATTCTTACGTTACAGCGGTGCCTATGTTTCGAAAAGTAATTTGGGATGTCTTGGGGTCATAAAAGATGCTATACAAATGGAAATCTTTCTTTTAATTTTTCAAAAAATATGCTCTATTTATAAAATTTTATAAAGGTAAAGTCGCCAGAGCCCCAGATGACCATTTTGGGAAAGCTAACTCTAAAAATCACATAAGACGACGAGACCATAAGACATAGGAGCAGAAGTAGACCATTCGTCACATCAGGTCTACTCCACCATTCAATGAGATCATGATTGATCTGGTGTGATAATCCTCAACTCCACTTTCCTGCCTTATCCCCATAAGCCTTGATTCCCTTACTGATTAAACATCTATCTATCTCAGCCATGAACGTACCTAATGACCCAGCCTCTATGGTTCTCTGTGGCAAAGAATTCCACATATGCACTACCTTCTGAGAGAAGAAATTCCTCCTCATCTTTGTCTTAATTGGGTGACCCCTTACTCTGCGATTATGCTCTCTGGTGCTAGACTCTCCCACAAGGGGAAACAACTTTCAGCATTTATCCTGTCAGGCCACATGAGACTCCTATAAGGTCACCTCTCATTCCTCTCAATTCCAATGAGCACAGACCTAAACTACTCAACCTGACCTCATAAGAAAATCTATTCATACCTGGGATCCACCAAATGAATCTTCTCTGGACTGTCTCCAATGCCAGTATGTATTTTCCTTTGATAAGGGAACCAAAACTGTTCACAGTATTCCAGGGTTGGCTAAGAGGATCAAAACAATTCACAGTATTCCAGTATGTAAGTAAGTAAGCAAAGGTAAATACTTGCCATAATCTTCGCTGATCCTACTCCCAAGACCTCTGATGTCATTCACAATATCAAACTCAAGGCCTTACCATCGGAGGCGATGGCCAAGTGGCATTATTGCTAGACTATTCCAGAAACTCAGTTAACATTCTGGGTACCCGGGTTTGAATTCCGCCATAGCAGATGGTGAAATTTGAATTCCATAAAAAATATCTGGAATTAAGAATCAACTGATGACCATGAAACCATTGTCAATTGTTGGAGAAACCCATCTTGTTCACTAATGTCCATTTGGGAAGGAAATCTGCCATCCTCACCTGGCTGGTCTACATGTGACTCCAGAACCACAGCAATGTGGTTGATTTTTAAATGCCCTTGAGCTATTATGGCTGGGCAATAAATGTTGGCCAGCCAGCGACGCCCATGTCCCATGAATAAATAAAAACAAAGTCCAGCCCTAGCTTTGACAATGACCTCCTAGCTGCCCAACAGGTTTCCCTCAAACCTGCATCTTCCTATCTAATCTCTTACAGAATCCCAATCGTGGAACCTGAAGCCAACGCTTTCCTCCTCCAATCTCCCAAAATTGAAACACATCACTTACCGTGATATAATTGGATACTAGGTTGTGTGGGCCCCCTACTACTGTACCATATACATGATGAGATAGTACTCAGGATGAAGGTCCGTGCTCCTCACACCTCTTGAATTTGATCAAGGGCTTGAGATAGTACTGTATAGCTGAGACACCTAATAATGGGCAGTTCCAAATCTCTCTGCAACCCAATGAAAACAAAACAATAATGCTAATTTCTGCTGATACATTTTCTGTCCATTATAGCCTACAACAAAAGGCCTATTTTCTCCCTGAAAGCCTATTCCTGTGCTATACTGAGGTCTCATTTTCAGTATGTGCCTTAAGCTTTCAATTATGGGATCGAGTTTTACTTATCTTCAAGTATTTTAGCTTATCCTATTCGGTTCCATAAATTGCTACTGCTGAAATCCAATGTCCAATGAGCTACTGCTGCTTTTTGCAGCAGCTTGACATGACCTATTCAAAATTAGTCATGGCCTCTGCATCCCAGTCTATCCCAATATGGAATAGATGTGCAGTTCTCTTGTTAGAGTTCTCTTGAGTAACAGCAATCTAAAGGCACTCAGTCAACTCCTTACACAAACAGCGCTGGACACCATGCATCTAATGCAAGATCTTTAATTACTTGTGCACAAGGAGAACTCTCCATGGCCAAATTGGAATGACCAGAGCAGTTCTGAGGTTACAGAGAAACAGCTCAGCAGTTATAGCCAATTACAGAAAATCAGGAACAAGAGATTTTTCACATCTTTCATTGACATACATATTTGCCAATTAAATCCCAACCTTTCATCCTTTCTCACTTGATTAAAAATTGACTTCTGGTAATCCTTCATTTGCATAGCATATCCTCATATCTTGCCTTTGGTATTTGTTATGGAAAAAAATCTGGTCTTGTTCACCCTATGGTGGAGGCCGAAAAAGGAAAATGTTATGGGGGCCTGTGAAGAAATATCAGAGGCTGACTCCTTTTGAAGGTCAGTAAGCTGATAAACATTTTCCACTACTGGACAGAGAAGGCATTTTTTAACGTGAACACTTTAACTTCCGCACAATTTAACTTCCAAACTATGAAACTTCAATCACATTTTTAACTTCCACATCACATGTCTAACCCTGTATGGTACTGTTCAGCCTTGTTGCCTGCCCCTGCCAATCTACCAGCGAAAGTGAAAGTTCCTCATTCCTCAACCTTACTTTTAATCATCCCCCACACTGCATCCCCCCACCCCCCCAATTGACCTTAAGGTTTTCACATCCAATTACTTTGGTCTCTTCATTTTTTTCCTACTCTGTTGATAGCTGCAAGGATGGTTACAGTTAGAAAACATAGGAAGAGCAACAACTTGATTAGAGGACATGGGTGAGCAGCAGATTTGGCGGGAATTGGGACAGGAATGACTCTGGGTGTGTTGGAATGAGCTAGGATTCACTTGCAAGATACCATAAACATATGAGATAAATACTTAGCGAATCTACATTTGGTAATATTGGTTGAATGAAAAATATCAAGTCAGATGGCAGCCACAAAACTTCAGGTTCTTACTAAACTCCTGTATGATACTTGTACCCAGTTACACCAGAAAATGACCATACTGAGCTGATAGAGTAAGCGATAGTTAAGTGCTTGCTCCAAAGGCAAAACCTCTTACATTGCAGCACCATATCATCATGGCACTGAAATATCAAATTCAGAGTAAAAATTGGAACCCAAAATCTTCCGAGAAGAGAATGTCATTAATTAGCCAGCCTGACACTGAACCAATATGTTGCAGCACCCTGCAATTGACACAATGCTGACAGCTTTGCATAATTGAGACATACCACAATTGCTTAATTAAATGCTGCTTTGCCACTCTTCTTCGCATCAAATCTCGCAAAATAAGTTGCATCAGGTAGTGACAATCAGGAAGGCAGGAGTGCTTCCAAATTGTGACTCTAATTAATTGTTCTGCAACAGAACAGAAGTAGACCATTCAGTCCTTCGAACTCGCTCCACTATTCAATTAGATCATGGCTGAATTGTACCTCAACTCCATTTAGCTGACTTCACTCCATTTCCCTTGACACACTGACCCAACAAAAGATTATCAGTCTCAGCTTTGAAATTTCCAATTGTCCTCCAGCATCCATCGCCGTTTGGTGGAGATAATTTCAGTTACAGTTTTATGAATAAACTGCTCCTGGATTTTGCTCCTAAATGGCCGGGAGCTAAAGCCTTTTAACAATCGAAGCACTTGGATCGAATTAATTTTTAACTGTCTATTTTCAAGAGTATACAAACCAACTTTCATCAACCTATCCTCATAATTTTATCCTCCAGTATCATTCCGATAAACTTGCATTATACCCACATCAAGGACCAGCTATTGGTTCTGAGGTACAGGCCAGAAACTGAATTCAATACCCAGATTAGGTCTGTCCAGGGCTCTTCAAAACTGAAGGAAAATTTCCTTCATTTTGTAATCTGCCTCGCTGATATGAAAGTCCAGCATCCCATTAGCCTTTTCACATTTTAAATTTTATGGACTAACATATTTAGCTCAGCTGGTCATTGCTCATATTTATGATTTTGGATTTATTTTTTGGAGCTGCCAGTAGCAAGAAATAATTTAATCTCTCCCTCAATGTTAACAAAACGAAGGAGATTGTCATCGACTTCAGGAAGCATAGTGGAGAACATTCCCCTGTCTACATCAATGAGGACGAAGTAGAAATGGTCGAGAGCTTCATGTTTTTAGCTGTCCAGATCACCAACAACCTGTCCTGGTCCCCCCATGCTGACACTATAGTTAAGAAAGCCCACCAACGCCTCTACTTTCTCAGAAGACTTTGGCACGTAGCTGCGAGTCTCACCAACTTTTACAGATGCACCAGAGAAAGCATTCTTTCTGGTTGCATCACAGTTTGGTATGGCTCCTGCTCTGTCCAAGACCCCAGTAAACTACAAAGGGTTGTGAATGAAGCCCAGTCCATCACTCAAACTAGCCTCCCAGCCATTGACACTGTCTACACTTCCCGCTGTCTTAGAAAAGCAGTCAGTCTAATCAAGGACCCCACACACCCCAGACATACTCTCTTCCACCTCTTCCGTCGGGAGAAAGATACAAAAGTCTGAGGTGATGTACTAACTGAGTTAATAGATGCTTCTTCCCTGCTGCCATCAGACTTTTGAATGAACCTACCTCGCACTAAGTTGATCTTTCTCTACACCCTAGCTATGACTTTAACACTACATTCTGCACTCTCTCCTTTCCTTCTCTATGAACGGTATGCTTTGTCTGTCTAACTTGCGAGAAAAAGTACTTTTCACTGTATACTAATTCAAGTGACAATAATAAATCTATGCTTGGACTCCCAAGTCTCTCACTATTGAGAAAATACTCTGATCTTTCTTCACACAAAGTGGCTAATCTCGCACTTGAACATATTAAAAATCATCAGCCTAAAAGCAAATCACTGCGGATGCTGCAATTTGAAACCGAAAGACAAACCGCTGGAAAATCTCAGCAGATCTGGCAGCATCTGTAAGGAGAGAAAAGAGCTGATGTTTAGAGTCCAGATGACTTTTTGTCAAAGCTGAGCTTTGAGCTTTGACAAAGGATCATCTGGACTCGAAACATCAGGCCTTCTATTTATAGGTAGGCCTAGAAGGTAGGGATATGTTCGGCAAGTCTATTTATATGTTCCATTTATATATTCCATTTATATATGCAAGTCTATATATGTTCGCCAAGTCTATTTATAGGTAGGCTTTCTATTTATAGGTAGGCCTAGAAGGTAGGGATATGTTCGGTACAACTTGTGGGGCCGAAGGGCCTGTTTTGTGCTGTAGTTGTTCTATGTTTCTAAAGGGTTACCTCCACAAAAGGCAGCGTACAGAGGGATTCATACTGCATGGTTATTCCTGTCAGGATTATACTCAAGGAGAAATTCTGGGAGGAAATGAAAGATTTGTGTGTATTGTGGTGGGGTACAGGGAGTGAGGGATCATAGAATCATAGAATCCAACAGTGCAGAAGGAGGCCATTCGGCCCATCGAGTCTGCACTGACCACAATCCCACCCAGGCCCGATTCCTATAACCCCACACATTTACCCTGCCAATCCCCCTGACACTAGGGTCAATTTAACATGGCCAATCCACCTAACCTGTACATTTTTGGACTGTGGGAGGAAACCGGAGCACCCGGAGGAAACCCACACAGGCATGGGGAGAATGTGCAAATCCACAGTGACCCGAGGCTGGAATTGAACCCGGGTCCTCTGATGCTGTGAGGCAGCAGCGCTAGCCACTGTGCCACCCCTTCGATAGTCACCTTTGGATGCGTCACCTTTTCCATCTGTACTGAGGGATTTCCCAGTTTCTATCACCTTCTTTCTCCATAACGTCATTACATTTTGCATCTCACTGCCTCTAACCCACCACTTGGCCAACCAGGCTGATCACCTCTCCCTGAGAAAATTAAGGAACATCCTGGCATGGGATGCCATTAGAATAGGGCTCCACAGTGGTTAGCACTGCTGCCTCACAATGCCAAGAGCCCAGGTGACTACGTGGAGTTTGCACATTCTCCCCATGTCTGCTGGGATTTCCGACCATCGATGACTTGTGGTGATGAGGGGGAGTGGTGCAGTAATGGCAAAATGCTGAAAACAAGTGATTTAGGGGAACAGTTGACCCCCAAAAAGCTTCGGGAAAGTCGAGGAGCAATAGATTGGGATAGGTGCAGGGTGACGAATTGTTCCTTACTTTACAGGATTGCTCTGGAACCCATTGCCCTGTGCCTTGTGCTGCGCACACAGTTTTCCCATGATTTGAACTCTAATCTCATGTGCTTATAACTGCTTGGATCATATTTGTGTGCTCAACTCAGGCAGCACTAGTTCCCCTTCATTCACAAAATCATAGAATCCATAGCGTAGAAGGAGGCCATTCGGCCCATTGAGTCAGCACCAACTCTCTGACAGAACATTTTACCCAGGCCCAACTCCCACCCTATTCCCGTAACTCCACATATTTACCCCGCTAATCCCCCCTCTTTGGACACGAAGGGACAATCTGGCATGGCCAATTCACCTAACCTATTTTTTGGGACATGGGCGTTGTGTCTGGCCAGCATGTATTTCCCATCTTTAATTGCCCTTGAGAAGGTGATGGTGAGCTGCCTTCTTGAAACACTACACAGTCCATGTGCTGTGGGTTGACATACAATGCCATAAGGGAGGGAATTCCAGGATTTTGACCCAGGGACCGTGGAAGGAACGGCGATATACTTCCAAGTCAGGATGGTGAGTGACTTGGAGGGGAACTTGCAGGTGGTAGTGTTCCCATGTACTTGCTGCCCTTGTCCTTCTAGATGGAAGTGGTTTTGGAAGGTGCTGCCTCGGGATCTTTGGTGAGTTGCTGAAATGCATCTTGTAGAGAGTACACTTGCTCATCTTTGGACTGTGTGTGGAAACCAGAACACCCGGAGGAAATCCATGCAGACATGGGGAGAATGTGCAAACTCCACATAATCACTTGGGCCTTTGGCGTTGTGAGGCAGCAGTGCTAACCACTGTGGCGCCCTATTCTAATGGCATCCCATGCCAGGGTGTTCCTTAATTTTCTCAGGGAGAGGTGGTCAGCCTGGGTGGGTGAGTGGTGTGTTAGAGGCAGTGAGATGCAAAATGTAATGACGTTGTGGAGAGGGTGATAGAAACTGGGAAATCCCTAAGCACAGGGGGAAAAGGTGGCGCACCCAAAGATGACAATCGAAGTACACAACCCAGTGGACTGCAAGAAAGCGCCAACAGAAAGGACTCGTTCAAAGCAGACCTGAAACAGCACCAAAAGAAGCGCGCGCTCAGCTAGACTAATGGTCGGAAAAACCGCGTGCAACAGCCCGCCCACCGCGTGCGGCCCGGCGATTGGCGGAGACCGACGCTCGCGGCGGAACGGGGTCGCCTGGAATGTGGTCGCAAGCAGGGGCAAAGAGAGGTGTTAAAAACGGGAGCGGAGTGACGGTTGGGCTGAGACGCAGATGGGAGGCACTGATACTGTTGGGTGCTGCGTAATAGGAGAGCCAAACTTTTCGTTTGTCCTTTTATGGAATCACAGGAAGCTTTGCCCTGGAATAGGAACCTCTCTTCCTCATCATTTCACCAATTCTCAATAAATTCTTGCCGTTAGCCAGTGTTTAAAATTGCCCCTAGAAGTTAAAGACCCCATGGCACATCTGTTCGGAAAGGTAATGGTGGAAAACAAAAGCCAGCATTATTCACTTCTGGCCAGTGCCCTGCTTGATGTGATTGCTGAGCGTGAGATTTGTCTTGGGCAGTAGCCAGTTGGTAGGATGTTTTTCTCGACCATCCCTCAGCCCCCCCCCCCCCACCCCTCACCCCTTCCAGCCGTCCGCAGATGAATGTTACTTCTGACATCCCAACATTGAAATGCTGGCATCGGGCTGACATGGTTCTGGGCATTGAGCATATGCTCCGACTGGAAGCACAATGTAAAATCTCTGAGTATTGAGGTGACTTCTCAAGAACTACCCCACAGCTAGGCCTCTGGGAGCTGAGATCTTTATTCAATCTACTCGCTCCACATTCCAAACATTTACTGCCCTAACCCCACACCCCAGGTCACATCACCCATTCCTTAAAGGGAAGAAATAGCGAGACATCTGAATCGACATTTTGAAGAAGTGACCAGAATGGTTGACCAGGGAAGGGCCGTGGATGTCGTCTATATGGACTTTAGTAAAGTGTTTGACAAAGTCCCTCATGGTAGGTTGGTGCAAAAGGTTGGATCTCATGGGATAAGGGGGGAGGTGGCTAGATGGGTGGAGAACTGGCTTGGTCACAGAAGACAGAGGGTGATAGTGGAAGGGTCTTTTTCCGGCTGGATCCCTGTGACTAGTGGTGTTCTGCAGGGCTCTGTATTGGGACCTCTGCTGTTTGTGATTTATATAAACGATCTGGAAGAAGGTGTAACTGGGGTGATCAGTAAGTTTGCGGACGACACGAAAATGGCTGGACTTGCAGATAGTGAGGAACATTGTCAGAGGCTACAGAAGGATATAGATAGGCTGGAAATTTGGGCAAAGAAATGGCAGATGGAGTTCAATCCAGATAAATGCGAAGTGATGCATTTTGGTAGAACTAACATGGGGGGAGCTATACGATAAATGGCAGAACCATAAAGGGTGTAGATACGCAGAGGGACCTGGGTGTGCAAGTCCACAGATCCTTGAAGGTGATGTCACAGGTGGAGAAGGTAGTGAAGAAGGCATATGGCATGCTTGCCTTTATAGGACGGGGCATAGAGTATAAAAGTTGGGGTCTGATGTTGCAGTTGTATGGAACGTTGGTTCGGCCGCATTTGGAATATTGCGCCCAGTTCTGGTCGCCACACTACCAGAAGGACGTGGAGGCATTAGAGAGAGTGCAGAGGAGGTTTACCAGGATGTTGTCTGGTATGGAAGGGCTTAGTTATGAGGAGAGATTGGGTAAACTGGGGTTGTTCTCACTGGAAAGACGGAGGATGAGGGGTGACCTAATAATATTATGAAAGGCATAGATAGGATGAACGGTGGGATGCTTTTTCCCAGGTCGGTGGTGATATTCACGAGGGTTCATAGGTTCAAGGTGAGGGGGGGGAGGTTTAACACGGATATCAGAAGGACGTATTTTACACAGAGGGTGGTGGGGGCCTGGAATGCGCTGCCGGGCAAGGTGATGGAGGCGGACACACTGGGAACGTTTAAGACTTATCTAGATAGCCACATGAACGGAGTGGGAATGGAGGGATACAAAAGAATGGTCTAGTTTGGACCAGGGAGCAGCGTGGGCTTGGAGGGCCGAAGGGCCTGTTCCTGTGCTGTATTGTTCTTTGTTCTTTGTTTGTTCTCGAAGTTGTCCCATTGGGCATACGCAGCATAGGTTCATGAAAGGTAGGTCATGTTTAGCTAATTTACTGGAATCCTTTGAGGACATTATCAGCACGGTAGACAACGGGGAACTGGTGGATGTGGTGTGTCTGGATTTCCAGAAGGCATTCAACAAGGTGCCTCACAAAAGGCTGCTACATAAAATAAAGGTGCACGGCGTTACAGGTAATGTATTAGCATGGATTGAGGATTGGTTAACAAACAGAAAGCAAAGAATGGGAGTAAATGGGTGTTTTTCTGGTTGGCAATCAGTGACTAGTGGTGTGCCTCAGTGATCAGTGCCGGGACCGCAATTGTTTCCAATTTACATAGATGATTTAGAGTTGGAGACCAAGTGTAGTGTGTCAAAGTTTGCAGATGACACTAAGTGGTAGAGCAAAGTGTGTAGAGGACGCTGAAAGTCTGCAAAGAGATATAGATAGTCTAAGTGAGTGGGCACGGGTCTGCCAGATGGAGCACATTGGTAAATGTGAGGTCATCCATTTTGGTAGGAATAACAGCAAAATGGACTATTATTTAAAGAGTAAAAAGTTGCAGCCTGCTGCTGTGCAGAGGGACTTGGGTGTCCTTGTGCATGAATCACAAAAAGTTGGTTTGTGGGTGCAACAGGTGATTATGAAGGCAAATGGAATTCTGTCCTTCATTGCTAGTGGGATGAAGTTTAAAAACAGGGGGGTTATGTTGCAACTGTATAAGGTGCTGGTGAGGCCACACCTGGAGTACTGTGTACAGTTTTGGTTTCCTTACTTGAGAAAGGATATACTGGCACAGGAGGGGGTGCAAAGGATATTCACTAGGTTGATTCTGAAGTCGAGAGGGTTGGCTCATGAGGGGTGATTGAGTAGGCTGGGACTATACTCATTGTAATTTAGAAGAATGAGGGAGGATCTTATAGAAACATAAAATTCTGAGGGGAATAGATAAGATAGAAGCAGGGAGGTTGTTTCCACTGGTGGGTGAAACTAGAACTAGGGGGCATAGCCTGAAAATAATGGAAAGCAGATTTAGGACTGAGTTGAGGAGGAACTTCTTCACTCAAAGGGTTGTGAATCTGTGGAATTCCCTGCCCAGCGAAGCAGTTGAAGCTACCTCATTGAATGTTTTTAAGGCAAAGATAGATAAATTCTTGAACAGTAAAGGAATTAAGGGTTATGGTGAGCGGGCGGGTAAGTGGGGCTGGGTCCACAAAAAGATCAGCCATGATCTTATTGAATGGCGGAGCAGGCTCGAGGAGCCAGATGGCCTACTCCTGCTCCTAGTTCTTATATTCTTATGTTCTTAAACATAACACCCAGCATCTGCTGAAGATTGTGCCTCGGGCCTCATCTCCAAAGGGAACGTAGCATCTTTTAAGCTGAGGTAGTCGGCTCCTATTTCTTACTTTCTCATTATGCCCCAGTTCAAACCAAGCTGCCTGACTGTAGCTCTCAGGTTGAAGAAAGGGAACAGAAAGAGTCTGATTGTGGGAAGGCAGTGACTCAAAAGGCCTGTGTGGAGCTAGAATGAATAACCATCCCCCTGGCTCCACAAGAATGTTTTTGAAAAGAAGAAAAACCGTTTGGTTGGACAATTGCTCCTTATGAAGCCGTACCCACCAAATAATCCTAAAAGGAAGAGGGATGAGACCTGCACTGCTTGTTCACTAATTTAGGAGGGCAGGGTCCTAAAAACAGGCATTAGTCTAAGTAGTCTAAGCCCACATAAACAGCCTAATGCTTGCTTTTAGGTGGCTGCTGAGGGCACCTAAGAAATGGCTCAACTCAATATTTGGTTGGACATCTCTATGGCGTCCTTGGATCATATAACTTTGGCTCCTGGTTATATCAGCTTTTTACATTCAAAGCAGGTGCAGTGAGGTCCAATTTCTTCCTCAAACTGAGGGAGCACAATCTGTGCCTTTGATAATGAGATATTTCGCCTTTTACTTTAAAATAAATGTTATTTGGCATAGCATTAACTCCCTTGATGGAATATCCACTTTTTGGTTGGGGGGAAATCTCTAGCAATCTTTGCTTTGCCTTGACATGCATTCCTTTATTCATGTGCACTTCATCTCTCATTGCTGCAATACTGTAGCCAAGGGGACCTTGTCCAAGTGGCTGTTGTAAGCCTTGAAATGGCAGATCTCTATATCTGCAACAAGTTTACTCATTGCATGTGCCTTTATTAACTTTATCCCTGTGTTCTCTTGCATTATTGCATTTTAAGTAAAACAAAGCTAATAAATCAGCCTTATTTTACATAATTCATGTCTTTCAGCATTTTCCCTTGAGATGAAAAAATTTGGGCAAGCTATACCAAAGCTAAGACAAAAGATGAGGGTCAGCGTAAGAATGCAAAATAATCAATGAGTCCGATGCAAAAAAGTGCACAGCAGTAGGTACAGCATCAAATTGTCATGCAAATGTTGGTTTAATGCACTGAGTATATACTGGATTGTTTGTGAATGGATGATTTAAATTGTTTGATTAGTATTGTGCTTCAGCAATAATAAATGTGAATACAGTGGTCAAACATTGGTTTGAGGTTTTGGGACTTGTGAGATTGAATTGCTATTTAAGAGGTTTTGTCTGATTGTCTCTGCAGTTTAGGGATACCTTTCACAAAGTTATGCTGAGCTGCCAACTGTCTATTTGTTGGCTTCTACATGAATTCCTTATTTGCACTGTTCATATGGGGCTGGGAAAACATTGGATACCTAATATCGTGCAGTACTGGGCGGCGCTGATGATGGATTACAACAAGCATCACAAATGTGCTGACAATGTTGCCAAGTGTGGTTTACAAGGTCATCTTTGTACGCATTGTGCGATCTTGTGTATTGTTTCTTGATAAAACATGCTTATATTCGACATGGAACAATCTGTCGAGCTTTCCTGAATTTTTTGAAAACGGAAATTGTCCTGCTTACACAGATTAACTAACTTTTGGGGTAATTAATCTCTTGAAAAACTGTTGAGTTGCTTAAAATTTTGAAAATATAAGTATTTCCATATTTGGTCTTTTTAAAAATTTGTGATTATAGAGTTTGATTAACTTGAAACTGGTTTCTGTCCTTTGACCATTGGAAGTGTTTTTTCTTACCTTGCTTGGTGCATAACTTTAAGAGGCATTAATATCAATGGCTGGCACACATATTAGCCAAACTAGGCCGTTGCCTCAAGTGGCAAAACTTAAATTTGGCAAAAAACTGAATGAACTATTAATGAAATCACATAAATAAACAAACAGGTTTCAGAATTGTCACTGTGGAGTTCGCATGTTCTCCCCATGTCTATGAGTTTCCTCCAGGTGCTCCGGTTTCCTCCCATAGTCCAAAGATGTACAGATTAGGTGCATTGGCCATGCTAAATTCCCCCTCAGTGTACCCGAGCAGGCACCGGAGTGTGGCGACTAGGGGATTTTCACAGTAACTTCATTGCAGTGTTAGTGTAAGCCTATTTGTGACACTAATAAATAAACATATACTGACATACGTATAGGCTTCCATATATTTACATTGCAGTCTTTCCTTAAATGTCAATCCCATATTTTGTTCATGTAAATTTTACAAATTTGTATATCGTCATGACTATTCCAAAACTGCAAACCAGTAAATAATATGAAAAAACATTTGATTTAGCCCACTCCATCGTCATGATCATTGATTGAGTACAATCACATAAAATCATCTAGTAACTGTATTGTATCATATGATCCATATTACACATTATAATATGCATTTTGTCTATTCAATTCAATTCAACTTTATTGTCATTGTATAGTGCGCAAATACAAATACAACAAAAAGTGAGCTTGCAGGCTCCCAAGATACAAAGAAAAAAGCAAATGCAAGCAGCCATTATAAAATAGTGCCAATAGTCACTAAGTGTATACATGCATACTGCACAATATCAATCGCCTGGGAATATGTTAAAGGACGGAGTTCAGCTGGGTAACAGCTCTGGGGAAGAAGCTGTTCCTGAGCCTGGTCGTACGGCTTGAATGCTTCGTTGCGCCTCCCAGATGGCAGGGGGACAAACAGTTTATGGCTGCGATGGGTGGGATCTTTAGTAATGCTGAGAGATCTCCGCAGACAGCGTTTGTGACAAATGTCCTCGCTGGCAGGTAGCTGGGTGCCGATGATTTATTGGGCAGTTTTGACTACCCGCTGCAGAGCTTTCTGGTCAGAAATGGAGCAACTGTCATACCGTAATGCAGTTCGACAAGATGCTCTATACTGTGCACCGGTAGAAGTTTGAGAGACGCTGGGGGAACAGGTTGGCTCTCTTTAGCATCCTCAGAAAGTATAGGTGTTGCTGAGCCTTCTTCACTAGGAAGGAGGGGTTGAGGGACCATGAGAGGTCCTCCGTGATGTGGACACCCAGGAATTTGAAGCTGCAGACCCTTTCCACCTCTACCCTATTGATGTAAATGGTGTGTGTGCTGCCTTTGGACTCCCTGAAGTTCACAATGAGTTCTTTGGTCTTCTTAGTGTTGAGGGCCAGGTTGTTTCTTGCACTCCACATCACCAGATGTTGGATCTCTTCCCTGTAGGCTGACTCATTGTTATTAGTGATCAGGTCGTCCGCAAACTTGATGATACTATTGGTGTCATGGATAGGCACACAGTCATAGGTGAAGAGGGAGTAGAGAACGAGGCTCAGCACACATCCTTGTGGAGCCCAGGTGCTCAGGGTTAGGTTGGGGGAGGTGAGGCTACCTAACCTAACAGACTGGGGCCTGTAGGTTAGGAAGTTCAGGGTCCAGTTACAGAGGGAGGTGTTCTCGTCCACATCCTGTGAAAAGTGTAAAACAATGAGAATGTAGAATCAGTATCAAATATTGCCCTTTCCATGTAAATTTAATCTAATTATAAATGCAGAATTTTAATTCATACTAAGATTCATTTTCACAATATTAATTTTGACAGTTAATTGTGGGGGGTGGGCGCAAGGTTTACCAGGCTGATTCCAGGGATGTTGGGACTGATGCATGAGGAGAGATTGACTAGGTTAGGATTGTTTTCGCTGGAGTTCAGACGTATGAGGGGGGGGATCTCATAGAGACTTATAAAATTCTAACAGGACTAGACAGGGTAGATGCATGGAGGATAATCCCGATGGTGGGGGAGTCCACAACCAGGAGTCATAGTCTGGGGATTCAGGGTAGACCATTTAGGACGGAGGTGAGGAGACATTCTTTCACTCAGAGTGGTGAGCCTGTGGAATTCATTACCACAGGAAGTAGTTGATGCCAAACCATTGAATGTATTCAAGATGCGGCTGGATATAGAATTTGGGGCGAATGGGATCAAACGTTATGGGGAAAAGCAGGATCAGGCTATTGAGTTGATCAGCCATGATCGTAATGAATGGTAGAGCAGGCACAAAGGGCCAAATGGCCTCCTCTTGCTCCTATCTGCTATGTTTCTATGTAAGGCTGAGGTTTCGCCGAAGGTGCCTAATACTCTTGCACTGGCAGTGTATATGAACTGGGTAAACTGATAGTAAACAGAAGAGTAAACAAAAAAGAATATTATAAATTATACTCTTTAAAGTAAAGACAGTTTTGCACAATTTTAATGTGGTCTGCAATACTAGCAATCAAGCATCATTCCATTCAGGGGGATTTCCGTCAAAAGGGACTTCATTTTTTTCTAAACTTAAACAGTAATGTGACGTTTTCATGATTTCAGAAAAAAATGTATTCTCAACTTTAAAAGGCATACTTCAGTGTGAAAATAAAAATATATTTCATGCAACAGCACACCTTTCCAATCACATTGGCGATATACATTTTGTGTGTAAGCACTAAATTGAAGATTGGTCATAGCTAAAATGTTCCAAAAATTTTCGATGTTAAATTCACTAAGTAGCTATCAGCCAGCTATCAATTACCTCATGTGCCATTCTCAACTTCATTTTACTTCATACTGATTATTCTTATTCATTCACGGGACATGTGTGTCGCTGGCTGTGCCAGCATTTATTACCCATCTCTAGTTGCTCATGGAGGGTGGTTGAGTGTCAACCATATTGCTGTGGCTCTGGAGTCACATGCAGGCCAGACCAGGTAAGGATGACAGATTTCCTTCCCTAAAGGACATTAGTGAACCAGATGGGTTTTTCTGACACTCGACAATGGTTTTACGGTCATCAGTATCATAGAAACCCTACAGTGCAGAGGGAAGCCCATCGAGTCTATACCAATGACAATCCCACCGTGGGCCCTATTCCCACAACCACACACATTTACCCCTCTAATCCCTCTAACCTACACATCCCGGGACACTAAAGGACAATTTAACATGGCCAATCAACCTAATCCGCACATCTTTGGACTGTGGGAGGAAACCGAAGCACCCAGAGGAAACCCATGCAGACACGGAGAGAACATGCAGACTCAGCGCAGACAATGACCCAAGCCAGGAATCGAACCCAGGTCCCTGGAGCTGTGAGACAGCAGTGTTAATCACTATCCCACCGTGCCGCGATTAATTAGATTCTTAATTCCAGATATTTTTTATTGAATTCAAATTCCACCATCTGCTGTGATGGGATTCGAACCCTGGTCCCCAGAACATTAGCTGAGTTTCTGCATTAATAGTCTAGTGATAATACCACGAGGCATTGCCTCCCCATGATGATGTTGTACTACTCAAGTATTGTCAAATATATACTCAATTCAATAATAATGGAGGGTATATCACTATGTATGGCCTGCTCCTGCTCCTATTTCCCATATTCTGAAAATTACAATCTGCACTGAAAACTGCATTTCATGTGAAATTTCGGTGAAATAAATTAGAAAAGAAATCAGGAAAATATTACACTTTTTAGAACCATCTACCTGACTGGGCAGTTCAATGAAGAACCATTACAAAATTATGTTATTGAAACATGATTTGATGGGGAACATGCTCTAATCTGGATTCTAAAAGGCATTCCCCATTGATTTTCCAGAGATGAAGAAATGCATTATATGTGCAAATAATACACTGAAGACTGAACATGATAAGACATTTTGCTTAGTCGCTAAATTACATTACCAGGTTATTCCATTTTTTAAAAAGCAGATACTAAAAACCCATTTCTCTAAATTAATCAAAATGCCAAAATGAACTAATGTCATCATCACCATCTGTTTTTACACAGATAATTGCTTGCAGGGAATCAGCTGCTTCCTCAAAGTCCACCACAATGCAGAATGGCAGAATCATTTAAAGATCAGGCAGTGAGTGGAAGGGAAAGAAAGAGAAGCCTTCTGTGGACCAAGAGACAAAGGGGTAGAGATTTGACTTTGGGAGCTAGCGCAAAATAAATGTTATCGTATTAACTGATTATTATACTCACCATCTGATATTCAGTCAATGGAATTTGACAGTGAATGCAATAGCTGATCAAAGTAATATGTACTATTTGTGCTAAAATAAATCTTTATCCCAGTGGAAGATTTTAAGGGTAAGGGTTCAGCAGCAACATGGGGAATGGGAGAGAGAAAGAGAGAGAGAGACAGAACCCTGGAAATGTAAGAACAACTTTGTTGTGGAAGATCAGAGAGGTAAGAAGAGGTAAGGCAATGGAGGCATTTGTAAATTAGGCAAACGTTTTTATGATTCCCTGCAATGGTGGACAAACGAAGATAAGGTTGATAGGATATTGGGGATGTTAGGACAGAATCTGTGTTTCCTTTTAACAAGTTGTGGTTTATGTAGGTTAAACTTGGGAGGTCATTGGAGAATTCTAGGCTGGACACAATGTGCCTGATCCTCTCGTTTTGACTAAGTGCTCCCGCCGGCTGGGAAGAGGGAGTGATTTGCACTTCGGCTGGCAGCGGTGTATACTACCCAAAGGATAAGATTGCACATAACAGGGGGGAGAGAGGGAAGGCAGATGGGAGTATACCCGTGCCGAGGATCCTTACCCTCTTCGAAGAAAGGATCTTGGGGAGGCCTCAGAACAGACAATTGCCAGCTGCGAGGTTGGGATGGCCCAAAGAAGTGAGAGTCCAAGGCACATTCATCCACATCTCAAGTGAGTTTAACATCCCACACCATTGAGGATTCCAAAAGCTAACCCATGTCCTCTCTTCCCGGATCACCATCCAATGAGGCTGAGCCATCTGGTGTGGCAGCCCCTCGTCCAACCCCTCAGAGCATCCCGGATCACAGCTCCAGGGATGACACTGAATTTTCGGCACAGCCTTCACCTGCACCATCCACCAGCACAGATACGCTCACCTCGGTGGGAAATGTTAGTGGTTAGGCTTCTGGGGAACTTCCTGGTGAGTACCACACAGCTGCTGCTGCACACCGGTAGAGGCAGGAACCTTCAGACGAACCAACAGATGGAGGACTGCTGGCTACCAGGAACTAGTTGCCCCAAAGGCAGATATTGATCCTCTAGGAAAGCTCATCCCAGCATTGCCACAGATGCAGAAACAAAGTCATGCTTATCAGGAAAGGGTATCCAAAATCTTCCAGCAATTGTAAGGCTCTCTGGAGGAGTCTGCCAGGCTTCTGTTGCCAGCAATGCATGCCACCCAGGCCAACACTGCAATGGTGGCGGACACAGTGGAGAGCCTGGGGTAAGAGGTCCAAGGAGTGACTGATGATGTCCAAGGTCTGACTCACCCTGTGCTAGGGCCAAGGCAGCCTGTCCAGCATTCTTATGGGCATGTCAGAGGCCAAGGTGGACATAGTAGAAGCACTCAAGAACTTGGCTCTGTCCCAACAGACCATTGGCTGAGGGCATCGCCTACATTGCTTAGACTATGGAGGGACTCAAGGATTGGCATCACCAGAAGACACTGAGGCAACTGGATCACACTCCAGGTACCCATGGAGTGACTGGTGGGGCCATCAGGCACCCCAAGGGAGGAGGAAGTGCTGGAGAACATCCCGGGGCTTTCCACCAGGGAGCTCCTGGCAGTCTCTAGCCCTTCTGTATACCCCTTTTCCTGACGCTGGTGCATCTGGGATTCAGGAAGAACATAGTGTCACAGCGTCACCAGTGACACCCAAAAGTCGACTGCGCCCCTCTAGGTTTAGGCCCTCCAGAGGCTACTCGCCAAAGGCATCACCGGCCACATGGTATGGAACGCAGCAGGCTGCCTCCATTTCCAATGTGCAGTCTGGGGGAGTACCTCGAAGGAGCAGGAGACCTTCAAAAGTTAAGTTGCACGATCACTGAGTTGGCACGGGTGAAATATGGAAGCGTTAGTTATGGAGAAGGGGACACTGAATGTACATATCATCATTCGAGCATTGTTCACCTTAAGCCCTGGTACAGGAGGGTGATGACGATGCTGTGAGGAAAGCCGTAGTGCTCCTCATGATAACAAGAGATTTGACTTCTGCCTACCTCAAGATGTTTTACTGATCATCCTTTCCATCACTAAGTGGGTGATGGGGGTACTTCCATGTGGCCCATGGTTAGTCCGATGGGGGCTTGGCCAAGGGTGAGGGATTCCTGCAGAAAGAGTAGTATAGTTGTGAATCGGCATGTCCCACTGTGGTTCACATGTCCTTCTACTGGAGTAGTCATCCCACCATCCCACACTGATGAGTGCGGTCAGGTCAGCTTTTTCAGTGTGGGATGTTGGGATGGGTGGATGGGGTTGGATAACTCCTATGTTCCCAGCTCAGCACTCATGGGGCTCTGTTTTACCATTTTGATTCTAAGTGCTGGGCGGACTTGAAACTGGGAGTGTTTCAGATTCGACTTTTTGACCCGTTCTCAGACGCCCTTATACACACTCTGCCTGAAAAGATATCAGCGATTCTGAATCGCGCTGCACAAGCCTGTGGGCGGGGCTTAACACGCCTGAAACCCTGCAGCTCCGATCGGTGCCTTCAACTGCGCATGCACAGAAAAAAAAGATGGAATGCGGTTCCACTGCCACACCACTCCAGGGCCGGACAATGCCTCCCCCGGCCCCCACAGACATTGTCCCACCCCCACAACATTACTGACCCCTTTATTCCCCCCACCCCCTCCACCACCCAGACCGACTGCGGGCCCCTCCCTCCCTTCCCCCTCACTGATCTCAGGCAGAGTGACAACGGATCCCCCTTCCCCCTCACTGATCTCAGGCAGAGTGGCAGCAGACCCTCCCTTCCTCCTCACTAATCACAGGCAGGGTAGCAGCAGACCCCCCTTCTCCCTCACTGATCACAGGCAGAGTGGCAGTGGACCCTCCTTCGCCCTCAATGATCACAGGCAGAGTAGCAGCAGACCCCCCCTTCTCCCTCACTGATCACAGGCAGAGTGGCAGTGGACTTCCCCTTCACTAATCACAGGCAGAGTGGCAGCGGACTGCCCCCCCCCCCCCCCCCCCCACTCCCCTGTTTCGGGCGTGGTTCCGATCACAGCCATTTTCGGGCCTTGGTAAAGGGGGAATCGGCACGGAGGTGGACGTGGATCGCCCTACTCGCCTCACTCCCGATTTTACCACGTTTTTGCGCCCGAAAAAGGGCGCAACTTGTTGATAAAACCGGGTCCATGGACTCACAGACCCTACAGTCTTACCCTTCGGTAGAAGGACATGTGAGGCAGAGTGAGACATGCTGGGAATTCTGTACGTTTGTATGGTACAACTGGAGGGTTTTTTGTCTCATTTGAGAGATATTGGCCGAACTTTGGATGCAGTTGTATTTTGGAGTTTTATGCCTCCCTTAAGTGGCTTATTGTCCTGAGGAGAAAGGGAAACGCATTGTAGTCTGTTTATAAAATAATGTAGTTGCTGAAAGGGTTAAGAACATCAAAACATACAATTTCACTGGGACAACTGTTTTGTCCAAAGATGCTGCCTGACCTGCTGAACGTCTTCAGTATTTTCTGTTTATGTTTCAGCTGACACTCATGACATTTACTTTTGTTACAAAAATTAGTACTAATCTTTTAAAAAAACATTTCACGCATATGTTGGAGAAAAATATATTTTATTAATATAGAGCTTTAAAACAGCATTGTAAAATTGTTTTCAAGAAATCTAGTAAATAGCATGATAATTGGAGTCCACATTTACAACTGATGGATATATATATAATATACAAATAAGTATTCATATTAATGGTGCAGGGTAGGGGCTCCAGTTCACAAAGGTGTCAAATGCGATTTTGTATCTGCAGTGTCTCACTGGGGTTGGAAATCTCAGCTGTTCCACCATCTTCAGATGATATTAAGAGAAGGCTAGGTATTTCCCATAGGGCGAGAAAGAATCATTGGAATCGTTACAGTCGAGTTGCTTCAACTTACTTAGGGAAAGTTTGTAGAGAAGAATGTGGACCAAAGATGAAAAAGAAATTACAAGTATAGATATACATGGGCATATGGAGCTGGTTCTGATATTATAAATTTAAATTGACCCACACAAAACTTTGCTATAAAATGTAGATTATTAGTTATATTTGAATACTTGGACTGTATCTTTCAGTTGATGAACCTTTGTGACATCTTTAATGGCTAAAACAAGAACTTCTTAATTTGCTCTATATTGAACAAATGTTAAGAGGCACATTATTCAAAATATCATTTGAAATAATGTTAATCCAAATAGCAATTAGAAAATGTACTTTTTAGTTTGGAGTTATGAAGCCTGATTATAGATGTGCTCATCAGTCCAGAATAGAAAATGAAAACAACCGGTGTGTTGACTTATAATTTTTCCCAAGTATGTAGTTTCAAATGTAATTGTTCATGTTCATATACAGTGTGTATTCAAAATGCTAATAAACAGAATTTTCAATGTGAAGACTTTTATAGATATGTTTCAATCCACAATTTTATATTTATTACCAATCTTTGGCAATCTATAATTGGAACTATTTGGTGTATCAACAATTTGCATTCCTTTAATTCTGGAAGTTGTGACACCAGTTTGAACTCATTTATTGACCTAAATAGCTTAAAAACATGTGCAGCTGCTGTTCAGGTCCTGAGATCTTGGTAAAGAAACTTGCGCTGGACTTGTGCTGTTTCTCATTAATGTTTTAGAAACCAGTGCAGTCCTGTCATTGTATATCTGAGGCAGAAGATGCACCTTAATTATACTATGCTAGGAAAATTTATAGATGCCATTTTGGTCTACATTAAGCATAATTTCTTGTGGCCAGATTCAGCCTGGCCTTGGGCAGACTCATTGTGTGAGATAGTTTCCCAGCACCCTTGGACAGAGTGTAAGTGTGCCATAGAATGAGTGGAATGATAATAAATTGGATTCGCTAGTGGCTAGAAGAATGAATATGATCTTAGAAAAATATGAAAAATTAGTATGATTGTCAGAAAATATGGACAGAATCCAAAAATTATTTCTATGTCTAAATCATAGTACGCCAGTAACTAAAGTCTAGCCACTGGTTCCAGTGAACATTTTCTTCATATGTTACATTGTTAGCTCATATTAATAGCACAGATTGTACTGAGCTCCATCTTAAATATAATTGTGTAATCATTGACAGTGAAATATCATAGTTATTTAAATCACCTGTTTTCTTTCAGATTGTGCACACAAGAGTTTTTTCCAACCAGAAAGAATAAAATATACACCCTCAGTTTGTACAGGCAATACTGCAGGTAGTAATAGTGCTGTGACACTGTGTGTAATTTGGGCTGGAATTCTCCGGTCGTTCAAGCCCCGTCGCCGCTGTCAGCGAGGACGGAGAATTTGGTGCTCAGCCAAATCTCTGTTCACTGCAGCGGAATGGGAGAATCCCACCTGCAATCCGGCTCCATTGTAAAAGGAAGTTACACAAAATCTTAGCAAACATCACTTGCATCTCAATATCGGAACTCTCACATTTGAGTCCTTCATATAATTATTTGCAGAACAAGAGCAACATCAGAAAATTGGCCTGGAAAATAGAATTAAATTTTTGTGTTTTAAGAAAACCCATTCACACATCTCCATTAAATATGATGGGAAAAATAAGTGAATTATGAAAATATCAATTATATTTATGCAAGATAGTGGCTTTCCAAGCTAAAAATGCTGGGAATCTTTTGATTCCCTTCCCCAACCTTTGCATATTAAAAGCAACATAGTAAAATAAAAGCATAAACAAAACCAGAGAAAGAGGTCTCTTGCTTTTGGCTCACCTCAGGACCCTTCCTGAAGCAAGTTTGGGACATATCTGTGGAAGAGCCAGTTAGTAGTCAAAGAAGAGCATTGACATGTTGATCAGAAAGGCCAGGTTTGCTTATGTGCCCCACATGATAGGTACCATGTTAATGTGACTTCAGGTTAGAGCCTGTTGTAAGTCTGGTGGTATCAGTTTAATTTAATAGGCCTAGCATTTTTGTAGGGAAGAATTGACTCATTGGTAAGAAATGAATGAACTATCAACGTCTGTGCAATTTTGTCTTTCAATTCAACAATTTTGACCTAAGTTTACAATGTAATGGCACAGTGGGGTGATACCAATTAATGTAATTCAGTCCCTTGATGAATCTTTTTTTAAAAACAAATTATATAACTAAATTGATGTTGTATGTCATTCTATTCTATTTCAGAAGTTTATAATTTCTGGTTTTTTTTACAAGCTTGAGAAATAAAAATGCAACACACATTCATGTACCTGTATTACATTTGGGATTGATAGTAATTTAAATTATGTCCTTTTAAAATAAATAATTATTTGAACTTCAATTCAGCATAATCAGTCTTATTGCTTTCAGTTGTTGCAGTTGAGGCCTTTGGACCTTGTTGCAAAAGGTTAGGTTGGGCATAAACAACGTCTACTTCCCTTGGCTGGAATAAAACAAAGTAATGATTAGAACACAATTGGAATAGTGTATTATTTCTACACTTTATACACTAATATTTGGTCCTGCAAATAATGATTATAACACAATTGGAATAATGTATTGTTTCTATATATATATATATATATATATATATATATATACTAATATATAGATTCTGAAAATAATGATTATAACACAATTGGAATAATGTTATATTTTTATACTTTGTACACTAATATATAGGTCCTGAAAATAATTATGATAACACAATTGGAATAAATGTATTATTTCTATATTTGTACACTAATATATAGATTTGGATGCAAAATAGATCTTCGCTGTCATAGTTTCTAGGACATGGACTCCATTCCACATTCGTTACTCTGTGCACTTCATAGAATTATCTTTCTTCATGTTTTTCATTCTAAGATTAAGCTCTTAATTTAAACAGCAAAACTTACGAGTTGTTAAACTGTGTGTCTCTCCTGAAAATGATGATTCTCACACAATTGGAATAATGTATTATTTCTTTATTTATACACTAATATATAGGTCCTGAAAATGGCAAATGCTGTGCTGATATTGTTATTCAAATATTTTGGAGACCAACAGCCGAATTTGTTGTCTTTTGGTTGCAAAATGTGAGTCGGATCACATCATGACTGGCAAACAGCATCCACTAACCCTGTTATGATGGCCATGGAGAATCATCATAGATCTCCTTGTGGACCTCATTGAGTATCAGCTCACCCAATAGGGAAGGAGCAACTGGAGGTGGGTTTAAAACCAACTGGCTCCACTTAAGCCAGTAGTTGATAGACTCGGGAGTTGTCTGCACTCTGTAGCCATGAAACAGCACTTGACCACCACTGTAAATAAATTGGTGATGGAAAACTGGTCTCAGTAAGATTATTACATTGGTGACGAGGATAAAAGCGAGTTTTTTCTTCCCTCTGGATCATCTTTACTATCAAGGCAAGGAATCCTCCAGTAAGAAACATGCCTCTTTTTGGGACCATCATTCTTTCGAATGGAATCAAACACATTAGGGTAGCACCCTATCACACATCATCAAATGGATTGTCCAAACAAGGAGGTGCAGACATTTAAACTCAGCATGTAGAAGCAACCTGCAGCATCAATAGAGACTAAACTGGCACAATTTTTATTTGACTACAGGACTACTCATCATACAACGAAAGGAATTGTTAATGGGACAAGATAAAGCTTACTCTTCCCAAACTTGATAGGGAGGGTGGAGTCCCAATAGGAGACCTGGGGCAGCACGGTGGTACAAGTGGTTAGCACTGCTGCCTCACAGCGCCAGGGACCCCGGTTCGATTCCTGGCTTGGGTCACTGTCTGTGCGGAGTTTGCAGATTCTCCCTGTGTCTGCGTGGGTTTCCTCCGGGTGCCCTGGTTTCCCCCCACAGTCCAAGGATGTGCAGGTTAGGTGAATTGGTTATGATAAATTCTCCCTCAGTGTACCTAAACAGATGCCGGACTGTGGATACTAGGGGATTTTCACAGTAAATTCATTGCAGTGTTAATGTAAGCCTACTTGTGATTAATAAATAAACTTTACTGTAGAAGAAGAACCATGATTCTGTAAAAACACAGAAAATTTAAAACCCACGACCCAGCCCACGTGAGCTGTGACCCAGTCCACGTGAGGAACTTCAGGAACAGCCTCATTGGGTCCCCGGGATTATTGCGGAGAAGACAGGATCCTTGTCATACAAAGTCCAAGTACAGGACAAGATTGTCAGGAAACACCTGGATCATCTCAGGGGCAGGGAACTGTTTCCAGGTCTCATTGCCAGCCGTGGGGATGACCACTGCCAGAGTTGAGCCACAAATGGAGGTCAACCCCACACTGTCCTCTCTGGATGATAAATATATGCACTCCGACATGGAAGCATTAGAGACTGGCACCTCCACACTGAAATTAGACCTCAAGAAGAGCCAGGGTTGGTGGTTTGCGGTACACTCTCTGGAAGAGCAGGTCTCTATCCACTTCACACTCCCAGATCCAGTCCTGCCTCCAGCCGATCCCAGGCCGATTGTTAAGTGGCGGAGAAGTCCCAACCCCTGTCTGTGGCAGAGGTGCAGAGGAAGGAATGGACATGAGGGGGGAGGGATTGATCTACCATGGACCTCGAGTATGAGCCTCCCGATTAGGAGTGTGGAGGCTCACCCAATAGGGAAGGAGAAACGGGGGGTTTAAAACCAGCTGGCTCCACTTAGGCTGGCAGTCTATAGACTCGGGACTTGCCTGCACTCCAGTAGTTAAATGGCACTCAAATACCACTGTAAATAAATGGTTGACTGGTGATGGAAAACTGGCTTTGGTATGATTATTACATTTTCTCTTAATTATTGTGTTAATTATTCTGACAATTTTGCCACTTCCCTAATGCATCAGTCTTGTCATGGTTACTTTGTTTAGTCTCTGGGATTTGAACAAACATATTGCAGATGACCACAAAATGGTCACAATGCCCCACTGGTAAGACGCAGCATGGGTTCATGAAGGGCAGGTCATGTTTGACTAATTTAGTGGAATTCTTTGAAAACATTATATGCGCAGTGGACAATGGGGAACCTGTGGATGTGGTGTATCTGGATTTTCAGTCATTTGACAAAGTGCTGCACCAAATACTGCTGCATAAGATAAAGGTGCACAGTGTTACGGGTAATGTATTAGCAGGGTTAGAGGATTGATTAACTAACAGAAAGCAAAGAGTGGGGGTAAATGGGTGTTTTTCTGGTTGGCGATCAGTGACTAGTGGTGTGCCTCAGGGATCAGTTTACGATTTGCATAGATGATTTGGAGTTGGGGACCAAGTGTAGTGTGTCAAAATTCACAGATGACACTAAGATGAAGGGCAGAGCAAAGTGTGCAGAGGACGCTGAAAGTCTGTAAAGAGATATAGATAGTCTAAGTGAGTGGGCAAAGGTCTGGCAGATGGAGTACAATGTTGGTAAATGTGAGGTCATCCATTTTGGTAGAAATAACAGCAAAATGGGCTATTATTTAAATGGTAAAAAATTGCAGCATGCTGCTATGCAAAGCGACCCAGGTGTCCTTGTGCAGGAATCACAAGGAGTTGGTTTGCAGGTGTAGTAGGTAATTAAGAAGGCAAATGGAATGTTGTCCTTCATTGCTAGAGGGATGGAGTTTAAAAACAGCGAGGTTATGTTGCAGCTGTACAAGGTGCTGGTGAAGCCACACCTGGAGTACTGTGTACAGTTTTGGTCTCCTTACTTGAGAAAGGATATACAGGCACTGGAGGGGGTGCAGAGGAGATTCACTAGGTTGATTCCGGGGTTGAGAGGGTTGGCTTATGAGGACAGACTGAGTAGACTGGGGCTACACTCATTGGAATTCAGAAGAATGAGGGGAGATCTCATAGCAATATATAAGATTATGAAGGGAATGCACAAGATAGAGGCAGGGAAGTTGTTTCCACTGGTGGGTGAAACTAGAATTAAGGGGCATGGCCTCAAAATAAGGGGGAGCAGATTTAGGACTGAGTTGAGGAGGAACTTCTTCACACAAAGGGTTGTGAATCTGGAATTCCCTGCCCAGTGAAGCACTTGAGGCTACCTCATTGAATGTTTTTAAGGCAAGGATAGATACATTTTTGAACAGTAAAGGAATTAAGGGGTGGCACGGTAGCACAGTGGTTAGCACTGCTGCTTCACAGCTCCAGGGACCTGGGTTCCATTCCCGGCTTGGGTCACTGTCTGTGTGGAGTTTGCACATTCTCCTCATGTCTGCGTGGGTTTCCTCCGGGTGCTCCGGTTTCCTCCCACAGTCCAAAGATGTGCGGGTTAGGTTGATTGGCCATGGTAAAAATTGCCCCTTAGTGTCCTGAGATGCATAGGTTAGAGGGATTAGTGGGTAAAATATGTAGGGATATGGGGGTGGGGCCTGGGTGGGATTGTGGTCGGTGCAGACTCGATGGGCCGAATGGCCTCTTTCTGTACTGTAGGGTTTCTATGATTTCTATGATTATGGTGCTGAGTCCACGAAAAGATCAGCCATGATCTTATTGAATGGTGGAGCAGGCTCGAGCTCCTAGTTCTTATGTTTATATATTCTTATGTAAAACTTTGCAAGTCCCTACAGCTGCACACTTCACCTGTAGCATCTCACTTCAACACAGACCTTTCCCATCCACAGCAACCACCTTGAAGCATTTCAGCCTTAGAGAATGCAGCACACTGAGGACCACCTGGCTTACCCCAGCAGCATCACAGAAGCCAAAAAATCCTCTCTATACCTCCTGTCATTCTAACATTGGGACATGGCTTGCCACCCTCTTACTAGCTGTGCAATTATTAGGCCACTAAACTGTCACCAGCCATATCTTTCTTTCCCATGTTACCCACACAGCAATATTGCTCCCCGAGAATATTTCTTCTCATGATCGACATGAAAAGGAAAGGAACATAGGAATTAGGAGCAGAAGTCGGCAAATTCAGCTCTTTAAACCTGCTCCGTCATTCAGTTAGATCATGGCTGATCTCTCCCTGGTCTCAATTCCATCTCCCCACCTGTTCCCACATCCTCTTATCCCTTTTTTATGAGAAACCATTCAACGATTCAGACTCGACCGTGCTATGGGGCGGCGAGTTCCACAATTCACTACGCTCTGCAAGAAGTAGTTCCTCCTCATCTGTTTTAAATCTGCCACCTGTCAACCTATACCTGTGACCTCTTGTTCGAGACTGACCCATTTGGTCTCCATTTACTTTCTCAATCCCTTTTGAAATTTTATATATGTGACGTGTACCTTTAAGAAATGGTTTTTTAAATCATGTTCTCTGCAGATCTTTTCAGTTTTATTTCTCATTGTTGCTGGGCCATCTGCTAGAAGTCCTTTTATTGCTACTTGAATAGCTTAAGTGGTGTTTTGTTTATTTTTACTCTGGAATCTTCTATGACCTTGCAATGTGAGGGTGAAGATTGATTGACAAGTCAAAGTCAGATGGTTCCTTCCCAGGGAAACAATCTAAGGATTCATTCATTTTCAGTTTTAGTTTAGAAGAGGGTGACCAAGCAGTGTCTCTCGCTCTCTCTCCCCCTGGAGATTCTACTGTTAGTTGGAAGCAAGGTTCCTGGCATTCTTGGAGTAGAAAATCTGCTGTTGGTGGTTGGCTTGACTAGATTCTCCCTCCCTGGTGTTTTGGGAAGCTGTTCTGACTCCAAGCTTGCCTCAATAAAACAGGCATTCAACCGAAGGACTGAACTCCAGTATCATGTGAACATTAGTCTTTGCTGTTTTAAAGTTGTGGAAAGGGTTTTGTTTATGGGATTGGTTTGATTGGGACATTTCCTATATTCGTTAAGCTTTATACAATATCATGGTTGTTTCTTTGTTTGTAATTGGCAAACGTTATAGCTAATTTTCTTTCTATACATGTTAAGGGTGGCACGGTGGCGCAGTGGTTAGCACTGCTGCCTCACAATGCCAGGGACCCAGGTTCGATTTCTGCTTGGATCATTGTCTGTGTGGAGTTTGCATATTCTTCCTGTGTCTGCGTGGGTTTCCTCCGGGTACTCCGGTTTCCTCCCACAGTCCAAAGATGTGCAGATTAGGTGCATTGGCCATGCTAAATCTTTCCTCAGAATACCCAACAGGCACCAGAATGTGGCAATTAGGGGATTTTCATAGTAACTTCATTACAGTGTGAATGTAAGCTGACCTGTAACTAATAAATATACTTTATTTTTAACTCTATACTTAAATGAACTATGTTTGATAAAAGCTCCCTAGTGGGTCATTTGAATCATACCTGAAGTGAAACATCTTATGCTCACCCTCTCCAAATTCAAAGTGCAAAACTTATGATCCAGGCGGACTTCATAAAACACTTTGGAGTTTCTGAGTTGAATTACAACATATACCTCGATCAGATACCCTCTTATCCTTCTAAGCTCCAGCGAGTATAAGCCCAAACTGTTTAATCTCTCCTCATACGCCAATCCTTTCATCCCGGAAAGGCATCACATGTACATATGTCTCCTCTTGCCTTATTTCAGCATGACCGACATTAATAGCAGCCGGGAATCCTGGGAAAAGGTGCTCCACAGTTCACTGAGCATGACCTGGAAACCCTCCTGCGCTTCCCAATGATACCAAGATGGCTTGAGTCAAGATCATTGTTAGGGTGCCAGACCAGAACCCCAAGGTATATTATGAAGCAAGACTACTCCCCAACAATTTTTCTATTTTGACATAAAATATGCTTTGCTTCAGGACAAACTAGCAATCTTTCTCAACAAACATTATTCGTAATACAGTTTAAGTATAACTTCAACAAAATGAAACAGTTTAACTCTTAACTGTCGAACATTTTTTAAACATGAAAAGAAACAACGCGTGATGTCTAACTTATCAATATTTCAGTTCCAATCAAGCAACATTTCTCTTACATATTTAAACCCCACTTTTCATATAGTTAGCAAAACACAGATATACTTGTTTTGACTTGGGGAACAGTATTGGAGCTCTCAGAGAGAGAGAGAGAGCCTCTTTTAAACAGCTTCTCTCACAGATCAATGAGCTGTGATCTCGCCCACCTGAGAACAGTCCCACCTCAGATTGGAGGAGAAGACCTAGTTATCAACACTTCATGAAGCACTAGTCACCAACTCAGAGATACAAACTCTTGTGGGTTTTAGCTCAGAAGTAGATTGGGAAGCACTCAGTTAAGAGCAAAACATTTGTGGGCTGGAGGAGGAGTTTGAGGTAGAGGTGTCTGTATTCAACTCGCCCCGAAGTTCAGATGCAGTGGCAGAGTTGCTCTATGGTAAATGAGGTACTGCCTCCAGAATGCCCCTTTGGGAGTGATTCTTTGGACCTGTAGCAGCAGATAAGTACTCATCCAGCAGAGTTTCCTGAGGTATTGTGAGATCATGCACTTTGAGGAGCATGTTATTATCATCACTTTGACAATGGGTTGAGACGTGCATAGTGAGCAGCAACAAGAGAATGGCCAACCTCATGGTAAGCTCCATGCAGCAGCATATGCAGTGCATGAAGGAGTGCAAGACCTCTAGGAAGGGCTGTGAGATATACTGTGCAGTGGCAATACCTCAATTGCAATAGTGGTGGGGGAGCTAAAGTCATTGAACTATCTTGAGGCTACAGTGACTAGAGGGTGTGGCAACTATGCCCCAGTACCACAGCCTGTCCATCTATCAGGACACCACCCCAATGACTCAGCATTGAGGAAGAGGATGAGTATTCCATGCTTTTAGAGGAAATTTCACTGTCCTCTGACCCTTCAGACAGACACTCCATCTGTTGGCTGGTCCAAGAGATGGTGCCTGTCCCTTTCGTGACGCACTCTGAGATAGGGCTCCAATGGGTTCCTGGATAATGAGGTTCTCTTCTACAACATTCACAGCCATATAAAAACAGAAAATGTTGGATAAACTCAGCAGGTCTGGCAGCATCTGTGGTGGGAGAAACAATTAACGGGCGTGATGTTATCGGCTTGCCATAACGATCAATCAGCGTGGCGAGCCGGGATAATAGAGTGAGAGGCCAAAAATCCGATTCGTGCCCAATTGCTATCCTCCCGGCCCCTTTTTACCAGCGAGAATGGCTTTGCGTCCTTGAAGCCTATTAACATAGGATTGCCTGCATTAACATCCACTTACCGGGTTCGGCACGGCTGCTTCCACCCGCCCAGATGTTGCCCCCCTTGCCAGCGAGACGTCACGTTTGACGTCATATTTCAGTGGGAGAGTTTTTAGGAAATTGTGATGATGATTTTTTTTTTAAACGATCATTCGTGGGACATGGGATTCGCTGGCTGGCCAGCATTTATTGCTCTTTAGAAGGTGGTGGCGAACTGCCTTCTTGAAATGCTGCAGAACATGTGCTGTGGGTTGAACCCACAATGCCATTAGGAAGGGAATTCCAGGATTTAGACCCAGCGACTGCGACCTAGGAACGGCGATATATTTCCAAGGCAGGGTGGTGAGTGGCTGGGAGGGGAATTTGCAGGTTGTAGTGTCCCCATGTATCTGCTGCCCTTGTCCTTCTAGCTGGGGGTGGTTGTGGGTTTGGAAGGTGCTGTCTAAGGATCTTTGGTGAATTACTGCAGTGCATCTTGTAGATAGTACAACTGCTGCTACTGAGTGTCGGTGGTGGAGGGAGTGGATGTTTATGGATGTGGTGCCAATCAAGCAGGGTTGCTTTGTTCAGGATGGTGCCGAGCTTCTCTAGTGTTGTTGGAGCTGCACCCATCCAGGCAAGTGGGGACTATTCCATCACACTCCTGACTTGTGTCTTGGAGATGGTGGGCAGGCTTTGGGGAGTCAGGAGGTGAGTTACTCGCCACAGTATTCCCAGCCTCTGATCTGCTCTTGTAGACATTGTGTTTATGTGGCAAGTTCAGTTGAATTTCTGGTTAATTGTAACCACAACGATGTTGACAATGGGAAATTCAGTGATGGTAACACCATTGAATGGCAAGGGGCGGTAAGTTTAGAATATTAGGAAAACAGACAGGGGACAATCGAATATAAAAAATATTCCACTCGAAGAGCACTGATATTAGTTTGGTATAAAAGGGTCAGGCCCAGGGGGATGTGGAAAAAAAGGAACCAAGTATCAGCTGCTGCTTATAACAGGCAGTCGATGTGAAACTCTCTGTGCCACGAACTGAGATGACATTTAACTCCACAATTTGTCTTCATATATCTAATCAAATCCTTCAAATCACCTTCTCGACCTCGACTAGATCATGAGAAAAAAGCCTAGTCCATGGAACTATTTATCCCTTTTAGCCCATTCAACAATTTATTAAGTATTTCCTCAACGAGAGTTGGAACAAATTCAACTCAGTTAGCAACAGCTGCCGTTAATTCAGTTCCTAATGACAAAATCACATTGGCAGAAGTTGTAGAATACGTTGCACCCTTGTCATTCAGCTGAAGCATCGTTGTGGAGGAAAGGTTGGCCAGGACAATGACCTGTTTTTCTTTCATTAGTGCCATGTGATTGCATCTTTTTAACAATTCTGTGTAATTCCTGAACAACAATGCTGAATTGTATGTCAGGATTTGAAATGTGCTTTGAACTTCCAACTGACATGTACGTACATAGGGAAAGGGAGTGAAATAAAAATCTAATTAAATATAATTATTATTCTGCCTAGGTACCACATGTACACTGACAACATTCTCTTGTTACACTGTCACCACCTTTCCTGACCCCTCCTGCACTTGTCTGATATCTAGCACTGAATGAGCAAAAATCTTCAACTCAATATTGGGCAGACCAAAGCTATTCTTCTTGGCCCCCATCATAAACTAATTTCCTCGCTAAACTCATTTCCTAGCTATGGATCTTACATCTCTCCCTTTCAAACTGTCTGAGGCTAGCAACCTAACTGTTGGATTTACTCTGGGATGAACTTCCAATCACCTATTTGCCTCATCACCAAGAATGTTTGCTTTCATTTCCATTACATCTCCTAACTCAGTGATGCGCTCAGTTCATCTGCTTTTCAGGGTGCTGATTTATTGGCATTGCCATGGAGAAAGCAATGGGGAACAATTGCCTCACAGTACCAGGGACATGGGTTCAATTGCCAGCTTGGGTCACTGACTGTATGGAGTTTGCACATTCTCCCTGTGTCTGCGTGGGTTTCCTCCGGGTGCTTCAGTTTCCTTCCACAGTCTGAAAGACGTGCTGGTTAGGTGCATTGGCCATGCTAAATTCTCCCTCAGTGTACCGGAACAGGCACCGGAGTGTGGCGACTAGGGGATTTCCACAATAACTTCATTGCAGTGTTAATGTGAGCCTACTTGTGAAACTAATAAATAAATGTAAACTTTAAAATTTAATATGGGCTAGATGGGTGGCACCTCAATGAAACTGAGATCAATGTTATGTATGGCAATTTGCTAATGCTGTTGGAGAGAGTTTAAATTAACATAACAAGGAGAGATGAACCAAGATATTTTTACATTAGAAAGGAGGAGAAACATATACACAAAAAATTGGGAGCAGCAGATAGCATGGGAGTAAGAAAGAAATAATAAGGGATTTGGTGGTATCAGAAAAGAGGGACTGCAATGGATAGTTTGAGTTCAGTCAATGAACATTTCTGCAATTCTTGAATGGTAGAAAACCCAAAGCCAGAACTCCCTGGATGACAAAGGAGATAGAATATGAAGTAGGAAAAATGTGCTTGTGACGGATGTCATAAAATACCTTTGTCATTGATTTTTCCCCTTTTTAATTTTGATATTAAACCTAACTGCTTTATGAAAGTATTTTTTTCCTTTTAGCCTCCTGGTACAGAGTTACATCTGCTTGGAGTACATACTGTAAAATCAAACAGGCACAGTCCTTGACTCTATTTTCGACAAGGTCTGTTCTATTTGTTATATTAACTTAAAAGTCTGTTTAAAATACTCAAATGACATTTTTTGCTGCTATTGTCAAGTACTGATTTACCAAATAAAATCAAGAAGCATGGAGAATTTCACCATCTTAATTTTCAAATATAATCTGCTAATGTAAACATATTCCCACAAGAAGGAAAGATGGTGCCGCAAAAGCTGGACTCCATTGCATTAATAGGGAAATTAAAATTGCATTTATAAGAGAGACATTTGACAAATCAAGAGCTAAAAGTATAAAGCACCATTGACCAATCATTCCCATTGTTGTCCACCATTTGCCAAGTACTTTTTATCCTTGAGAAAACAGTTATGACAAGAGTAGATGAGCAATGGATGTCAGTTAGAGGGATGTTGACTGTGGAGTTGTTTTGTACTGAAGGCAGAGTTGAGTACAGTGGGTTCAAAATTGGTGTGCCAAATGACTGCATGGCCTCAGACCGGCTGAAGCACGCCTGAATATGTTTGTCCCGTGCATCCCTGACAGATAATTTTGTGTTTGCAGGTACCCTGTACCCATTGCTCCTGGTCTTTCTTTGTCTCCTCCTCCAAAGATGCAGAATGATTATCACCTTCCTCCTCCTGCAACACTATTCCTTCCTGCATTGCTATGTTACACATGGTGCAACACACCACTATTGTTCTTAGCGTGCACCATGGCAATGACCCTTGCTGAAGCATACTGAAGGATTCCCACAGGTCTATCCAAGTCCTGGCTTGCTCAATCTCCACTCTGGTTTCATGTGGCTTCTGTTGTATATTTCCTGTCTGTGTGTCAGCCATTGGCTTTCTCAGCCACATCTATAAAGGGTAGCCCTTGTCTCCAAGGAGCCAACTGCTGACTTTACATGGAAGTGTAAATACCTGTGGGAAACTTGATGAATGTAGAATAACAACAGTATAGCAACTTCCTGGGAATCCTGTGCCGTAATGCACTGTAATCTTTCAGTAGTTGCAGACCAACTAAACATTAATGGAGTGGAATCCCTTCAATTGATGAATACTTTATTGCTATTAAATATTATTAAATATTATTAAATATTAAATTTTAAATACTTATGGTTAATTTGAGGACTTCCTGATTGCCACATGTGTGCAATCTATGGCTCCGTGTGCCTGAGGGCCCTCTCATTCTGATTAGCAAAGTGGATGTAAATGGCGGCTCTGGCAAGCATGGCATCTGTCGCCTGGGAGGTGTAGTTGTATGCTGACGGTGGGATCTACAAACATCACCACCAGATCCTGGGAAGCATCTCGGACTGTGATGATTTTGACTGTCACTGGCAAAGCATTCTCACCTAATCCATTTGTCAGGAAGTCTTCTTAGTCTTTTAAGAGGCTGCTGATATCAGTAATGTTTTGCTGTGAGATTCTGAGTTTTCAGAGGGATCAGTGCACTGTCATGTCCAAAATAGTTGATTCTGTGTCATGTATCCTGTCCTGGGAGTATTGTCTCCTGTGAGCTGGAGCTCTGTTGATTTCTTTCCTGTGGAATGCCAGGTGGCTGAGGTGAAGGCAGTTGTCGCTCTTGCTAACGATGTACCTGTTGCTGATACTTCTCCTCCTGTTCATCAGGCATCCAAAGTAAAGCTGCATAAGCAATTCCCACATTGTTGTGTGGGCTGACAAGAGGGAAGTACAGATCAAAGCCAAAGAGCTCCTGGATAGCATAAATGATTTCCAGATCGTAGAACTCACCTCCAAAGCAATGAATGTGCACTCAGAACAAGTTCTGTGAGCAATTCGGCAAGGCAAGCAGCTCTCATATTTTAGTATTTAAAGTCTTTCTTTCCTATCAATTGCTTGATCTATCGATTCCCACTATCCTCTCCCAGGCTGGACTTGCGGATAGCGAAGAGCATTGTCGGGCAATACAGCAGGATATAGATAGGCTGGAAAATTGGGCGGAGAGGTGGCAGACGGAGTTTAATCCGGATAAATACGAAGTGATGCATTTTGGAAGAAATAATGTAGGGAGGAGTTATACAATAAATGGCAGAGTCATCAGGAGTATAGAAACACAGAGGGACCTAGGTATGCAAGTCCACAAATCCTTGAAGGTGGCAACACAGGTGGAGAAGGTGGTGAAGAAGGCATATGGTATGCTTGCCTTTATAGGACGGGGTATAGAGTATAAAAGCTGGAGTCTGATGATGCAGCTGTATAGAACGCTGGTTAGACCACATTTGGAGTACTGCGTCCAGTTCTGGTCGCCGCACTACCAGAAGGACGTGGAGGCGTTAGAGAGAGTGCAGAGAAGGTTTACCAGGATGTTGCCTGGTATGGAGGGTCTTAGCTATGAGGAGAGATTGGGTAAACTGGGCTTGTTCTCCTTGGAAAGACGGAGAATGAGGGGAGATCTAATAGAGGTGTACAAGATTATGAAGGGTATAGATAGGGTGAACAGTGGGAAGCTTTTTCCCAGGTCGGAGGTGACGATCACGAGGGGTCACGGGCTCAAGGTGAGAGGGGCGAAGTATAACTCAGATATCAGAGGGACGTTTTTTACACAGAGGGTGGTGGGGGCCTGGAATGCGCTGCCAAGTAGGGTGGTGGAGGCAGGCGCGCTGACATCGTTTAAGACTTACCTGGATAGTCACATGAGCAGCCTGGGAATGGAGGGATACAAACGATTGGTCTAGTTGGACCAAGGAGCGGCACAGGCTTGGAGGGCCGAAGGGCCTGTTTCCTGTGCTGTACTGTTCTTTGTTCTTTGTTCCCCTTATTCAACCTGGCAAGTTCCAGGAAACCTGGCTGTTAAAGCCAGAAGCCATAGTTAAGGATGCAGACACTTGGCTTTTAGCGTATGTTAATGGCAGATGATCTGTCCCATTCGGGTTTCTCACGTGCTCACAAATGCAGCCCATTTAAATGTAGAAACTCGTGGGTTTCTGCCAGCTTCCAGACATGCCAGCATTATTTGAAGTTATAATCTCGCATATACGTGGTGTGGAGTTCACTGGAGCTGAGGACCAAGCTGGTAGTTTATAAAGTTTACATTCTCAGCACCTTGTTAAATGATAGTGAAACATGGAAAGCTTACAGCTACCAAGAAAGAAGCTCAACAATTTCCATCTTTTCTCTCTGCAACGCAATGTGGGTATATCTGGCAGGAAAAAAACACAAATGTAGTGTTCTTTCAAAGGCAGAGCTCCCACTTCTGTTAGCCCTCATCTAGCAGAGGCAGCTTTGGTGGCTTGGGCACATTTACAAGGTGGAAGGTGTTTGCATACCTAAAGACTTTCTGCATGATGAGATAGCTGGCCAGAAGCTAGTGGGATCCCTAAAGTTCTGCCTCAAGAATGACTGCAACATGAAGGCCCTAATTGACTACTCGTTGTTGACAGAGGGAAATGGTGAGAATTCCTGTTGGCTGGTGTGCACTATCATAATGATCAGTGGCTACCTTGGCAACAAATATCAATGCCACAAACAACAACCTGCAATGACACTCAATAGGTTCATGTGCGGCACTTGTGGCAGAACCTGCCTCTTAAGGATTGACTTCCTCAGCCTGCAGTAAAAATATACCATATGAGATATCCCAAATGAAATGGATTATTTGCTGTGTGTCCATCATCTTTCATAGATGATAGGATGCCAGCAACAAAGACTAACTATATAACTACATATCATTGTACAATAAAATTACCGCACGTTGGTTATCTTTGTTTTCAGCAAACTCAAGGTTGCAGCTTGGCTGGCCATGAAAAAAAACCTTCCCATTTTGCCTTTTCAATCTGACTTTGAAGGAAACTTTGAAGAATCATAGAATCCCTACAGTGCAGAAGGAGGCCATTTGGCCCATCAAGTCTGCACCAACAACAATCCCATCCACACCCTATCCTCAAGACCCCACATATTTAGCCTGCTAATCCCCCTAACACTGAGGGACAATTTAGCATGGCTAATTCACCTAATCTGCACATCTTTTGGAGTGTGGAGGAAACCGGAGCACCCAGAAGAAACCCACTCAGAGACAGGGAGAATGTACAAACTCCACACTGACAGTGGCCCGAGGCTGGAACTGAACCTGGGTCCCTGGCGCTGTGAGGCAGCAGTGCTAACCACTGTGCTATCGTGCTGCCCTTAATGTGAATGGTCGTACAGAAGGAGAAGGCAAGATAAGGTGGAAGCCGTGGAGGGATTGTCTACGGAGTCACTATGGGTGGAAGTTCGGAGCGGGAAGGGGTCGATAACTTTTGCTGAGTGTTTTCTACAGGCCGCCCAATAGTAACAGGGATGTTGAGCAGATAGGGAAACAGATCCTGGAGAGATGTAGTAATAACAGGGTTCTCGTGAGGGGATACTTTAATTTCCCAAACATCGATTGGAATATCCCTAGGGTAAGGGGTTTGGCTGGGGATGAGTTTGTTAGGTGTGTTCAGGAGGGTTTCCTGACACAGCATGTGGATAAGCCTACAAGAGGGGAGGCTGTACTCGATCTGGTACTGGCTAATGAGCCTGGACAGGTGTCGGATCTCTCAGTGGGGAAGCATCTTGGGGATAGTGATCATAACTCTATCTCCTTTACGCTCGCATTGGAAAGAGATAGGATCCAGCAAGCTAGGAAAGTGTTTATCTGGAGTAAGGGGAAATATGAAGCCATCAGGCAGGAGATTAGAGGAGTAAATTGGAAAGAGGCATTCTTGAGGAAAAGTACTGAAGTAAGGTGGCAGATTTTCAAGGAATGTTTGTCTGGAGTTCTGCATGACTACGTTCCGATGAGACAGGGAGGTGTTGGTAGGTTACGGGAACCGTGGTGCACGAAAGCTGCGCTGAACCTAGTGAGAAAGAAAAGGAAAACGTACAAAAGGTTCAGATAGCGAGGCGATGATAGGGATCTAGATGAGTATACGGCTTGTAGGAAGGGACTTAAGAAAGAAATTGGGAGAGCCAGAAGGGGTCACGAGAAGGCCTTGGCAGGTAAGATTAAGGAGAACCCTAAGGCATTCTATAAATATGTGAAGAGTAAAAGGATGAGATGTGAAGGAATAGGACCTATAAAAGGTGAAGGTGAGAAAGTCTGTAGAGAACCGGAAGAAATAGCAGAGGTGCTTAATGAATACTTTACCTCGGTATTCACGGTGGAAAAAGACCTGGGTGGTTGTACTACAGGATTGAGGCGGACTGAAAAGATTGAGTATGTGGACATTAAGAAAGAGGATGTGTTGGAAATTTTGAATAGCACCAAGATAGATAAGTCGCCGGGACCGGATGGGATGTACCCCAGGTTACTGTGGGAGGCAAGGGAAGAGATTTCAGAGCCTCTGGCGATGATCTTTGCGTCATCGATGGAGATGGGAGAGGTTCCGGAGGATTGGAGGATTGCGGATGTGGTTCCTATATTCAAGAAAAGGAATAGGGATAGCCCAGGAAATTACTGACCGGTGAGTCTAACCTCAGTGGTTGGTAAGTTGATGGAGAAGATCCTGAGGGACAGGATTTATGAACATTTAGAGAAGTTTAGTATGCTCAAAAGTAGTCAGCACGGCTTTGTTAAATGCAAATCGTGCCTTACGAGCCTGGTGGAGTTCTTTGAAAATGTGACTAAACACATTGACAAAGGAAAAGTGGTAGATCTGGTTTAGATGGACTTCAGCAAGGCGTTCGATAACGTCCCCCATCCAAGACGTCTCGAGAAAGTGAGAGGGCATGGGATCCAAGGGACTGTTGCCTTGTGGATTGAGAACTGGCTTGCCTGCAGAAGGCAGAGAGTGGTTGTAGATGGGTCTTTTTCTGAATGGAGGTCGGTCACCAGTGGAGTGCCCCAGGGATCTGTTCTGGGACCCTTGCTGTTTGTCATTTTCATAAATGACCTGGATGAGGAAGTGGAGGGATGGGTTGGTAAGTTTGCCGACGACACGAAGGTTGGTGGTGTCGTGGATAGGTTGGAGGGATGTCAGAAGCTGCAGCGTGACATAGATAGGATGCAAGACTGGGCGGAGAAGTGGCAGATGGACTTCAACCCGGATAAATGTGTAGTGGTCCATTTTGGCAGGTCAAATGGGATGAAGGAGTATATCAAGGGTAAGACTCTTAGCAGTGTAGAGGATCAGAAGGACCTTGGGGTCCGGGTCCATAGGACTCTTAAATCGGCCTCGCAGGTAGAGGAGGTGGTTAAGAAGGCGTATGGTGTGCTCGCCTTCACCAATCGAGGGATTGAGTTCAGGAGTTGGGAGATAATGATGCAGCTTTATAAGACCCTCGTCAGACCCCACTTGGAGTACTGTGCTCAGTTCTGGTCGCCTCATTACAGGAGGGATGTGGAAATGATTGAAAGGGTGCAGAGAAGATTTACAAGGATGTTGCCTGGATTGGTTGGCATGCCTTATGAGGATAGGCTGAGGGAGCTCGGTCTTTTCTCCTTGGAGAGACGAAGGATGAGAGGTGACCTGATAGAGGTGTACAAGATGTTGAGAGGTATAGATCGGGTGGATTCTCGGAAGCTTTTTCCCAGGGCTGAAATGGCTGCTACGAGAGGACACAGGTTTAAGGTGCTGGGGAGTAGGTACAGAGGAGATGTCAGGGGTAAGTTTTTCACTCAGAGGGTGGTGGGTGAGTGGAATCGGCTGCCGTCAGTGGTGGTGGAGGCAAACGTGATAGGGTCTTTTAAGAGACTTCTGGATGAGTACATGGGACTGAATAGGATTGAGGGTTATAGGTAAGTCTATTCATAAGCCTCGGTAGGTAGGGACATGACCGGCGCAACTTGTGGGCCGAAGGGCCTGTTTGTGCTGTATTTGTTCTATGTTCTATAAACAGTGGATAGCTAGATCAACAACTTCCAGATTTCCACCCATTTCAAGAGTTAAAAATCACGACTCTTTTATCCAGCAATTTAGTTAACAAGAATGAAATTAAATATTTTTTCTCTCTCTAACATGGGAACACGGAAGCCAATTATAATTATGGTGACCTTCAGCTGTCATCAACTAATATAAATAATATAATCAATCAGCAAATATCAGGAGTCAAACCTGGTTCTTGGATTTTCACTATTCTATCCGTTAATTTATAAATATTGTTAATGAAGGCCAATGGTGTAATATTTTAAGTTGCCAAAAAGTGCAAACAAATTAACAATAGAACATCAAAATTGAAGTCATTTTGTTTTACCTTTGTTGTTTCTGTATTGGCCCCATTGCTAAATGGCACTGGTTCTGAAAAGACAATAAATATAATTATTAATCATGATATCACTTGAAGAAATTTGGGGTTTCAGTAATGCTACTCCCTTCTTCACTAAGCTTCCTATTTTTCCAAACACAAGTTCACACATTAGAAATTCATCCACTTCGTTTGTAACTTATTTGGAAAATAATAGGATTTTAAAGCTCAGCTGTCATAGCTGTCCATGACTGTTCTAAACTATTCTCCCAAGCCCAGAGGTATAATATACCAGTCCAAACATCTTATTAGCAAATCTTCCATCACTACTGTTGAATTTTGAAGAACCTCTCACTCGTTCATTCTCTGAGCTAAAGGGAATCATCTTGGAACTTGAAACACTTCAATGGCTGAGGTTGGAGCTACAAGTGGTGAGTCATGAGATGTTGATGAACCGAGCATGGTAATAATAAATATAACATATCTGTGAAATAACAGCTCAAATGGCTGAAAGATATTATACTTAACACTCCACCGAACACCATTATCTTCCATAAGTTACATTGCTTTAATCATTTCTTGTAATTGTTTAACTAAAGATGGTCACCACCCTTTTCCGTTTTTGCTGAAGGCATGCTTTTCAATTAGTTTTGGGATATTGTACGCGATTTGTAAATAGGCTACTGCAAATGACACAAGTGCTTTGCTGCTGGTTGGAATTTCCTGTGAAGAGAAATCTGAAGAAACAGTTCTAAAGAGAGTGACAAACAAGTTAAAATTATGTAGTATCATGTCCTGTTCCATTCTGTACAGACAGAATGACGTAATATGGAAAAAATGTGACATAAGTTTTTTGCACATTATTTTACATTGTTATATTTTAAATATAAAGTAATGTAATATTGCCAGTCAACAAGGATAGGCAACATTCTACTTTTTAACTGAAACATTTCTCTCGGAGTAACATTTTTATCAGGATTAACTGCCTCCAACTTGATATGGATATATAGATATAGAATCGTACAGTGCAAAAGGAGGCCATTCGGCCCATTGCATCTGCACCGACCACAATCCCACCCAGGCCCTTTCCCCATAACTCCATACATTTATCCTAGCTAGTCCCCCTAAAACTAAGGGTCAATTTAGCATGGCCAATCCAACTAACCCGCACATCTTTGGAATGTGGGAGGAAACTGGAACTCCCGGAGGAAACCCATGCAGACACGGGGAGAATGTGCAAACTCCACACAGACAGTGACCCAAGCTGGGAATCGAACCCAGGTCCCTGACACTGTGAGGCAGCAGTGCTAACTACTGTGCCACCATGTTGCCTTCAACTAGTGTACTTAGAGTTTAGAGCTGGTTGTTAGGGATCCAGTGTTTGGGACAAAGTCAATAGAGACATGGACCTGTCAAGGTGCAGTCTAGAGCCTTAGCAAAAATCACTGGGTAGCATTTCTATGATTAATTATTGCCTGTAAGTATGCCCAGCTGCATCACACAGGCCCTCGTTGCAGTTTAGCAGATATTATACGAGTACAGTTATAAATTGCATGAGCTGCCTCAGAGTAAGCCTTATGATAATGCATCAAAGCAGTGCAATTTTTTTTCGAAGCAACACAATTTTTTTTTCTTTTGAGGAATGCATATATCAGGATCTGGCTTTGTACAGGATTGTAGAATGTTAAAGGCTTAAGTGTTTATTACTTTCCACAAGTAGGCTTACATTAACACAGCAATGGATTTCCTGTGAAGGTTTGTGGAAAACCCAATCAGTTTGCTTTAATTTATTCTCTTAATGATTGCTCTATCTTTGTCATGACTGAGAATGGTCCTTAGAAACTACTGAGTGCATTGCTATATAAAAAACTGTTGACACCTTGGTTCAGGAACAGAGTGGTTCATGGGAATCACTTTTTGCTGATGTATGCACCATCTGAAGAAAACTGTACTATATTATTTATTTCCCTATATAATCAAACTGCAGCTGTAGCACTGGCATGGTTCTCTATTTTGTATGCCCCTGTGATAAGCTTCTATATTTCTTGCTGAATCTGTTCCAAAGCATTATACTTTGACTCGGGAATTAATTTATTGATTAATTTGAAGGCAAGACAATGGAAAATTGGGTGTGGTTTAAAATCGGCGTTTAATTTGCAATGAGCCTGTTTCACACTGTGATGAACTTTGATAAAACTTGGATAAAACTGGGTTGGTCTCAAATGTCTAATTCTGGACACCACACTGAGGAGAGTTGTGAAGGCTTCAGAGTGTGAAAATGATTGCAAGACTGATTATAGGGATGAGGAAAACTACAATTATGAGGATAGATTAAAGAAGCTAGGGCTGTTCTTCTTAGTGAAGAATGAGAAAAGATTTGATAGACGTTCAAAATTGTGAGGGGTCTAGGTAGAGTTGAAAGATAAACTCTTTCCCATTGGCAGAGGGGGTTGAGAACCAGAGGACACCGGTATAAGAAAGAACCTTTTTCTGCAATGAATGCTTAAGATCTGGGATGCACAACCTGAGTGTGTGGTGAAGGCAGATTTAATCAGAGCTTTTAAAAGGGAGTTGGATTAACACCTGAAAAGAGAACATTTTCAAGGTTGCAGGGAAAGGATAACGGTCATTTACTGATCGTAAAATGCAAGCAATTTATTGCAAAGCATGATATAGTTAATGCATTAATTTTGTGTTATACAGGTGCAGAAATAGTGTTACGAAATTATAATTAATACTACTTTATGAAAGTTTTCAAACACTTCAGTTAATAAGAATTGTACTGGCATAGCGGTATGGCGAATGCTGAACTATTTTACTTACCATTTCCTGGTCCAGCCATTTTGATATTATTTCGTTGTGATCCACCTTTTGCCCTGAATGAATATTACACAGGCTTGTAGGTTTCCCAGGAATATTTTTAAAATCTTTTAATTTACATTCACTAATTACCATTCATAACCAAAGTAAATGATATATTTATTAATATCCTCAGAATATTGATAAATATTAAAGAAAACGTAGATTTTGCTGAGTGGCACTAAAACTTCATGAGTATAGAGCAGAGATTTTCCTGAAATACATTTGATATACATAAACAGAGTTAAAAAATATTTTTGAATCTAAACACATCAAGTAACGGTGGTAGAGATCTGAGAACTTTATAATTATATCTACATTCATTGCTAGCATTGCAGATGTTTCTGGTTATTTAGTGATGATAAACAAGTTCATCACTATTTCAGATTGTTACTATAGTCAAGGTCAAGCAATTACTGTTGAAGTGTTAATGCAGAGTAAAATTCTGCATAACTATGTGCATCAATTTTAACCATCTCATAATTTCCTGCATCCAGTCAAGCTGTTCAGGAACAATGGTGATGATATTTGTTAAATATCCTTTTCAAAATTGGCTGCATGCAAGATAAAAGTATTTCTGCTCATTTAACATCTAAAAAAAAATCCAATGGCGATATTTATTGCACCCATATTATTCCAATCACGTGTGCACAACTTAGAATGTCATTAATACATTTTAGTTCAATTAAATTAATATATAATGTTCCTCAGAGTGAAAGGTAGGCGTTACACATTAGTAAATAGGTAACAAAATAAATGAAAATATCAAGAAGGAGAAAGCATATAAAAATAATGATAACCCTACTGCAGAGAAATAGAAGGCAGTGGAATGTGGGAACAAAAGGAGAGGGAATATCTGATTTCCAACACTTCACTGTTTTTCTCTTTGTGCTCCTTCCAAATGTCTCAATTTACTTAATGTTTATGCCAGTTTTAAGACTGTACAATAGAAATGTGGTACAGTATTGTAACTACATGCAGAATTAAACAACTATGATATAGAAACTGAGGAACTGATAAATTTTAAAAGACTAAATTACATTTTGGCTGATATCCAAAATCACTCTGCAAAATCATAATGAAGGAGTTAAATTTTATCAATTTACTATCTTAAGCACAGTGCTGGCATTGACTTACACTATTATCTATTTCCAATGCTTTCACAATGTTCAATTAGTGGGCCTCCTGGACCCCTGTGAGAATAAACCAGTCTCCTCCTCACTTCTCACCTAAAGCCGCCAAGTAGCATCAGAGAACCTATGTTATGTCATCTTTGTCAGTCAAAGCCACTTCTGCAATTAATTCCGGTACCTTGTGTCATCAAACTGCACCTCTCCTTTAAGAGCTTTAATTTGCATAAGATAGCTTTAATCCGTGCTGTCCTCACATGCACTTGGACTCCCGATGGACATCAGCCACTCAAAAGCAAATTCAGTGCTGGGCTGCATTGTGAAATGTCAGGCAGTGCAAGGTTTGCATGGTGACTGCATCTGAAGGAACTAGTATGGGTTGATCACACATTGCAAACTCTGTGCTTGTTTTCAGGCCTTATCCAATTTCTAGGCCATTATGTTGAAAATACCTTTGTTGTCATTCCATTAAGTGAACATTCCTATTCTTCACAGGAACACAGAAGCAGGATTATTTGGTCACTGGAACCTATTCTGTCAGTCAGTTAAATTGTGGTTGATCTGTACCACAACTCCATTTACCCTCCTTTTTCCCATTTCCTTGATCCTTGCCCAAGAACAATATACTGATCCCAGGCACAAAAGTTCCAATTGACTCATCATGTATAGTCTTTTGAGCGAATGAATTCCAGATTACCTTTTGTGTGAAAATGTGTTTCCTAATTTTTCTGCCAGATGTCTTGGCTCTAAATTTAATACTATGCTCCATGTTTTGAATTCCCCCACAAGAAGATTTTTTTCCTCTATCTACCCTATTGAATGAATCCATTTATCATTTACCAGACTTAGATTACATCTCAAACTTTCAATTTTGCGGTATTCTAAACCAACCTAGCATAATTTAATCATTGGCATTTTACTGGTGAATCTGTATTTTAACCCATCATTCCTGGTCCAGTGGGAAAAACTGAATGCATTGCTCAGGCATCTGACCAAGGCTCTGCAACTGAAGTGCAGTTTCTCCATTTCATGCAAGAATAGACACACTAGTTCAATAGTTATTTTTTAAATAATATATTGATCAGCCTCTTTAAAATAAAGAACAATTTCACATTCACCTTTTTCATTTTTTTGTATCTATGCAATCACAAAATCATAGATTCATACAGCGCAGAAAAGTCCCTTAGGTCCAGCGAGTATACACCGATACATTAGAAACACTTGAACTCCCATCTAATCCCATCTGTCAGCACTTGGCCTATACCCCTGAATGTTATGATGTGCCAAGTGTTCAACCAGATACTTTTTAAAGGATGTGAAGCAATCCGCCCATCTACCACCCTCCCAGGCAGCGCATTCCAGCCTCTGGGTAAAAAAGTTTTTCCTCCCATCTCCCCCTAAACCTCCTGCCCCTCACTTGAACCTATGTCCCCTTGTGACTGAACCTTCAACTAAGGGAACAGCTGTTTCTTATCCACTCTATCCATGTCTCTCATAATCTTGAACACCTCGATCAGGCTGCCCCACAGTCTTCTCTGCTCCAACAAAAACACCCCAAGCTTACGCAACCCCTCTTCAGAACTTAAATTTTCCATCTCACACAGTATCCTGATGAATCTCCTCTGCACCCCGTCCAGTGCAATCACATCCTTCCAACAATGTTGTGACCAAAACTGCACACAGTACTCCAACTGTGGCCTCAGCAAAGTTTTATACAACTCCAACATGACTTCCCTGCTTTCATAATCTATACATGGATTGATAAAGGCAAGTGTCCCATATGCCTTTTTTCACCACCCTATTAACATGTCCTCCGCCTTCAGAGACCTGTGGACAAACACGCCAAGGTCCCTTTGTTCCATTGAACTACTAGTGTCCTACCATTCATCAAGTACTTTCTTGTCAAATTATACTCCTTCCAAAGTGCATCACCTCACACTTTTCAGAGTTAAATTCCATCTGTCACTTATCTGCCCATTTGACCATTCCATCTATATCTTCTTGGAGCCTAACATGCCTGACTGTTAACCACCCGTCCAATCTTTGTGTCATCCGCAATATTTTAGTGATCTGTGTACATCCTGTGCTCCTTCATAATTCCCCAGGGAAGAAATTTGTCTCAACTATCAATGCAAAACAGGCAGCATCACATCCGTTTTTCATCCCAGCCCACCAATAAAACTGAACATCTGACGATGTGCAAAGGAGCATGGAAACAGGAGGAGATCATTTGAACCATCTGTTCTGCCAGCCAATGAGATCAGGGTTGATCTGTGACCTAACTCCATGGCTGGAATTTTACATGTGGGGAGAGGCCTTAAAATTTAATGCATGCCACGGATGCCCTTCCTGGTGCCTACCTTCTCCTGCAATTTTACCAGCTGTAGTGAAGACTTCAGCTGGCCTGCCTGCCCACAGGCCATTTGAGGTCCTCAAGACATCAAGTAATGGCCATTTAAGGTCCACCTCTCATCGCCACTGGGATTCTACCTGCACTGGAGGAGGCCCACAGACACCTGATTAGCAGGCTGCCAGATAAAATCAGAGGTCCCATCAAAGAACCCACTCCCTTGTTCATGTCCCAAAGCTTCACCCACTTCACCTGAGGCTGTCAACCTGGCACCGGTGTGACACCAAACTCGCCTTTTATCTTGGCTCTGTAGCAGATCCAGCAGTGGCCACCCTCCTACTATTGCTAATGGGACATAAAAGCTGCTGCACCCTCCAATTGGCTGGCAGCTCTCTGTGCTGGGATCTCTTCATGATGAGGAGTGGACTGTCCCATCTTTGGCCAATTAAAGGGCTGTTGGCCTTTTAATGGCTGTGCTGCAAGACAGTCAAGTAAAGATGGGCTGAACCACTACCCCCCAGTATAAAATTCAGCCCCATATGCTCACTTTTGCCCAATTTACTTTAATACATTTTATTAATAAAAATTTACAATTCATCTAGCATGAACTGCAATTTGTGGAAGAGAGTTCCAAACTTGGCGTGTAGAAATGTTTCCTAATTTCACTCAAAAAAGAGTTGCCTCTAAAATCAAAATCAAGACTATGCCCCAGTCCTAGACTCCTAAACCAACAGAAATAATTTCTCTCCATTTACATTTGCTGTCTCCCTTAATATCTTGAACACTTTGACCAGATAATCTCTTCCTCTTCTTGATTCTGGGGAACACAACACCAATTCCTGTCATTTTGCCTTGTAATTTAACACTTGGAGTTCAGAAAATCTGTTCTGTACTCCCTCCAAGTCCAATATATCCCTCTGAGTGGTGTTCATAGCACTACATGTGTGCTTTCATCAAGGCTAAGTGTCTTTGGCATTGGCAGAATGCATTGTGATTTATTCAGAGTTTGTCATTTGGCACTCTAGAATATCCTGCACTGAGAGTTGCTATGTTACCCTCCTGTTGTGTGAAATAGGTGAGAAAATTTAGTACAGTAAGGAGAACCAAGACACTTGGCACATATCGGAAAGATCAATTTCTTCCATTGTTATTGCTTCCCTTGCCAAACCTTCATATGCTTGTTTCTTATACATACCTATAATTTCAATTTTGCTGATCAAAATGCTCATTATGAATGTCTGTAGGTTGATGTCTATTTCTCCAAGCCAGGTCAGGCTTCATCCCCAAACATAACTTGCTGACTGCCTGCCTGTATGCCCTTTGTCAAAACCCTCCCACATCCCAACTATTCCCAAGAGGTCCCTTTAACTAATTACCCCTCAGTGATTCACCAGATCTGTCAATGAAGCCATTTCCCCTTGTGGTTGTGGGTGCAAATAAACCATCATCTGCCACTCAAAATAATCGGGCTACATGAAACGATTTGAAAAGGTGGGTACCGAGAAACAATGTTGTTGAATGGAGGCATCAAAAATCAGTGGATATAATCTGAGAATTAAAATTTAGGATGAAAATCAGGAAACATTTTTTTAAAACATGGATAGAAATCTGGAATTATTTCCCCAAAATCTGTGGGTGGGAAAACTGGAACATTCAAGACTGAGGTTGATAAATATTTGTGTATCAAGGAATAGGTAAATGGAATTATAAGTATGATCTAATTGAATAGTGGAGCAGGCTCAAAGGCTGAGCAGCCTCTTATTTTCCTACATTTCTATGGGAGTAAATTTATTTAATTTTAGGTTAGAAATCCAGGGGCATCAGTAAATAATGGGCAATGATGGCGGGATTCACTGATGGTGGGATGTGGTTGGGGAGCTAATCCAACTCCCCCTCCTCATTCATCACCCACCTTCTCCCACCTCTTGAGGATCATTAAAATTCAGCCCATATTCTGACATTTGGAATATAAAATAGAAATTAATTATGAAAATGACCTGTTTAATGCTGGGCTAAATGTGTACAGAAAAACAATAAAGATATTTGTAAAATTTGTATACAATCAATTTACCTGCATGTTTTCTTCTTGATCACCCATGTGCTTATCCCAATGGTTCCACCAACAGCAATAAGAATTGCAATCACGATGCCTATTATGGCTCCAACAGCCAACTTCTTTGTATTATTAGGCATTGCTGGAAAAAAATATGAACACAATTATCATATATTAGAATAATATAAAATAAGGGTCAGGATTCACTGCTCCCACTAGCCTCTGGTGGGAATCCTGCAACTCGTTGAATCAGGCTTCAGGGCTAAAATAGCATTCCCGCCAGGTTGGAACCCGATGAACATACAAAACTGCTCTTTGCAATACCATTAGCAGGCTCAAAGCCTGATTCTCCAGCATCCTGCGATGCACCTGCCTCCCCCGCCTGAAGTCACGCAGGCGTGATTTGTTACAGGTCCTGAAAATTGGGATCCTAACATCATGGACTCTAAGGGGAGCAAAGAGGTAAGTGCCCCTCTGAACTTTATTCCAGGGTATAGAGAGGTGTTGTACTAATCACTTGGAGGTGAGGAGTGTGTGGGGGGGGGGGGGGTAGTTAAGGTGGTGGGAAGGGGGTGACCCTGGGGTCACCTCCTTTGGATGTACCCCCCCACCCCGTCTCACCCCCAGACAGGGGTGCCTTGGTTTAATGTCTTCATGGTGCGGTTAGACAGGAGCAATGCATTCAATCCAGTATGTTTTTTACAACAATTGAATCACAATTTGAGCTTGCCCTTGGTTCATTTCACGAGCCACCACGATTAGCACTCTTCTCTGAACTCCATTCCTTTACAGAATATGTCAGATTCATTAGGGCTCTGTTCCTTTCAGGTTCCACTGAGCCCAAGCTTCTGGCACACCTCTTTGATCTCCCTACATTAATAGCCCATAATAGATGAGGGAGGAGCATAGCTGAGGTTACTAGACACAAGGATCTGTTGCACCAGTAGTAGCTGAAAGTTGTGTTAGATCAAAGACTCCATTGTTGACACAGTCAGTCATTGCACCATTACAGTTATGCACACATTCTCGGCCCCTCAGCTGATCACGCTGTTCTCATTCTTTTTTCACTGGATAACATTTATAATCTCGGACCCTTCCCATAGATCTCAGCAGCTATTTGAACAGACTCTCATTTTAAACACTGGCTATATCATTCTATATTGCAAAGTTTTCAGCAAAGGCACACATCTCTGAGTTACAATAATCTTTAGTCTGTGGCACCAGTTCAGCATCTTCATAAGGAGCTGCATAACTGCACAGTATTAACATCTGCACCACACAAACAGCTGCCACAGCTCAGACAAGAAAGCTCAGGGTTCCCTCATTGAGGACCTCCCGCATTGGGTTCCCAGAGAAGCACAGTGAGAAGTCTCACAACACCAGGTTAAAGTCCAACAGGTTTATTTGGTAGCAAAAGCCATTAGCTTTTGGAGCGCTGCTCCTTCGTTAGGTAACTAGGAGTTCTGTTCACAAACAGGGCATATAAAGACACAAACTCAATTTACAAAATAATGGTTGGAATGCGAGTCTTTACAGGTAATCAAGTCTTAAAGGTACAGACAATGTGAGTGGAGAGAGGCTTAAGCACAGGTTAAAGAGATGTATTGTCTCCAGACAGGACAGTTAGTGAGATTTTGCAAGCCCAGGCAAGTTGTGGGGGTTACAGATAGTGTGACATGAACCCAAGATCCCAGTTGAGGCCGCCCTCATGTGTGCGGAACTTGGCTATCAGTCTCTGCTCAGCGACTCTGCGCTGTCGTGTGTCGTGAAGGCCGCCTTGGAGAACGCTTACCCGAAGATCAGAGGCCGAATGCCCGTGACCGCTGAAGTTTTCCCCAACAGGAAGAGAACACTTTTGCCTGGTGATTGTCGAGCGGTGTTCATTCATCCGTTGTCATAGCTCTGCATGGGCTCCCCAATATACCATGCACACGTACATTGGTACATTGGGGAGACCATGCAGACGCTTTAAGACTTGATTACCTGTAAAGACTCGCATTCCAACCATTTTTTTTTTAAATTGAGCTTGTGTCTTTATATGCCCTGTTTGTGAACAGAACTCCCACTTACCTGACGAAGGAGCAGCACTCCGAAAGCTAGTGGCTTTTGCTACCAAATAAACCTGTTGGACTTTAACCTGATGTTGTGAGACTTCTTACTGTGTTTACCCCAGTCCAACGCCGGCATCTCCACATCATTCCCAGAGAAACCCAGGAGACGGACACAGAGCATATCTAATGTTGCAACCACTAGCACCTCATAGGCGGGACGGATTGTGAGGACTGAAAGCTTTTCAGACTAATGGGCAGCTGGCAATGGGTGGCTATGGGATTTCACAGTACCTTCATTGCAGTGTTAATGTAAGCCTCCTTGTGACACTAATAAATAAACTAAACAAGTCATTGAAGGGGACACGGCCTTGGTGTCAACTCTATGTTCTGGAAGGACGAGGGGTGGTAGAGTGGGGCAAATAGTGGTCTGCCATTCGATATGAAAGTGCCAGCGCTTCCGTGGCTGCACAGCTGTTTGGAGTGTGACAACTACCCAGGAAGAAGGTGACATGATGGTAACACCTGGCATCCTTCTTCACCTCTGAGAATGCCTATGCCCTCTCATATTCCTGTGAGCCCTGAGCCTCCTATGAACTGTTCATCATCATCGACGAATAGGCTATGCCCCAGGTGCTAAATCTAGGTATGGCTCAGGGGAAAAGGCATTCACAGGCAGGGCCACGGGGCCATTGAGAGGTGTCCTTTCACTTGAACATGATTCACTCCATAACTGATGAAGGGAAGGGAGGGATATGCCAGACTGAATGCCATGATCAAATATGAAGGGCCATTGGGCTGTGTCCCTGCCCATGAAAACTAGCTGGTTAGGGCAGAAGCTCTTCAAGTCTGTGCTGGGCAGTGGGAGTGGTGAGGGTTGGCCAACCTTCATACATGATATCATGATGGCATGAGGGAGGATTTGAGGGGCAAATGATGGATGACCTTGCTGACCCTCTCTCCTTTCCACCTCATTACAGATTGAAGATGAATTTCTTTCTTCAGCCAGCTTTATTCTTGCTGACTGCTGCTGAGGCAAATAAATAGAGAGAGCGCCAGGGTCAACCCAGCACTACATTAAGTGACATTGGAAGATCGGGGGCTGCCACAGAAGCTCAAGTGCCGGCTGCCCATCAGGATGAGGAGGGGGTCAGAAGAGAGTGATACTGTAGGCCACATGTCTACAGGAAGCACTGGTCTTATCATGAGTTCTTGGTCAAGATATGCTGCCGAAGACTGTGCCTTCACAGGGACACAGTGTGATACCTATGCCAGGTTCTCACACACCTGGCACCAAGAGCAGGACACCTGCTCCCAGTGTAGGTGAAAGTTATGGCTGCCATGAACTTCCTTGCCACCTACTCTTTCCATTCTCAGGTGAATTGAACACCCATTGTGCTGAAACCCATTAGCATTTGAAACTCAGCCAAGTATTTGTAATGGCCATAGCTGTCCAAAAAATGGAGTATTCTTTGAGAAGGAAAAAATAGAATATTTTCATTTCAATTTCAAGACAGAGTGCCTGTCAATCAATGGATAGGAAGAGGTGGCTAGGGTTTTTCATGTCAAAAGTAAGATTTTTTAACCAGACTGAACTCTTTAAATCACCGTAGAAAAGATGACAGCATAGGCTACTTGACATTCTGTAACCTTTTTTCATTGCATTATGATACTTTATCCATTGGAAAAGTACTATAATGTATATGAGCAATTACACAAAGCTAGTCAGAAGAGGGTCAAAACACCTTTAAAGTAGTTTCTTATGATAAATCATTGGACTAAAAACACACCTTCATTATAATATTGCACCTAATAGTGAAATTTGATGTCAAAATATTTTAAGTTTATTTATTCATGCCACAAGTAGGCTTGCATTAACACTGCAATTAAGTTACTCCCGTGCCTGTTCAGGTACACTGAGAGAGAATTTAGCATGGCCAGTGCACCTAACCAGCATGTCTTTTGCACTGTGGGAGGAAACCGGAGCACCCGGAGGAAATCCACACAGACACGGGGAGAACGTTCAGATTCCACACAGACAGTGACCCAAGCCAGGAATCAAATCCAGATCCCTGATGCAGTGAGGCAGCAGTGCTAACCACTGTGCCACCGTGCCACCAAAACACGAATTTTTCAGAATATTTAGAACTCTTCAGCAGGCTTTCCATTTTCTTCATTTTCTCAAACATGGCAAGCTTTTACTGAGCTTTGGACAGGCCAATAGCTACGTAGCCTCAGCAGCACCCCCAGAAGTGGTGCACCCTACAAAGACATGAGGGAGGAGCAAGCCAGAGTTGATTGGAAAGGGAGCCTAGCAGGGAAGACAGTGGAACAGCAATGGCAGGAGTTTTTGGGATTTTTCAGGAGGCACAACAGAAATTCATCCCAAGGAGGAGGAAACATGCTAAGGAGAGGACGAGGCCTCCATGGCTGACAAGGGAAGTCAAGGACAGCAGAAAAGCAAAAGAGAAAGCATATAAAGTGGTGAGGATTAGTGAGAAGACTGAGGATTGGGAAGCATTTAAAAGCGAGCAGAAGACTACTAAAAAAGCAATACAGGGGGGAGAAGATGAAATATGAGTGTAAGCTAGCTAGTAATACAAAAGAAGATAGGAAGAGTTTTTTTCCCCAATATATAAAAGGTAAGAGAGAGGCAAAAATAGATATTGGACCACCGGAAAATGAGGCTGGAGAAGTAATAATGGGAAACAAAGAAATGGCAGAGGAACTGAATAGTTACTTTGCATCAGTCTTTACAGTGGAAGACACCAGTGGGATGCCAGAAGCTCCAGGAGAATCAGGGGGCACAGGTGAGTTTAGTGGCCATCACTAAGGGGAAGATTCTGGGGAAACTGAAAGGCTGAAGGTGGATAAATCACCTGGACCGGATGGACTACACCCCAGCATTCGAAAAGAGATAGCTGATGAAATTGTGGAGGCATTGGTGGTGATCTTTCAGGAATCACTGGAGTCAGGGAGGGTACCACCACTGTTTAACAAAGGAGGAGGCAGCAGATGGGAAATTATAGGCCAGTTAGCCTGACTTCGGTCATTGGCAAGATTTTAGAGTCCATTATTAAAGATGAGATCATGGAGTACTTGGAAGTGCATGATAAAATAGGACTGAATCAGCACAGCTTCTTTGAGGAGGTAACAAGGAAGTTAGATAAAGGAGAACCAGTGGACGTGATTTATTTAGATTTCCAAAAGGCCTTTGACAAAGTGCCGCATAAAGACTGTTAAATTTAAAAGCCCATGGTGTTAAGAGTGAGACCCTGGCATGGATAGAGGATTGACTGACTGGCAGAAGGCAGAGAGTGGGGATAAAGGGGTCTTTTTCAGGACGGCAGCTGGTGACTAGTGGTGTGCCTCAGGGGTAGGTGCTGGGACCACAACTTTTCACAATATACATTAGTGATTTGGAAGAAGGAACTGAAAGCACTGTTGCTAAGTTTGCAGATGATACAAAGATATATAGAGGGACAGGTAGTATTGAGGAAGTGGGGGGCAGCAGAAGGACTTGGACAGTTTAGGAGAGTGGGCAAAGAAGTGGCAGATGGAATACAATGTGGAAAAGTGTGAGGTTATGCACTTTGGAAGGAGGAATGGAGGCATGGACTGTTTTCTAAATGGGGAAATGCTTAGAAAATCAGAAACTCAAAGGGACTTGGGAGTCTTTGTTCAAGATTCTCTTAAGGTTAACATGCAGGTTCAGTCGGCAGTTAGGAAGGAAAATGCAGTGTTAGCATTCATGTCGAGAGGACTAGAATACAAGAACAGGGATGTACTTCTGAGGTTGTATAAGGATATGGTCAGACCCCATTTGGAGTATTGTGAGCTGTTTTGGGCCCCGTATCTAAGGAAGGATGTGCTGGCCTTGGAAAGGGTCCAAAGGAGATTCACAAGAATGATCCCTGGAATGACGAGCTTGTCATATGAGGAACGGTTGAGGACTCTGGGTTTGTACTCGTTGGAGTTTAGAAGGATGAGGGGGGAACTTATTGAAACTTACAGGATATTGCGAGGCCTGGATAGAGTGGATGTGGAGAGGATGTTTCCACTCGTAGGAAAAACTAGAACCAGAGGGCACAACCTCAGGCTAAAGGGACGATCCTTTAAAACAGAGATGAGGAGGAATTTCTTAAGCCAGAGAGTGGTGAATCTGGAACTCTTTGCCGCAGAAGGCTGTGGAGGCCAGGTCATTGAGTGTCTTTAAGACAGAGATAGATAAGTTCTTGATTAATAAGGGGATCAGGGGTTATGGGGAAAAGGAATGGGGATGAGAAAAATATCAGCCATGATTGAATGGCGGATCAGACTCAATGGGCCGAGTGGCCTAATTCTGCTTCTAAGTCTTATGGTCTGATGGGGCTCCAAACAATCGCACTGTCCAAAGTGCTGGAGCTCAAAAGCTCAAAAAACCAGATAAGTCATGGTCTTACACCAGAGTCAGGATGGGAAGCTTGGAGGGAAGGATTCATGACACCAAGGCCAGGAGTGAAGAGAGCACCTGGGATGTTGGGGATTTGGAGGGGGTGGGGGGCAATTGCAGACCTTGGGGGTGGGTACCCAACCTGTAAAGCGGGCCAGTGATGGAGGTGCTTCCATCTCACACCGCAACTCCCCCACCCCCTTCCAAGATCCAAGTAAGCTTATCTACCGGAATTTCTCTTATCAGTCTCAAAATTGAGGCTGTGTAGAAAGCAGACCTTAAGTGACCAATAACTGGCAGGTTGGAGGCAGATAATTAGGTGGCAGGAAGACCAACTAGGGAATTTTTTCAGGCTTTCTGCCTGCAGATTTGTCACCCAGAGCTCATACAATTCTGCCTGTCAGGTTTCCAGAATTGGCAGATTTTACTTAAATGCCTGGAATTGACTGTAAAATTAACATAATTGCCATGTATTTCCAGTTTCTTTTCTTTAATTGCAAAGACTTTTGTGGACTTCCTGGAATAATTATTTTTGTTTTGAAGAATGAGAAACAAGTTAAAGCCCTTTGGGCCTGCTAAAATCCAGAAAATAGTCCACAAGCATGAACTAAAGTACAACTTCTCATAAATTATCTAGGTTCTGAGGTGATAGAACAGAAATTGTAATCGAGCAGCGTTTTGGCTTGACTGATGGCCAATATTACCTAATCTTGAAAGCAAGTGACCAACTTTTTTTTTCAACTTTAACTGTTCTTCACTTGATTGGGAAAATTAACATGTCTATAAAATTAATTTGCTGGTGTGTATTTCCAGCATATTGCTTTTAATTGCAAATACTTTAATGCAACCCTTGGAATAATTAAGTTTGTGGTTTATCCGAATGAGGATGAAGTTAAAGAGCCCTTTGGACCCCAAAAATCAGAAGATGGTCAACATGCAAGAATTATAAAAATCTTAATGGCAATTAGTTTGTTACTAAGTTGGAAATGGATAGAAATGGATTCACAAAATGAAGCACATCAGGGTGACGATTTTGTTAGGTTCTTGGTGAGTTATACAGTGACACATTTACTTACCTTCTACAGTTACCTGTATGGTGGCGTTTCTGCTTTTCTTGGTTATGTTGTTATCAACCCGACAAGTGTAATTCTCACCAGGAATCAAGCTTATTGATTCAATGTTATAAGTTTGTCCTCTCTTTAACAGCCCACTCCCATTGTACCATTCATATGTAGCAGGTGGCACTGAGAGGGCAGCACAATTTAATGTAAGAGTTTTCCCCAGTTCTACCTGAATTGGCCCTGGGGGAGTAATTGTGACTTTGTCTGGACCATCTACAAAGGAATCAAGAAAATAGGTGGTTTCTTTATGACTAAAATAATTACGAATATTAAATCCAAACTTTTGAGCTCCCTATGTACTTACAATTAATTTGCAGGTTGGTAGATCCAAAATCGCTGCTAAAATCATTGCTTGCATTACATCCATATGTCCCCGAATTGTTTCTGTTCACACTGATTATAGTCAGTGTAACGTTGTCCAGAGATGTTATTACTCTGTCATCCTCCTTGATAACTTGCTTATCCTTATACCATATCCGTGATTGTATAAAACCCGAGGCATTACAAGTTAATAAAATGGTATCAATGTTTTCTACTGGGTTTGAATTGTTGGACGATACAATGACATTAGAAACTGGTTCTGTAAATAAAATTAAAAATGAAACTGGGTTACTTAATTTTCTATATCCAATTCAGTGGCCGTTTGAGTAGTAAACTTGCCACCTTAAATTCATGACCTTTCTTCTTTAACAGTTTTTACATTTACATCAGAGCGAAATCAGACAATCAAGGAAAAAGGCAAGGTGTAGTTATCCATAAAATTGGCAATTATGTGTGATGATGATGATTTGAAATTTGCATTTTCAATTAAAGGATCATAAATGGACGGCATGGTGGCACAGTGGTTAGCTTGGGTGACTGTGTGGAGTTTGCATGTTCTCCCCATGTCTGTGTGGGTTTCCTCCGGGTGCTCCAGTTTCTTTCCACAGTCCAGAGAAGTATACGTTAGGTGGATTAGCCTTGCTAAATTGCCCATTAGTGTCCAAAGATGTGTAGTTTAGGTGGATTAGCGGGGTAAATGTGTGGGGTTATGGGGATAGAGTGGGGTTTGGGCCTGATTAAGATGCTCTTTCAGAGAGAAGGTGCAGGCTCAATTGGCGAATGGCCTCCTTCTGCATTGTGCGGATTCTATAAATAATACTTGCAAAATAGTAATAAATTTGTGTGTTTGAAGAACACAGAAAAACATGGTTTATTGAAGAGTAGCAAGAGGTCTGTGGAAGGCTAACAAAATCATTGCTTTTCACCTTTGTTTAAATTTTGATTTGAGTTTAATGAGTCTTATGTGTTATGTGATGGCGATAGTCAAGGCTCATTCCTCAGTTCAAATTAATTATGATGTTGGTTTCAACAATATCATAGAATTCATAGAAACCCTACAGTGCAGAAAGAGGCCATTCAGCCTATCGAGTCTGCACCAACCACAATCCCACCCAGGCCCTACCCCCATATCCCTTCACATTTACCCGCTAATCCCTCTAACCTACGCATCTCAGGACACTAAGGGGCAATTTTAGCATGGCCAATCAACCTAACCCGCACAACTTTGGACTGTGGGAGGAAACCAGAGCACCTGGAGGAAACCCACGCAAACACAAGGAGCATGTGCAAACTCCACACAGACAGTGACCCAAGCCGGGAATCGAACCCAGGTCCTTGGAGCTGTGAAGCAGCAGTGCTAACCACTGTGCTACTGTGCCGCCCCTGCATCATTGGCGATGTTTGATTTTTGACTCAATGTATTGTATTTTTATTGATCACTTTTATATGCTGATCATTAAAAGTACAGATCACAAAATAGAGAAAAATATACCATTCATTCTTAATAAAGATACGAACTGAGAATTTCTAATTGAGAAAGATTCATTGAATTGATGTAACGTTCTGGAAATTCGAGCCCTGAGAAAGGACTAAAATGATGTGAGCAGGTAATAAAAAAGCAGCTGGAGTGTGACTCCAGAATTTCCGCCCCCAATTCTGGAACTGACTTATTTCACCATAGCTGGAAAGGGGGTGGCTCAGAAGCCGACATACTGCTGTCTGGACTCCTGCAAAGTGATTTGGAGGTAGTAAAAATCCAAAAGGTAAGTAAAAATGTTGCTAATTTAACAGGTCATCATGATATGTCCCAGCAGGAATTATGTCTATATTTATTAAAGTGAGTGATGATAATGCTGTGATTGGAAAAGGTAAGTGAGCATTAAATAAGTTGGTTGCTGGATGTTCTTTCGGACAACTGGCAAGTTGTCAAGGGAAAAGAGCAGCATAGAAATTGAAATATCTTCCAATTCATTAGAATTAATTATCCACTGGATAAATATTCTGCACTGTGCAATACTGAAAGGCTTTACCAAAGTGAGATTCAGAGTTTTTTATTTAAACTTCCCCATCGCTTTCTTCATTCTTTAAATTTCAGCTCAGTCAACTGTTTGAATATTTGAAGGCTTTGACAAGATGTATGAGCACTCAGTCATTCTTTGACATTCAGCTCAGCTATGTGTTTGGCTAGTTGAAAGCTTTGACATTTGCCTGATCTCAAAAACATTAATACAGTTTTCAACAAAGAGTTTGTTTTGACAGTTCCCCTGGGGAAGTTGGTGACTTAGCCGACTTCCACAAGGCTAATGAATGCTGAACTGTACAGCTTGTTATTTCACTGGCTGGGATTCTCCGACCTCACCCGCGGATGGGATTCTCTGGTCCTGCTGCTGTGAATGGAGATTTGTCTGAGCATCAAATTCTCTGTTCTCCCTGGCAGCAGTGGCAGGGTGTACAATAATGGAGAATTCAGGCCACTGTCTTTGGAAAATATTCTTTGCTTGTTTTAACATATTTATGAGTTTTTGAACATCTTCCAAATGTTATTATGAGTCTGAATTCTGATTACGTAGAAAATATTGAGGGATGATTGAAGATAAAAGGGGGTTTATAGCATCACATCTGGGAGTAAGGTGGGTTTGTGTATAGTGGTGGTGTAGTGGGGATATAACGGAGAGATGAGGAAGGTGAAGCAGGGTGGAGGAAGAGATTGAGAGAGGTTTTACACCGATTTGCATGTTTACTATTATTTGGAGGTGACGTTGCAATGATGCACTGAGCTGAATGAAGATGGGCCTTTCAACTTGCCCACTTTGTCATCAGCCTGCTTCCACCTTTGCCTCGAACATGCTGCCTGATTTCCTATTTTACCTCAAAGATGGAAATCCAACCCTCTGTTTTTGTTTTTCATAAAGATATTAAACCATGAAACATAAACAAGCTAAGGCCACTTTTGACTGCATTATTTCCTTTATATCAAAATAATAATTGCATGATTATAATATTTGATTGTTAAAGTTAAGGCATAAATTGATTTGGTGATATTACAGCTGGAAAGCTTAATATGTTATTATGAAATTCCGCTGTCGATTACTCCAACGTCAAAAGAAAGTAACACATATCCTAACATCATAGATAATAATATCACAAGGCACCTTAAGCCAACATTTCCAACTTTAAACCTAAATTTAACGTTGATATATATATATATATATATCTTTAAGCTGGAAGCATTTTATTGTTAGTATTTAAATATTTGGCAACAACTTGCGTTTGTTTACCTATGTCTTTGTCTGCTGTATTTGTCTACACCTCTGACCAAATCCAAGTGATCCCATTCCCCAGGAACTTAGTATCGCTAATATGGAACAATTTCTCCACAAACTAAAAATGCTTGTCAGTCCGTGGGATCATTGCTACCAGAATTGAGTTCCAACAACCAAATTGATTTTATCTGTTGGAAAGGGCAGACCTTTGATTTGCCTGTCGTCTTATTATTTGAGCATGGGTGGGGTTTAATTTCTTGTCTGCTCAACATTTCAGATCCTTAATCTTTCAAACAGCAGTTCAAGCAAAGTGAAATGACAATTGAATATCTTTTAAGAAGGTATATTCACCTCTACAAAACGATTCTTGGGATAAATATTCTATTAACAATTAACAAAAATCAGTTTTAATACTTGGCCACTCAAACTCAGTTCAGGCCATTTCAATGATTTTAAATTAAAATTAGACTCCATCTCTAGGCTTACAAGCTAAGTTCAAGGCTGTGAAATTTTAAGACAAATTTGGACAAAAAAAACAAGGAATCATAAAACATAGGGTGGAATTTTCCATTGTGTTGGAGATGTTTCATTTTGGGTGAGTTAAGTAGAGAGTAGTTCTCCGGCAGTGTGCTGAGATATCTTGCCGTATTTTTAGACACTTAGGGGCAACCTTACCAAAAAAGATTCTAAGTGCTGAACAAGCGTGGGAACCGAAGTGAGCCCCCAGTGCAATTGTACAGCTTAGAAAAGAAATAAGGCAAAGTGTGATTCTCACCAGTTGCGGGAGTGGGTGGAGCCTATTCACGCCGGGAAGCTGGCTGCTGAGCTGTAGGGCACCATTGTGCCGGCGCTCAGATCTCCCGGTGCACCGTGTACATTGTATGCACAGGGCACTGCGAAATCTCACACTCCATTCCCCCAGGCGATCACTATCCTCAATTCCTCCCGGCAAATCACTGCCCCGGCCAATCCCCGATGCAGAGTACCGCTTCCCCTGGACTCCCATCATGGGCCCACCCCATTCAGACCCCGCCTCTCCCCTTAGGCCCCACCCCTTGGGCACTGCCAGGGTGCCAGGCTAGCACTGAGGCAGGCACTGCCCAAGGGGCACTGACTGGCACTGGCCCCTGACCACCTGGGGGGCTTCAATGGCCTCCAGTCCCACCGGTGAGTTCGTCACGTCAGATCCCCATTGGTGGGATAATATGTGATCCTTGTCGGTGGGACCTCCATCGGCGAGGTCGTTAAGACTCGTGAGCCCAGATGATTGCGTCTGGGACTCAGTAATTATATTTAATAATCTTTTGAATATTGAAATCAGTCTTGCACCTGCTGATTTCACCGACAGAACAAGGCCGGTAACATTGGGAGAGGCAAGAAACCAGGCATGAGCCCAATTTTTCATCTCTCGCCCGATCTTACCGGCTCGGCACATCAATCGGTCGGCATGGCAAGCAGGTAAGATCACCCCCGAAAGGAAAAAAAATTGCATGAGTTTCATGCCAATGGCATGTTGACTCTGATCACTCTGTCCCCTATTACTTGAGCTCTTCCATCAGGAGAGGCTCAATTTTAATGCCTCCCAGCATTGCCCAGCACTTGTTCCAAGACCAGTTAGTGAGGAAGACAACACCAACGCTCTTAGAGGTAGCACTGACCAGAATGCTAAATGGGGTGAAGCTGAGGTGGGACCTCCTCTACCCTCTTACCTGGCAAGGGAGGCAGTGGCAGCATTGGTAAAAACAAGCTCACTAAATAAGACAGTGGGAATCCAGTGCAGAAAATGGATGAATGACCTCATTCATGCAACCAGACTAAGTCACTCTTCCAATTTCTCAACACCACCCACTCGCACACTCATCACTCATCCACTGGGAGTTCACCCACTGCCAGCTCACTGAGCCCTAACACTTGCACCCTCATATTCCTCCGTATCTCCCTTGCGGCTTTTCTCCATCACATCCCAGCTCCCACTCACCAACCACATGCCTGGAATCTTTGACCCTGCACGCATCCCGTTTACACTCTTCCCATCTGTCTCGTTGCAAGACAAGCTGGCTCACAGGAGAAAGGAGCGAGCACAGGTACGTTGAGTTATGCCCAAGCTGAGGATCCTCACTCCATTTGAGGAGAAAGCCCGAGAAATTGCCAGGGAAGAACAGGACTGCTCCTATGCTGAAGTTGAGATTGGCATTACAGGAAAAAGGATCCACATTCATCTGTCCCACCAGCTTCACATGAGTTCTGTCTCTCCTATTTAGGAGCGACATGATGGCACAGTGGTTAGCACTGTTGCCTCACAGCGCCAGAGACCCGGGTTCAATTCTGGCCTCAGGTGACTGTGTGGAGTTTGCACATTCTCCCCGTGTATGCGTGGGTTTCCCATCAGGAGCTCTGGTTTCCTCCTGTAGTCCAAAGATGTGTGGACTAGTTTGATTGATGTGGAGATGCTGGCATTGGACTGGGGTAAACACAGTAAGAAGTCTCACAACACCAGGGTAAAGTCCAATAGGTTTATTTGGTAGTACAAGCCACTAGCTTTCAGAGTGCTGCCCCTTCATCAGGTGAGTGGGAGTCCCACTCACCTGATGAAGGGGCAGCGCTCCAAAAGCTAGTGGCTTGTGCTACCAAATAAACCTGTTAGTTTGATTGGCAATGCTAAATTGCCCCTTAGTGTCAGGAAGATTAACATGGTAAATTTATGGGGTTATGGGGGATAGGGCGATTGGGTGGGATTGTTGTCAGTGCAGGCTCAATGTGCTGAATGGCCTCCTTCTGCACTGTAGGGATTCTATGATTCTATTCTAAATCTATCCTTATGCTCTGCCATGCACTTGCAGGTAAATCGGTTGAGCAGCCGAGCCCATCCTGCAGTAGGACACTGGAGACCACCAAGGACAGCAGCTCCAAAGACGGGTTTTCACACATTTGCATAGAAGAGGCATCACAGCTGTCACCTGCTCCTTCCACCAGCATAACCCAGTGGCAGGCTCCTGAGTCACTCACTGGTGAATATCTCACTTCTGATGATCCACAGCAGGCGGAAACAAGGATGTCCCAAGAATCCGGCACTCGGAGGACTGCTGGAGACCAGGACACTGCTGAGCCCCAGTCAGGTGACATGCCCCTGGACTCAGTCATCCTTCAGCTGCTAGAGCTACAAAAGCAGAGTTGTGAACATCAGGAAGGGATGTCAACTTCTCTCCTCAGGTATCAAGGCCGACTGGCAGAACCTTATGTCTGAGGAGGTGATGCTGGCACTCCAAGGCAACCAGACCAACACTGAGGGTGGTGTCCGTAGTGGAGATCTTTGTGCAAAGCATTCATTCCATGGTGGGGGATGTCCACTCCAGGTTCAGACCATGAACGTCATGGTTCAGGGCATCAACTCCATGGTTTAGGGCATCAACTGCACGTGCAAGCAGTGATCCACAAGTGTCAGTACTAAAGAATGGCAAGGTTTCTAAACCTCACTCTAGCTGCCCCTCAATCCCATGATGGAATCTAGGGACAAAAGCAGAAAAATGCTGGAAAATCTCAGCAGGTCTGACAGCAGGTCTGTGGAGAGAGTAGAGCCAATGTTTCAAGTCTAGATGACCCTTCGTCAGAGGGATCCAGGGCCCTTACGCACCCATGGGGAGGAGGCTAGCTGGTGCATAGCCTAGGCCTTCCACCCAGGAGACCTTGGGGGTGTCCAGCATATCTGACTCCCCTCTTCCTGTGACCCACACAGCTCCGACCTCACATACCAAGAAGTGTGGCACCACCACACCTATGCTCCCTGAAAGCAGGCCGGGCTCCTTAAGGTTTCAGCCCTGCAGAGGACACCCACCAGGCAACAGGGCATGGCAGACAACAGGCTGTGGACCCTGGGGAAGCACCAATATGTTGCGGTAGGGTTAGGAAGGTAAATAACGTATAGTATCACAGCGTGGGTAAGGGTTACGTTAGGCACTTTTACATTTTGAACACTTACATTAATATGTGACCATCTGTGTTATGCATTAAAAATCACTTGTTGCATTTTATGCACCCCCATTCTCATTTGATTGCTGTATGCCCTGCCATTTGTCACATAAAGACAGGTTGCCTACTAACGGCACCGCCTCCATCTCCTCTCTGAATCTGACAGTTATTGTTTGCTCTACCCTCAGTGAAGGGGGGCAATGATACTAATGAGGAACTCCACCCCTGGTCCCTCACCCCAACCCCTTGGTCAAGGCCACCACGCAGCCCAATCATCTGGGGAAGTCTGATCTCACCCAAGTGTCCCAGTGGCTATACCCTTGTTCGGGCCATTCCTCTGGCACCAGTGACTCTGATCTGCACTGGCACTCCCTAACTAAGGAGGTGCTTGCATTAGCAGAGATGGAGCTATTCCCATATCATTGCCCTGAGATTAGCCAGGTCCGTGGGAGTTCATAAGCTGCCTTAGCCAGGCAGTAGTCAGACATTTGCAGTAGATCCTTGAGGAGCATTGCTTTGACCTCACTGTAAGTCATCACACCCTCCTGCATATATGGACCATGGGCAACCGCACCCTTCCCATGACAGGAGCAATATCAGGGCTGGTCATGCTGCCACCACATGGTGAGGAAGGGCCACTCTGCATAATGTGATCTCAGTGCCCAGCCTAGTCCTGATCATCACTGAAGTGAGAAGCTATCATGAAGTCCTGGGCTTGTGCGAAGCCAGCTATGCGGGGAACCCTAGCTCTAGTGTCTTGAGCAGCTTGGTGCCAGTCAAAATTAATGTAGTTACACACTCTCGTGAAGAGTGCATTGGTGACCTCCGTATAGAGGCCTGGGAGATGCCACAAAGGTTATCAGTGGAGCCTTGAGATGAGCCACTTGCATAGAGATTTAGGGCAACAGGTAGTGGGTGGCCTCTGAGACCATGTTGCGCCAACTTATACAGAACCTGGCAAAGGTGAGTGACAGTGTCGCTGGCCATACAGAGTCTCCTCCTCCACCCCAGGTACATCATCCACCATCAGTCGACTCTGGCCCAGTGGTGTCATCTCTGAGTGACAAATCTCTGTGGTGCAACTTTTGGCAGTCGAGCAGGACTTGCCACTCCTTCCTCCTCAGACTATTGGAGATACTGGATGTTTTGTTTCAAAAGGGAGAAGTATTCTCTCCTCATCTACCAAAATAAGTAAACAAATTAAAATTTTGAGAGATACAGGAGCAGATCAATCATTGATGGTGGCTGATGATACAATTTGTATTCCAGAAAGTTTTACGAAGGCAAAAGTATTAGTAAGGGTTATCAATGGAAGCGATGAACCAGTTTCTTTGTGCAAAGTTTGTTTAAGAAGAATTTTGTAAATTGAATTATTCCTAAATTACCTATTGGATGAATAGATTTCATTCTAGGGAATGATTTGGCTTGTGGAGACAGTGATGTGATGACAACTGTGTTGCAACAGGCAGTTAAACATGGTGATCTTAATGAACTTTTGAAAACTACTGTGGACAAAAATGAGGCATTTATATAGATAACAAGCAATTGATGGAAAACCTGAGTGATATAGAAAATCAACTCTCATATGGAAGAATAATTTGTGAATTAAAAAAGAGAATTGATGAGAACAATTGAAAACCAGTCAAAACAAGTGAAACATTTGACTGGGGGTTTCAATTGTCTTAAGGATAAACTTGAAAAAGCAAAATTAGCAAAGGTTGGTCTTCAGTTAAAACTTGGCGAAGTTCCAGCATCAGAAGTATTTATGAAGTATCGTGGAAAATACTGTGAAAAAGAAAATAAAGTTCTGGTTTATCAGAACAATTGGTTGAATGCGGAATTAAAAAGCTAATGAACTGTTGGAACTTAATTGGGAAAAGAACAATGAGATTTTTGAATTTCAAAGCAAATGGAGTAATGAAGATTTTGGAATGTCACAATTCCGAAATTGTTCCTGTGAATAAAATTTTCTTCGCTGAAAACCTCTGACCTCGTCTGCGGCTGGGCTTCTCTGGTGCTTCTGCCATAAATAGAGTTTGGGTTAGTGCCAAATTCTCCATTCCCATTGCCAGTGGTTGGCCAGGGACGAGATCAGAGAATTCTGCCCATTATTGAACAATGATTCAATTGAGGAAAGAACTGATCCAAGTAACATTACTGATGTCTCAGTCGGTAATGCAGAATAATAAAACAACTGAAGTACCTGCAAAATTGTAACACATGAATTGGCAACCAGAAGTACACAGGTGCAAGTCCACAGATCCTTGAAGGTGATGTCACAGGTGGAGAAGGTAGTGAATAAGGCATATGGCATGCTTGCCTTTATAGGACGGGGCATAGAGTATAAAATTGGGGTCTGATGTTGCAGTTGTATAGAACGTTGGTTTGGCTGCATTTGGAATACTGCGCCCAGTTCTTGTTGCCACACTACCAGAAGGACGTGGAGGCTTTAGAGAGAGTGCAGAGGAGGTTTACCAGGATGTTGCCTGGTATGGAAGGGCTTAGTTATGAGGAGAGATTGGGTAAACTGGGGTTGTTCTCACTGGAAAGACGGAGGATGAGGGGTGACCTAATAGAGGTGTATAAAATTATGAAAGGCATAGATAGGGTGAACGGTGGGAAGCTTTTTCCCAGGTCGGTTCACGAGGGGTCATAGGTTCAAGGTGAGGGGGGTGGGAGGTTTAACACGGATATCAGAAGGACGTATTTTACACAGAGGGTGATGGGGGCCTGGAATGCGCTGCCGGGCAAGGTGGTGGAGCGGACACACTGGGAACGTTTAAGACTTATCTAGATAGTCACATGAACGGAGTGGGAATGGAGGGATACAAAAGAATGGTCTAGTTTGGACCAGGGAGCAGCGCGGTCTTGGAGGGCCGAAGGGCCTGTTCCTGTGCTGTATTGTTCGTTGTTCTTTGTACTGAAATTGCAAAGTGATCTTTGAGTCAATGACCTGGGACACTGATTTGTCAGCAATACTACACCAGGTGTAACATTTGGAAAAAAGGACAGCTTGCCAAAGTCTTTTGAGAACTAAACTGAGATAACATAGAAATTGTGCAAAAGTTTGAAGGGTTAGAATGAACTATAAAACATCAGAGAGAGGAAATGATTAACATAGCTCAAACAGAATTGAAAAAAAACTTATTGGAAAAGGGACACAAAAACAGAAAATGCTGGAAAATCTCAGCAGGCCTGACAGCACCTGTGGGGAGAGAATAGAGTAAGAAGTTTAACAACACCAGGTTAAAGTACAACAGGTTTATTTGGTAGCAAAAGGCACAAGCTTGCGGAGCGCTGCTCCTTCGTTGGTTCGCAGGCAGTAAACAGAGGCCGCGATTCTCCCAAAAAATTTCAAAGTGTCGAATTTGTGGGAAAACTGGTGTAAATCACGCTGGGTTTTTTTCAGTGCGACTTCAGACAAGAATCTCCCACACTCTGTGTAATGCAGAGGTCATAATGGGGAATATCATTAAAAGCTCGGGGAGCAGGACCTATTCAGCGGGAGGCTGATAGTTCCGAGCCTCTCCGCATGCGCAGTGGTCTCTATCTGTCAGCCTGCAGTTTGCTAGCCAGCTCAACCACTGGCCAGCCCGGGACACTCGCAGTGCTGGCCCCCCACGACCCAATCGCTGGCCCCATGACCATTCCTGGGCCAGCCCAGAGCCCTCTCCTGTCCCGGAGCACCCCATTCTCCAGCCCACCCCACCAGCAGTGAAGATTCCCCCTCCTACCACCTGCAGGCAGACCCCCCACCATGGCAGACCCCCCCAGCAGACCCCACCCCCACCCGACTGACCCCCCCCCCCCCCACCCCTCCAGGCTGCCCCATTCGCTGGCCTCCCTCCAACCCTGACCGATCCCTATGCAGAGTGGCAGCGGGAACCTCCACGCCCATGGATCACCCCGTAGGCCCTGCCCCCAGCTGGCCCCACTCTAGGCCCCACCCCAGCTGGCACTGCCCCACGCCTGATGGGCAGTGCCAAGGTGCCCCCTGGGCATGGGCACTTTGCCCCTTGGGCAATGCTGGGGGCACAGGTTGGCACTGCCAGGGTGCCCATGCCTATGGGCCACCAACCCCCCCCCAATCGCTTGACCCCCTGGGGGGGCCCTAATTGCCCCCTCCTCACTCCAGTTACAGATTGTATATCAGTTACAGATTGTGTATCAGTTACCGATTATTCACCTCAGCAGAATGCTGAGGTGAATAATGACAGTTGTGGTGTTTGAAGTATGCGGCCACTCCGGAGAGGAGGGATTCATTCCTCCGGTGGGGAGGAGGGATCAGCCGCAGAGTGGCAGCGGAACCCCCTGCCCCCTCCCTCCCCACCGATCGGCCGCAGAGTGGCAGCGGAAGCCCCTGCCCCCCCCCCCCCCCCCCCCTCCCAGAGGATACGTCACACCCCCTCTCCTCCCCCCCCCCCCCCCCCACAGGAGATGATTGGTCACATCCCCTCCCCTCCCACCCCCCCTCCCCCAGAGGATGATAGGTCACACCGCCCCCCCCCCCCCCCCCCGCCCCCGCCCCCAGAGGAGGAGCTGGGTCAGAGAGCCGTTGCAGTCTGTGACCCCGCTCTTCGGAGGCAGCAGCGGTGATTTCGGATTTTTATTCAGCAGGTCGATTAGAGCGCGGATCCGCATCGGACCAGAAGACGGTAAAGTGGGATTTGGCAGTGGAATTGAGCGCGCGGTTCATTAAGTCGATTTAAATGCATGCAAATGCATTTAAATTGTCGGGCCACGCGATTCGGGCGCAGACCGGACCCGCACCCGAATCGGGTGACGGTAAAGCCGCGATCTGCTCGGAATCGGGTGCAGATCGCAGTATAGGCCCGACGCACAACTTTACCGCGACTTCGCGCCCGAAAACGGTGTTTGAAGTGGAAAACGGGCACAAAGTTTTGGTAAAATCGGGCCCTGTGTGTCAGTTACAGGTTGTGTATCAGATTGTGTATCCACTTGTTCCCCAAAAGTGGGGAGTCTGAACTTCATTGGAGTGAAAAATACTCCTGGCGGGGTAGGAGATGCTAGCCGGCCCAGAGATTCAGTCCTGGGCCCGCTAAGTAAATTTAAATTGTATTTAAAACACTATTTAAATATTAGCCGCGCCTCCCAGCCAATTTTCAGCGCCGCGCCAACGCCGCCAGAAATCCGGGCCTGGGAGGCACAATTGCAGCACAAACACTTGCGGGAATCCCACAAATCGGTCAACATGTGATTCTTCCGACTAGTGGGGTCCCATAGTGCTTGGGTCCCAGCTATTCACAATATACAAGAAAGATTTGGATGAGGGAATCAGATGTAATGGGTAATGTAGTGGGCGGCACGGTAGCACAGTGGTTAGCACTGCTGCTTCACAGCTCCAGGGACCTGGGTTCGATTCCCGGCTTGGGTCATTGTCTGTGTGGAGTTTGCACATTCTCCTCGTGTATGCGTGGGTTTCCTCCGGGTGCTCCGGTTTCCTCCCACAGTCCAAAGACGTGCGGGTTAGGTTGATTGGCCTTGCTAAAATTGCCCCTTAGTGTCTTGAGATGGGTAGGTTAGAGGGATTAGTGGGTAAGTATGTAGGGATATGGGGGTAGGGCCTGGGTGGGATTGTGGTCGGTGTCGACTCGATGGGCCGAATAGCCTCCTTCTACACTGTAGGGTTTCTATGATTTCTATGGTAATATGTACAACTTTGCTGATGCCATGAAACTTGGAGGAAAGGTGAATGGTGAGGTGGATGTGAAGAAATTCAGACAAGTTGAGTGAGTGGGCAAATGTGTGGCAGAAAAGAAAAAGTGAATTTAGCCACTTTGGATGGAGAAACAGAATGACAGAGTATTATTTAAATGCTGATAGATTGAGAAATGTTGATATACAAAGGACCTGGATGTCTTAGTACACCAGTAACTGAAATGAAGCATGCAGGTACAGCAAGCAAGGCAAATGGTATGTTGCCCTTCATTGCGAGAAGACTTAAGTACAGGAGCCGCCAGCTCAGATATTTGCACAGTGTGTACCTTCAAGGTTAGTTTAGAATCAGGATCTACACGAGACATAAGTGGGCTGTAGCCAGGACAAGGAAATAGGTCAACTCCTGTGCCTCCTCATATTTCCCATGCCTCTTCCTTGCTCCCTCGTACCTGCATGCCCCCAAAAACTCTCCATAGCCACTCACCCAATATCCACTGTATGCACATCTTATGAGATGTAATAATGTCCACTGCAACTCACACCAATTTTTGCAGATGCACCATAGAAAATATTCTTTCTGGATGTAGCACAGCTTGTTATGGCTGTTGCTCTGACCAAGACTGCAATAAACTACAGAGAGTTGTGAATGTAGCCTAGTCCATCACGCAAACCAGCCTCCCATCCTTTGACACCTTTTACACCTCCCGCTGCCTCGGAAAAGCAGCCAGCATAATCAAGGACCCCACGCACCCTGGACATAGTCTCTTCCACCGGGAAAAGATACAAGAGTCTGAAAACCTGTACCAAGGACAGCTTCTTGCAGTACATGCAATTTTGGCTGAACTCCAAATTCTCTGTGCTCACTTGCAATGGAGCGGGTATGGATGAGATCAGAGAATCCCGCCTGTGGTTTTGGAAATTCAGCCAATCATTCAAACTGAACTCAGCTGTAACGGTCATCCAATTGGCATTGAATACAATGGCCCCATTTGAAATTAAAAGAACAGGTAGCCAGATTTTTCAAATGTTCAGATATTTACAACAGGGTCCCTCATACATATTCTACAATGGGTTTGAATGCATAAGAACATTTTTGACATGGAAAAAGTGCCCTAATGCATCTCAATACACAATGCTCTCAATGTATTAGTCAACTTATCTTTTAAAGACAGAGCCTTATGATAATTATTGCATTAGAAACACAATGAAAGCCATTAAAAAGCCTGAAATACATACTTAAATATTTAACAGAATGTATTATCATACGCCATATAAACTGCCTTTAAATCTACCTGCAAAAAGATTGCCAACTCCGACCAGAGTTTTCCCCATGGTTCGCAACTCTGGCAGAGCCATAAACCATGTCTCCTGGATAAACTGGTCCAACTGCATTGAAGTTGCACAAGCTCCCAAATGTCCATCCCCACAATGGAATCAGCAATGTCAGGAGTACAAGGTGTGAGCTTGCAACCTGCACCCTTATCCAGCAAAAATGGTTGCCATTAAGAAGGGGGCAGGGAATTCAGTCGTAAGGAGGGCAATCAAAGTCCCAGAGGATACGTTATAGGGGAAGGGAGGGGAAAACAGGTCCAGAGGTCACAAGGCCCTAAGGGGAGGGCGTCCACGGTAAGATCGCAGCTTCTGACGGAGGTGCCCTCTCCTTTCCTGCCCTTGGCACACGAGATCGAAGTTCATTCAGCTTCCAGCTCTCCCAGGATCTATCATCTACCCACCAGCCTGAAAATTAAGGCTGGATGGGAAAAGGCCCTTAAATGGATACATAAGGGCCTTAATTGGGGCAAGTGCAGGGGCTGGCCATCTGAGGCCCAGCATAAAACTGAGCAGGTCAGTGTGGGCAGGATCTGGACAGAATCCTGTCTATGGAATTTCAAGCCATCACCACCCTCTCCCCCATCAACCACCATCACCATTTCAGAACCTGCAGTGGGGAAGCATAAAATTCTGGCCCCTGCATTTAAAATCATGAATTCAGCACTGTTGGACCAAATAATCAATACTTTAAAAGGACGTGCAGAAAAATCTTAAGGTATATTTAAATGGTCTCTGCAAATGTTGCAATAAGTGACCAGGAGGCCTGGGTCCACTTTTTAAAACCAGACTTGGTTACTACAGTGTATGGATTTGGTTAATATTATTAAAGCATCAAACCCAGGTGATGTGTAACTATCAACTAATCTGGTCTGACATGACTCTCCTCCTGATTTACAGAATGCTTGCCAATTAAGGTCTGAGAGCAACTTTTGTGATCTCACTCTGGACTTTCACTGCAAATAAAATATGAGTTGTCCATTTAAATATCATTTGTGGAATATTAGGCAGCAAACCAAATTGAGCCTAATGTTTTTTTTTGACTTAGGGATGAGAACATGATTGAGTGAGTAAATCAACAATACCAAAATAAAATTTGCGGTTCACTTCACTAATATAATCAAAACAAAAGTTTACAGCTGATATGAAATGCTTTAAGATGTATAAGAAACAAACTAACAAATAGCTTTCACCACTGATGCCGGGCCGGGAGGGGGGGTGGGCGCGGGCGGGGGGCGGTGGCGGCATCCTCCCTTTCTTAGAAAGCAGGCTCTGTTTGAAAATGTAAATGCAAGTAGAAAAAGTAGGAAACCGATCAAGGGTTAAAACAATTTGATATTTTGATACTTATAGCATTGTGAAGATTATTTATCAATGCAAAATACAGCATAATCCACAATTTTATCAGCAAAACTAATAGGACCATGGAGCTGCATTTTCTTTATCAATGACCTCTTCATTTTCACTCTATTCATAAATTAACTAGTAGGCACCTTCACAATTTCACGAGTGAAGAAAGAAATAAAATTGAGAAATGTGTTACCTACCTATTACAACTATTTGTTTTGTTGAGGCACTGTACCTTTTTGTTAAATTGTTAAATGCCTGACAGGTATAATTTCCAGTGTTATTCAAAGTAATGCTAGTCATGATTAGTCGTTGCCCTTTTTGTTGAAGAGAGGTATCGTTGAGATACCATTCCAATTCTGCAGGTGGATTTGAGTCCGCAGAACAAGAAAAGGTAATGGTTCTTCCAGTAAAGTAAGCAGAAATATCAGGGTCTATGGATATATTAGGGAGTTCCGGTCCATCTAAAATAAATGCACAAATGTATTGTAATAAATTATGCTAAAACAAAAAGCAGTAGTGGACTATACAATGAGAGGAGATCACCACCACCACAGAAACTACATACTTTGTGTTTTCTACACACTGTCAATCATGCTGGTACTAAAGTCAAGAAATTGTGCCATTTTCCCCAATGTTTTAGTGGAGGGACCTAATGTCAATTTCCCATTATGTAATGTTGGGGGCTCAGTGTCAATTTTCCCAAGTATGTAATGGTAGGGCTCAATACCAGTTTTCCATTGTGTGGTGATGAGACCCAAATTCCACTTCCCAGTTTGTACTGGTGGGGCACAATATCAGTTTCCCAATACTAGTCTACCACTGAGCAACCAATTAGCACTACACAATTGGAAGTGAAGCATTTGAAGGGTAATCTTTGGAAAGTAGATGACTACGGCCATAATGGCTTTTCTCCTGGCATTGATAGAGCTACAGAGCACCACAGTGATTTGGCATGGAGTCAAACAGGCCTTACCCCTCCATGTGTTCAACAGTGCAGTGCAGTGTGTGTCTGGCAGTTTGAGGCTACTTCACTAAGCTCAATCAGGAGCAATGGTGACACAAGATTTGAATAGGCAAAATTGCAAAAGCACTCTGCTTCTGATGCTTTCTAGTCACTCATGTTAAACAGACATTGTTGGAGTTCAGAGAGGATCTATTTCCTGTAGTGAGCTGGAATTTGGATAACGTACAGCTTCTCTTAAAATGCATGATTTGTAAAAGCCTGCTGGCCTCATACTGTAGTACTGTTGTATCAAATATTGTGATTTTTAAAATATAATTATTAAATTTATTCAAATAGGAATCTCATTCCTCACTGTTACCTGAATTTCATTTTTATTTGGGATCTAAAATGAACTGATTAACTTAAATGCAAATATCAAACTCTAATTGAATCAGTAGTTAGTGATAACTGTTCTGATATTATTTATTTAACCCATATGGATGAGATTATCTGCTTTCACCACGAGTCGAGTTAAAATTGAATAGTTATGTTCAGTGGCAATTGGAATCATCACTCAATAGCTTGCACGCTCCAAAAAGTTATTTTGTGTGAGATTATTTTGTAAATAAATAGATGTGTAGGCAACACAAACCGTTCACTGTTCACCACCACCACCCATCAATGAATATCCTTATTACCAATCCTGTTTGAAGGTCAAAATATTTCAAGCATACTTCTTCAAACAAACTCAGAGCCAATTAGCCTTGATGTTGTATGCAAGTAGCTCACCATTTTTACAAGTTTCAATAAGTAATTTTACATGCAAAGATTCAAAATTTTCTCTTTTCCAATCTCAAATTCAGCAGGAATGGTAATAAGTTATAAAAATAATGATCCTTTGGGACACTTACAGGTGACATTTAAATTGTATGGGTCACTTGTCATTCCACTAAAGGAGTTGAATGCATAGCATGTGAATCCTCCATCAGACCGCAACACTCCAGAAATAGTCAGTGTGCTATTATCATCACTTAGATCAAACCTGTCATCAGGATTAATAGTGCTATTGTCCTCAAGCCACTGATATGAAACTGCTGTGCCTGATGCGAAGCACGTCAGAGCCACGGTGTCATTGTGTTCTACTGGGTTGGTGGCATTGGCTTTAACATTGGGCTTGGAAACAGGTTCTGTCAAAACACAGGAGAGTAGTTAGCGCACTTCAGAAGGAGGATGGTGAATTTAGTGCCAGATTCTGAAGACAGAACTTGTGTGCTGAATTTTTACAGGACTCTTACAGAAAATTAGTCTTGATACTTTGAGATAAAACTTAGTAAGTTCCATATGTTGATACCAGAGATCAGACCCTGCGCAACAGAGATTTGTACTTCAGTTTGGCACTTTGTTTTTCCGATCATTCTCAAAATAAGATTTATTCACTTTGTAACATTTCACTTTTATTTGTAGTTCAGACATATGTCTAATTCATACAAAAGATATTCCTTAGCTTCTAAATGTGAATTAGCTTCAAAATGTGTAAAAGTGAACAAAGAGGATGAAATATAAAACATTAGAATCTGACCACCTATGAGTCTGTACCTTGTGGAGCAAAGTGATGTTATGTAGATGGAAGATAATAAACTCGGATATTTGATCGGGCGAAAAAAAATTTACATTGTGCAAAGGCACATCAACAACTTATAATTAGGTAACAGCTAAAGAAAAAAAGTGAAATTTTTAAAGATACCTCCATGCGATTAAAGGGTAGAAGACCACCAAAGGATATTAAGTAAACCTTTGGTAAGAAGTTGTTGTGCTTCCAATAGTCTGTTAAATAGAAATTCTGTACACGTTGTGCGAACTCCCTCAAGGCCAATGTTATTGTAGGGATAATGTGCCTCCTGAGACAGTTTCAGCAAATGCTGGTTACACTGTCACAATTAACTTTGATGCCACCAGCACCAGCCTACAATCAATTCACTCCACAACAACCTACAGTATAATCCTGCATGATAGCTTTCAACTTAACCCACCTTGACAGTCTACAGCTGAAGATTGGATGGCATACATCTGTTGGTTTCGAATGGAAGCTTGTTTACCCCAAAGAATGAAGTCTGGGTTGATTTACAAGTTACTCCATTTCTCAGCATATTCATTCTTCCCATTCATACATTAATCAGACAAGCATTTCTTTCCCCATTCTTTTCATTTGTTTTTTAATTGTTCATGGGAAGTGGCAAAAGCAGCATTTATTGCCCATCCCTAATTGCTATGGTGGCCTGCTTTCCTGAACTTCTGCAGTCCTTACAATGTAGGAACACCTGCAGTGCTCCATATTGGAAAGGGAGTGCTTGCATTTTATACACTTCAGAAAGTTTTGAAGTGTTTCACATCTAATTTAGTACTTTTCAAATGCAGCTGTTCTTCTAATGTAGGAAGATATGGCTGCGGTCAGGAGAGAAATCCTGGACTGTGGTGCGTCCCCTGCTTCTGGGACCTATTTCCACCACACCTCCCCACCGCCTTAATCTCCCGCCTTCAGATCCTTTGGGTGCTCAGAATTGGGAACATTAGTTGCAGTGGGGTCAGACTCTTTTATATGGGGTTGGCAAAACTTTGTAGTTTATGCCTCTATTTATAAATCCAGTGAAATCCAGGTTTCGGTAATTGATCCATTTATAACCATGGCTTTGTCAGACAATTACGCACAATTTGGGAATTTAAATTATGTAAATAGTGCTGCTGTTTTGAACCTGGCCCTCTGCAATATCTGGACAGTAATACCCAAAAGAAAAACGCACAAGCATTGCAAACAACAATCCTATGTATAAATGAGAATACCTTGAACTAACAGTGACATATTCCATCTGGTGCATGACTCCTAGTTTACCTTGGCAGTTTAAAAATGACAAAACCCTCCAATGAATTAGCACCAACTAATTCACCTGCAATAATGTGCTATTTCTATCCACACAAGTGGGCTTTGTTAACAGAAAAATTACACTGCAATACGACCAATATTTACGAATTCTAAATTGAAACTAGCCATAACTCCAACTTCCCAGCATGGAGCATGCAATAGGACAGCAAAGTACTGAGATGCTGGAAATCTGATATGTAAACAAAATAATGCTGAAAATAATCAGCCAGGAGAGAAACGATCAATGCTTCAAGTTAATAATCCACACTAGTTCTGAAGAAGGGCCCTTGACCTCTGTTTTGCTTTGTACAGATCTGACCAGATGTGCTGAGCATTTCTAACATTCTCGTTTCTATAGGGAGCAAAAATAACCCCTTTTGCCAGACCTTCTAAAAAACAATCAGGCTTTTTGTGTGCCTCTGATTCTCCTTCAGCAAGAAACCCAGCAGCAGCTGCCTGAGATTTGATTTTGTACAACATTATATGTGAATTTCAAAAAGAAAGTTGAGATATGAAGAAACCATAAATAACCCGCTAACCAAAAAAGTCAATACATCGATAATTTTAAAAAGTGAATGATTAATACAAGGATTATTAAAAACTGCCAAGCAGCAGGGATTAACTATGAAGGAGGAAAAATATACAGATGGGTACACATAAGATGGTTGCCTGGCACACAAACAGTCACCTGGGAAAGAGACATTAAACTTTCAGTACAGACAGCCACCTGAGATTAAAACATAAAGGACAGACATGCAGGAATCATATCCTACAGGAAGCCAGCCAGGGCTTAAAGATAAGGACAATAGGGATAGATAATGAGATTAACTACAGGTGGGATCGGGAATACATAACTGCAGGAAAACCAATTACTGTAAATTATTATATGACTAGGCCGAAACTAAAAACCATTGATAGCCACTGACATAAGGAAATGTATCCATTCCTAAGGCAATGCGATGTTAACATGTTCATGTCTGTATCTGTCTGTATTTGTCTATAACGATGTGTTAACGATCGATCACCTACTTGATTACAACTATGTGATAATGGCTAGATGTCTGGTCCATCTATTGTGTAAAGGGTATAAAGATGGACCGCTCCTATTGTCTCATTGAGAGAAGGTTTTGCTGCTTGTTAGTGCCTTTTCTCCACGAAGGCTCGTTAAAATAAAACTGTATTCTTGAAACCTTCAAGCCTGACCTAGTGGTACTTTTCCCACAACAACTAACAAAACCTGTTTTTGCTTATTTGCATAAGAAACATAGTGAGTGAGAGAGAGAGAGAAGTCCCGGCCACCAAGGAAGGGGGAGGGAACCAGGTCCAAACTAAGGAGTTGTGTTTAACTAACAACCTTGTATTCTGCTCTGGTGGTGCATGCTCGGATCTGGCCTCAATGGAATTCATATGAAAGTGGGGGGTCAGGTGTGGGTTGCCTTTCAGTCTGAGTTTTCTTCCTCTTCTGCCCAGTGTGTGGGTATGCGCATAAGATTTTAGAGAGGGAGGAAGAGGAGAAGGGAGAGGGTGTGTTCCCCCTACACCAAGCTGTGCGGTTTGTGTCAGTCCACAGGGTTATCTCATACTCACACACACACACATATTCACATTCTCACTCTCACACTCACACACATACGCTCACAATCATGCCAGCCATTGAGGAAGGATCGAGGTCAGGAGGAAACATAAGAACGTAAAACCCTTCAAAGACCACATTCAGAAGTATAATCGGATCCACCTGTGGAGGAAGTAAAGCCTAAAACTGTATTGGAGGTGAAAATTGCTGAGTATTCTTCGATAAAATCTCCAACACCTCTACCTGCTGACCCAGTACCCATTGTAGCTGAGGATTCCAGGAAACTGTCCCCATCACTGGAATTCCACCTCATGTTGTCAAAGCCCTGATGGCACAGCCCTGACAGGAGACAAAATCAACAGTACAGGCTGGCATTTTCAGATGAGGAGGTGGTTCACTATTGGCTGGTGGGTTTCTGCAGCTTGGCCGGTGAGCCTTTAAAAATGCCACTGCCTTCAGTGGGACCAGTAGATCCTGCTACTGGCCAATGACGAACCACCTCCACCGTGGTGGAATAGAAAATCTTGGCCACAGATTTCACTGTGAAGGCCTGGTGATCAATGAATTAGGGAACAGGTTTGCTACCACGGGGCTCTAGGCCCGTGAAAATGAATCTGGCGATGCAGAAACATGGCATTTAATCCAATACCCAGACAGAGCGTTATCAATTATTTGTTGGGAACCTCATGATATTGATGAGACTGAGCTGAAAGAATTTTCAGTAACATAGCGCAATGTAGTGGAACAGAGGGGGTTGGGGAGGGCCCATGGTGCAAACACCATCAAGGAAGGAAGTTTGGGATAAGTAGGTACTTTACCATTGACCCGAATTCCAGCAGCTTCCAACCAGATCTAAAGAAAGAGGAGTGAAGTTTAAGGAAACAACAAGGTCCAAACAGAAGTTCGCAAGGTGGACAACAACGAAGGGACTTGGGAATTGGCGCATCTTACTCCTCAGCTACTGATCGCAGTTGTTCAGAACAAGTCTTAGCATCAGCGAATTAACCTGTCAATCGAAGGGGTGCATGCCAGATAGACTGCTTTGAACACTGACCATGCAGATTATCAGGTCACGTGGCCAGTGAGTCATGCTCCGTAAGCATTGTGCACCCCCCCATTAGCTTTGTCCGCACAAACATCTCCCAAACCCTGGATGTGGCAGCAAATTTGTGCAAGGTCCCACAGGTACTAATTAGATAAACACCTTTGGGATGTTGTTTGCAAGGTAAAGGTTGGCAACTACACTGAGAGGACCACCAGCTCTTTTTTAGAAAAATTGCCATTAGATGTTTTCCCAAAAGTGCCATGGGATCTTTTATGTTCACCTTCGTGCTGCATTCGTGTATCAGCTGAGATTGCACACAACTCTTGAAGTGGGGCTTATACCTGCAACATTCTACCTCAGAATCAAAATGAGCAGCACTGAGCCATGACAGACAGGATGTTAAATAATTGGATTCTCAACTCACATCACTCAAAATGCATAGCTTTTAATATGCAAATGAGAGATTTCAAGTTTTAGCTTCAAAAATCACAGGAATGAAAAGGATTAGTCATTAACCTGTATACAAAATGAATCAGACAACAAATCCACTATCAATTCATTGGTTTTCATTTGGATTTGCTTTCACAGAGGCAGTGGTGGGTCGTGATTCAATTGTGGGTCCATTACGGCTATGCTGGGTGAAGGCTGCATAAAATTACACAAAGATGATGTACATGCTTTTGACATTTACTCTTTCTTCTCCTTTTCCAATTGTTTTGCTGATCAATGGATTTTGTTTTCTAGTTCAACAGCTTCTTTAGCCACTTGGGTACTCCGAGTCAGCATAATACCCTGTAGCATTTTCACCTGAATGTAACTAAATTATTTGTCAATCTGCAATTAAAAAATCTTACACATTTGCAAGTTATTAATGTTGAAATTTCCTTGAGAAAATTAGGGTTCAAATATGGAAACAAATCTCGAAAGAACAAATGTTTTTGTGCAATGCAAGCACATTGAGAAGTAACAAAAGAAATTTTGGAAATAGTCATGTTTCCAAGAACAAGATTGAAGCAAAACAGCCAACATTGAAGACAAATTATTCAATTCATTTTTTATTTTAGTTATTCCCAAATGCTAATGGACCCAAAAATTTTTTTTAAAACTCATGCCTGTTCTTATGATAACAGAATAACAGATTTTTGTTAGTATTCATATTGTTTAGCCACGTGTGGTTATAATTTCACGATATACTGTTTTTGTCTTCAGCTGCCTCTTAAATTAAAAATTTACACAATTTCTGTGTAAATTAGTGTTAATATTGACTGCAATACATGCCTCATTACTTAGTATGACACTTTAAGGTCCTGAAATATAATAATCAAAAAATACAATTTTTCTATTTTAACAAATAAGACAATAAAACAAGCAAAATTCACCACGGGAAAAAAAAAATCACTTCTACCTTCTCTAGAAATATTACGTACCTACCACAACCATCATGTCAGTTGTTGCCAGGCTATATCTTTTTGTTGCATTGTTATAGGCCTCACAAGTATAATTACCAGTGTCATTCAAGGTTATGTCAGTAATGATTAGCTGCTGTCCATTTTGTTGAAGAGAATTACCATTGAGATACCACTGAAATTCAGAAGCGGGTTTTGAAACAGCAGAACAGGAAAATTTTACATTTGACCCCGAAATGTAGGAAAGAAGTTGTGGACTCTTGGATATATTAAGGGATTCTGGTCCATCTATAATAAATGCACAGGTCGGTTGCAACATTTCATGTCAAAACTGTAGACTGTAAAACTCACATGCAACCCATCACCACAGGACTAAATCCAACTAAATCCCAATGTAGCATCTCCACAACTAATTCTACCATCCACTCGCTCTCATATCATTATCAAGATAGAAGAAATAGATATGAAAACAAACCACTTTCAGAAAATATAGGCTCTGATTCATACATGGCAACATTTTAATTATTTGTTTTATATTGTTTGCAAATATTACAGACATATGATTATGGTTTGGCAACCTATTTGAAAAATCATCACAGAAATATTTATTTTTCATTCCTTCCTTTAATCTTTTTAAGCAGTCTGTTTCTTTTTTTGATTTAGATTTTCCATCAATTTACATTATTTTTCAAATTTATTGAATTCAGACCAAAAATTCAGTATCTACAGTATTTACTGTAGATGTCAAGTCAATTTTTGAAATCTTGAAAGATCCCTCCAAAAACATGGTTAACCTGTGTGCAAACCTGCATGGGTGTGGATAGTCACCATCTTAGCCAAGTAGCGTCTGCTTTGTGTGGCTGTATCATAACACCCAAGCATCTTTGAGACATAGCATTTTCTGCTTCCAGAGTTGAGGCTGACTATGAAAACCTGTACAGCATGCCATAGCTGAAAAGGGGGTTTGACTTGCACGCTGAGTATATGCATAAATTTAATCTTTAGGGCCAAAAAAAATCAGGTTGTCTTCTCATCTGGGCCAATTTACATGTCACAATGTATAAATACATCTTTATTTGCACTTGGCTAATTTGCTTTCTAACCTGAAAACATTACTTGGGGCTGGATTTTATGGTCTCCTGTTGGCATGTTTGAAGGCAGATTTGGCATGTTAAGTCCAATGGGAGTCACGTTTGATGCCTATCAGCCTGTCCCCTCCACAATTATACATGAGACAGTGGAGTTGTTGGGCGGTGGTCCACTCACCTTCAGTCTATTGAGGCCCTTAAGTGGGGAATTAATGATGAATTAAAGGCTTCATCCCATCACCACAGGAGGTCAATGCATTGTGAGAAGCCCAACAGCTTTAATTTCATGGTTAGTTTCAGGCAGTTATGGGGGACATAGCACCCTATTAAATCCATCCTCTTGTTTCTGTGTTAGCCTTTCATTTGTCAGTTTCAGTCTGCTATCCCTAAAAAGGCATATTCACATTCTTCTTCACATGTGAGTCTTAGTCATAATTGTCTTCAATTGTAGAGGACATTGATGCCCAACTATTATGAAACATATATCTATGCCTGAGAACCATAGTGATCTAGGACTGCAAATGCATCCAATTTTCCTCCTTTGAAATCAAGGTTGTTCAGAAAACAAAGGTAGTTTTCAGGGATTTGTATTTGTAATAGCAAACATTAGAAATAAGGTATAATTTTAAGTCGGTTTAATTTAATGTTTCTGTGCAAAGCAGGATAAAACATATAGTTAGATTCATGCTGGTAAATTAAAAGTTTGATGCCATTTTAATAGAGTCTGGGAATCGACAATTGAAGCAATTGTGAATAGTTTGTACGGCAGTCAAGGCAAATAAATCCTGATAGGGGTAGTGTAAAATCTGGGTACTAGATTGCTTGCGAAACGTAGAATGGAAGCTTTATTTGAAAGAGTAATTTGTAAAACCTGGACTGGATTTCGGAATGCAAGCCGCTGATGGAAAGCATGCTCTGTAAGAAGGTTGTAAAGCATGTTTTTTTAGGAGTCGAGTATGGAAATTCTGCTGTGACAATCACCTGGGGGTCATTCGGGGGGGGGGGGGGGGGGTGGTTTACAGGGAAAATCCATAGATATTCATTTTGGGTTTGAGTGGAGTGTGTGTATTTGACCACAGACAATCTGTGCACGTAAAGGGACTTTCTGTTACTGAGAACACTATAGTTTAAGATATACTTTATAATTCATGTTGATACTGAAATCTGTATGTACTTGTCTAAGGGGGAAGTAAAGGAGTTTCCAATCTTCTATGTTTAATAAATGATCTTTCTTCTCTAATTAGTACTCCTGTGATACTGTTCCTCTTTATTTTCTAAAACAAAGTAGAAGTCTTTTGAACCGGGGTTCACTCTGGCATCTTCCCACAGTTATAACACTAACTGTTGAAGCTTTAATCCCAGTCCAATATTTGAATATTTGTACTTGCCCTGAATTTGTACTCTTGACTATGGTTAAATAATTCAGGAGAATTTTCTAAATCAAAGTGGAAAACCTTTGAACTGAAAGGATCAGTGATTCTTTATTACCCATATAAGGCACCAAGAAATAAGGTTTGTTTTTTTTACATCAATTGTGCTTCAATTTAGAAAATAACACAGATATATGTTTACCATTTTCAAAATGTTACACCACTTATGCTTTAGTAAGTATATTATGGTGGAATGACATTAAGTCAATTTTAATGACTTAATATCTGTGAACTTCATGTTCATGTGACTTCAATAAGTTAATTTGACAATTTTATTTAGTTTTACGTTTCTTGATAGATTCCATACAGGTAAATTTGAATTGTGACTATTTAGTTGTATTGTTAATTGCCATGAGCTTTAAGTACTGAAATGAATCTTGTTTTCATAATTATTTAATTACCCTGTGATCGAAACATCAAGATAACTCAGATATTCAGCAGAATGATGGAAAACATGGTTCATGCTGCCTGGGTACATATGTAATTGTCAATTTCTTTCGTTTATAATAGTTGATTCAAAATATAAACTGGTTTGAAAAGTGGACAGCAGAGCATGTTGCAATTTCCATCAGTCAACATTATTATGTTAATGAAACTAAAATTAGGTACAAGTTACTAGAGATATGATGCACTATTTCAAATGGTGCAGTATAAAAATCAGCACATTTCAAAATCACTTACTGCAAATGATGTACTTAAGTGATTTGTTGTGACACTTACAGTTAACATTTAGTGGATATGGATCACTTTCATTTTCATTTATCATGTTGTACCCATAACATGTGAATTCTTCATCAGACCTCAACACTCCAGACATAGTCAAGGTGCTGTTATCATTACTCAGACCAATCCTGTCACTGGAGTCAATAGTTTTATTTTCCATAAGCCACCGATATAACACTGCTGTCCCTGATGCATAGCATGTTAGAGCCACTGTGTCATTGTATTCAACTGGGTTGGTGTCATTGGATGAGATAGTGGGTTTAGAAACAGGTTCTGTCAAAACACAGCGGATTATTAATTGCTTGTAAAAGAATGTGGAGGAAACAGAATTCAGTTAACAGTTTCTGAAGATTATAGTTGGATTTCATCTTTTAATGCTTGAATTGTTTTGAATATTTTATGATATGTGAATATAACAATATAGAATGCGGAATTATTTGCGTTCAATACATGTTACATTCATCATATATTTACAATGATTTTAAGTGCTTCTCCAACGAGGTGTCATTGTAAAGATACAGCATGTAAGGCTTTACAACTTCATATAAAATTATTTTGATAATAGTGGAAATACTATCAAATATATTTTGTGCTACAATTTAAAATCATGCTCATTGATGTTGTAAACACAGTGTATACTGTAACGAGTCTAAGACCTCATATTCTATATTTTTTGTCATATATAAATGAAATATCCATATCCTGAGAACTGCTTTCTAAAATTTTAAAACTGGACGATGACTTTTCAAGATAACTGAAGCTGTGTGTGGCTGTGACCCTCAAATAATAAGATCGATCTGGCAATATCATAGTTCCTTGCTCCTCATTATATTTGAAGAGAGGCTCAGGACTCTTTGAGCTGCAGATACCTAATTTAAAGAGAATACACAAAGGCCATCTACATTTCACAAGTCAGGCCTGGCCACTGATGTCTACTAGTCTGCTCAGATAGAAAGACCTGCAAACTTCCTTCCAAATTCTTAATGGTTGAAACATAAACAATCTCAGGAATACAGACAAAGAAGTATACACCATTTGTCAAAGCCAAAGTGGAGATATGGGGTTGTGACATGACACCTCCCCACCCCCCCCTTTCCCCCCACTCCAGATGGGAGAACAAGCTATACTGTCTTAGTATACTGTAAATCAGTCTGCCATCTTCCATCTACCAAGCAACAGCTCAGAAAACGAGCTCTGTTTGGGTTTGGTTATCTGTTTCCACCTGCACGGTTTCTATTGGAACTTCTGATATTCCATATCATTGCCCAAGACTAATTCATCTCTGCATGCCTATTTCATTGTGATGGTCACTCTACTGGAAAAGCGAATTATCAGCATCAGTTCAGCCCTGTTGACTTCTGTAAATTGATTCAGCAGTGCACTTTTGATTCTGGACTCTGGATTCAGACTTTGTGGTTTTTGCCTTGCAAATCTTTCTTTCTTCATCCCTCATTTATTGAATGTATAGGAGACTAAGTAGTGACCCCCCTCTCCCCTGTTTTTCATATATGCAAATAATCTAACCCTCTGAGTTCACCCTGTTTCAGGTTTGCCGTGGGGTTATTAATAGAAATTAGATTTCAACAAAACCCGATGAATTGGGAAATACACCACCATTTGAAAAGGGAGAAATCAAAATCAAAAAACCTTTCTGTTTACAGATGGGTGGTAAGAGGAGAAATCAGTGCTGTTTAATTAAACCCCCTCCTGTCCACAACATTGCATCTATCTTAGGAGCTGAAATTGGTGAAGTTATGCACAAAAATGGTAAAATGTGAATCAACAGAAATGAATAGATAGTGGATGGGATTTTCCTCTCCCTCCACAGTCTGAGATTTGAGTACAAGAACATAATATCTCCATATAGCTAGTTATAATTTGATCTGGTTCTTCACACATCTCTTCAGCTGTCAGTTGCCCAAGGAACAGGAAACTCAGCCTGCCGGCATTAAAACTGAAAGTCAAAATTAAGGCACATAACACCCGTAATATATTTGTGACCATTCCATCTGAGAGCCATTTGGTCACCTGCCTCCTTTAAATCCAGCAGTCAAAGTAAGGTTCCAAAATTTATTATTTGAATCCCCATAGCTCAGCTCCACTCCACCCCTACCCTCTGGCACATCCTGGTGGGTTAAAATCAAGCCTACTTCTCTGGATGAGGGCCATTCATTGATTTCAAAAGGCTAAGTATTGTTCCTGTTTCTGCAGAATCTCATGGGCAGAATTTTCTGGCCTGTCCTGCCAAATGAGGCCACTCGTCAGGTTCCCCAGCAGCAGGGTGGGTGAGACATTCAAGTCATCATAGACTTTGATGGGACTGGAAACTTGCACCAGCAGCCAATGGTGAGCTGCCTCTGCCACCAGAAAACACACCGGGAAAATTCTGGCCCTTTTTTTTTCAAACAACCTTATTTACTTGTTCTGTCATCTATAATAGTTTGTGTCTGAAAACTGCCAGGTGTCTCTGTAATCTGGAAACCCTTTTCAAATTGTGCTATTTAGTTTACTAAAAGTTGACTTTTCTTCTTTTCAAAGCACACCACTTTTCACATCCATTCATTAAATTTCTTCTGCCATGTATCATTTCACTAATTTATTTTATCCTGAAGTCTCAGTGGTACAGCAGTTAGCACTGCTGCCTCACAACGCCAGGGACCAAGGTTCGATTTTGGCTTTGGGTGACTGTGCATGAAGTATGCACATTCTCCCAGTGTCTGCGTGGCTTTCCTCCGGGCGCTCTGGTTTCTCCCAAAGTCCAAAGATGTGCAGGTTAGTTCGTTTAGTCATGTTAAATTTCCCTTAGTGTCCTATGTTGATTAGATGGATGGGCCATGGTAGATGCATGGATATGAGGTAGAGGGGTGGGCCAAAGTAAGATGCTCTTTCAGAGAGTTGATGCATACTTGATGGACCAAATGGCTTCCTGCACTGTAAGGATTTTATGATTCTATGATACTGTTTACTATATTTCTGTTTTGTGTTATCTGCAAAGTTGAATTTGCACCCCAGTTCTGGATCTTTCATCTGGTGAAAAAATAGCAGTTATCCTGATACTGACTCCTGGGAGACATCGTGGTTGCATACAGTTTTCAAACAGTTAACTACTGCTCTTTGTTTTCTGCCTTTCAGTCAACTTTTATCCATGCTATCTCATGTCCACAATTTTATTAACGTTGGCCGAAATCTTTTGTCCTCGTTCACAGTTGGGATTTTCTGGCACCACTGACAGGGAATAAAGTTTGGCTGGAATGCCCAGTTTTACAAGTCTCGCTCACAATGGGTCCCGCCACAGACAAGACTGGAGAATCTTGCCCAATTATTATGAGGCACTTCATTAATGCCTTGTGAAATTCTATATGCATGGCAAGATGGCACTACCTTCATTAACCCACTCCATTATTGAATTGATAAACTCAAGCAAATTTCTCAGATATAGGGTTGATCTTAACAACCATTCAAGTCCTGCTGCCACTGCAGCGAGGATGCAAAATTTGGTGCTCAGCCAAATCTCCATTCACTGTAGCGGGACCAGAAAATCCCTCCGGCATGAACCGTGTGAAAAATTCCTTTAACAAGTAATTTTTCCCCTATACTAAGCAGCTCATACTCTGAACATCCTCTATTACCCAGTCAGTACGTGTTTCCCAATGACTGAGGTTATGAAACAAAACACAGTGGAAATATTTCAACTTGTTGCCTGGCTGTAAAACTAGCATTGCAGATGGGTTGTTACTTTCCAGTTCCTCACATTCTATTTCAAAAAGGGTACAGGCACAAACAGAATAAAGATGCTTCTTTTTTCTCTTTTGTTTACATTTTCATAATTGACATAAAATAAACACACAATTACATTAGGGACAAAATTAAGCAAATTTTCAGAAAGACACAATGATGTGCAATTCCAACTACAACTACCACGACAACTAGTACCATCACATGACAGCAACAAACAAGAATAATGCTCACTAGTTATGTCAACAATTCTACTTTTTTAGATAATCATCATTACATACCAACGACAACGATGTCCATTGTTGTCATGCTGTATCTTTTTGTTGCATTATTAAAGGCCTCACAAGTGTAATTACCAGTGTTATTCAAGGAAATATCAGAAATGATTAGCTGCTGTCCATTATACTGAAGAGAATTACCATTGAGATACCACTGAAATTCAGGAATGGGGTTTGAAACAGCAGAACAGGAAAAAATCACATTTGACCCCAAAATGTATAAATCATGTTGTGGGTTAATGGATATAGTTAGAGATTCCGGTCCATCTAAAATTAATAAACAATTAGTTGCAACATGTTGTTCAGAAAGTTCAGATTGTAAAACTAGCATGCAGTCCATCACCACAGAACTGATTTTACTAAAGCCCAATCAAATCCATCCACTACCAACTCTGTTCATGCCACATATAATTTACTATATTGAAACAAAACTAACAGGTATACAAACATACCCATGAGCACATGTGAAAAAAAGCTTTGTGGCAAAATGAAGTATTTTTCAGTCTCATATTTTGCAGTAATTTAGATTAACTGTTAAAATGTTCATCGATATTGAAGACGTTTAAAAGGGTTATATCTTGGACATGGTCATTGTTGTCTTGAGATGCTCAAGGATCACATGAGGGAAGAGACTAAATTGATTATGACTCTTTGTAAAGACCTTTGTGTAAATGATTGAGAGGTTACATTTCAGAAACATCTTGGAAATACTGACCTTAACATAGTGTCAGGCACAGGTGGATATTGAAGGTAACAGGATGATTCTTAATATTTGGATGTGGAATTTGGGAGAATTTAGTTCAGATTTTTAGGGAGACAAAACTTGAGAAATAAGGCATTTTTAAAAATATACAATGCACAAATTTGTATCATAGAATATAAACCATTGAAATGAGAGACAATAACAGTGCAAGAAATAACACCAAGCAATCACATGCTGTTGTCAATAACATTTATATCTCAACTGACACCAATGAAATAGATTAATAAGTAATTTTTCTCTTTGCTGTTTACAAGAGTTTGTTCTGCACAAATCCACGTTTGTTCTTATTCTTAGTTGTCCTTTTAAAAAAAATTGTGTCAAATTTAAATTTAGGATTTGACTCTTGATTACAAATTACTCAAATTTCAAAATTTATTCACAAAATAAAGATACATGAAAATATTTTCCCTGTGTATCAACCTGAGCAAACTTACAACTTTGATAGAGTTATTGTGCAGAATCCTTTCCACGTGCCTTCCTGATACTTTTTAAACAGTTGCATTTTAGTTTTAAACATGTCAATGAGCGATACTAGGCTATTTTAGATTTTACATTGATTCTATTTACTTTAAATATTAGTCAAAGCTTTAGGATATGTTTAATTTTAAGAACTTGATCAGATTCTATTGGTTGGGATAAAAGTAATTTGCTTTAGAATTCTGACAACAAGGTCACCATCCGTAGAAGTACAATACTTAATGGAATAATTAATTACTGAGAGATGATAAAATCTAAAGCTTTCTTTCACACTCTATGCCAATTCTGACAAGACGTTGCTAAGATGACTGATAGACTTTAAGCAAATCCAAGGCAAAACATCCTGGATCATGGCATTTGTAACAGGTAATATAAAAGTTGAATATACACTTTATTACACAATGGAAAATAGAATTTTGAATCAACACCATGACATCAAATGCCCTATCAGTCAACTTTCTCATGTATCACCAAACCAACTGAAGATAAAATTGCATATATTTCAAACCCAAAAATAGAAGCGAAATATTATAACATACTTTTTGGATATCTCAAAAGTTAAATCTGATTACTTCTTATCCAATCCTCTCACATGTTAAACTCACTTGGTTTGGTAATAATAAACACATTGAATAAAATGGATCAATAATTTTCTGCAACACTTACAGCTAACATTTAGATAATATGGGTCACTGCTTCTTCCATCAAAAGCATTGTATGCGTGGCACACAAATCCTCCATCCGACCTCAATACTCCAGTTATAGTGAGGGTTGTATTATCTCCACTTAGACCAACTCTACCACCAGGATTGACAATTGTATCTCCTTCACGCCAGTAATATGAATCCACTGGCCCTGAAGCGCTACATGTCAGAGTCACCATATCACTGTGTTCTACAGGATGTGCATTATTGGATGAGATGATAGGATTAGAGATAGATTCTGTCAAAATACAGCAGATTATTGTTCATGTTCATAATGTACAGAACAGTCAGGTAAAGTTATATTAATTTGTACATGAGCTTCTTTGGAATCTTTAAATACTGTTGCATCTTGTGAATTGAAGACCAAAATTACAATATGGAACAATGTAAAATTTGTCCTATATACTTTGTACACATATGCAACTGTTAAATATGTTGCTAAATAGAAAATAGAACAGTTCAGGAAAACCATTGATTTCTGTGCTTTCTAGAACTCAAAGAATTATGTGAAAGACATGCAAGTCTGGCACCCTGGCATTGCCCACTGGGCACCCTGGCACTGCCAGCCTGACACACTGGTAGTGCCTACCAGGCACCGGGCAGTGCCAAAGGTGCTGGGCCTACTGAGAGGGGCAGAGCCTGGATGGGGCAGGACCTAAGAGGAGGCAAGCAGGTGCAACTTGTGCATCTGCAACTGACATTGGATGGGGGAAATGCTGTGCACTCTGCAACCGGCAATCGACCGGGCCATGCTGGGGTGACGGGGCATTGGCTAGGCGGGAACAGGGGTGATTGGATGGGAGGCAGGGATTGGCCGGGATGGGGGGAGTGATTGGCTGCGGAGGTCAGCGATCGTGGGAAGAGGCAGGGAGGCAGTGACAGATCTCTGCTTTTTGCAATTGCACAGAACAGAACACTATTGTGCCCTCTGCTGTGAACTACCGGCTTTCCAGCCAGCTTAGGCCCTACCCCTCCCCGACTGGCAGGAAACAGATTTTGCATTTTATTCACAGAGTGGCATAAGATTGGACTTTTGGCCTTGCCGGAAAAACGGTTCTGAAATGCTCCTGTTTTCATGCTCATTCGGGACTTAGAAATTTTGGTAAGATCGCCTCCATAGAAATCCCAGGCACTTGGAGATCCTGCAAAATTTAAAGTTGGACCTCTCTATTAATTTTTTCTTCTTGCCAGATTGTTAACCTGGCTAGCTGTCATGTGGAAAAATTAAGAGCATGAATTACAACCAGGATCATTGAGGTTTGGAAGCGTGATCAGCAGGGGAAATCTAAAGGTTAGATATCAGGAATGTACCCAAACTTATTATGTATGCTCTTTATGGCAGTGTGTTACATGTTTGTGATTCTCCTTGGAGAGGTGAAACATTTAATAATATAATGATAATGAGGGGACTCAAGGATTTGCTTGAGGGGCTCTTCTTTGCTCACAAGTAATTCTCTAAAAAGGAATGATCTGCAGTTGGCTACTCCCGTCGCGATTTAGCCGTCTGGCTTTCTGAGCCCATGAAGATCTGGCGTACAGCTGTTAAACTTAAATCTGCTCACAACTGCATTGTGTAAACCTGATTTAAATATCCTTAAGTGTTTCACCTCTCCAAAAAGAATCACAAACATGTAACCCACTGCCATAAAGAGCATACGTAATGAGCTTGGGTATATTCCTGATATCTAATATTTAAATTTCTTCTGGTCCATCATGGGGGATATTAACATTGAGCCCTATTAGTATTCAGTCTTTCCTCCTTTGGGACAGCCATGTTCTCCAATATGACTGTTACCTGTAAGCTCATGCATTCCCTGTCTGAGGGATTTTATACTTTTGCATGGAGCACACATGTGGTCAATTGGTACCAAAAAGGTCCCACACCAACTGATTGATTTATGCCTGAATGTCACAGAAGATCCATGACAAAAACACATTACTGCAGTCATTCTTTTGTATTCCATCTTCCAAGAAAAGAACACCATTGAATAGCCCCATAGCACAAACATCCACTTCTACACTTGCCTGTAACCTCCACCCCACTGCTTCATACTGGCACTGTTCCAATTTTCCCTTACATGTCAGTTGTGGTTCAGTTGGCAAAACTCATGCCTCTAAATCAGAAGGCTGTAGTTTTAAGTCTGACTCCATGACTTGAGCACAACAATCTAGGCTGAAACTTCAGCACAGTATTGAAACAATAGTGTACTGTCTTTTGGCAGAGACATTAAATTAGTTCTGCCTGCCTACTTAGCTAGAAATAAAATATCCAGGCACTGGGTGGGATTCTCTGATCTCATCCATGGCCACCCCACTGCAAGTAATAACGGAGAATTTGGTGTTTCAGCCAAAACACCATTCACTTTCAGTGGCACCGGAGAATCCCAGCTATGAACGAGGATGGAGGTTTTCAGCAACTACCATGAATAACAGCAGGTGTGCCCTGGCCAATATTTATCCCCAATCAACATATAAAACATGATCTGTTCATTATTATATTGTTATTTGTTGATGTTTGTTGCAAGCAGATTGTCTATCCTTTCCCTCCCTTACAGCAGTGACTTCACTTCAAGATTGGCATTAAAGCAGTTTGAGACATAGGCTGATCTTTTATTTACATGCTTGGACTTCTCAGCCTGTTTCTCTACCATCTCTAGCTTTATCTGCTGCTGAACTGGGACTGAAGCACTCATGCAGTCTGGAATTCTTGCAGTGAATTGGGAAAATTAGAAACCTCTTCCTTCTCCTTCCTTAGCTTTCAGACAATTGGTGATGTTCTTTGCTTTTTATTTTTTACGTCTACGGATTTATTACTCATCTGTAGTTGCCCCTCAGTGGGTGTTGCTGAGCTGCCTTCTTGAACTGTTGTAGTCCCTGAGGGGTAGGTACATCCAGTGATTTTAGGGAGGAAATTCCAAGTTTTGACCCGGTGACAGTGAAGGAATGGTGATATATTTCCCACTCAGGATGGTGAGTGACTTAGAGTGGAACCTGTATAGATCATAGAAACCCTACAGTGCAGAAGGAGGCCATTCGGCCCATTGAGTCTGCACCGACCACAATCCCACCCAGGCCCCACCCCCACATATTTACCCGCTAATCCCACCAACCCACGCATCTCAGGACTCCCAAGGGCAATTTTTAACCTGGCCAATCAACCTAACCCGCACATCTTTGGACTGGTGCTAGTGTTCCCAGGTATCTGCTGCCCTTGTCCATCTAGATGGTAGTGGTTGTGGATTTGGAAGGAGGTGTTGCCTAAAGAACCTTGGTGAGTTCCTGTAGTGCATCCTGTAGATGTTACATATTGCTGCCAGTGTGCGTTGGTGGTGGAGGGAGTGAATGTTTATAGAAAGGGTACCAATCAAGTGGGCAGCTTTTTCTTGGATTATGTTGAGCTTCTTGAGTGTTCTTGCAACTGCACTCATCCAGGCAAGTGGAGAGTATTTCATTTCACTCCTGACTTGTGCCTTGTAGATGATGGAAAGGCTTTGGGAGGGTCAGGAGGTGAGTTACTCACAGCAGGATTCCTAGCTTTTCACTTTCTCTGGTAGCCAGAGTATTTATGTGTCCAATTCAGTTTCTGGCCAATGGTAACCCCCAGGCCATTGATTCAGAGGGGATTCAGAATTGGCAATGGCATTAAATGTCTAAGGACAATGGTTAGATTCCCTCTTGTTGGAGGTGGTCAATGCCTGGCACTTGTGTGGTGCGAATATTACTTGCCACTTGTCAGCCCATGCCTGGATATTGTCCAGTTCTTGCTGTATTTGGACATGAATGGGTTCAGTATCTGAGGCGTATCTGAGGGCGGCATGGTGGCACAGTGGTCAGCACTGTTGCCTCACAGCACCAGGGATCCAGGTTCCAATTTCGGCCTTAGGTCACTGACTGTGTGGAGTTTGTACATTCTCCCTGTGTCTGCGTGGGTTCCCTCTGAATGCTCCGGTTTCTCCCACAGTCCAAAGATCTGTGGGTTAGGTTGATTGGCCATGCTAAATTGCCCCTTAGTGTCGGGAATAGCAGGGTAAATATGTGGGGTTACAGGGAGAGGGCCTGAGTGGTATTGTGGTCAGTGCAGACTCGATGGGCCAAATGGCCTCCTTCTGCTCTGAACGGAGTCTCTGAGTCATAAATGATGCTGAACATTGTTCACATCCCCAATTCTGACATTTTGATGGAGGGAAGGCCATTGATGAAACAGCTGAAGATAGTTCAGCTGCTGGACCAATAACACTATCCTGAGGAGCTCCTGCAGTGATATCCTGGAGCTGAGATGATTTGTTTCCAACTACCACAACCATCTTTCTCTGTGCCAGGTATGTCTCTAACTAGCAGAAAGTCTTCCCCCGATTCCCATTGACTCCACATTTGGTAGGGCTCCTTGATGCCATACTTGGTCAAATGCTTCCTTGATATCAAGGGCATTTACTCTCACCTCCCCATGAAAAGTGTTACATAAATGCAAGTCCTGCTTTTCCTGTTTGCCTGCAGAGCAACAGCAGCAGATCCAAGTCATTCAGCACTGCATTGTAGTTCAATACAACTATTCAAAGTTGCTTACAAATGCTTCAGCATATTTGAGGAACAATTTTTATGTTGGCTGGTACCAATTTTTTTAGCAGAGACAGTCAAATCAAATGAAGGGTGGGATTTCAGCCCCCCCCCCCCCCCCCGCCCCCCGCCCCCCCTCTCCTCCCCCACCCCTGTGCAACCTAGTTTCCAGCAGCAAATGGGCCCATCTTTGTCTGGAGGCGGGATCATCTGGTTCCGCTGATGTCTATCAAGTGCCCCCTTGTTTTCTGGCCGTGTTGCCAGGGAACTCACCACAGAGGATCACCACCTGTGGACTGTAAGATCCCACCAGTGGGAATAGCTAGAAGATTAAGCCCACAAGTTCTACAGAAAATCCTTACTATTAGCAGATCAACAAAAACAACAGTGGAGATTTTGCTGACCTCAAGTTTACGGAGGGAAGAATGTGGGATATTAACCAGGATTGTGTCGGAAGAGTTGGGTCTGGAGTCAAAGGCCTAAATAAGCTCAGCTCAGAAAGTGTTGATGGCACTAATGATATTAATTGCTCATCTTTGGATCAAATGTGACACCAAGGTTGTGAACAGATTGGCTTAATCCCAGCCCATTGCCAGGGTGGGATGGAGTTGGTAGCTAGGGACCAAGGATCTAAAATCATGATTTCAATCTTCCCAGAATTTGATTGGAGGAAATTTATAATAATTCAGCAAAAGTAGAGGAATCCAGAGAGGTGATAGTGCAGTAGAGTTGGGTTTCAATGTATATGTGAAAATTAAGTAGTGATGTCACCAAAAGGCAGCTTGTACATGAGAAATAGGTGATGGTCAAAGATAAACCTTTGAGAAATGCCAGGGATTACAACCCAGGAGCAGGAAGAGAAGCCATTGCAAATGATTGGATTGATAAAATAGAAGCAGGGTGCATGACAATACTGTGCCTTTAAGAAATGTAGTTTAGTCATGTCTGTGCTGAATGTGTTTACTAGTGTCTTCCATTATATTGAAGCTGTTTTGTCTGGATCCAGAAGCATTGTTTTGTTACTACAGCAGCATAATTGATTTTAATTGATGGTGTTTGTTTTGATCTGAATTAATGCGAGGTTCTGATGTTTTGTGTTTTCCCCTGGGATATTTCAGAGTGAGGCTTGATTTGGATTGATTGACAGATAAGGTCATATGACTGGGTAGAGCTAGGCTTTCACAGACAACTCAAGGCAGTCTGTTTCGAGATTTTTAGAGAGAGGTTGATTTCTCTGTATCTTTTGCTCTGTCTGAAGTGGAGACTGGAATCTGCAAAGAAAAAGCCTTTTCCTCTTAGAGTCTGCTGTTTGGAGGTGGCGTGTTCTCTGTAAGTTGCTGCATTTAGAATTAGAAGATGGGTCTCTGTCTGGATCACTCTCCAGAAGTGTCAAAAGGCTGGAAATCTAGTTCCTGCGCAAGCATCTTTGGTTTCTTTGCTAAATGGTTCTGAAAAAGGGATTCATTTCTGTGGGGTATTCTGCTAAATTGGAACAAGTTTAAAGTTTATTTATTCGTGTCACAAGTAGGTTAACATTAACACTGCAATGAAGTTACTGTGATAATCCCCTAGTCGCCACACTCTGGTGGCTGTTCAGGTATACTGAGAGAGAATTTAGCATGGCCAATGTACCTAGCCGCCTGTCATTTGGACTGTGGGAGGAACCAGAACACCCGGAGGAAACCACGCAGACACAGGGAGAACATGCACACTCCACACAGACAGTGATGCAAGCCGGATCTTGCAGTGAACTTGGGTCACTGGTACTGTGAGGCAGACATGCTAACCACTGTGCCGATAGCTAGCTGTTAAGAATTGCATTTTGTCATGTTTCATTTTTTAATTGGTAAAGGTTATGCTAATTCTTTTTGTTATATTCTAACTGTGTTCTATTGAAGGAGTATGACAAGCATGAGTAGTAATACATAACATCCACCGCCATAAGATTGTATTTATTTCCTCTCATAAATTTCCTTGTGTATCCCTGATTTTTATTGACAATATTGGTAGTAGTGTCTTGAACTGGCTAGGATGGATTCCCTCTCTAAACCTTTCTGCCTCTCTCTCATCTCCTTAAAACTTTTGTCTTAGATTAAGTTTTTAGCCACCTGCCCTAATACCTCCTTACACATCTTGATGTCAAATTTTATTTTAGAATGGCTCCTGTGAAATAAACATTGAGAAGTTTACTACATTAATGGTGCCATATAAATGCAAGCAGTTATTAATTATAGGATTTTTTTTGTCAAGTACAAACACAGAAATAAGATCATTGTTGCTCTGGCACTTTAAGGAGGAGAATAGCAAAATTTGTATAGAACTACATTTATCGTGTTTGTACTGAGTATTTTAAATTTACCTGTTCAATCCTCCATAAATATATATTTTTTATACAAAACAGTTGTATTCTGCATCAATGGCCACTCCTGTGAGTGGACTATGTCCCTACATAACATGGTATGTCTGTCAAATGATCGGGTGATGTACTAAGGCTCTGAGAGTAATCAGCAAACATTTATCACTGTACTGCAGAATACTGGAAATATGTGCCACCATTTCATCTTCTCCAGTTTATTCAGCATAATTATAATAAACATAAATCCACAAAGTGGCTCACCAAAATGCAACTGGGTTAGAATCGTAGAGATTTACAGTATGGAAACAGGCCCTTCGGCCCAACTTGTCCACGCTGCCCTTTTATTGTAAAATACCCCAAGCCAATCCCAATTGCCTGCATTTGGCCCATATCCCTCTATACCCAACGTACCCATGTAACTATCTAAATGCTTTTTAAAAGACAAAATTGTACCCACCTCTACTACTACCTCTGGCAGCTCGTTCGAGACACTCACCACCCTCTGTGTGAAACAATTGCCCCTCTGGACACTTGTATCTCTCCCCTCTCACCTTAAACCTATGCCCTCTAGTTTTAGACTCCCCTACCTTTGGGAAAAGATATTGACTATCTAGCTGATCTATGCCCCTCATTATTTTAAAGACCTCTATAAGGTTACCCCTCAGCCTCCTACGCTCCAGAGAAAAAAGTCCCAGTCTATCCAGCCTCTCCTTATAACTCAATCCATCAAGTCCCGGTAGGATCTTAGTAAATCTTTTCTGCACTCTTTCTAGTTTAATAATATCCTTTTTATAATAGGATGACCAGAATTGCACACAGTATTCCAAGTGTGGCCTTACCAATGTCTTGTACAACTTCAAAAAGACGTCCCAACTCCTGTATTCAACGTTCTGACCTATGAAACCAAGCATGCCGAATGCCTTCTTCACTACTCTGTCCATCTGTGACTCCACTTTCAAGGAGCTATGAACATGTACCCCTAGATCTCTTTGTTCTGTAACTCTCCCCAATGCCCTGCCATTAACAGAGTAAGTCCTGCCCTGGTTCAGTCTACGAAAATGCATCACCTCGCATTTGTTTAAATTAAACTCCATCTGCCATTCGTCAGCCCACTGGCCCAATTGATCAAGATCCCGTTGCAATTGAAGATAACTTTCTTCACTGTCCACTATGCCACCAATCTTGGTGTCATCTGCAAACTTACTAACCATGCCTCCTATATTCTCATCCAATATCGTGTTATGAGGAGAGATTGGAAAAGTTAGGACTGTTCCCCTTGGAACAGGGAAGATTAAGAGCTTACCAAATTGAGGATTTCAAGATGAGAGGTTTTGATAGAATCGATTGAGCATTACTGTTTCTTCTGGTGAGTGAATCAATAGTAAGAGGTCATAGATTTAAAATCATAGGCACAAGATCAAGAGGGGAAATGAGGTGATTTATTTTCTCTCAGATTTGACAGAACATGGAATGCTCTACCTGAAACAGTGATGTAAACTGATTCCTGAAATAATTTAAAAAGGAATTGGATAGGTACATAAGATTATGGAAGCTACAAATTTAAAGACAAAACAGCAGGCATATAGGACTTAGCATGTCTTGTCTAAGAACCAGAACAGGCATGATAGGCTGAATAGTCTTCATCTGTGCTGTGTTCATCTGGCAGTAAGGATATTCCAGTAGCAAGCAATAAAAATACCAGGGGCGATTCTCCCAAAAGAATTGTAAGTGTCGAGTTTGTGTAAAGAATTCTAGTGGGAGTTACAAAATAAATCTCCCAGACTTTGTGCACTGCAAAGTGCCTCAGCATGAATCAAGGGGCATTGGCTATTCCAGCTGGAATTTGTTTAATGTTGGCCAAATCAATTCTCAGTCACATTTTTATTACACTTTGTAAAGTGAACATTGTCCACATAACACTCAATTGGTATCTTCTTCCTCAACGTTGCCTTGAAAAATAACTCTGTTAATGTGTCAGACAGATATATCCCCATATCTACTGCTTCCACTGCCAATGTACTTTTGACCAACTTTTTTATTTTCTTTGCTTCCCAGGCTAAGTGGCAAAATTTTCCTTCCTCACCCACCAAGAATATTATGAAACTGGCACTGTTCGAATGTCCATTTGGTAGATTGGCATGTGAAGCATCACCAAACACTTTATATCTTCCAGTTCTCCCAGCGCTGGGAATTTAATTACACATTCCTCTCCTTTCAGCTTTTTATTGTTTTATTGGCCTGCAAGATCTCTCGGACTGAAGCACATCAACATATTACTTAGCTCTTGGACATTCCGGTCTTGTCTGTGTGCACAGCCAATTTAATTGTTCTATCATACACTTCAAAAATTCAGTTTCTTTTTCGTAGCCAGTTCCTCTTTTTTCAATCACCCTTTCTCTAGTTATGGGAATAGGATCAATGCTGTCAAGATGTCCCTATTGATTCATTGTTATTCCGTATTTGTTTTGTTGTATATCAAGATATCGAAAAACATTGGCCGCTTGACTTCCTACTTTAAATTCCATCTTTAACCTATTAACTACCCTCTTTTCAAATTTGTCTGTGCCATTCCATAGGAAGTCATCAACATGCATCAGGAAAACCCCTGCCAATTTTCCCTCAGACTTACAATAGAACATTGCAGGATCCGCTTTTAACTGGACACAGCCAGTTTTCAGCAATACAGATTGTACAGAAAGATATCAGCCCCTTCCTTGCGGCATCACTCAAGGGACCTGGGTTCGATTCCCGGCTTGGGTCACTGTCTGTGTGGAGTTTGCACATTCTCCTCGTGTCTGCGTGGGTTTCCTCCGGGTGCTCCGGTTTCCTCCCACAGTCCAAAGATGTACGGGTTAGGTTGATTGGCCATGCTAAAAAAAAAATTGCCCATCGTGTCCTGAGATGTGTAGGTTAGAGGGATTAGTGGATAAATATGTAGGGATATGGGGGTAGGGCCTGGGTGGGATTGTGGTCGGTGCAGACTCGATGGGCCGAATGGCCTCTTTCTGTACTGTAGGGTTTCTATGATTTCTATATACACACATTACTTCAGTTTCCAAAACTGTCTGAGTATTGCCTGTTTCTTTGGGTGGCTTCAAAAACTTTTCTTTGAAATCTTTCACCCTGTAGAAATGCTGCTTTGATATCTATAGACTTACATTCCCAATTATTAGAGGCTAGGATAGCAAAAAAAAAAATTCAGTGTCACTTTCCCCATTGTGGGTCTATCAACCCTAATGTCTCGCACCTCCAAGTGTTCCTCATACTCAGGGACTACTAATCTGGCCGTTGCTTTAAAAGTCCCATCTTGCAAAACGTTGTCTGTGCAAGCATCTTGCAAAACTTTCTCTGTGCAAGCCCACCAATGGGACAGAGTAGGTTGCCATTTTTCTGGCATCTCAGTGTACATCCCCAAACTCTTTCCAACTGTCCAATTCTCTTTGTTTGGCCTCTTATTTCCATAATCTCTATTTTATTGGCAATCACCAAAACTTCCCTATCCTATTACTGTCATCAGTTTGATTCCTAGCCTCCCTTGTTAAATTCCAACCTCTGCTGTGTCTATCCCTGTCAGGGCTACTACTTTCAGACCTCTGTTAATTTCGTTCATAGATTTGTGACCTTTTTCCTGGGTTCATGACTGCTCACTGACTCAGTTTAAATCTCACTTTTTTGGCTTCCATCTTTCCACCCATTTTCCCAATCTATAGATTTCGCTTTTTGCCCTTGCTCTTGAATGTTGAGCCAGTATTTATATTTTCGTAAGGCATTTTCTGCTCTTCTGATTATAGTCACATCCCTCCACTCACTTTACCCTGTAAAAAAGGATAGGAAGGGTAGGATTCCAGAACCGTGGATAACCAGGGAAGTTGAGGGATTGGTCAAAAAGAAGAGTGGCATACGTTAGGTCCAGGCAGCTAAAAACGGAGGGCGCTCTGGAGGAATACAAAGAAAGTAGGAAAGAACTCAAACGAGGAATTAGAAGGGCAAAAAGGGGTCACGAAATGTCCTTGGCAGACAGGATTAAGGAGAATCCCAAGGCATTTTATTCATACGTTAGGAACAAAAGGGTTGTCAGGAAAAAAATCGGACCTCTCAGGGACAAAAGTGGGGAATTATGCTCAGAGCCCAAAGAAGTAGGGGAGATCCTAAATGAATACTTTGCGTCGGTATTCACAAAGGAGAGGGATGTGTTGACTGGGAGTGTCTCGGAGGGGAGTGTTGACCCATTAGAGAAAATCTCCATTACAAGGGAGGAAGTGTTCGGTTTTTTAGGGAATATAAAGACTGACAAATCCCCAGGGCCTGATGGAATCTATCCCAGGCTGCTCAGGGAGACGAGAGATGAAATCGCTGGGCCTCTGATGCAAATCTTTGTCTCATCACTGGACACAGGTGAGGTCCCAGAGGATTGGAGGATAGCTAATGTGGTCCCGTTATTTAAGAAGGGTAGGAAGGATAACCCAGGAAATTATAGGCCAGTGAGCTTGACGTCCGTGGTCGGGAAGTTGTTGGAGAGGATTCTTAGAGATAGGATGTATGCGCATTTAGAAAGGAATAAACTCATTAACGATAGTCAGCATGGTTTTGTGAGAGGGAGGTCCTGCCTCACTAACCTGGTGGAGTTTTTTGAAGAAGTGGCTAGAATGGTTGACGAGGGAAGGGCCGTGGATGTCGTCTATATGGACTTCAGTAAAGCGTTTGACAAAGTCCCTCATGGTAGGTTGGATCTCATGGGATAAAGGGGGAGGTGGCTAGATGGGTGGAGAACTGGCTTTGTCACGGAAGACAGAGGGTGGTGGTGGAAGGGTCTTTTTCCGGCTGGATGCCTGTGACTAGTGATGTTCCGCAGGGCTCTATGTTGGGACCTCTGCTGTTTGTGATTTATATAAACGATCTGGAAGAAGGTGTAACTGGGGTGATCAGTAAGTTTGCGGACGACACGAAAATGGCTGGACTTGCAGATAGTGAGGAACATTGTCAGAGGCTACAGAAGGATATAGATAGGCTGGAAATTTGGGCAAAGAAATGGCAGATGGAGTTCAATCCAGATAAATGCGAAGTGATGCATTTTGGTAGAACTAACATAGGGGGGAGCTATACGATAAATGGCAGAACCATAAAGGGTGTAGATACGCAGAGGGACCTGGGTGTGCAAGTCCACAGATCCTTGAAGGTGATGTCACAGGTGGAGAAGGTAGTGAAGAAGGCATATGGCATGCTTGCCTTTATAGGACGGGGCATAGAGTATAAAAGTTGGGGTCTGATGTTGCACTTGTATGGAACGTTGGTTCGGCCGCATTTGGAATATTGCGCCCAGTTCTGGTCGCCACACTACCAGAAGGACGTGGAGGCTTTAGAGAGAGTGCAGAGGAGGTTTACCAGGATGTTGTCTGGTATGGAAGGGCTTAGTTATGAGAGATTGGGTAAACTGGGGTTTTTCTCACTGGAAAGACGGAGGATGAGGGGTGACCTAATAGAGGTGTGTAAAATTATGAAAGGCATAGATAGGGTGAACGGTGGGAAACCTTTTCCCAGATCGGTGGTGACGTTCACGAGGGGTCATAGGTTCAAGGGGGGGGGGGGGGTGGAGTTTAACACGGATATCAGAAGGACGTACTTTGCACAGAGGGTGGTGGGGGCCTGGAATGCGCTGCCGGGCAAGGTGGTGGAGGCAGACACACTGGGAACGTTTAAGACTTATCTAGATAGCCACATGAACGGAGTGGGAATGGAGGGATACAAAAGAATGGTCTAGTTTGGACCAGGGAGCGGCGCAGGCTTGGAGGGCCGAAGGGCCTGTTACTGTGCTGTATTGTTCTTTGTTCTTTGGGTATATACAGTATCACTGTGCCCACTTTGGGTAGCTGAAACTTTGGAGTAACGGCTTCATCTCCTGCTTCACTGTTATTTAACTGGTCATCAGATTCCTTCTCATCTATCGCTGTCTGATTGTCATAGTTACTCAAGGTATGTGTAAGTGAGCTACTAAGTGTTTCTTGCATTTCTATATCTTGTTCAACTGCTCCAAATTCACAATCAATTTCCACTACACTTGAAGAGTGGGCTCGCACTGTCTGGTTAGTGTGTTTTAGTATGACCACACTGCCATCTGTCTCCATGACTTTATCTAGCCCTTTCCACTCTTAGGTTTTTTCTTTTACAATAGACCATATCACTTTTTCTGAAATATACCTCTGACTATCTTGTGCATTAGAGTTTGTCATATCTGCTCTGAAACCTTGATTTTAATAAAGGCATTTCTCCCTGCATGCGTGGCATTCATGTGAGGAAAGGATGGAGCTAATGCTTGTCTCTTCTAATGCTGGAGGAGTATCCAGCAATGCTGATGGTAACATTGTGTTCCTCCCAAATACCAATTGGTACGGAATATAGCCCCCCCACCGATTTTTTGTCTGCACTGCCCCTGCTAATACAATCTGCAATTTACAGCCTGGCTGATCAGCCAAAACCTTGTGCAGCATAAATCTATGGATTTATGTTCACAGATTCACATGTTCACATGATTCGGTTTACAGAGATCATTGCTGAATGGGCTTTCTGCTGCAGTGTGCATCACCACAATATTTAAATTTTCACAAGTGTCTTGGAACTTATCATTCGCAAGTTCACCCCCATTGTCCGGCAAGAATTTAGACAGTGCCCCAACCCTGTTCCAGTCCAATAAGTTACAATTTTGTTCAAGATAGTCTTTTTCTCATTGCTACAAATCACTGTAGATATGCTGAACCAGGTGGCCATGTTCACCAAGTGCAGCAAATAGATGCCTTTCGCTTTATCCCAAATCTTCAAATCCATAGCCACTGTATCATTGAAATCCGAAGCCAATGGACATGGAGGTGCCCTTCTATGTTTTGTGCAAATCTCACATTGGGCTGATACTTGCTCTGCAAGATTATAACCACTATCTAGCACACCTGCATCCCGAAGTAGTGCTTTCAGTCTCTGTAGAGCTGGATGTGCAAACTGCTTCTGAAGTTTCAGGATAATCTTCTTTTTGTCTATCAAGTTGTTGTTTGTAATTGACACGAATGCATCATGAATCCTCTGGTCAGACGTTTTCGGTCCACTTAAGGGAAGGCAACAATAGCCTGACCTCGTAAAATGTAGATTTACACATCCAAATACCACAGCTTTGTCACGCTTCAAATCGATAGTCATCTGGGCTCTTTTCATAGCAGACCTGCTTAATAACAATGGTATGTCACTTGAAACAACACCTGTACTTATGAACAAAATAATGCCTTCATGATTTTTATCGTCATCACTGTCGGTTTCTACATATTCTGTTTTGTGTGTGACTTCAAAGATGCAGTTTCTTCTTTTTGGATAATTCACCATGTGGTGATATGGGGAAATCGCACTGAAAACAGCGATTCATTATCCCTTTACCATTTCTTCGGTTTGCACGTCTTTTATCACCATCCCATGTGCGTCTTCTATTTCCATTATCAAATCGGTTCAAGCCGTCTTCAACGTCAGGTCTGTCATTAGTGTAACTGTCTCTGTATAGAAGCCTTTTCGCTGTATGTTAATACATGTGACAATAATAAATCAAATCAAAATTCATGTACCATTTGGTTGTGGATGTAGCTGAGCTACTATTGAATCCTCTATTCTGGCTGCTATGGCATTCCAATTTGAATTTTAAAGAAGTGGTGGAAACGATTATTTTCCGAAAAATATTTTCTAAAATGTTACCATTTGATCAAAGAATTGTACTCCCGTCATTACAAGAAGACTATCCTTCTGAGACAGGCATGCACAGTCCAACAACTTAAAGGCCAATACCGCATCTGGAATTTCCAATTTAAATCTCATTCGTCTGTTACGATCCTTATCGAATTCCATGATATATTCCTCCATGGACTGGTTTTCTTGTCTACTTATCCTGTCAAAAATCACCTACTCTTAATAATTCTCCAAAAGTGCATCTTTTTGATAAAATGTATGCAGATATTGCAATAGGAGCTGTAACCCTTCTTCTTTATTTAGGGCATCTGCAGTCCAGTAAGGAAACATTTTGCTCCTTATGTTACTTCTGGCTGGAACCAGCAAAGGCCATCCCTTGCTTTTTCCCCTCGGTATTATAGTGATAAGGGTCCACATTTCCTCTTTTGCCTTCCATTGTTCGGCATCCGAAAAGACAGGGGGACAATCAAATGACGTAAGTTTGCTTTTAACTTCTGCCACTGTTGCGTCCTGAGTCTGTAGCATCACCTCAAGCCTTACACTAAAACCAAGCTATGATGGGTTTTCCTACCAATGTTCATCCGGCAGTAAGGATACTCCAGAAGCAAGCAGCTCCACAAAGTACATCAAAGTAAAGTTTATTGAAGAAACTTCATTACACGACCACTTGAGCCAGGCCCTGCGCGCAAATGCTTTCCCTGATCTCCATCTGCTTTCAATTTATACTGGGTCAGCTGACTACCACAGCATGTTGCCGTTGGTTACATTGTCTACTGGGTCAGCTGACCACCACGGCATGTTACCATTGATTCTATGAATTTGTGTCTTTTGGCCATAAAAGAGACTTAAAAATTACACTCCGCCTCCCCTCATAAACCTGACTCAAATCATAAACATTAAAAAGCAGTCAGAAAAATGTGTTTGAATAATATGGAATACATGTTATTGATCCTTCTCGGACTCTGAATTGCCGATTAAGCTCCTCTCTTTCCAAGTACAATCAAACAAATTCACCTTGTGTTACCCGAATATTGCTGAAAAGTGAGACTTGTTGCTGAAGCATTGTATCTTGCATTCATCAGAGCAAATGTAGAGTGCCAAATTTCAAACAACCACAGAAAATCATGTTACTGAAGGAAAGGGTTCAGATTGCTTGGCAAGTCGGCTCTGAATGGCTGAGGCCATTGGGAAAGCATTGGGGGACTGCATGTTCCCCAAGCTCCAGGGTAATTCAGAACAGCAGTAAAGTTTGAACATATTCCACTTTTTTGACAGAGAACTCTTTTGCCCCCTGTGCAGCAATATATGTTACTTCCAGCAAGCATAAATAAGCCACATTGCAAGCTTGACTGATTATTTTAAATTGTTTGAATGAAGTGATTAATGCACTTAGGATTGTTCAGCGAGAATTGCCCAATCACAGAATCAGATTTAATAGTATATTTAGGTTTTGCAAGTGCAGACTAGTTGAATAAAGTCTGTACACTGCCTATCATAAACTACTGAAGGACCATTGCAGTTTGATTTGATCAGTCAACTGCTGAGATTTATGGTTTACGTATCTGAAACTCATAAGCAACTTTCTGCATTGGTAGGCAGAGTGTCGATTTGGAGTGAGAGTAGCATCCTGTTAGTGGAAAATATCATTCAAGTGACCACTGTGGAGTAGCATTGTGAAATGGATTTCTTAACATGTTGTTCAAATTTTTTTACAATACTTTCAGTGGCTGCATAAATACTATTTCCACTAACAAGGCCCTGCAGTCAGTCCAAAAGAATGTACTACCTACCAGATAATGGAGCAACATTGTGCATAAATTTTAGTGTTGGTGCAATCCCAATCGTTGTCTGATTCATCCAAACAGCATGTTTCTTCAATTGTTTCTAATAAGCAGGGCAGAGTTCATACTCAACCAGCCCGCACCTGCAAAACCCAAACTAAATTGTCTATTACTTGCTGAGCAATCCTGACTCTCTAATAACCATGAAATAACTAATTTAAGATAATCAGTTGAGCTCATAACATGGTTCATTTACACTTGCCAGAAGTGAAGAACATTCAAACATGGGGACCCGTTCTTTGCAAACAAAATAAATAAATCCAAAACTTGCTATTGTTATGAATTACCCAGTAGCTTTTTGAGCCTAAGATTCCCTGTCGCTTTGTCCATGGCAAAACCTTGGTCAGAGTTGACTTGATAACCAATCAGCACCCTTTTCTTCTATGGTATTTGATCCTTTGAAATTTGGCATTCTTTATTTATCCTGATGAGTGTAAGATAAAATCCTTCAGCACCATGTCTCTCTTTTTAGCGTATCCAAGTTCTGTATTCCCAAGCTAATGTCACTATTCCTCCTTTCCCTCAAAGCCCATATACTTTCCTTTACACGGTAGCACAGTGGTTAGCACTGCTGCTTCACAGCTCCAGGGTCCTGGGTTCGATTCCCGGCTCGGGTCACTGTCTGTGTGGAGTTTGCACATTCTCCTCGTGTCTGCGTGGGTTTCCTCCGGGTGCTCCGGTTTCCTCCCACAGTCCAAAGATGTGCGGGTTAGGTTGATTGGCCAGGTTAAAAATTGCCCCTTAGAGTCCTGAGATGCGTAGGTTGGAGGGATTAGTGGGTAAATATGTGGGGGTAGGGCCTGGGTGGGATTGTGGTCGGTGCAGACTCGATGGGCCGAATGGCCTCCTTCTGCACTGTAGGGTTTCTATGATTCTATGATAATCTAAAATCCTCCTGAATGCCTGGATTCAACCTGCCTCCACCACATTCTCAGGCATTGCATTCCAGATCCCAGCTACACTTTTGTAAAATAATGTTTTTCCTCATGTTACTTCTTTTACCGATTACCTTAAATCTGTGCCCATGGTTCACCATCCTTCCACCAAGAGGAACAGTTTCTCCTCTATGCTATCCAGATCACCAATGATTTTGAATACGTCTTAACTCTTCTGAACTTGCTCTTCTCCAAGGAAAGCAGTTCTAACTTCTCCAATCAATCTGTGTAACTGAAGCTCCTCAACACTGAAACCATTGTTGTGAATCCTTTCTGCACCTTCTCTAATGCCTATATTTGCATCCTTCCTACAGTGTGATGCCCTGAACAGGAGCTGTTCCAGTTGAGGCTGAACTCCTTTTTAAGTTCTATAGCTAGACACCAACCACCTAGTAAGAATATTCTATCCCTAGCATTCACTAACTGCTGCATCAGCAAGCAGTATCAGAAACCATTTTCAAACTAACGTAATCGAGCTATTAATCAATTTTAATATGTATCATGTTGAGGTTTATTTCATCTGAAACAGGGCAGATTGTCACAGCCATTGTTATTTCACACTGCTTTAATTTATTTTCAGAATTATCTGCAGCAGAACCTTGTGCACCTGTCGATTTTATGTTTTTATGTTAACACCTCTGACAAAAGCTAATTAACTTGATTTGCGAACAGAAAAGATATAGATTTGACAGAAATATTAACCACGTTTCCTTTATGCAGCACCAACCTGACGAGAAACAGTAATTTAAGTTTAGGTAGCTGAAACTGCAAGACAGAAAATGACAAGGGATCATTAATTTGTTCTAAGGTATGTTGAGATATTAAAGTGCGGAGTTTCCACTCGAAGCACAATAATTGACAACACCGAGAATTATCTGGACACTTCAGTTTTGCCGAGGTAAATTACTCTCAAATTACAGGCTAGCCGAACATTATTAGGCTATGTTTATTCAACAATCGGTTATTAGTGAGTTATTTTTCTAACAATGTTGCAATTTTAACGAAAATTCAGCCTGACCAGAATTAATGGAATAAGAGAACTGAGAGGAGAAAGTGCCTGAGATCAGAGTGCACTTGGCGCTGTGATCAGGTGGGCCCTCACCGCAGATTTACACAACTCAAATGCATTGGTTCAATGTGCCGCGCCGTGAACCAGGGATCTTCCACCGCAGTTAGCAGAGATACCAAGACTTTCTGATCAGATAGTTCGATTCTCTTACATGGTTTCATGTAGGGAGGCAATTTTAAAAGCCTAAAACTATCAGCGGAATGCCATTCCGACCGAGAAATTATTTATTACCTGTACTTCCCATATTGGAAAATTCAAGAAGTCAGGCTGTACTTCAAACTTTTATACGGCATATGGTGTAAGTTAGACTTCCATATGTTAAATAATCACACGAATATAATGGCAAAAGTGTCACTTACCAAGGACATTCAGAGTGATGGTTGCTGTTGATTCACTGCCGGTTTCTGGTATAATTTTAACAGTGTATTTCCCGCTGTCCGAAACCGTCACTGACTTCAGCAGGAGCGATCCGTTAGGAAGGAATAACTCAGCCCGACCTTCGTAATCATTATTTATAATAAAACCTGCACCGACCCACTGAGCGACAGTTCCATCCTTGAATTCCCAGTTCCCACTCTTCACCGCAGCTAACGGCTTCACTGAGAAAAAAGCGTTTCCTCCTTCGGTCACATTAATCTGACTGTTTTCTGTCTGGATGATTAAACCCTGGGGCTCCGCTGAGGAAAGAAAATCACATTGAGAGAAGCGGTCAAACTCAACACAACACAGACTTTTCTAAGTGTTAATAACAACATCTCCGGATTTCTTTACTGTGTAGTTTCTCCAATTACTAAAATAAATGATGTGAGAAAGTGATCCTCACCCACAGATATCAATAAACAAACAGCTAGGGCGGTCAGTGTCTCCATTCTGAGAACCGCGCCAGTCCCTGTTCCACTCGCTGACTGATCCACTCTTCCTAGTAAACAGCAGATCATTTCACTCATTCACTGAAACCGCAATGCTGATTGGACCGAATACTGCTCACATCACTGGTAACATTTTTTTAAGTAAGATTACCCGTATTTTCAGATGCAGGCTGGCGTTCTGAGTATCAGGAACATACTTGACGTTTTAAATCAGATTTTGTAACTTTTTTAAATTTGTTAACTCTCGTCCGAGCGAACGCAGAGCAGCACAACTTAATTAAAAGCAAATTGCTGGAATCCAAAACAAAAACAGAAAATGCTGGAAGATCTCTGCAGGTCTGACAGCATCTATGGAGAGAGAATAGGTTATACTCTCTGAGCACAATTTAATTGTTTGCATTCTCCAATAACTCTCCGGGCCGAAAAATGGCAAATGGAGTTTAACCCTGATAAATGTGAGGTGATTCATTTTGGTAGGACTAATTTAAATGTGGATTACAGGGTCAAAGGTAGGGTTCTGAAGACTGTGGAGGAACAGAGAGATCTTGGGGTCCATATCCACAGATCTCTAAAGGTTGCCACTCAAGTGGGATAGAGCTGTGAAGAAGGCCTATAGTGTGTTAGCTTTTATTAACAGGGGGTTGGAGTTTAAGAGCCGTGGGGTTATGCTGCAACTGTACAGGACCTTGGTGAGACCACATTTGGAATATTGTGTGCAGTTCTGGTCACCTCACTATAAGAAGGATGTGGAAGCGCTGGAAAGAGTGCAGAGGAGATTTACCAGGATGCTGCCTGGTTTGGAGGGTAGGTCTTATGAGGAAAGGTTGAGGGAGCTAGGGCTGTTCTCTCTGGAGCGGAGGAGGCTGAGGGGAGACTTAATAGAGGTTTATAGAATGATGAAGGGGATAGATAGAGTGAACGTTCAAAGACTATTTCCTCGGGTGGATGGAGCTATTACAAGGGGGCATAACTATAGGGTTCGTGGTGGGAGATATAGGAAGGATATCAGAGGTAGGTTCTTTACGCAGAGAGTGGTTGGGGTGTGGAATGGACTGCCTGCAGTGATAGTGGAGTCAGACACTTTAGGAACATTTAAGCGGTTATTGGATAGGCACATGGAGCACACCAGGATGATAGGGAGTGCGATAGCTTGATCTTGGTTTCAGATAAAGCTCGGCACAACATCGTGGGCTGAAGGGCCTGTTCTGTGCTGTACTGTTCTATGTTCTATAACATTTTGAGCAAATTTAATGAGAAAGAGTTACTCCTTTTAGATAGCAACGCTTGAAGTGTGAGGAGTAAAGTAAAAAATCTTTCATCTATATTTTCACCAATGAGAAATTTGATATCTAAGGAGGAGATTGGGATTTGGGAGTTAATTGGGATTAAGGAGGAGTTGGGATTGTATCGATGTAAATTATACCGCATGCGCCGCTGCCGCCAAGAAACTGTATGAGTAATCCCTGTTGTATAGTGAACTGCTAAATCAGCTCTTGCGAAGGGTGATCCAGACACGAAACGTCAGCTCTCTTTCCACAGATGCTGTCAGACCTGCCGAGATTTTCCTGCATTTTCTGTTTTTGGTGTGCTAAACCGGCATCAGCGTTGCAACATTAAATGTGGAGATTCTGCCCTCTGCAGAGGGGACGTGGAAAGCGATACCTGTGTCCATTCGTGGACAATTGACCGTGAACAACTTTGAATTAGGCCTTTTACCACTGAAATATAAACGCAGCTTTTCAGATCTCGATATTTGTGATTATTTTAAATGCATCGCCATGTCTAAGATCATCAAGAAAACACTAGGAATATGCAAACAGAAATGCTGTATAAATTAACCCAGTCAGTCAGCATCTGTGTAGCCAGCAGATACTTGAGATTTGATGATGTGATTTGATGGATGCTGCGTCAGGATAATTGGGATGGACAATTCTCATCCAAACATTTTTTTTCAAACTGCAGGATGAGCGAGATTTGAAAAGGCGTATTTACACATGCATATACAAACGCAACATTTGCACAAACAAATCGATAAAGTTCTAAATCAGAGAATGGGAGATAATTAACTGGCATAAATTTACACGAGACAATAGCAGATAATTGGAGAAATACTTAGTATTTTCAGGTCAGAAGAAAATGTAAGTAATTGATCAAATGAACTGGGGATGCCAGATGGGAATAGAAGCACGGGTACATTTTCCGGCATCCTCATCAGCCTAGAAAAATAACAAAATGGGCTGCAGTTCATCGTGTCAGCACAGTGAAAATTAAACATTTCCACACAAAGAATACAACCCACCCTGATTCAAAAGAATCAATGCTCTTGTGATACTCTGTCACTGTTCCACAGAGCCTACCAGTTTTACCCTGTCATCTTACCATACAAAGGTTAGGTCACTTTCCCATTCTCCTCCTCCTGTGACTTGCACCATTGTCTTCTGTGTGACACAGCTATTTATATGTATTTTCTATAGTATATTGAATCAGTTGTGAATGCTGGATCCTGAAGTAAAAATAGAAAATTCGTGATTTCTCAACTGATCAAGCAGCATCAAGAGAGATTTTTTAAACAAAGGCTCTTACATAGGATAACATTCTTCCTCCTTCAGGTACCATATCCTATGGGGATATTGACAATGTATGCTTGGCAAATTAGTGCAGTGCTTTGCCGTTGCTTTCTGCAGAATAGATGACCAGAGAACTGTCCCATTGTTACCAGTTGCCTTGAGGTGTATTAGAAAGTTTCACAGGCTGATAATCAACCAGTTTGGCCACATTAAGAATGCACCTTCTGTGGCCATCTAGTCCTAAAGTAGAACTTGAATCTGAAGCTTTAGGCCCAGTTGCAAGGACGTGACCACTGCACCACAAGACCATTTAACAGGATTATACTACATAAGATATAGATAGAGAAACAGGCTGTTCGACCCAACCAATCCAAGCCAGTATTTATGCCCCACTCAAGCCTCCTTCCATCTTTTTTCATCTAAATCTACCATTGTAACTATTTAGTCTCTTCTCCCTCAAATAGTCATAGAGAGTCTTAGAGGTTTACAGCATGGAAACAGGCCCTTCGGCCCAACTTGTCCATGCAGTCCTTTTTTTTTAAAAAACCCCTAAACTAATCTCAATTGCCCGCATTTGGCCCATATCCCTCTATACCCATCGTACCCATGTAACTAAATGCTTTTTAAAAGATAAAATTGTACCCGCCTCTACTACTACCTCTGGCAGCTTGTTCCAGACACTCACCACCCTCTGTGTGAAAGAATTGCCCCTCTGGACACTTTTGTATCTCTCCCCTCTCAGTTTAACCTTATGTCCTCTAGTTTTAGACTCCCCTACCTTTGGGAAAAGATATTGACAATCTACCTTGTCTATGCCCCTCATTATTTTATAGACCTCTATAAGGTCACCCCTCAGCCTCCTACGCTCCGGAGAAAAAGGTCCCAGACTATTCAGCCTCTCCTTATAACTCAATCCATCAAGTCCCGGTAGCATCCGAGTAAATCTTTTCTGCACTCTTTCGAGTTTAACAATATCCTCTCTAAAATAGGGTGACCAGAATTGCACACAGCATTCCAAGTATGGCCTTACCAATGTCTTGTAGAACTTCAACAAGACGTCTCAACTCCTGTATTCAACGTTCTGACCGATGAAACCAAGCATGCCGAATGCCTTCTTCACCACTCTGTCCACTTGTGACTCCACTTTCAAGGAGCTATGAACATGCACCCCCAGATTTCTTTGTTCTGTAACTCTCCCAACGCCCTACCATTAACTGAGTAAGTCGTGCCCTGGTTCAGTCTACCAAAATGCTGGTTTAGCTTCCCCTTAAATGCATTTAATATGTACTGCTGGCTTCATCCAGTTCCTATGGTAGCAAGCTCGCATTCTTATCACTTTTTTTGTAAAGACATTTATTTTGAATTCCCTGTTGTAACTCCTGGTGACTATGATATTGATGGCTTCTGTTAAGCTTTTTCCCACAAGAGGAAACATTAGTCGCAATTTTCCCAAAGGACTGAATTTTATGGCCCTGACGTGGAAATGGTGGGGCTGGAAAATGCGGCAAGCCATGCAAAAGTTCATTAATTTCGGCAGGAGCAGAAAACCCCTCTGGGAAACAATTCCATCCTTGGTGTTATAACGGCGAGAAAACCAAAGCGACCCATATCAATCTTTCTGGCGCAGATCAGATCGCAATCATCCCACACTCAGTCATTTTTGGGAAAGTGATGAGTTGTGCGCCGCTTCTGAGGATGGGTGGGGGGAGGGTGGGGGGGGACTTGTGACACTCGTGAACACAAGTCCTCACTCACCTGATGAAGGAGCTTGAGACTCCGAAAGTTAGTGCTTTAACCTGGTGTTGGACTTTAACCTGGTGTTGTGAGACTTCTTAGTGTGCCTATCCCAGTCCAACGCCGGCATCTCCACATCACAACAGAGATAGCCAGCTGTTAAAGTTCACACAGTGTCGTGTTTAAGTCTTGTACTTTTATATTTTAACTGTGGTCTTAAATAAACTTTGTTTGATAAAAGCTTCCTTGTGGGTCACTTAAGTCATACCTAAAGTGGAACAGCTTATGCTCATCCATGCCAAAATCAAATGTAAAACTTAGGATTTAGGCCACCTTCACAAAACATCGTGGAGTTTTTGGCCTGGGTTTTAACAATTGCCTTTGCATTGCTATAGTGATGATGTGAACTAAGTAAGATTCAATGTAGGTTTAGCCTGAATGCCATACTTTCAGTTCCATCTCTCTTGAAATAAAATTGAGTACTTAGTTTATTTTTTATGGCCTTGTTAATCCAGACTATAACTTTTAGTGATTGATGCATATGAATTTTGAAATTCCTTTCTCCCGGTAGTTTAGTCCACCAAACCTTGCACCATGCAAGTATAATGGTCTCCTTGACATTCCTACCATAACACAATGATCTATATTGAACTTCATTTGCTAATTATTTACCAGCGTCCTCTTGTGACTTGTTACAAAACTCCCCAGTATTGATTGTTCCTCTTCCCAAAAATTTGACGTCATTCGTCGTTGTGTTTCTAATTCCAAAGTCCAAAATAATGATTGCAAATTGTGAACATCAGTAGCGCCAGCACTGATCCTTGTGGAAAACCACTTCCCACCTTCTGCCACTCTGAATAACCATCATCTATTCCCACTCTCTGTTTTCTGTCTGGAAACTAGTTAGTAGTCAATTCTACCACTTGTTTTCTGACTCCACTTTCTCTGACTTATTTCTTTAGTCTATTGAAGGCCCTTTGAAAATGCAGAAAATTTCTATTTACTATATTGCCATTGTTTACTTTCTCTGTTACCTTCTCAAAGAAATTCAATGAGGTTGGTCAAGCAGGATTTTCCTTTTGAGATCGTTGGCTATTCATTATTATATTTCTCATTTCTAGATGTTCTTGTATTCTCTCTTTTAGCAAGATTTGCATCACTTTTCCTATCACTGATGTTAAGCTGACTAAAAGGCACATTTTGCCAGGGTCATGTTTTATGCATCAACTTCTACCCATGTTTAGAATGGCATTCTAGCCTCTGTACTTCCAAATCAAGTTAACCTCACCATTCAGAGTTTCAGTTTAACTTGTTATCTATCTACCAGTAATAACCTACAACTGTTCTCCCAAGCAGCACTGTGTTTTCGTTAGAAGTGCAACAGCGCAGACCACAGGAGGAACAGTGTTATTACAGGATAACAACATGGAACTAACTTTGACTTTGGACAATTCAAGTCCTAAAAAGTCATAAATTTAATATTCATAAATCAGAGCAGTGATCCTAAAACATTGGAATAGTTGCAATCATTGTGTAATTTAGTCAAAGGTTAACTAGTAAATATTTGAAACACAAATCCTGAAGATTTCGGATGGTAAAAAAACAAGCTTCATGTAGTGTCGAGCATCATCTCAGCGTGGCCGAAAGCCTCTACGGTCAATCATTTACTTTAGAAGCAGAGTGACTGTTTTAATGTAGGAAATGTGGAAACTAAATTTTGCACAGCAATGCCGTAAATGAGCAGACAATGAGCAGTAGGTATGATGGTTGAAGGATGAATTTTAGCTAGAACATTAAGGAGAACTCCCCAGCTCTACTTTGAACCAGTGATATCAGATCTTTTACTTTTGCCTGAACAGGCAGATTTGATCATCTAATATGAAAGAAGACACCTCTAGCCATGCAGACGGCTTCAAGAAATAGAATAAAAGATGGAACTATATAACCAAATAAGTCAGAACATGTTCTGATCAAACTCTACCATACTGCAATGAGACCACTCCTTATCCATTGACACTGTCTACACTTCCCACTGCCTCGCAAAGCAGCCAGCATAATTAAGGACCCCATGCACCCCGGACATTCTCTCTTCCAACTTCTTCCATCAGGAAAAGATACAAACGTCTGAGGTCACGTACCAACCGACTCAAGAATAGCTTCTTCCCTGCTGCAGTCAGACTCTCTCGTTTCCTTCTCTATGAATGGTATGCTCTGTCTGTATAGCGTGCAAGAAACAATACTTTTCACTGTGTGCTAATACATGTGACAATAATCAAATCAAATCAAATAAGTACTGTGCTAAATAAAAGCAAAATGCAGAAGAAGGCCATTCAGCCCATCGAATCTGCACCGACGTTGACAGAGCATTTTACCGAGCTCTTATCCCTGTAACCCCATATATTCACCTGCTAATTCCCCTAATCTATGCACCTTGAAACACTAAGGGACAATTTAGCATGGCCAATCAACCTAACCTGCACATCTTTGGACTATAGCAGGAAACCACAGCACCTGGAGAAAGCCCATGCAGGCTTGGGGCAAATGTGCAAACTCCACACAGACTGTCACCCAAGGCTGTAATTGAATCCAGGCCCCTGGCAGCAGTGCTAACAACTGTGCCACCCTTCCACCACTGACAAACAGTGGCAGCAGTGTGTACTATGTACAAGGAGCACTGCAGAACATACCAAGGCTCCTCAGGCAGCACCTTCCAAACCCATGACCACAACCATCTAGAATGACAAGGGCAGCAGGTAAATGGGAATACCACCACGGGAATATGAACAGCCCCCCAACACAAGCTACTTACCATCCTGACTTGGAAATATACTGCTCTTCTTTGACTGTCATGGGGTCAGAATCCTGGAATTCCCTCCCCAACAGCACATGGGTGTACCTACACCACAGAGAATGCAGTGATTCAAGAAAGCAGCTCACCACCATCTTTTCAAAGGCAACTAGGGATGAGGAATAAATATTGGCCTAGATAGCGATGCTCAAATTTTGTAAATGAATAACAAAAGATACCACAGGGATCAGTGCTTGAGTCCTTTTAAATTTTATTAAAATAACTTGGAGGAAGAGACTGAAGCTGTGGTTGGTAACTTTGCTGATGGCACAAAGATAGGTAGGAAAGTACAAGTGTCTAAACCAGCAAGTATGAATTAGAATATGTAATTCATTTTGGAGACGGTGCAGAAGACATTTATTAGAATAGTTCCAGGGCTGAGGAATTGAAGTTATGTGGATATACAGGGGAGGCGATGTCCTAGTAATATTATAGCTAAACTATTAATCCAGAAAATCAGCTAATGTTCTAAAGACCCAGATTTGAATGCCATCTCGGCAGACGGTGGAATTTGAATTCAATAAAAAATATCTGGAATTAAGAATCTACTGGTGACCATGAACCCATTGTCGATTGTCAGAAAAAGAAATCTGGTTCACTAATGTCCTTTAGGGAAGGAAATCTGCTGTCTTTACCTGGTCTGGCCTACATGTGACTCCAGAACCACAGCAATGTGATTGCCTCTCAACTGCCATCCAAGGGCAACGAGGGGTGGGCAATAAATGCTGGCTAGCCAGCAATGCCCATGTCCCATGCAGGAATAAAAAAAGACTGGAGAAGCTGGGTTTGATCTCCATTGAGAAGAGAAAAGGAGTTTTGGGCATGTCTATTGTCGTAGTAGATGGTAATATTTGAAATCATAAAAAAGTTGGTAAAGAGAAATAATTTATTGTAACTGAAGGCTGGATAACTAAAGCACATTGGAATCTGAGAACACATGTGGCACAATTAATGGTTAGGATTTGGATGCAATGCCTGTTAGGTGTGACATTGCAGTTTATATAGTCACCTTCAAAAGACAATTTAAAAAATACCTGAAAGAGAAGTCCATTGCAGGAATATGGGGAAATAGATTTACATATTTATGCAATGTTAATTTACCAGGAATGATGTGACATCATTGCTTGCTTTAATGTATTCTTGCATGCAACAGGAAATGCTGGAAGCACGCAACAGATCAATCAGGACCTCAATGAAAACTAAATAATATACCATGTGGCAATGTTACAAAACTGGGATATATTTACTGAATAAAGAGTTAACTGTCTTATTTGTCAAGAGTTAAATAGATCGAAGTGCAATTAGATATTGTGAAACATTTTGGGCTACGTATTTTTGCAATGTTACGATCTCAGTTGATGTTATGAGTGGATGGAAACCTGCCTTAAAAGACATAACTTTTACTGGCCTCACAACACTCCAGTTTCCATGTGATGATTCCAAACTCCACACTCAAAAATACACACTTTAGAATCTTCTTTCAAACAATTAATGTTTTCTCTCAACTGCTCCAAATAAGGAAAGTAAGTGTCCAGGTACAGTAAAGTGTGCAAGCAGTAAAGAAGGCAAAATGGTATGTTGGCCTTCATAGCGAGAGGATTTGAGTATAGGGATAGAGATGTTTTGCTGCAATTGTGTAGGACATTGATGAGTCCACACCTGGAGTATTGTGTGCAGTTTGCTGTCCTTATCTGAGGAAGGATGTTCTTGCTATAGAGGAGTACAGTGAAGGTTTACCAGGCTGATTCCTAGGATGGCAAATCGGTCATATGAGGAGAGACGAAGTCTGTTAGGATTATATTCACTGGAGTTTAGAAGAGTGAGAGAAGGTCTCATAGAAACTTGTGAAATTCTAACAGGGTTAGACAGGGTAGATTCAGAAAGAATGTTCCCAATGGTGGGAGAGTCCAGGACTAGGGGTCATAGTTTGAGGATAAGGAGTAGACCTTTTAGAACTGAGGTGAGAAGAAATTTCTTCATCCAGAGGGTGGTGAGTGTGTAGAATTCACTATCACAGAATGTAGTTGAGGCCAAAACGTTGTGTGATTTCAAGAAGAAATTAGATATAGCTCTTGAGGCGAAAGGGATCAAGGGATATGGGAGGAAGGGGGGAATCAGGATATTGAATTCAATGATCAACCATAATCAAAATGAATGGTGGAGCAGGCTCGAAGGGCCGAATGGCCTACTCCTGCTTCTCGTTTCGATGTTTCTCTAACTTTTTTTCTAATATCCACCAATAGAAACAAATTATCACTTAAAACTACTTCTGCTTTTTGACAGCAACAAAAGTGGATTGGAACATTTTTCTGATTCTTTTCTTGGAGAACATGACACACCCAACCTTTTCTCTGGAATGTCTAATTTGACCCTAAGGCTGAAGAGTAATTAAAAGTTCCTGCAACTTGCAATTTCAATCTTCTCAAGGGCAATTAAAGTTGGGCAATATATGTTGGCCTTGCCAGTGACACCTACATCCAATGAACAAATAAATAAAACTGATAAAGCCATTGTCAGCAAACAACAGGGATCACTTTGCTTACACTGCTGCTTTCAGGTAACAGAAAGCGCTCACGCTCTCAGGTCAGGAGATTGCACACTGCTTTCATGTCCGAGTTTAGAGAACACTACACAGCACTCACATTCCACTTCAGAGAACACGTTGGAGACTTCAGATAGGAAAGGGTAAAACCATGGAGGGATTTCAATATGAGGATGAGAATTTTAAAGTTAAGGCGGAGTGATTCTCTCATCCTGCCGTGCTAATTTTTTAGCATAGCGGACCGACAGAATCACATGCCAGTCAATTCGCAGCATTCGCACATGCGTTCCCGACATGTGCGCATCTCCCAGCGCCGGATATCCGCCGCAGTCAGGACCCCACTAGAAACCAACGGGAACAGCATATAAGTCATTTAAATCTACTTTTAATCTTATGTAAATATGATTATCGGGCCCGGGACTGAAGTATCCGGGCCTGCGAGCATTTCCCACCCCACCAATACAATTTCAGTCTAGGAGGGTTCAGACTAGCTCCCCAGTTTTGGAGAACTTGCGGCCTGACCCTGCTGGAGAGAAGGGAGGGCAATCGGGGCCCCCCAACGGATCGGGCAGCAGGAGGGATGGTGCCCCCTGGGCATGGGCACCCTGGCAGTGCCACTATGTCAATGGCACTGGGCAAGGGAGAAAGTGGCAATGCCCAGGGGGCACCTTAGCACTGCCCATTGGGCATGCGGCAGTGCCAAGGGGGCAGGGCCTAGGGTGCTTGGACAGCTGGGGGTGGGGCCTAGGGGGCGATCGATGGGGATGGGAATCCCACTGCCACTTGCATGGGGATTGGTCAGGACTGGAGGGAGGCCAGTGATTGGGGCGGGCTGGGGGGGTAGTCTGCCTCCCATGGGGGGGTCTGCTGGGGATGGGGATGTCTGCTGTGAGGTCTGCCTCCCGTGGGGAGGGGGATCTGCTGGGGGGTGGGAATCATCACTGCTGGTGGGAGGGAGAGGGGGGGGCGGTTGGAGTTCGGGGCCCTCCAGGACGGCGGGTGGGGGCTGGGGCCTGCCCGGGAATGGTTGTGGGGGCTGCGATTAGGCACAATCTGTGGAGGGCGCTGGAGGGGCAGCACTGTGGGGGTCCTGGGCTGGCCAGCGATCGAGTTGGCCAGCAACATGCAGGCTGACAATTCAGGGCATCTGCGCATGCGCAGAGTTCTGGAACCGTCAGACTCCAGTGTGAATAGGCCCCACCCCCCGACTTCTCATGATATTCACGATTGTGACCTCTGCATTGCACAGTGGCAGATTCGAGTGTGAACTCCCACTGGAAAAATAATCATGATTTACTCCAGTTTTCCTGCGAATTCAGCACTTCGAAGTTTTTGGGGAGAATCGCCCCCATGGTGTTTGGATCAAGAAGCAATGTTGAACTGCTTTACTGCAAATTAAAATATGTGTACCGGGGCTTTGGATGTGCTCAAGTTCACTGAGGGTAGAAGATAGAAGGCAGGCCAGGAACCTATGTAAATAGTGGTCACTGGAAAATAAAACCGAAATGTAATGCCACATATGTTGATAGACAGTACCAACACTGAATACACCTTAGTGTTTTACATTTATTTATTTTTCGGTTGCAAGTCAGGCCAACATTTATTGACCAGAGTTGTTCATAACGTAATAATAAGCTGCCTTCTTGAACTATGTGGTGAAGGTTTTTCTCCATTGCTGTTTGGGAAGATATTCCAGGATTTTGACTCAGAGATAATTAAGAAGTGGTGTGTATATTTCCAGGACAGGATAGTATGCGACTTGGATTAAATCTACTGGTGTCTTCTGCCTTGATCAGTGCTTTGCAAACTATTTTCCAGTCTGATTCTATTTTAACTTGAAAATTAATGTGACTCTCAACACCAACAAAGTTAAAACAGCAATAAAGCCGCACAGTAACATTCAGTACATAATTATTAAAATTTACTTCTGGTAGATCAACATCTAATACATGATCTAAATAAGAAAGTCTCTTCAGTCAAACGCCCCATATTCACTAGTGATGGAAGACTCAGTAAAGCTCCTCTCATCCTGCTTCCTAGCCAAGCTTGTCCGCATATGACCTCTGCTGCACTGCACATTTCCCCCTGTAAAGATGATGGTGGCAGATTTGCTCAGTTGGATATTTCCCTCTATATAGGTGGTGATAATTAACCTCACCCTGTCCCAGAAAGAAGCCCTGCAGCTGCCACCCCGTTCTGTGCAAATGTGGGAATGGTAGCTTCTCGTTCCAGGTTTGCAGTCCACAGAAGATGAAATCTCACTGCTCACTCGCCAGGTCATAAGATCAGGGGGTCCATAACTGTCCTCCACCACAGCTCAGAGACTGAAAGATAATCAGGGCAAGGGCAGGGCTGGATGTAGTGTGAACCTTGGTGCCAGTACAGGGCAAGTACCAGAGGAGTGGACTTTATAGCCCTCTATTTTCTCTTTCCACGATTCCAAAAAGGGGTTACAATGCACAGTTTGGGAAGCACTGTTCTAGGCAGTAGAGATTGTCAGACATGGGAATTACAGTCAATCAGAACAGAGATGAAGATAGAAGTTGCAGCAATCATAATATAATTCAACTTTACATTGCGTTTGAGGGAGAGCAGAATGTGTCCAAAACTAATACTTTAGACTTAAATAGTGGGAGTGAGGAGACCATGAAAGCAAAACTAGCTAAAGTGAACTGGAAAATGTGATTAAGGAATAGGTTAGTAGGTCAGTAGGAGACATTTAAAGGGATATTTCAGAATACACAGAGTAAACACATTCCAATGTGAAAGAAAAATCCCCAGAGGAAGTCCATGGTTAACCATGGACACCCCCACCATCTGTGGTTAATTAAAAATGTTAAAGACAGTATCAAACTTAAAGAAAAAGCATATAATTGCTCAAAGACTGGTGACAGGCAATACTTACCTGTGTTTTGTTTTTGAAAATGATTAGTGATTCATGCCAATGTGATGTCATGCTGGTTGGATGGGATATGTTGGCTGGGATTCTCCTAAAGAAATTCTGAGTGCCGAATTTGTGTAAAAACGGGAGTAATTCCCTCTGTTATTTTGAGCGGGATTTTCAAAATGAATCTCCCACACTCTGAGCACTGCAGAGTGCCTTTGGGAGATTCCCATTGAAGAGGCTAGTAGCATTGCACTGAGCGAGCCACTGCACATGCTCGATTGCTGGCCAGCACAGCAAACCCGATCACTGCCACTCTGACAACACCATTCCTGATCTCTGGCCTCCCGGACATCTCCGGGCCAACCTGCCCCCACCCCCAGCCCGCCTCGATCTCCCCGAGCCCTCCAGAAGGCCTCCCTCCTCCCCCACCCGACGCCCAGCCTTGATCAGCTCCTTCCTTCCCTCTGAACACGATCCCAACTGAGAGTGGCACCCCCCCACCCCCACTGATCTTTCCCCCTGCAGGTCCCGCCCTAATAAGCCCCCCTCTGCCCCTGTCCCTTGACACTGCCTGATGCCTGGTGAGCAGTGCCAAGGTGCCCCTTGAGCATTGCCACTTTGTCCCTCGGGCAGTGCCGGGGGCTAAGCTGGCACTGCCAGGCTGGTAATGCCCGGGGGCCACCCCCCATTACTCGGACCTCTTGGGGGCCTCCATGTTCTCCCTTCACTCCAGTGGGGAGCTGTTGTAAGCCCCGCTGGAGTGAACCAGTCCTCGGTGGGGAGAATCTCGTGGGCCCGGAGACTTCAACACCGGCCCCACTAATCATATTTAAATCAGCTCTACACCGATTTCCCGTGCCAGAAATCTGGGGCCCAGAGATGCATGGTGGCCTTGGTGCCCAGCGGGAAGCCCGCTAAATGGCCTCTGCTGATGTCACCTGTCAGAGCAGCGTAGTGGGTTAGGAGAATCACCCCCTGTTGAGAGCAGAAGTAGCGGCATCAAGTCTTATCATTGAACCTTTCCCCACCACCCTTTTAGCCAGTGCATTCCATGTGACAAAATGAGCAACTTTTTTTTATTTTTGTATTCCAAGAGCTGCACACATGATACATACCAACTCCTCTGTAGATTATCACCATTTCTAATCTATAATAGCTACTGGTCTGAGGAATGAGTTTCCAGTCAAGTGAACAGAGCTCGGTCCAATCCGCATTGAGTGGGTGAAGACTTGGCAAATGGAATGCAATGTAGGAAAATGTGAGGTTATAAGAATAAAGGAGCCAAATATTATGGAAATGATGAAAGAGCAGAGGGAGCTGCAGGACAGAAGGATTTGGGGGTCCTTGTGCATAAATCACAAAAAGCGAGCATTCAAGTTCAGCAGATCATAGGGAAAGCAGATGGAATGTTGGCCTTTATTTCAAAGGGAATGGGGTATAAAAACAGAAAAGTCTTGCGAAAACTGTACAAGGCACCCATTAGACCACACCTGTGAACAGTTGTGGTCCCCTCATCTAGGCAAAGTTATACTGGCATTGGAGGCAGTCCAGAGAAGGTTCATTAGATTGATCCCAGGTATGGAGGGATTTTCTTCTAAGGGAGGTTGAGTAGGTTGGGACCTGTGCTCACTGGAGTTTAGAAGAATGAGAGACAATCTTATTGAGACATGTAGGATTCTCAAGGGGTTTGACAGGGTAGATGCTGGGATGTTGCTTCCCCTTCGAGGAGAATCTAGGACCAGAGGGCATAATCTCAGAGTAAAGGGTCACCCACTGAAGACAGAGATGAGGAGGAATTTCTTCTTTCAAAGGGTAGTGAATCTGTGGAATTCTTCACTGCAGACGGCTGTAGAGGCTGGATCGTTAAGTTCCAGGCTGAGTGACAAAGTTTTAATCAGTGAGGTGGGAAAGTGGAGTTGAGGATTATCACATCACATCAGATCGGTTATGATCTCATTGAATGGTGGAGCAGACTCGATGGGCTGGATAAGATGCTCTTTCAGAGATTTGGTGCAAACTTGATGGGTCAAATAGCATCTTTCTGCACTATAGGGATTCTACAGTTCGATGGTTCTATGGAACATCTCAGACATTTCAAAATGGTCATTACAAAAATGCAATGGTATTTAAGTTGTCTACATAAATGAAGTTGCAATTAGCATTTACTTTATTTTTGCAAAAATAAACTTTATTCATAAAATGTCTGCAAGAACATGACAAACAATCCAAAATGGTCATCAAACAAAGTACGATAATATTCAAGTTCTTTACATGCATCAAGATACACTCTGAGATGATTCAATGCAGACAAAAAATGTTACAGACATTTTAAAATGGTCCTTTCAGATGGTGCAAAGGTACCTAAAGGTTGTCTACATAGAACAAGTTGCCAGTGTGTACTATCTACAAGATACATTGCAGTAATTCACTAAAGATCCTTAGACAGCACCTAACCCACGACCACTTCCATCCAGAAGGACAAGGGCAGCAGATACGTGGGAACATCATCACCTTCACTTTCCCCTCCAAGCCACTCTCCATCCTGACTTGGAAATATATCAACATTCCTTCGCAGTCTCTGGGTCAAAATCCTGAAATTCCCTCCCTCACGGCATTGTGGGTCAACCCACAGCATGTGGACTGCAGTTAATCAAGAAGGAAGCTCACCAACACCTTCTCAAGGGCAACTGGGATGGAGAATAAATGCTGGCCAGCCAGCGACACCCATGTCCCACGAATGAATAAAAAAAACTGAAGCACTTAAGTACCGTAAGACCAGAAGACATAGGAACAGAATTAGGCCACTTGGCCCATTGAGGCTGCTCCGCCATTCACTCATGGCTGATATTTTTCTCATCCCCATTCTCCTGCTGTTTCCCCATAACCCCTGATCTCCTTATGAATCAAGAATCTATCTATTTCTGTCTTAAAGACACTCAATGACCTGACCTCCAAAGCCTTCACCACCCTCTGGCTGAAGAAATTCCTCCACATTTCTGTTTTAAAGGATCGTCCCTTTCGCCTGAGGTTGTGCCCTCTGGTTCTAGTTTTTCCTACTAGTGGAAACATCCTCTCCATGTCCACTCAATCCAGGTTTGCAGCATCCTGTAAGTTTCAATAAGATCCCCCTTCATTCTTCTAAACTCCGAGTACAGACCCAGAGTCCTCAACCATTCCTCATCCGACAAGCTCTTCATTCTAGGGATCATTCTTGTGAACCTCCTCTGGACCCTTTCCAAGGCCAGCACATCCTTCATTAGAGGGGCCCAAAACTGCTCATAATACTCCAAATGGGGTTTGACCAGAGACTTATACAGCCTCAAAAATACATCCCTGCTCTTGTATTCTAGCCCTCACGACATGAATGCTAACATTGCATTTGCCTTCCTAACTGCTGACTGAACCTGCACGTTAACCTGAAGAGTATGGTGAACAAGGACTCCCAAGTCCCTTTGTGTTTCTGATTTCCTAAGCATTTCCCCATTCAGAAAATAGTCTATGCCTCCATTCCTCCTTCCAAAGTGCATAACCTCACACTGTTCCATATTGTATTCCATCTGCTACTTCTTTGCCCAATCTCCTGTCCACTCTCCTGTCCAAGTCCTTCTGCTTCCTCAATACTACCTGTCCCTCTACATATCTTTGTATCATCCGCAAACTTAGCAACAGTGCCTTCAGTTCCTTTTTCCAAATTGTTAATGTATATTGTGAAAAGTTGTGGTCCCAGCGCCGACCCCTGAAGCACACCACTAGTCACTGGCGGCCATCCTGAAAAAGACCCCTTCATCCCCATCTCTGCTTTCTGCCAATCAGCCAATCCTCTGTACGTGCCAGGATCTTACTCTTAACACCATGGGCTCTTAACTCATTTAACAGTCTCCGATGCAGCATCTTGTCAAAGGCCTTTTGGAAATCTAAATAAATCACGTCCACTGGTTCTCCTTTATCTAACTTCCTTGTTACCTCCTCAAAGAAGCTGCGCTGACTCAGTCCTATTTTGTCATGCACTTCCAAGTATTCCACGATCTCATGTTTAACAATGGACTCTAAAATCTTGCCAATGACCGAAGTCAGGCTAACTGGCCTATAATTTCCCATCTGCTGCCTCCCTCCTTTGTTAAACAGCAGTGTTACATTAGGTACTTTTCAATCCTCTGGTACCCTCCCTGCCTCCAGTGATTCCTGAAAGTTCACCACCAATGCCTCAACAATTTCCTCAGCTATCTCTTTTAGAACCCTGGGGTCTATCCGGTCCAGGTGATTTATCTACCTTCAGACCTTTCAGTTTCCCCAGAACCTTCTCCTTAGTGATGGCCACTACGATCACCTGTGCCCCCGATTCTTCTGGAGCTTAGAATCTTAGAAACCCTACAGCACAGAGAGAGGCCATTCGGCCCATCGAGTCTGCACCGACCACAATCCCACCCAGGCCCTACCCCCATATCCCTACATATTTACCCACTAATCCCTCTAACCTACGCATCCCAGGACACTAAGGGCAATTTTTAGCATGGCCAATCAACCTAACCCGCACATCTTTGGACTGTGGGAGGAAACCGGAGCACCCGGAGGAAACCCACGCAGACACGAAGAGAATGTGCAAACTCCACACAGACAGTGACCCAAGCCGGGAATCGAACCCAGGTCCCTGGAGCTGTGAAGCAGCAGTGCTAACCACTGTGCTACTGTGCCGCCGTACCGTACCGTACCGTGCTCTGGCATCCCACCGGTGTCTTCCACCATGAAGACTAATGCAAAGTAACTATTCAGTTCCTCTGCCATTTCTTTGTTTCCTATTATTACTTCTCTATTTTACAGTGGCCCCAGTACAACTGGGGTACATGTAATATTCACTGTGCACATTCAGTAAATCATTCAGCCCAAGGGGGTTCTGCTCCCCTCAGATCACTTTGGTTGAAAGGTTTTAGACAGCGACCTTCCCCATCGCACCAAGCTTTGTATGTCCCTTAGCATGTAGTTCTGAGCTTTGGAATGTGTCAGTCTGCAACACTCAGTTAGGGACAACTCTTTGCACTAGAAGACCCACAAGTTTCAGGCAGGCCAAAGAGCAGCTTTCACCGAGTTGATGACCCTCCAGCAACAGTTGATGTTTGTTTTGGAGTGTGTCCCTGGGAACAGTCCACAGAGCACAGAGTCCCACATCACAGAGCTGCTCGGGATGAACCTTGACTAATACCATTTTTTTTTCTCCGGACATTCTTTGCAAAGGCATATTCCACAAAAAAGTGTACAATGGTCTCTTCCCTATCACAGTCACCTCAAGGGCAAAAATATACTTTATTCATATAAAGTTTGAAAAACATATTATAAAACATTTCCAATTATTACGACAGTAAAGTTCAATAACGTTTACATTTCCTCCCTAGGTCAAAATTCACACTGAGTTCAGTTTGAGAACATTACATATATTTCAATATTTTCATTACAAAGTCCAAAATTCTTTACAAACTATATACATTGGTTATGTTGCACTCTGCAGTGCTTCAATAAAGTTGTACACAGTTAGAAATATACACAGTCTGAGGCAGTTTACCTGGTTGCTATCGCCTCATTCTACATTGGCTGAAAGACCTTACGCAGTGGCCTTTCCCCACTGCACCTGAGCAGTGGCTTCCCCAAGCTTTAGTGTGACCCTTAACACATAGTCCTATACCTTGGAATATGCCAGTCTGCAACACTCGGTTGAGGATAATTCTTTGTACTGGAATATCAACATGTTTCAGGCAGACCAAAAAGCGTGTTTCACCAAGTTAATGACCCTCCAGCAGCAGTTGATGCTTGTCTCGGAGTGTGCCTCTGGGAACAGCCCGTAGAGCACAGACTGCTGCATCACAGAGCTGATCCAGATGAACCTTGACAACTACCACCACATCTCTCTCCAGATCATCTTTGGAAAGGCACATTCCACAAGGAGGTGTGCAACCATCTTTTCTACCCCCACTCCCACGGCCACTTCGAGGGCAGCTACAGAGGCAGAGACTTTGGGTGTGCTTGAAGAATCTTATGGGGATTGCCTTTTTCACCACCAGCCAAGCTCAGTCTTCGTGGTTGTTTAAAAGTTCTGGTGATCAGGCATTCTGCCAAATGATTCTAACAGTCTGCTCGGAACCATCCGACAGGATCCACCATCTCCTTTTCCCTCAGGGTCCGAAGGACACTGCGTTCAGACTACTGCTTGATTGCCTTGTGGTCAAAGGTGTTTTTCTGAAAAAGTTTCTCCACGAGGGACAGGTGATGTGGTACAGTCCAACTATCTTGACACAGCTTCACACAAATATGGCCATCAGGACGGGGGTGTTTTTGAGTACAATTTTTCCCCCCTTATCCAGAGATTTCTTCAAGGTGTCCTTTTGGCCACGATCCATCTTGGATCACTAGAAAATTTGAAGATGACTCGGGTGACTGTTGTGGCATAGTATCGGGGTATGAGCCAGACCTGAGAGTACCTCATACCTGATAACCAGGTTATTTCCTGCAATGGAGAGGAAGTATTGCTTCTACGTGCCCAGTTTCTGCATTATCTTGGCAATAAGCTCCTCCTAGTTTTTGTCACATGCCCCAGCTGCTCCGAACCATAAGTGACAGGGTGGCACAGTGGTTAGCATTACTGCCTCATTGACCCGGGTTCAATTCCGGCCTCGGGTCACTGTCTGTGTGGAGTTTGCACAGTAAGAAGCCTCACAACACCAGGTTAAAGGCCAACAGGTTTATTTGGAATCACAAGCTCATGAATCTAAATAATCCTGTTGGACTTTAACCTGGCATTGTGAGACTTCTTACTGTGCCCACCCCAGTCCAATGCTGGCATCTCCACATCATGTGTGGAGTTTGCACTTTCTCCCCGTGTCTGCGTGGGTTTCCTCCGGATGCTTCAGTTTACTCCCACAGTCAAAAGACGTGCAGGTTAGGTTGTGTTTGATTGGCCATGCAAAATTGACCCTAGTGCCAGGGGGATTAGCAGGGTAAATGAGGGTTTTGGGAATAGGGCCTGGGTGGGATTCTGGTCGGTACAGACTCGATGGGCCGAATGGCCTCCTTCTGTATTGTAGGAATTCTATGATTCTATGATTTAACTCATCGAACCTGCACCAACAACAATCCCACCCAGGCCCTATCCCCGTAACCCTATGTATTTACCCTGCCAGTCTCTCTAACACTAATGGGCAATTTAGCATGGCCCCCATCAACTTAACCCATACATGCTTGGAGTGTGGGAGGAAACCAGAGCATCCTGAGGAAACCCACGTGGACATGGGGAGAATGTGCAAACTTTACACACTCAGTGACTGAAGCCGGAATTGAACCCGAGTCCCTGGCGCTGTGAGGCAGCAGTGCTGAGCACTGTGCCGCCCAGGCCTCCTTCTGCACTGTAGGGATTCTATGATATCCCCAGTAACCTGACCTGATATGAAGGGGACAAAGGACTGGTCAGCCCAGTTCCCAAGGAACATGGCCTCACACTTGTCCCGGTTTAGCTTGGCTCCCGAGGTGAGTTCGAACTGGTCACAGATGTTTAGGAGCCTGTGCATCAATGATGGTGGCGACATCATCCATGTGCAGGAAGGCTTTTACCTGCATGCTTTTCTCTGTCTGGGATTGTCACTCCTCTTATGCCCAGATGCTTCCTGATGGACTCAACAAAAGGTTCTATACAACACACAAGTAGGACGAAGGAGAGAGGGCAGCCTTACCTGATGCAAGATTTGATCTGAAAGCTTTCCAAATCCCACCCATTCATTGAAACTACACGACTGATGTTTGTGTAGAGCAGTTGGATCTAATTATGGATTCCTTCCACAAACCCCATGTTTGAGAGCACATCCATCACATAGGTGTGTGGTATTCTGTCAAATGCCTTCTGGTCCAGACTGTTGAGGCAAGTGTCTATCCTCCTGTCCTGCACATAGGAAATCATATCCCTGGATAGTGTGAGGCTATCAGAGATGTTCCTGCCAGGTACAGCTCAGGTCTTGGTAGATCACTGACTCCAGAGCAGACTTGACCTGGTCGGCGATTAATTTTATAGTTTACGTTCAATAGTGAAATGGATCACCAATTTCTAATTTCTACCCTTTCCCCCTTCTGCTTGTAGATGACGGTTCTGACATGCTGTCACCCAGAAGCATACTATCGTACACTTCCAGCAGGTCTGAGCCAATCCAGTCCCAGAGCCGAAAAAAACTCAGCTGGTAAGCCATCACTTCTGGGATTTTTACTCATCTCAAAGGAATTGATGATGTTTGTCAGCTTGTCCAGAGTTAATGGTTTGTTCAGACTCTCCTGATCCCTTTTGTCTAAGACCTCCATGATAGACGACAGGAAGTACTGGGAGGTGGTGCTGTTTGTTGGCTTCAGGCCATACAGTCCAGCATAGAAGGATTTGCTGATCTTCAGAATGTCAGACTGCGATGACTTCACTGAACCACCTTCTTCCTTCAGGCTGCTGATCTCAGAAGTCTCTCTGTGCACCTTTTGGAAGAAGAAATGCAAGCACATTTTATCCTGCTCCACAGAGCGGACGATGACCTTGGAGGCCCCCAAGGCAAAGAATAAGGCTTGCAGTCTCTTCATCTCCTGGAGATCCTCCTTGACATTGAGCCGTATCAACTGCAGCCAGAGTAGAATCTGCATGCTTTTCTGGAGTTGGGACATTTCCCCTGTCTCTCTCCTTCTGAACGCCTTTAAGGATGAAGAACCTCTTAATGTTCTCCTTGAGTGCTTCCCACCAGTGCAATGGAGACTCAAAGAGGGGTGTTGTGGGGTAATTTGAAATGGCCGGTGCTTCCTTTAACTACAGACAATACAAAACTCATGAGGCAGATATCTCTGTTTAAACCAAACACAACAAGCAGCTCGGAGATTACCAAAAGGGTTAAGCAGCTCTGGAATAGAGTGGCAGAACCTCCCTGATGAATCTAACGTGTACAATCAAAAACAAATCAATTCTTGATTTTCTTATCAATCATTCCCGCCTCATATTAATTCAAAATCCATTACACTTAGTAAACATACTTCAATAATAATTCCTGAGAAGTAACTCAGCCATTCGCATTTTACCAACCAGCATAATGATATCTTATTTGTCCATTTAATCTGGATGTTGACTCCCATCTTGATTGAACTCACTTCCCTGTTGCCGTGTAACTATGGGCACTCAATATAGAGGTCAAAGTGAACATTCCCACTGGTTCATTGCCAAAACTGGATAGACACGTGATCCTGCGTCCAGGTAAGTATCTATTCTATGTCTAGGCAATGAATGTCCCTATTCATAAAGTTGCAACATGTGTTCCCTTACCAGAAACTTTCTGATATGAATTCTGCTAACTACTGAGGTTCCCAGTGCTTTGCCTCTGAACTTTTCGCCTTTACCATCATAACTTGCAGTGACTTGCCTTTGGCTAAAATGGACAACAATTTATTCAATACTTAACATACATTTAAAATATCAGCATACATGTTTAAAAATCATAATTACTTATTTAATTCCCTTAATGCATCCACTTATGTGTAACTATTTGTTTCATTTGCTTATCATCTTTCTTTCAAGAATCATTTAACTCCTTGCTGGTCGTACTTATGTATTCTGTCTAAAACCTTATAGCTGGTTAATAAATCCCCCCTTCAAGGGGATTCATGGATCTCCAACCTTTTGAGTTCCTCAAGGTTCTCTGGGGTCAACAGTTTTACAGTTAGCTTCCATGTCCCCCTGCCCACCCTCTGTTTACCTGTAGGTGACAGTTGGCCAGTAGGAGGCAGTGGTCAGAGAAGAACACCAGCTTGACATTAGTGGAACTGACCATGAACACGTGAGACACAAACAGGAAGTCAATCCTGGAGCGGACACACCAGTCTGGCTGCGACCGTGTGGTCTACGCTGCGCTCCATCTGCAGGATTGCTGAAGATGCTGTGCAGCTTGGCATCTGTTTACTGTTTCCATCAGGAGTCAGGACGTGTTGTCCAGTTTGCTGGTCAGCCCTGTCACATTGTGACAGGGACTCAAACAGGAAGTCTATCCTGCAATGGACACACCCATCTGGCCACAACCATGTTTATCGATGCTGAGCTCCATCTGCAAGGTCAAGTTCTCTTAATTTTAAAAACATTTTTAACTCCATTTTTAAAGTTATAAAGCCACTGCTCAGAGTGGACCAGGCAGACCCAGAGCCATTCCTTGTTTCCTCCAAAAACCAAATTCAAATTCCAACTGAATCCAATTCAAGGTCCCCACAGGAGATACAAACAAAATCCAAGTGATAAGGCATTGCACCACATCTTGGGCTTGATTTGAGCCAAAAGGCCAAATTTACCTTCATTTTAAAAAAATTACTCAATCCTTAAAGTAACAAAGTCAAAGCTCAGAGTGGACAGAGCAAACCGAAATATATTCCTTGCTAAAAAAAAATTCAAATTGTATCCAATTCACGGTCCCCACAAGAGAGACAAACAAGATTCAAGCTGACAAAATAGAGGAGTGGCACAGTGGTTAGCACTACTGCCTCACAGCGCCAGCGACACAGGTTCAGTTCCAGCCTTGGGTCTCCCCATGTCTGCGTGTGTTTCCTCCCGCAGTCCAAAAATGTACAGATTAGGCGGATTGGCCAATGCTAAATTGCCCCTTACTATCAGAGGGTTGACGGTAAATATGTGTGGTTACGGCGATGGGTGGGATTGTTGTCATTGCAGACTCGATGGGCCGAATGGCCTCCTCTGCACTGTAGGGATTCTATGAAGATAAGACATTGTACCCCATTGTGGGCTTGATCTGACTTAGCCAAAAAGGTTACTAATGCGAAATGCTCTTGTTCTGTCCAACCGATTCTAAGGAGTCTTCACTAGAGCCACATTTCAGAAGCTGTCATCCTCTTTGTAAGAAGTTTAACAACACCAGGTTAAAGGTTTATTTGGTAGCAAAAGCCACAAGCTTTCGGAGCCTTAAGCTCCTTCTTCAGGTGAGTGGGAATTCTGTTCACAAACAGGGCATATAAAGACACAAACTCAATTTACAGAATAATGGTTGGAATGTGAATACTTACAACTAATCAAGTCTTAAAGGTACAAACAATGTTTGTGAACAGAATTCCCACTCACCTGAAGAAAGAGCTTAAGGCTCCGAAAGCTTGTGGCTTTTGCTCCCAAATAAACCTATTGGACTTTAACCTGGTATTGTTAAACTTCTTACTGTGTTTACCCCCAGTCCAACGCCGGCATCTCCACATCATCCTCTTTGTGCCCAGCACAATGTTTCACGTTAGGGATTTTGCAAGGAGCTTTCTCAAGTGCAGGCCGATGTTGGATGTCCTCTGTATTCATACGACGAGTTGCAGAATGGACAATTGCTCGGCTTGTTATGAATTTAATGCTACTATTCCAATTCGTCGCCATTTTCGATCCGGTAAATTGAAATTGATCTACATTGGCAATGATTGCCAACTGAATGACTACGCTGATAATGTTCAACCTGAAGCTTGATTTTCTCAGCTCTTCAGAGCTTACCACGGTTGTTGTTTGTTTATTGATAACCGAGGATGAGGATTACTTACTTACCGGTCTATTGTTTTTCAATGATTAGAGAAACAAGAGAAGTGGTTGTCATAAAAAGGATTAAACACACAAAAGATGACGTACTCGCTTTCGAAAAAATGTGACTTTTTTTCTACTTTTTCCTTCATGTTCATTTTCTTTGCTCAGCTGAGCTCCGGGGTTTACCACCCTGAAGTGGTTGCCCTGGGCAACTCACTTTTTTAGTGAAGTCAACATCTGAGGTGGAGAATAGGACTGGGACTTCGAGAGTACAGCTTCGGGAGTACAGCCCAACACATTACTAACTCAGATCTGTGCACCGATGCTACTGCCACTTATGATCCGATTTGAAGTCTGCACCCTGAATTACTTTTTTCCCTGTATCCAGGCATTTTCCTGCTTGCGAGAAGCTCACCTGATTGGAATGAGGAAGCGGACACATTATCGGAGTGGTGGAGGGGACGGAAAAATCGGGTTTCGGGGTGAGGGCAGCTAACGAATCGCGGAGGAGGAATAAGTTCGATGTGGCAGAGAAGACAGGGAAAGGGAGTAGGATTCAGGGATGGTGATCGGAGCGGGGTGGGAGCAGAAATTGACCCAGGAGTAGGAAAATTCCTGCAGGTGTGTCAAAACACCCACTTCTCAAATAATCTTCAAAAGTAACTTCTCAAAGAATGTACTTGCGTTCAATTCTATTGTAGTCAGTGACACTGTCTTTGGGCGGCCAATATGATCGCACCCCGATTTGTATTCCTGGCTCAGAAAGAAATTCTACCCGATGGTGTTTCACAATCATCCTTTTAACGTCATTAAACAGAACAACAATTTGCACTTCTGTAGCACGTTTAGCCTACCAAAACGTCACAAACTGTTTCGCAGTGCTGTCAAAGAGGAAGGGTTTAAGCAGCGATTTGAACAGAGACGCGGAGATGTTTAGGATGGGGGATTCTGGAGTCCAGGCCGGAGGCAGCTGATGACAGGCTGCCAATGGAGTGGGATTAAAATCCGGCATGTTCTGGGGAGAGGGGTGGGCAGGGGCGGGAGCAGTGATCTCAGAGGGTAAATGAAATTGACAGAGATTATGGGGGGGGGGGGGAGAGGGGGTGTTGGAGAGGCCTTAATGCGATTTAAAATGTTAACATTGAAAGTCAGCCGGAGCCTCAGCGTGGGTGCAACAGTCTGCGGGACAGACAGTTCTTGATTTGGGATAAATATTTCGAACCTGTGGCTCTGGAAAAGAGATCGAACACAAAAGAAAAGGGCCAGGCAGCAATTTTACTAAAAACAACATATTGGTATCTAACAGCTCCAATTGCACAAGTTCCCCTCAAGTAAACAGCACTCGCTCATTGCGGCCTTAGTGAATGAGTGAACTGATCAGAAAGAGTGGATCAGTCAGTGATACTCAGAACGCCAGCCTGCATCTGAAAATACGGGCAGTATTCGGTCCAATCAGCATTGCGGTTTCAGTGAATGAGTGAAATGATCTGCTCTTTACCAGGAAGAGTGGATCAGTCAGCGAGTGGAACAGGGACTGGCGCGGTTCTCAGAATGGAGACACTGACCGCCCTAGCTGTTTGTTTATTGATATCTGTGGGTGAGGATCACTTTCTCACATCATTTATTTTAGTAATTGGAGAAACTACACAGAAAGGAAATCCGGAGATGTTGTTATTAACACTTAGAAAAGTCTGTGTTGTGTTGAGTTTGACCGCTTCTCTCAATGTGATTTTCTTTCCTCAGCGGAGCCCCAGAGTTTAATCATCCAGACAGAAAACAGTCAGATTAATGTGACCGAAGAAGGAAACGCTTTTTTCTCAGTGAAGCCGTTAGCTGCGGTGAAGAGTGGGAACTGGGAATTCCAGGATGGAACTGTCGCTCAGTGGGTCGGTGCAGGTTTTATTATGAATAGTGATTACGAAGGTCGGGCTGAGTTATTCCTTCCTAACGGATCGCTCCTGCTGAAGTCAGTGACAGTTTCGGACAGTGGGAAATACACTGTTAAAATGATACCAGAAACCGGCAGTGAATCAACAGCAACCATCACTCTGAATGTCCTTGGTAAGTGACAAGTCTTTGTCTTCTGCGCAAGCGGGATGACGCCAGCCAGCATGATGACATCAGCATTGGGTCACCGGGAGAGCGGGGGGCGGGGGGGGGGGGGGGTGGTGCACACTTGCACCCTGGTGCTTCGGGGTCGTATGGCGGAATTGTTGGAAGAAAGGTTGTTTTAAATAGAAATCACAGCCAGAATTGCAGCAGTTGCCGTCCGAAGAGGGGTGCTGCAGAATTATAGTCCACCACACTAATTTAAAGTTTATTTATTAGTGTCACAAGTAGGTTTACATTGCCACTGCAATGAAACTACTGTGAAAATACCCTGTCCCCACACTCAGGAGCCTGTTCGGAGGGAGAATTTAGCATGGCCAGTGCACTTAACCAGCACGTCTTTGGACTGTGGGAAGAACACAGTAAGAAGTTTAACAACACCAGGTTAAAGTCCAACAGGTTTATTTGGTAGTAAATGCCACTAGCTTTCGGAGTGCTGCCCCTTCGTCAGGACCTGACGAAGGGGCAGCGCTCCGAAAGCTAGTGGCATTTGCTATCAAATAAACCTGTTGGACTTTAACCTGGTGTTGTTAAACTTCTTACTGTGTTTACCCCAGTCCAACACCGGCATCTCCACATCTGTAGGAAGAAACTGGAGCACCCGGAGGAAACCCACACACACTGGGGAAACTGCGCAGAGGCAGTCACCCAAGTCGGGAATCAAGCCTGGGTCCCTGGAGCTGTGAGGCAGCGGTGCTACCAACTGTGCCACCCCGGTGCACTGATAGATGAAGCTGTCAAGTTAGAGCCCACCTGAGCACAGAACCAACTGCACTGCATTTCCAGGGAATCTCCAATCTCCACCACCTTATTCCATTATCTTTGGTCGGGCTGAATTTATATTACAACTGCACCGGTGTTAGAAACATGGGAACATAGAAAATTGGCATTGGAGTAGGCTATTCAGCCCTTCAAGCCTGCACCATCATTCAATATGATCATGGTTGATCATTCACTTTCAGTATCTTATTCCCACTTTCTCTCCATACTCTTTGATCCCTTTAAGCACAGGAGCCACATCAAGCTTCCTCTTGAACATATCTAACAAACTGGCCCAACAGCTTTCTGTGGTAGAGATTCCACAGGTTCACAACTCTCTAAGAAGTTCTTCCTCATCTTAGTCCTAAATGGCTTGAAAATAAAGAAATCTCACATCAAAGTTCCAATAATTAAATAAATGTACCCTAATTTAGGTGTGGTAGTTCCGTATTGTATGCGCGCAGTTGTCAGCATAATCTGAAAGAATCAAATGAAATGGTGCTAAATACAGAAGAATGTTAAACAGAAGTGAGTTATAGCCATAACCATTGAATGCTAACATATCCATAGAGGGCAATCTTACCAAAAAAATTCTAAGTTGAGGACAGCCATGAAAACGGGAGAGTTTCTGATCCATTTTTTGGGCGAGTTCAAATCTGCTATTTTATGCACTCAGGGTAAAATAAATCCTCAGAACCGTTTCTGACCTGGAAGGGGTTGGGCAAGGGACTGAAATCTCCCGAGCACTGCTAAGGGCAGCAGAGGGTGCCATTGCACATGTGCAGGTCTCGAGCAGCAGAGGCCTGTCCCTCAGCCTCTGCTGCTGTCAGCCTGCCTCAACATAGCAACTCCCCAACTACCATGGGGGCCCACGGTTTATTGCGATTCCCCTACCCAGCCTAATCTACCCCACAATTCCCCCACCACCTGATTGCCAGCCTGAACCGCAGCCCCCCCGCCCCCTCGATTACTGGCCTGATCCGCTCATCAATCACTGACTGCAACTCCCCATGGCCAGTCCTGATTGTTCCCATCCCCCCACTGATCCTTGTTCAGAGCACCACCGGGCCCCCCCTCTCCCTCCCCCCAATGATTCCTAATGCAGAGTGCATAACGGGTCCACCCCCCACTACCGACCAGCCACCCCCGGTCTGCCCCTGCCCCCTCTGGCCCTGCATCTTGGCACTGCTCACTGTTGATGGGGAATGCCAAGGTGCCCAATGGGCAGTGCAAGGGTGTCAGGCTGGCACTGCCAGAGTGCTAGACTGGCAGTGCCCATGCTGGCATTGAGCAAGGTGCTACCGGCACGACTATCACAACTGGAGACCAGCTGTGATCCTCACCAGAGGAAATGTCTCCCGGCGAGGACACAGAAACAAGTGAGCCCAGACAATAGAGTCCTGGGCTCGTTAAATCAATGTAAAACATATTTAAATTTAATTTGAATAAATTATTGAGCCTCGCGCCAGAAATGGGATCATGAGAGGCAAGAAATCAGGAGTAAACCTGATCTCTCAGCTTTTTCATGATCCTACCAGCTTGCCCCACCCTTTGGCGAGTGGGACGCAACAGTAAAATCGCCCCTCTTTTTGGCCAGTTCATAGAATCCATAGAATCCTTACAGTGCTGAAGGAGGCCATTTGGCCCAATGAACCTGCACTGACCACAAATCCACCCAGGCTCTATCCCCGTAACTCCACATATTTACCCTGCTAGTCCCCCTGATACTAAGGGGCAATTTATGTTCAAAGTTTTTATTTATTAGTCACAAGTAAGGCTTACATTAACACTGCAATAAAGTTACTGTGAAATTCGCCGAGTCACCACAGTCCAGCGCCTGTTCGGGTCAATCCATCTAACCAGCACATCTTTCAGACTGTGGGAGGAAACCAGAGTACCCGGATGAAACCCACGCAAACACGAGGAGAACGTACAAACTCCACACAGATAGTGACCCAAGCCGGAATCGAACCCGGTCTGGCCCTGCCCCCTCTGGCCCTGCATCTTGGCACTGCTCAATGCTTGGCACTGCAAAGCAACAGGGCTAACCACTATGCCGCCCCATGTAGATGTCCATTTGCCTGAAACAATGTGGTCAGAGTTAGTAACCAAAAGAGAAAATATTGGAAAATCTCAGCAGGTCTGGCAGCAGCTGTAAGGAGATAAAAGAGCCAACATTTCGAGTCCAAACAACCCTTTGTTAAAGCTTTGACAAAGGGTCATCTGGACTCGAAACATCGGCTCTTTTCTCTCCTCACAGATGCTGCCAGACGTGCTGAGATTTTCCAGCATTTTCTCAGATTCCAGTATTCGCAGTAATTTGCTTTTATTTTGGTCAGAGTTAGTCTCCAGCGCATGGGGTATTCATGGCATTGCGCTCAAAATTCTGAACAAACAGGAACAGGAACCTTGGCTCGTACGAATGCCAGTTTCCAGTTACAAAAGTTTGGACTGATAGCCAGATGGAAGTTAAACGGTTTGGACGGAACTTTGAAAATAACTTCACCTTGACAAAACTGCTAGTGTCCAGAATGATGTCCAATGATTGTGCTTCCCCTTGGAGTGTCCGTGTATTAATATCTATTTGTTAGAACAAATTAATGATCGATCGGCATTTTCTGTCTTGCAATTTCTCAGAAGTAAAATCAAATTACTGCTGTCCACCCTGCTAATGTTATAGGAAAGAAATGTTGTTCCTATTACTGAAAAAAAATTCCCATGTATTTTCCTTTCCGACCACAATTAAATTTAATTGGAGGATGTTAATAGAGAACTATAAATTGACAGATGCTAAATGAATTGCTGCAGATAATTCTGAAGAAGTTGCTATCAGAGTGAAAGAATAATCATAATTGACATCACAATCTGTCTTGATGTTGCAAGTCAATAAAATTACGCTATTAAAATGATTAATAGCTGGATTACATTTATTTGAAAATGGTTTCTGTTTGCTGAGGGAAGGGGTAGTTTAGGTGAAATATGCCTCTTATCTGGTGATGTCAAGGTGTAACACATGAAATACTGTTTGGTCTCATCTGGTGCATTGCATCCTGTTTGGTGCACCATACTTGCGGAAGGCTTTAAGGGCATGAGTGAAGGTGCAGAATTAATTCACGAGAATTGCTCCAGCGATGTAAAACTTCAGTTTAGAAAATAGATTGCAGAAGCTGGACTGTTCTCCTTAGAAATTAAGCAATGGTGACACCAGGAAATCATTTTACTACACAGGAGTGGTCAGGATCTGGAATGCACTACATGAGAGTGTGCTGAAGGCGGGTTCACAATACATTCAACAGGATTGTTATCTGAAAAGGGGAAATGTCTAGGGCTATGCAGAAATGGTGAAGGTTGTACAGAGTTTGAACACTGCTGTAAAGAGTGACATGTGGTTGAAGCTTTTTGCTCTGCACTCATCAGGACAAAAGGAAAAATACCAAATTTCAAACTATAACAACAATTTAAAGTTGACTCTAATTGACTAAGATGTTGATCGGCACAAAACAATAATTAACAGATTACTCCCAGGTAATCAGAAATAGAACAATACAAGATTACATTCCTGTTTACAGAGAACATGTCCCTGTGTATGCATGTATGTATGTCACTTTTACCTTAGCCTCTTGTTTTTGTCTCTTCATTTATTTATCCAGCTAGTTGTTTTCTATCCACACAAGAATTCTTTCCTTCACAAGGTACTGAACAATAGCTGGGTAGATTCCAACATTTTGGGGGCGATTCTCCCATTCCGACCCGCTGTTTTGGCGGGTTCAGTCAGGAGATGCGCGCATGCGCCGATTCACAGGATTCGCGCATGCGTTCCTGATGCATGCGTGTCTCCCAGCGCTGGATATCCGGCGCAGTTAGGACCAGGCAGGAAATCGGTGGGAACACCAGGTAAGTCATTTTAATCTATTTTTTCAGTGTTATTTGCATGTGATTATCGAGCCCGGGACTGAGTTCTCTGGACCCGATGGCATCTCCCACCCAGCCAGTGCAATTTCACTCCGACGCAGTTTAGAGTAGCTCCCCACTTTTGGGGACCCCGTTAGAGTGAAGGGGGGACAATCGGGGCACCCCAGGGGGTGGTCCCCTCCGGGCATGGGAACCCTGTCAGTGCCAGTCTGTGCCCTGTGTGCCCAATGGGCAAAGTGCCCATGTCCGGGGGCAACGTGACACTGCACACCAGGCATGGGACAGTGCCAAGGGAGCAGGGACTAAGGGGCAGTGCCAAAGGAGGGGGGGGGGGGGCGAGGGGATGGGGCTAGATGGGAGTGGGGCCTAGGGGGCAATTGGTGGGGTGGGAGGTCCCACTCTGCAGACAGCATCGGTAGGAGCTGGAGGGAGGCCAGTGATCGGGGCAGGCTGGGGCATTGTCTGACGGCAGATCTGCCTCCGATGGGAGGGACGTCTGCCTCCTGGGGGGGTCTGCCACTCTGTGGGGGGGGGGTTTCTGATGGGGTGAGGAGTGTTGGAGGATCGTCACTGCTGGGGGGGTGAGGCAGGAGATAGGGGCGCTCCGGGTGGGGTGGGGGGCTGCGGTTTGGGGCTGGCCTTTGAATGCTTGTAGGAGCCACAATCGGGCCGTGGGGGTGTCCGGTGGATAAGCTGTGAGGGGGTCCCGGACTGGCCAGCGATCGAGCTGGCCAGCGATCGGGAGGATGACAGATCGGGGTCACTGTGCATGCGCAGAGACCCGGAACTGTCAGACTCTGGTATGAATAGGCCCCACCCCCGTGGGGTTTTAATGATATTCACGATTGTGACCTCTGCATTGCACAGAGTGTGGGAAATTCGAGTCTGAACTCCCACTGAAAAAACAATCGTGATTTCCACCATTTTTCTCACAAATTCAGCACTTAGAGCTTTTTTGGGAGAATCGCCCCCTTAATGTTTCATCCTTTTTGTTTGCACTTGTACATTTTGTAGTGAATTCACATTTATGAGCTGAAGAACAACATTACAGATAAAAGTTAAATGTTACAAAGTAAATGATAGGAAGAACAGAGTTCCACATTGACAGAGCACACATGTCTTTGCTCTGCCTCGCCTGAATCTCTGGTATAAACATTTGAAACTTGCAGAGTTTAAGGTTTAAGTATCAGGAATTATTTTCTATAAGAATTCACAGATGAAAATCGAGTACACAAATGCAACTTCAGAATCTGGCGCTCAAACCATCCTGCAAACCTCTTTCTGAAGTGCGCTAATTACTTTCCTGTGTTTTGACAGAACCTGTTTCCAAGCCCAATGTTAAAGCCAATGCCACTAACCCAGTAGAACACAATGACACAGTGGCTCTGACGTGCTTCGCATCAGGCACAGCAGTTTCATATCAGTGGCTTGAGGACAATAGCACTATTAATCCTGATGACAGGTTTGATCTAAGTGATGATAATAGCACACTGACTATTTCTGGAGTGTTGCGGTCTGATGGAGGATTCACATGCTATGCATTCAACTCCTTTAGTGGAATGACAAGTGACCCATACAATTTAAATGTCACCTGTAAGTGTCCCAAAGGATCATTATTTTTATAACTTATTACCATTCCTGCTGAATTTGAGATTGGAAAAGAGAAAATTTTGAATCTTTGCATGTAAAATTACTTATTGAAACTTGTAAAAATGGTGAGCTACTTGCATACAACATCAAGGCTAATTGGCTCTGAGTTTGTTTGAAGAAGTATGCTTGAAATATTTTGACTTTCAAACAGGATTGGTAATAAGGATATTCATTGATGGGTGGTGGTGGTGAACAGTGAACGGTTTGTGTTGCCTACACATCTATTTATTTACAAAATAATCTCACACAAAATAACTTTTTGGAGTGTGCAAGCTATTGAGTGATGATTCCAATTGCCACTGAACATAACTATTCAATTTTAACTCGACTCGTGGTGAAAGCAGATAATCTCATCCATATGGGTTAAATAAATAATATCAGAACAGTTATCACTAACTATTGATTCAATTAGAGTTTGATATTTGCATTTAAGTTAATCAGTTCATTTTAGATCCCAAATAAAAATGAAATTCAGGTAACAGTGAGGAATGAGATTCCTATTTGAACAAATTTAATAATTATATTTTAAAAATCACAATATTTGATACAACAGTACTACAGTATGAGGCCAGCAGGCTTTTACAAATCATGCATTTTAAGAGAAGCTGTACGTTATCCAACTTCCAGCTCACTACAGGAAATAGATCCTCTCTGAACTCCAACAATGTCTGTTTAACATGAGTGACTAGAAAGCATCAGAAGCAGAGTGCTTTTGCAATTTTGCCTATTCAAATCTTGTGTCACCATTGCTCCTGATTGAGCTTAGTGAAGTAGCCTCAAACTGCCAGACACACACTGCACTGCACTGTTGAACACATGGAGGGGTAAGGCCTGTTTGACTCCATGCCAAATCACTGTGGTGCTCTGTAGCTCTATCAATGCCAGGAGAAAAGCCATTATGGCCGTAGTCATCTACTTTCCAAAGATTACCCTTCAAATGCTTCACTTCCAATTGTGTAATGCTAATTGGTTGCTCAGTGGTAGACTAGTATTGGGAAACTGATATTGTGCCCCACCAGTACAAACTGGGAAGTGGAATTTGGGTCTCATCATCACACAATGGAAAACTGGTATTGAGCCCTACCATTACATACTTGGGAAAATTGACACTGAGCCCCCAACATTACATAATGGGAAATTGACATTAGGTCCCTCCACTAAAACATTGGGGAAAATGGCACAATTTCTTGATTTTAGTACCAGCATGATTGACAGTGTGTAGAAAACACAAAGTATGTAGTTTCTGTGGTGGTGGTGATCTCCTCTCATTGTATAGTCCACTACTGCTTTTTGTTTTAGCATAATTTATTACAATACATTTGTGCATTTATTTTAGATGGACCGGAACTCCCTAATATATCCATAGACCCTGATATTTCTGCTTACTTTACTGGAAGAACCATTACCTTTTCTTGTTCTGCGGACTCAAATCCACCTGCAGAATTGGAATGGTATCTCAACGATACCGCTCTTCAACAAAAAGGGCAACGACTAATCATGACTAGCATTACTTTGAATAACACTGGAAATTATACCTGTCAGGCATTTAACAATTTAACAAAAAGGTACAGTGCCTCAACAAAACAAATAGTTGTAATAGATAGGTAACACATTTCTCAATTTTATTTCTTTCTTCACTCGTGAAATTGTGAAGGTGCCTACTAGTTAATTTATGAATAGAGTGAAAATGAAGAGGTCATTGATAAAGAAAATGCAGCTCCATGGTCCTATTAGTTTTGCTGATAAAATTGTGGATTATGCTGTATTTTGCATTGATAAATAATCTTCACAATGCTATAAGTATCAAAATATCAAATTGTTTTAACCCTTGATCGGTTTCCTACTTTTTCTACTTGCATTTACATTTTCAAACAGAGCCTGCTTTCTAAGAAAGGGAGGATGCTGCCGCCGCCCCCCGCCCGCGCCCACCCCCCCTCCCGGCCCGGCATCAGTGGTGAAAGCTATTTGTTAGTTTGTTTCTTATACATCTTAAAGCATTTCATACCAGCTGTAAACTTTTGTTTTGATTATATTAGTGAAGTGAACCGCAAATTTTATTTTGGTATTGTTGATTTACTCACTCAATCATGTTCTCATCCCTAAGTAAAAAAAAACATTAGGCTCAATTTGGTTTGCTGCCTAATATTCCACAAATGATATTTAAATGGACAACTCATATTTTATTTGCAGTAAAAGTCCAGAGTGAGATCACAAAAGTTGCTCTCAGACCTTAATTGGCAAGCATTCTGTAAATCAGGAGGAGAGTCATGTCAGACCAGATTAGTTGATAGTTACACATCACCTGGGTTTGATGCTTTAATAATATTAACCAAATCCATACACTGTAGTAACCAAGTCTGGTTTTAAAAAGTGGACCCAGGCCTCCTGGTCACTTATTGCAACATTTGCAGAGACCATTTAAATATACCCTAAGATTTTTCTGCACGTCCTTTTAAAGTATTGATTATTTGGTCCAACAGTGCTGAATTCATGATTTTAAATGCAGGGGCCAGAATTTTATGCTTCCCCACTGCAGGTTCTGAAATGGTGATGGTGGTTGATGGGGGAGAGGGTGGTGATAGCTTGAAATTCCATAGACAGGATTCTGTCCAGATCCTGCCCACACTGACCTGCTCACAGTTTTATGCTGGGCCTCAGATGGCCAGCCCCTGCACTTGCCCCAATTAAGGCCCTTATGTATCCATTTAAGGGCCTTTTCTCATCCAGCCTTAATTTTCAGGCTGGTGGGTAGATGATAGATCCTGGGAGAGCTGGAAGCTGAATGAACTTCGATCTCGTGTGCCAAGGGCAGGAAAGGGGAGGGCACCTCCGTCAGAAGCTGCGATCTTACCGTGGACGCCCTCCCCTTAGGGCCTTGTGACCTCTGGACCTGTTTTCCCCTCCCTTCCCCTATAACGTATCCTCTGGGACTTTGATTGCCCTCCTTACGACTGAATTCCCTGCCCCCTTCTTAATGGCAACCATTTTTGCTGGATAAGGGTGCAGGTTGCAAGCTCACACCTTGTACTCCTGACATTGCTGATTCCATTGTGGGGATGGACATTTGGGAGCTTGTGCAACTTCAATGCAGTTGGACCAGTTTATCCAGGAGACATGGTTTATGGCTCTGCAAGAGTTGCGAACCATGGGGAAAACTCTGGTCGGAGTTGGCAATCTTTTTGCAGGTAGATTTAAAGGCAGTTTATATGGCGTATGATAATACATTCTGTTAAATATTTAAGTATGTATTTCAGGCTTTTTAATGGCTTTCATTGTGTTTCTAATGCAATAATTATCATAAGGCTCTGTCTTTAAAAGATAAGTTGATTAATACATTGAGAGCATTGTGTATTGAGATGCATTAGGGCACTTTTTCCATGTCAAAAATGTTCTTATGCATTCAAACCCATTGTAGAATATGTATGAGGGACCCTGTTGTAAATATCTGAACATTTGAAAAATCTGGCTACCTGTTCTTTTAATTTCAAATGGGGCCATTGTATTCAATGCCAATTGGATGACCGTTACAGCTGAGTTCAATTTGAATCATTGGCTGAATTTCCAAAACCACAGGCGGGATTCTCTGATCTCATCCATACCCGCTCCATTGCAAGTGAGCACAGAGAATTTGGAGTTCAGCCAAAATTGCATGTACTGCAAGAAGCTGTCCTTGGTACAGGTTTTCAGACTCTTGTATCTTTTTCCCGGTGGAAGAGACTATGTCCAGGCTGCGTGGGGTCCTTGATTATGCTGGCTGCTTTTCCGAGGCAGCGGGAGGTGTAAAAGGTGTCAAAGGATGTGAGGCTGGTTTGTGTGATGGACTAGGCTACATTCACAACTCTCTGTAGTTTATTGCAGTCTTGGTCAGAGCAACAGCCATAACAAGCTGTGCTACATCCAGAAAGAATATTTTCTATGGTGCATCTGCAAAAATTGGTGTGAGTTGTAGTGGACATTATTACATCTCATAAGATGTGCATACAGTGGATATTGGGTGAGTGGCTATGGAGAGTTTTTGGGGGCATGCAGGTATGAGGGAGCAAGGAAGAGGCATGGGAAATATGAGGAGGCACAGGAGTTGACCTATTTCCTTGTCCTGGCTACAGCCCACTTATGTCTCGTGCAGATCCTGATTCTAAACTAACCATGAAGGTACACACTGTGCAAATATCTGAGCTGGTGGCTGCAAATATTCAGTCAAGTGACTGTACTTCTTCAAGGGTAAGTTCCTCCTCTCACTTCTCATTCTTTCTGAAGGGGCTGAACAGCTACCACTTCTCAGATATCTAAAAGCATAAAATAATTGAGGGGTGGGAGTAGTTAGCAGTGTGGAGATAAGAGAAAGAGGCCGGGCTGATCCACAGTTACTCTGTTTGCAGTTTTCATTTCATGTCACCTTTCAGGATGAGAGTCAGAAGGTGGTGCACAAAGTGCACCAGGCAACAACTTACCATCATCTAGCATGGCTTATGCTGCATTGGATGCCATTATCTCTGTAGCAATACTGCCTATGATCCAAAGCTTAATCTGCTCCTCAGGTGCTGGTTCTTTGACTTGTCCACATGTTCTTCTTCAGGAGAGAGGACTGAATATCATTTATTGTGTGATGCCTGCCATTGCATATTAGCGAGAAGTATATGATGGCAGCGACAGATGTATATGTGGCTGATATGCTTGCAAAGTGTGTCTGGCTAAGATGTAGATGTGAGGGAGTGAGTGAGTCCTGAATGTCAGGATGTGGTGCCTGGCACAATAGGAGTGGTGTCACTTGTGTGGTTGTGAGGTCCAGTGTGCTGATGCATTTACCGATCTTGACCATTCAAGTGAGATCATTCAATCTTTACTGGCACTGCTGCCAGATGAGGTATTCTGGGTATTCACAATCCTTGCTACATGTTTTCACTCCCTCCCCAGGGTCATTCTGGAGGCTTCTCACAACTTACTGAAACACATCTCCTTGCTAGCTTCTGCCTCTCAGCATAGTGAGTGCCGGGCAACATCAATAAATCCTGGGCCCTCTCCTTCATTTAGTGTGACACAGTTTCTTGGTCAGGGGCCAAAAGCAACTATCGAACAACCTGCCGTCCATTACTGCAAATTTGTTGCATAGTGACTGAACCTTTAAACAGAAAAAGCTGCCAGAAACACATGGGCCAGAACTCTCCGGTCTTGCATGCCCCGCTACCACTGCCCATGAGAATGAAGAATTTGGCACTCAGTCAAATCCCCATTTACAGCAGCAGGACCGCATAATCCCAGCTGCGGGCAAGGTTGGAAAATGCCAGCCATGCTTTCTACCAAAATTAGGAAATATTAATTACTATCGGTGAAGAGAGGAAAGCAATTTTTCAGATTGATGAGTGGCATAGCTCCAAGTCAAGTAGAAACATAAAAACATAAAAATTTGGAGCAGGTTGAGGCCATTTGGCTCTTCAAGGCTGCTCCACCATTGAACATGATCATGGCTGATCCTATCCCAAAGCCATATTCCAGCGCTCGTCCCAAACCCCTTGACACCTTTAGAGTCTGGAAATCTATCTATTTTCTTATGTGGCGGAGAATTCCACAGGTTCACCACCCTCTGAGTGAAGATATTTCTCCTCATCCCAGTCTTAAATGGCTTTCCTTTATCCTGAGACTGTGACCCATTGTTCGCGATCACCCCCCCCCCCCCGCCCCCGACAGCCAGAAGAAACAACACCCCAATTTCAGTCTGTCCAACTCTGTCAGAATTTTATATATTTCAATTAGATCCTCTCTCATTCTTCTAAATTCCAGTTGATCCAATCTTTCATCATACAACACTCTGCCATCCGAGGGATCAGTCTGGTGACCCTTTGTTGTACTCCTTCTATGGCAAGTATATCCTTTCTTAGGCTGAGGATAACAAAAGTGCACACAATACCCCAGGTGCGGTCTCACCAAGGACCTGTACAGCTGTGGTAAAACAACCTTGCTCCTGTACTTAAGTCTTCTCGCAATGAAGGGCAACATACCATTTGCCTTGCTTGCTGTACCTGCATGCTTCATTTCAGTTACTGGTGTACTAAGACATCCAGGTCCTTTGTATATCAACATTTCTCAATCTATCAGCATTTAAATAATACTCTGTCATTCTGTTTCTCCATCCAAAGTGGCTAAATTCGCTTTTTCTTTTCTGCCACACATTTGCCCACTCACTCAACTTGTCTAAATTTCTTCACATCCACCTCACCATTCACCTTCCCTCCAAGTTTCATGGCATCAGCAAAGTTGTACATATTACCATAGAAATCATAGAAACCCTACAGTGTAGAAGGAGGCTATTCGGCCCATCGAGTCGACACCGACCACAATCCCACCCAGGCCCTACCCCCATATCCCTACATATTTACCCGCTAATCCCTCTAACCTACCCATCTCAAGACACTAAGGGGCAATTTTAGCACGGCCAATCAACCTAACCCGCACGTCTTTGGACTGTGGGAGGAAACCGGAGCACCCGGAGGAAACCCACGCATACACGAGGAGAATGTGCAAACTCCACACAGACAATGACCCAAGCCGGGAATCGAACCCAGGTCCCTGGAGCTGTGAAGCAGCAGTGCTAACCACTGTGCTACCGTATCGCCCACTACATTACCCATTACATCTGATTCCCTCATCCAAATCTTTCTTGTATATTGTGAATAGCTGGGACCCAAGCACTATGGGACCCCACGAGTCGGAAGAATCACATGTTGACCGATTTGTGGGATTCCCGCAAGTGTTTGTGCTGCAATTGTGCCTCCCAGGCCCGGATTTCTGGCGGCGTTGGCGCGGCGCTGAAAATTGGCTGGGAGGCGCGGCTAATATTTAAATAGTGTTTTAAATACAATTTAAATTTACTTAGCGGGCCCAGGACTGAATCTCTGGGCCGGCTAGCATCTCCTACCCCGCCAGGAGTATTTTTCACTGCAATGAAGTTCAGACTCCCCACTTTTGGGGAACTAGTGGATACACAATCTGATACACAACCTGTAACTGACACACAGGGCCCGATTTTACCAAAACTTTGTGCCCGTTTTCCACTTCAAACACCGTTTTCGGGCGCGAAGTCGCGGTAAAGTTGTGCGTCGGGCCTATACTGCGATCTGCACCCGATTCCGAGCAGATCGCGGCTTTACCGTCACCCGATTCGGGTGCGGGTCCGGTCTGCGCCCGAATCGCGTGGCCCGACAATTTAAATGCATTTGCATGCATTTAAATCGACTTAATGAACCGCGCGCTCAATTCCACCGCCAAATCCCACTTTACCGTCTTCTGGTCCGATGCGGATCCGCGCTCTAATCGACCTGCTGAATAAAAATCCGAAATCACCGCTGCTGCCTCCGAAGAGCGGGGTCACAGACTGCAACGGCTCTCTGACCCAGCTCCTCCTCTGGGGGCGGGGGCGGGGGGGGGGGGGGGGGGGCGGTGTGACCTATCATCCTCTGGGGGAGGGGGGGTGGGAGGGGAGAGGATGTGACCAATCATCTCCTGGGGGGGGGGGGGAGGAGAGGGGGTGTGAAGTATCATCCTCTGGGAGGGGGGGGGGGCAGGGGCTTCCGCTGCCACTCTGCGGCCGATCGGTGGGGAGGGAGGGGGCAGGGGGTTCCGCTGCCACTCTGCGGCCGATCCCTCCTCCCCACCGGAGGAATGAATCCCTCCTCTCCGGAGTGGCCGCATACTTCAAACACCACAACGATCATTATTCACCTCAGCATTCCGCTGAGGTGAATAATCGGTAACTGATACACAATCTGTAACTGGAGTGAGGAGGGGGCAATTAGGGCCCCCCCAGGGGGTCAAGCGATGGGGGGGGGGGTTGGTGGCCCATAGGCATGGGCACCCTGGCAGTGCCAACCTATGCCCCCAGCATTGCCCAAGGGGCAAAGTGCCCATGCCCAGGGGGCACCTTGGCACTGCCCATCAGGCATGGGGCAGGGCCAGCTGGGGTGGGGCCTAGGGTGGGGCCAGCTGGGGGCAGGGCCTACGGGGTGATCCATGGGCGTGGAGGTTCCCGCTGCCACTCTGCATAGGGATCGGTCAGGGTTGGAGGGAGGCCAGAGAATGGGGCAGCCTGGAGGGGTGGGGGGGGAGTCAGTCGGGTGGGGGTGGGGTCTGCTGGGGGGGTCTGCCATGGTGGGGGGTCAGCCTGCAGGTGGTAGGAGGGGGAATCTTCACTGCTGGTGGGGTGGGCTGGAGATCGGGGTGCTCCGGGACAGGAGAGGGCTCTGGGCTGGCCCAGGAATGGTCATGGGGACAGCGATTGGGTCGTGGGGGGCCAGCACTGCGAGTGTCCCGGGCTGGCCAGTGGTTGAGCTGGCTAGCAAACTGCAGGCTGACAGATAGAGACCACTGCGCATGCGGAGAGGCTCGGAACTATCAGCCTCCCGCTGAATAGGTCCTGCTCCCCGAGCTTTTAATGATATTCCCCATTATGACCTCTGCATTACACAGAGTGTGGGAGATTCTTGTCTGAAGTCGCACTGAAAAAAACCCAGCGTGATTTACACCAGTTTTCCCACAAATTCGACACTTTGAAATTTTTTGGGAGAATCGCGGCCTCTGTTTCCTGCCTGCGAACCAACGAAGGAGCAGCGCTCCGCAAGCTTGTGGCTTTTGCTACCAAATAAACCTGTTGGACTTTAACCTGGTGTTGTTAAACTTCTTACTCTATTCTCTCCCCACAGATGCTGTCAGGCCTGCTGAGATTTTCCAGCATTTTCTGTTTTTGTGTCCCTTTTCCAATAAGTTTTTTTCAATTCTGTTTGAGCTATGTTAATCATTTCCTCTCTCTGATGTTTTATAGTTCATTCTAACCCTTCAAACTTTTGCACAATTTCTATGTTATCTCAGTTTAGTTCTCAAAAGACTTTGGCAAGCTGTCCTTTTTTCCAAATGTTACACCTGGTGTAATATTGCTGACAAATCAGTGTCCCAGGTCATTGACTCAAAGATCACTTTGCAATTTCAGTACAAAGAATAACGAACAATACAGCACAGGAACAGGCCCTTCGGCCCTCCAAGACCACGCTGCTCCCTGGTCCAAACGAGACCATTCTTTTGTATCCCTCCATTCCCACTCCTTTCATGTGACTATCTCGATAAGTCTTAAACGTTCCCAGTGTGTCCGCCTCCACCACCTTGCCCGGCAGCGCATTCCAGGCCCCCATCACCCTCTGTGTAAAATACATCCTTCTGATATCCGTGTTAAACCTCCCACCCCCCTCACCTTGAACCTATGACCCCTCGTGAACCGACCTGGGAAAAAGCTTCCCACCGTTCACCCTATCTATGCCTTTCATAATTTTATACACCTCTATTAGGTCACCCCTCATCCTCCGCCTTTCCAGTGAGAACAACCCCAGTTTACCCAATCTCTCCTCATAACTAAGCCCTTCCATACCAGGCAACATCCTGGTAAACCTCCTCTGCACTCTCTCTAAAGCCTCCACGTCCTTCTGGTAGTGTGGCAACAAGAACTGGGCGCAGTATTCCAAATGCAGCCAAACCAATGTTCTATACAACTGCAACATCAGACCCCAACTTTTATACTCTATGCCCCGTCCTATAAAGGCAAGCATGCCATATGCCTTATTCACTACCTTCTCCACCTGTGACATCACCTTCAAGGATCTGTGGACTTGCACCTGTGTACTTCTGGTTGCCAATTCATGTGTTACAATTTAAACCATGTTTAACTGCCTGTTGCAACACAGTTGTCATCACATCACTGTCTCCACAAGCCAAATCATTCCCTAGAATGAAATCTATTCATCCAATAGGTAATTTAGGAATAATTCAATTTACAAAATTCTTCTTAAACAAACTTTGCACAAAGAAACTGGTTCATCGCTTCCATTGATAACTCTTACTAATACTTTTGCCTTCATAAAACTTTCTGGAATACAAATTGTATCATCAGCCACCATCAATGATTGATCTGCTCCTGTATCTCTCACAATTTTAATTTGTTTACTTATTTTGGTAGATGAGTAGAGAATACTTCTCCCTTTGAAACAAAACATCCAGTATCTCCAATAGTCTGAGGAGGAAGGAGTGGCAGGTCCTGCTCGACTGCCAAAAGTTGCACCACAGAGATTTGTCACTCAGAGATGACACCACTGGGCCAGAGTCGACTGATGGTGGATGATGTACCTGGAGTGGAGGAGGAGACTCTGTATGGCCAGCGACACTGTCACTCACCTTTGCCAGGTTCTGTATAAGTTGGCGCAACATGGTCTCAGAGGCCACCCACTGCCTGTTGCCCTATATCTCTATGCAAGTGGCTCATCTCAAGGCTCCACTGATAACCTTTGTGGCATCTCCCAGGCCTCTATACGGAGGTCACCAATGCACTCTTCATGAGAGTGTGTAACCACATTAATTTTGACTGGCACCAAGCTGCTCAAGACACTAGAGCTAGGGTTCCCCGCATAGCTGGCTTCGCACAAGCCCAGGACTTCATGATAGCTTCTCACTTCAGTGATGATCAGGACTAGGCTGGGCACTGAGATCACATTATGCAGAGTGGCCCTTCCTCACCATGTGGTGGCAGCATGACCAGCCCTGATATTGCTCCTGTCATGGGAAGGGTGCGGTTGCCCATGGTCCATATATGCAGGAGGGTGTGATGACTTACAGTGAGGTCAAAGCAATGCTCCTCAAGGATCTACTGCAAATGTCTGACTACTGCCTGGCTAAGGCAGCTTATGAACTCCCACGGACCTGGCTAATCTCAGGGCAATGATATGGGAATAGCTCCATCTCTGCTAATGCAAGCACCTCCTTAGTTAGGGAGTGCCAGTGCGGATCAGAGTCACTGGTGCCAGAGGAATGGCCCGAACAAGGGTATAGCCACTGGGACACTTGGGTGAGATCAGACTTCCCCAGATGATTGGGCTGCGTGGTGGCCTTGACCAAGGGGTTGGGGTGAGGGGCCAGGGGTGGAGTTCCTCATTAGTATCATTGCCCCCCTTCACTGAGGGTAGAGCAAACAATAACTGTCAGATTCAGAGAGGAGATGGAGGCGGTGCCGTTAGTAGGCAACCTGTCTTTATGTGACAAATGGCAGGGCATACAGCAATCAAATGAGAATGGGGGTGCATAAAATGCAACAAGTGATTTTTAATGCATAACACAGATGGTCACATATTAATGTAAGTGTTCAAAATGTAAAAGTGCCTAACGTAACCCATACCCACGCTGTGATACTATAATTTATTTACCTTCCTAACCCTACCGCAACATATTGGTGCTTCCCCAGGGTCCACAGCCTGTTGTCTGCCATGCCCTGTTGCCTGGTGGGTGTCCTCTGCAGGGCTGAAACCTTAAGGAGCCCGGCCTGCTTTCAGGGAGCATAGGTGTGGTGGTGCCACACTTCTTGGTATGTGAGGTCGGAGCTGTGTGGGTCACAGGAAGAGGGGAGTCAGATATGCTGGACACCCCCAAGGTCTCCTGGGTGGAAGGCCTAGGCTATGCACCAGCTAGCCTCCTCCCCATGGGTGCGCAAGGGCCCTGGATCCCTCTGACGAAGGGTCATCTAGACTTGAAACATTGGCTCTACTCTCTCCACAGATGCTGTCAGACCTGCTGAGATTTTCCAGCATTTTTCTGCTTTTGTCCCTAGATTCCATCATGGGATTGAGGGGCAGCTAGAGTGAGGTTTAGAAACCTTGCCATTCTTTAGCACTGACACTTGTGGATCACTGCTTGCACATGCAGTTGATGCCCTAAACCATGGAGTTGATGCCCTGAACCATGACGTTCATGGTCTGAACCTGGAGTGGACATCCCCCACCATGGAATGAATGCTTTGCACAAAGATCTCCACTACGGACACCACCCTCAGTGTTGGTCTGGTTGCCTTGGAGTGCCAGCATCACCTCCTCAGACATAAGGTTTGTCGTGGTTCCCCAGGACGACAATTTATTCACATCAATTAAAACAGAGAGTCTGAGCAGCGATCTTCCAAGCAATAGACTTTATTTCTCAGCACAAGAGATAAAGTCGGGAACGTCCGGAACACTCCAAAGAGCCCTTGGGCTTACAGTCTTTTATGTACATTTCAGCCTCATATTTCAAGATCCTCCTCTCCCTTTTACAGCCTGTCCTTGGTTGTTATCTTACCCTACAGCCCTATCTTTCTTTGGCCACCATTATTTTTAGTTGACCCTTTATCTGTTTTCTTTACATTTGGTCGTTCCCTGTTATATCTCTTCGTTTCTTAAACCATGGTGGTTATAACTCTTGCTCTTATCTGAACTTTTCTGTTTGTACAATAATCGTGGTTTTGTAAGCTAAGGCGAATGTGTTTAGAAGAAAAGACATCCCCCTGCTGATTTATGGTCCACTAATGTGTTTAGCAGAAAAGACATTCTCTCTGCTGGTTTATGGTCCACTATTAAGTTGAACCACCGAGCAGTCTTCCTTGTTTTCTTAAGTGACTATTGTCTGCTTTCCTTAATTAGTGATTGCTATATTACTTCTCTAGTTTCTCCACTTTGATCATATCGACTACACTTGATTATATTGGGTCACACGAAGTTACTTTAGGTTATATACCCATTTCACTACTTATCTAAATCTGCTTTATTATTTCACTAAAACCTATGAATCTGAATTCCATACTAAACTCATACAATATCCAGTACAATTTCCCTTACAAGTGAATCTGAATTTCATACTAAACTCATACAATATCCAGTACAATTTCCCTTACAAGTCCCCCCTTTGAGGCTATTCCCTAGCCTCATCCCAATTACCAAGCTCAAATAATCCCCTCGCTCAATCCCATTTGTATTTTATTTTAATCACTCTTTGCAGGCGATGTGGAGGAGCCGAATATTTTGGTCAGGGATCAGTGTCCCTATTCTAACTTTATCATAATTTGTCTATCCCGGTTCTGATTTTTGGGTTGCTCCTCCAGATTGCCTGCCCCTGACAGTCATCAGCCAAAAACCTTCCCACTCTTGTCTAGGGAAGGGAAAAAGACTGATTCCTGTGTACAGACTAAGTTCTCCTGGTTTCGTGCGGACTTCAGCAAGGTGCTGTTGTTTCCACAAGGTGATCTTCCACTATTGTAGTTATTTTACAGAGTGACGAGTTTCAACTTCGACCAAGGTCATTGTGAATCCACTCAGCGGGGGCGGCTCAAGATTTTCCCATTCCTCTGTTTTTTCTCTCGAGCGTGAGCTGCTTATCATCCGCGTCACCATCTGCCGCGCTGCCATTCTGGTAAGGAAGGATCTCAGGGCGGGTAAAAAACAACAAAATATCAATCCCAGAATGATTATTGTTGCGATTGCTACAGCTCCAGCTTTGGCAAACCACGCCCCCCATCTTCCTAATATTCTGTCCAGCCAACTCCATACCTCATTCCCAAACCCAGCATTTTCTTTCACTTCTTTCTTAAGATTTTTTAACTTATTCATGGCTTGTGTAAATGACCCCTCTGGATTAGTGTTATTAGGGATAAATGTGCAGCACTGATCCCCAAACATAACACACACCCCTCCTTTCTCTGCCAGGAGCCAATCTAACGCCTGTCGATTTTGCCACGCCATTTTGCTGGTCGCATCCAACTGCTCTCCTAAGGCCTCCAGGGCATCATTCGTATAATTAATAAACCTCTGCTGATTATAATAGATGTAATTGATCCACTCAGTATTCTTGCTGGGTGTGATCCAAACAAAGAGGGATTCAAACCCTGCAGCTATTTCGTTCCTAGCTTTGAACTCATTCGGGATGCCGCGGGGCTGTCCGATTGCGTCCAATTTTACCGTAGGGTCAGGGGTATATGCCCTCTTAACTTTTTGTGATTTAATTTCTCTTTCCACCTGTAGTATCACAATGCTCTGGGCAAGCATAACTCGAGCACATAGTCCTTTCCAATTCTGTGGTAATTTTGCCAATAGCCCTTTCTCCGGGCCACAAAGCCACCAGAGATCGGCCAGTTGATTTTCTTGATAGTCTAACACATAAGGAGGGGGTGTCCATCCCCCTTCTGAGATGATCAGACTAAGAACATCGGTTATATTCCAAATCCTTTCACACTCTCCTGTGTAATTTCCCACACTACTTCCTGTGCTACTTTCCCTCCAATAGCAATCTTGGATTTGTAAGTTGGGCTCTACACTCCATTCCTTTGGGACCGCGTCCACTGCCGTTTTTGGCCACTTTGGACATCTGTGGGTCAAGCTGTAGATGCCCTTTTTTACCCCAGCAAACAGGATGCAGTGGTATTGACACAACGGCGACTCACCTTTACAAAGGTTATCACATGCGGATCCGGAACAGTCTGTCTTCTCATACGAGTAGTTCCGATTCCCTATCATATGATACCGTATATGTGTGGTATATGGACGGCAATTTTCCTTTCTCCAGCTTTGTTTCCTGGTTCTACAGTCTCCTGATCCCCATGGTATATCAGTTACTTGGGTGTTAGGTTTCTCTGATGCACATACTACACACTCTTTCCCATCACTGTTTTTCTGACCTGTCTACTCAGCCCATTTCCACCATTTGTTTTTCTGCGCTTTTTCCCAAATAGTATTTGTGCTCACTAATCGTTCACGTTTTGTTCGTCTTAATACTCTATCTTCCTGATTCTGCACCCTTATGTCTTCTGTATCCCATTCTCCTTTTCTATGGGTCACGGAAGTCCCTAAGGGAAATAGTTTCCAAGTCCCAGGTGGGGAATGGGGCCCCTTCCCTGTCCTCACCTCCCTCGGCACCTTGACTAATAGGCTCAGGCTGGGCATTTGTATCATCAGCCAGCTCATGTACAGAACTACTTTCATCATCCTCTATTCTTTTTGTTCTTCCTTGGCTCTGTTCCTCCTCCCCACGATTCTCCCCGTGTATTTCTATTTCTTCCTCGCTATCACTTCTATCCACTCTGTGTACTTCTTCAATTTCCCTTCTCTCCCCCACCCCTGGTACCGTTCTGGTACAATGGTTTAAGTGATACCACAGTGTACTGCCTTCTACTTGCAAAGCCGTGGGAGACACTTTGGTGACTTCAAACGGTCCTTCTCGTCTCGGTTCGTTCCAACGTCTCCGGAACTTTCTGATGTATACTCGATCTCCAGGCTTGATCTGATGTTCTGTTACCGGATTCTCCTCCTCCTTGGCTTTTTCCTGTTCAAATATAGTTCTATGTATAACAGTTAATTGTTGTATATATTCTTTTGTGCTTTGATCTAAACATTCTAGCGTAGGACCTCCTGATCCCCTGATCTTGGGTACCGGCATTACTCTTCCTGTCATCATTTCATGTGGGCTCAAATGTGTGATTCTGTTTTCCTGACTCCTGTATTGCATTAGAGCCAATGGCAGAGCATCTATCCAGTTTTTCCCTGTTTCACTGCAAATTTTGCTTATTTTAGCCTTAAGGGTCCCGTTTGCTCTCTCTACCATTCCTTGGGATTGAGGATGATATACACATCCAAACTTCTGCTTTATTCGGAGTGCCGAGAGTGTCTCTCTCAGTGCCCTTCCTATAAAAGCAGATCCATTGTCTGAACTTAATTGCGTGGGTATGCCAAATCTTGGGATAATTTCTTTTGACAGGAAGTTAATCACCGTTCCAGATCCTTGATCTTTGGATGGCGTTGCTTCTATCCATCTGCTGAATCTATCAATAATCACTAACATGTATCTTTTCCCCCTCACCACCTTTCCCATATCCACATAGTCCATGCATAGATGTTTAAATGGTCCTTCAGGAATGGGTATATGCCCTATTGGGGCAGTAATGCCCTTCCTGATGTTATTCTGAGCACACACCTCACACTGACTTAGTATGTAGTCAATCGAGTTTTGCAGGTATGGTGACCAGAATCCTTCCTTCCTTGATCTTTCTAGCCACTTCTCCTCTTGCACAGTGGTCCACTCCATGCGCTTCGCTAATTAGTACGGTTAGTAATGATGTGGGTGCTATGACCAATCCCTCCCCATTTCTCCATATCCTGTCCTGTTGTCCCTGTAGTGCTCCTCTATCTTTCCACATTGCCTTTTCAGCTACAGAGGTTTCCTCCTGTAACTGTGCTACATCTTCTAATGTGATATGAGGTTCGATATCCCCCGTACCTGGCCCTGGGTGCGGCCTTGCTATTTCTACTGGGGCTATCGTAGCCTCAATGCATCCTGACGCTTCTTTAGCTGCCTTGTCGGCTTTGGTGTTTCCCTGTGTGATGCTGTCTGCTCCCTTTTTATGCGCCTGACACTTAATTATGGCTAATTCCCTTGGACCCATCATGGCCCTTATTAAAGCCCTGATTTGACCTTCGTGTTGTATTGGTCCTCCTCCGCTTTTCATAAATCCCCTTTGCTTCCATATTGCCCCGAACAGATGGCAGACCCCGTGGGCATAGGCCGAATCAGTATAAATTTCCAATGCTTCCCCGTTTGCTAGCTCACATGGTCTGGTCAATGCTTTAAGTTCTGCCAGTTGGGCTGAACAGGGCTGTTCACATTTCTCTGCTTCTATGACTTCAAGTGTTTCCCCTTTCTGTTCAACTATGGCATAGCCTGCGTGGTTTCCTAAGTGATCCCTGTAACATGAGCCATCTACATACAGTATCCTTTTCCCTTCTGTCACTAGTCCCTCTGCTCTTAAATCTTTTCTCAGTTTCATAAATGTTTTTGCTTCTCTTAAGCATTCATGTTCTTCTCCTTCATGAGGTAATGGCATGTAATCAGCTGGATTTACTCTGTTGCACTTTATAATCGTGATATCTGGAAATGTGGTTAGCATTCGATAATGATGGATCCTAGCAGGTGTCAGCACAAATTTTCCTTGCTCAATCAATTCAGCTACCTTATGGTATACATGTATGTTTATCGGATATCCCATTGTGACCGTGGCTGCCTTTTCGTACGCCCACCAAGCTGCTGCCAGACCTTGATAGCACGGAGGGTATCCCATTGCTACGTCGTCTAGCTTGGTACTGTAATATGCTACAGCCTGCCTTTGTCTACCCTTGCAATTTTCCTGCATTAATATTGCTGTAGCAAATCCAGCTTCTCTGTTACTCACAAATAAGTCAAAGGGCTTGTCATAGGTCGGTAAGGCCAATGCTGGTGCCTGTGCCATTTCTCTTTTCACATTTTCAAATGCGCCTGAAGCATCTTTATCCCATTTTAGTTTGGCTTTTAATTCGTCACACCCTGCCTCCTTCATTATCTTTCGTAGTGCCTGCGTTTTTTCGGCATAGCTTTCCACCCATTCTGAACTGAATCCTGTCATTCCCAAAAATGTCATCATTTGTCCCACCGTCTGTGGTTTCGGAACTTTTAGTACTGCTTCTATTTGCTGTGAAGCTATCTCCTTCTGTCCTGCTGATATTTCTCTTCCCAAGTATTCTACCTTTTTTTGGCACAGCTGCAGCTTTTTCCTGGAAACTTTATGGCCCCCTTCTGCTAGTCTTTCCAATAGTTTTAAACTATCCTTCCTGCACTGTTCTTGTGTTCCTGTGCATAATAATAAATCATCCACATATTGTATCAGTGTTCCTTCCAACTGTATTCCTTCTAAATCTGCTCTCAACACCTGATTGAATACATGTGGGGAATGTTTAAATCCTTGGGGCATCCTGTTGTATGTGTATTGTTTCCCCTCGTACGTAAATGCAAAGAGATACTGACTTTCTTGAGCTAGTGGCACACTAAAAAATGCCGAACATAGGTCTATTACAGTAAACCATCTACTTTCAGGTGGTATATTTGTCATCAAGGTATAAGGGTTTGGAACCTCTGCTGGCATATCTTCCACTACCTCATTAATTGCCCTTAGATCATGCACCAATCTCCATTTTTCTCCGTCCGCCTTTTTCACTGGTAGTAGCGGTGTGTTACACCTGCTCCGGGTTTCTTTTAATACCCCTGCTTCTATCAATCCCTTAATCGTCCCTCTAATTCCTTCAATTGCTTCTGTCTTGATTGGGTATTGCGGCCTATACGGCCCCTGGCATCCTGTCTTTAATCTGACTTCAACTGGATTAGCGTTTTTGACCCTCCCTACATCCGTGTCCTGTCTGGACCACAACTCCTGCGGGAGGGAGTTCAAATCCTGCTCTAACCTCTCTCTCCACTCCAGTTCCTGTTTCTCGATTTGCACTCCTATTGTTATCTGCTTCGGTTTCCCAAGCATTTTAACATCCAAAATTATTTTCGTCATTTGTCCATTGCTGGACGTCCAAATATCTACATTGTCTGTCTGGACAAATTCTAAATCTTGTGCTCTCAACACCATTGGTCCTAGGTCTTTTGATCTGTATCCCGGATTCACTTTCAATGTGACATGTGGCTCCGCCCCAGATACAGAGAACCATTTGTTAACCCATTCATTCCTAACAATGGTGAGGGCTACTCCCTCTAGTCCGATTAAAATACTTCCTGACTTTATTTCCTGTTCTCGTCCTGCCTCCCTTTCCCATTTCTCCTGTATCTCAGGTTCCTGCCCTTCATCAAATATCATTGTACTGTGTAATTCTGTTCTTGGCCATTTGGCTTGTGGAACCCAAGTGTTTATAAGCTTTCCCCAAACTTCCCATATCTGTTTTTTAACTTGTTCCTCTATATCTCCCAACCAATATACATTAACCCCTTCCTTTCCTGGTATTTCAAGTGGATACATTCCCATCAAATCAATTCCTTGTTCAGTGCATTCTAATTTCAGTCCTAAACCTAGGATTGCATCCCTTCCCAATAGATTTAAAGGAGTTTTATCACATACTAAAATAGGTACATGGGTTGTCTTATTTCCAATGGTAACAGGCACCGGCGTCGTCATTCGAGCTAATGTTACTTTCCCCGAGAACCCCACAGTTTTTACAAACTGGTTTGACAATGGTAAGTGATCCGCATATTTCGTTTGCATGCACGTACATGTGGCGCCGGTGTCTATCATCATGGGGACCTCGATCCCTCCTACTCTAACGTTAACTATAGGTTCCTGCTCTGCAGTTTCTGTTATCTGTACGTACTGTCCTACCATTTCGGGGTTCTCTGGGCCTCCCTATGGGGAATTCTGATGGTTTACCGGCCCTTGAAACATCGGGATGCTGTTTGGCGATCCTTGGATCAGTTGTTGGCCTGTCTGCTGCTGGTTTTCTCCCTGTCTGGGGAAATTCCGCGGGCAATTCCTTTTTATGTGCCCTGCCTCCCCGCACCCCCAACACACACCTGAAGGGCCAGGCAATGGTCCCTGTCTCGGAGTCTGATAATTAACCTGTCCCTGTCCTCTCTGATTCTGATAGGGTGACCTACCACCTCCCTGTCCTTTCCCATTTCTATTCCAGTCAGTCTGACTTTGCAGGGCGTATGGGTTTTGATAATTTAGGCCATAGGCTCCTGGGTTCATGTACAGTGGGAAGGCAGAAATGTTATAGGTTATGACGGGCTGGCCTCCATCTCCGCTCCCCCCTTTGATTAGTGCAGGTGTTTCCTCTGGCTTTTGCTCCACCATCATTGGTGCTATTTTTCTGGGTGCGAGATCCTCTTTTGCCTTCAGTTTATCCTTGCTTTTGATCTCCTCCAACTGTGCCTGAAGGAGTTTACGTTGTACCTCCTTCAGCTGTTTGTCTGCATTCTTTTCATCTTTGCGATGTCTCTCTACTGCATGGGCAACATAATCCACAAACTCTCGGTAATTTTTTGAGTCCAAGCCCACCACTTCCTCCAGCCTTGTCTTAGCTGGGGCTGGCAAGCCCTCTAGGATTGCAGCCCGGAACATGGAGTTGGTCAGTGGGTCTATTAAAATGTCCCTCTCCGTGTCCCTTCTCCACCTTCGTCATCTGTTCTATGTCATATTCTCCCTCAAAATTCATTTTGCCTGATATAACTGGGTACAGTCCCGTGGAGCTCTGTTTCTCTAAGTATGGGGGTGGGGCTACGTTTGGATCTTCCAATTTTGCTTTTTCCTCAAGTTGTACTGGCATCTGCATTCTACCTCCCCTCCATACCCCTCTTCTCTCTTTCCCTTCTTGTTGGAATAGGGCTAATATCTCTAACTCCTTTTCTCGCTTCTCCCTTCTTTTGCTCGATTTATCCTTAATCTTATAGTTCTTTATCATTCCCTTCTGGTCCTCACACCTCTCTATGGACCATGTGCCTTCCTCCGGCCACTGTGTATTGGTCTTATTTGTTCTTTTGGCCCATTTTTTAGAGACGTGTTCTATATCTCCCCTAAGGGCTGGGAACTTATCCCCTAATATCTCCACTGGTGTCTTAACTTGGTGCGCCATTACTCATCTTTTTGGATCACTGTCGCAATTTTTGTCACTTAGTCCGTCAGAGTTAGGTATTACAGTGATTATTACTTGCTGTATTGTTTTTCCGTGCTCAGTCCCCTGTTTACCTTTCCTTTGGATTTCTTTTGCCACTATTTGTAATTCTAACCGGGGTCCTGATATCCACTTCCCCGTAGTCCCCTGTCCCGGCACTATCTTCCTTTCCCGGGCCAGAGGGTAGTAGGTTTTCACTTGCTCGTCTATGTGTATAAGAATCCTGTATCGGTCAGATCCCTTTATTAATTTCTCTAGGGTTTCCAATTTTATTTCGTCTATCCAATTCCTATCGACTACTCTTTCCCATTTTACATACGGCCACTCATTCTTTATCTCCTCTAAGTTAATTATGTGTGTAATCTTTTTCCAATCCAGTGTTGCTTCCGTTTTTGTTATTATTCAAAGATTAGTTATTTTCAATCTTGTCACCAGGCAGTTTTGTCAGGGTAATTTTTCAAGTTGTTAGTTATTACCCTACCTATATTCCGACTCTCTCTCTTATTTCTGTCCTTCACGCTGTTTTCTCAGACCAGTTTGTTCAAATTGGTCTTTTACTTCCTCTATTCTAGCTGCTACTCCCCTTTCCTGTGCTTAGAATCCACTCCTGTGCTTTTGGCTACTGTATTAGGTCAGAGAGTGATCTCTCACTGATCTCTCTCCCTCTCGGTTGACGTCCCTTACCCGAGGTCCTGGGTAGGTTTGGACTGGCAGATTTTCCCACACTTACTCTCTTCTGGGCAAGTCGTGACCTGAAAAACCCGCTCCAAACCGCTTGACTTAACCTAATTGCATTACTTTAGCTTTCGGCCTTTTTCCCGTCTCACTTTTTACCCATTCACAGACAATACAGTATTCGCAGCGCGCTTTTGCATGCAAAAATTCTGCTCTTCGGATCAGACTCAGTCTCTCAAAATTTTTACACAATTTGGTTTTACCTGTGCAGGATATCTTTTTGGGTTGGGGAGATCCAGGACCAGCAGAGAGCCGGGCGCACCGGGCCTCGAGAAAACCCCTTTCTGACAACAAGGATTTACATGCATGCAAGTCTGCTTACCTTGTTGACAGAAGGCCGGCTGGGGACCTCTCGGTTCCGGCTGGACCACCGTCTCCGCCACTCCTTCCAGATGCTTTTCTGGGCGATCTCTCACCAACCCTGCTAAGCAGCGCCAATTTTGTCGTGGTTCCCCAGGACGACAATTTATTCACATCAATTAAAACAGAGAGTCTGAGCAGCGATCTTCCAAGCAATAGACTTTATTTCTCAGCACAAGAGATAAAGTCGGGAACGTCCGGAACACTCCAAAGAGCCCTTGGGCTTACAGTCTTTTATGTACATTTCAGCCTCATATTTCAAGATCCTCCTCTCCCTTTTACAGCCTGTCCTTGGTTGTTATCTTACCCTACAGCCCTATCTTTCTTTGGCCACCATTATTTTTAGTTGACCCTTTATCTGTTTTCTTTACATTTGGTCGTTCCCTGTTATATCTCTTCGTTTCTTAAACCATGGTGGTTATAACTCTTGCTCTTATCTGAACTTTTCTGTTTGTACAATAATCGTGGTTTTGTAAGCTAAGGCGAATGTGTTTAGAAGAAAAGACATCCCCCTGCTGATTTATGGTCCACTAATGTGTTTAGCAGAAAAGACATTCTCTCTGCTGGTTTATGGTCCACTATTAAGTTGAACCACCGAGCAGTCTTCCTTGTTTTCTTAAGTGACTATTGTCTGCTTTCCTTAATTAGTGATTGCTATATTACTTCTCTAGTTTCTCCACTTTGATCATATCGACTACACTTGATTATATTGGGTCACACGAAGTTACTTTAGGTTATATACCCATTTCACTACTTATCTAAATCTGCTTTATTATTTCACTAAAACCTATGAATCTGAATTCCATACTAAACTCATACAATATCCAGTACAATTTCCCTTACAAGTGAATCTGAATTTCATACTAAACTCATACAATATCCAGTACAATTTCCCTTACAGGTTCTGCCAGTCGGCCTTGATACCTGAGGAGAGTAGTTGACATCCCTTCCTGATGTTCACAACTCTGCTTTTGTAGCTCTAGCAGCTGAAGGATGACTGAGTCCAGGGGCATGTCACCTGACTGGGGCTCAGCAGTGTCCTGGTCTCCAGCAGTCCTCCGAGTGCCGGATTCTTGGGACATCCTTGTTTCCGCTAGCTGTGGATCATCAGAAGTGAGATATTCACCAGTGAGTGACTCAGGAGCCTGCCACTGGGTTATGCTGGTGGAAGGAGCAGGTGACAGCTGTGATGCCTCTTCTATGCAAATGTGTGAAAACCCGTCTTTGGAGCTGCTGTCCTTGGTGGTCTCCAGTGTCCTACTGCAGGATGGGCTCGGCTGCTCAACCGATTTACCTGCAAGTGCATGGCAGAGCATAAGGATAGATTTAGAATAGAATCATAGAATCCCTACAGTGCAGAAGGAGGCCATTCAGCACATTGAGCCTGCACTGACAACAATCCCACCCAATCCCCCTATCCCCCATAACCCCATACATTTACCATGTTAATCTTCCTGACACTAAGGGGCAATTTAGCATTGCCAGTCAAACTAACAGGTTTATTTGGTAGCACAAGCCACTAGCTTTTGGAGCGCTGCCCCTTCATCAGGTGAGTGGGACTCCCACTCACCTGATGAAGGGGCAGCACTCTGAAAGCTAGTGGCTTGTACTACCAAATAAACCTATTGGACTTTACCCTGGTGTTGTGAGACTTCTTACTGTGTTTACCCCAGTCCAATGCCAGCATCTCCACATCAATCAAACTCGTCCACACATCTTTGGACTGCAGGAGGAAACCAGAGCTCCTGATGGGAAACCCACGCATACACGGGGAGAATGTGCAAACTCCACACAGTCACCTGAGGCCAGAATTGAACCCGGGTCTCTGGCGCTGTGAGGCAACAGTGCTAACCACTGTGCCATCATGTCGCTCCTAAATAGGAGAGACAGAACTCATGTGAAGCTGGTGGGACAGATGAATGTGGATCCTTTTTCCTGTAATGCCAATCTCAACTTCAGCATAGGAGCAGTCCTGTTCTTCCCTGGCAATTTCTCGGGCTTTCTCCTCAAATGGAGTGAGGATCTTCAGCTTGGGCATAACTCAACGCACCTGTGCTCGCTCCTTTCTCCTGTGAGCCAGCTTGTCTTGCAACGAGACAGATGGGAAGAGTGTAAACGGGATGCGTGCAGGGTCAAAGATTCCTGGCATGTGGTTGGTGAGTGGGAGCTGGGATGTGATGGAGAAAAGCCACAAGGGAGATACGGAGGAATGTGAGGGTGCAAGTGTTGGGGCTCAGTGAGCTGGCAGTGGGTGAACTCCCAGGGGACGAGTGATGAGTGTGCGAGTGGGTGGTGTTGAGAAATTGGAAGAGTGACTTAGTCTGGTTGCATGAATGAGGTCATTCATCCATTTTCTGCACTGGATTCCCACTGTCTTATTTAGTGAGCTTGTTTTTACCAATGCTGCCACTGCCTCCCTTGCCAGGTAAGAGGGTAGAGGAGGTCCCACCTCAGCTTCACCCCATTTAGCATTCTGGTCAGTGCTACCTCTAAGAGCGTTGGTGTTGTCTTCCTCACTAACTGGTCTTGGAACAAGTGCTGGGCAATGCTGGGAGGCATTAAAATTGAGCCTCTCCTGATGGAAGAGCTCAAGTAATAGGGGACAGAGTGATCAGAGTCAACATGCCATTGGCATGAAACTCATGCAATTTTTTTTCCTTTCGGGGGTGATCTTACCTGCTTGCCATGCCGACCGATTGATGTGCCGAGCCGGTAAGATCGGGCGAGAGATGAAAAATTGGGCTCATGCCTGGTTTCTTGCCTCTCCCAATGTTACCGGCCTTGTTCTGTCGGTGAAATCAGCAGGTGCAAGACTGATTTCAATATTCAAAAGATTATTAAATATAATTACTGAGTCCCAGACGCAATCATCTGGGCTCACGAGTCTTAACGACCTCGCCGATGGAGGTCCCACCGACAAGGATCACATATTATCCCACCAATGGGGATCTGACGTGACGAACTCACCGGTGGGACTGGAGGCCATTGAAGCCCCCCAGGTGGTCAGGGGCCAGTGCCAGTCAGTGCCCCTTGGGCAGTGCCTGCCTCAGTGCTAGCCTGGCACCCTGGCAGTGCCCAATGGGTAGTGCCAAAGGGGTGGGCCTAAGGGGAGAGGCGGGGCCTGAATGGGGTGGGCCCATGATGGGAGTCCAGGGGAAGCGGTACTCTGCATCGGGGATTGGCCGGGGCAGTGATTTGCAGGGAGGAATTGAGGATAGTGATCGCCTGGGGGAATGGAGTGTGAGATTTCGCAGTGCCCTGTGCATACAATGTACACAGTGCACCGGGAGATCTGAGCGCCGGCACAATGGTGCCCTACAGCTCAGCAGCCAGCTTCCCGGCGTGAATAGGCTCCACCCACTCCCGCAACTGGTGAGACTCACACTTTGCCTTATTTCTTTTCTAAGCTGTACAATTGCACTGGGGGCTCACTTCGGTTCCCACGCTTGTTCAGCACTTAGAATCTTTTTTGGTAAGGTTGCCCCTAAGTGTCTAAAAATACGGCAAGATATCTCAGCACACTGCCGGAGAACTACTCTCTACTTAACTCACCCAAAATGAAACATCTCCAACACAATGGAAAATTCCACCCTATGTTTTATGATTCCTTGTTTTTTTTGTCCAAATTTGTCTTAAAATTTCACAGCCTTGAACTTAGCTTGTAAGCCTAGAGATGGAGTCTAATTTTAACTTAAAATCATTGAAATGGCCTGAACTGAGTTTGAGTGGCCAAGTATTAAAACTGATTTTTGTTAATTGTTAATAGAATATTTATCCCAAGAATCGTTTTGTAGAGGTGAATATACCTTCTTAAAAGATATTCAATTGTCATTTCACTTTGCTTGAACTGCTGTTTGAAAGATTACAGGATCTGAAATGTTGAGCAGACAAGAAATTAAACCCCACCCATGCTCAAATAATAAGAGGACAGGCAAATCAAAGGTCTGCCCTTTCCAACAGATAAAATCAATTTGGTTGTTGGAACTCAATTCTGGTAGCAATGATCCCACGGACTGACAAGCATTTTTAGTTTGTGGAGAAATTGTTCCATATTAGCGATACTAAGTTCCTGGGGAATGGGATCACTTGGATTTGGTCAGAGGTGTAGACAAATACAGCAGACAAAGACATAGGTAAACAAACGCAAGTTGTTGCCAAATATTTAAATACTAACAATAAAATGCTTCCAGCTTAAAGATATATATATATATATCAACGTTAAATTTAGGTTTAAAGTTGGAAATGTTGGCTTAAGGTGCCTTGTGATATTATTATCTATGATGTTAGGATGTGTGTTACTTTCTTTTGACGTTGGAGTAATCGACAGAGGAATTTCATAATAACATATTAAGCTTTCCAGCTGTAATATCACCAAATCAATTTATGCCTTAACTTTAACAATCAAATATTATAATCATGCAATTATTATTTTGATATAAAGGAAATAATGCAGTCAAAAGTGGCCTTAGCTTGTTTATGTTTCATGGGTTAATATCTTTATGAAAAACAGAAACAGAGGGTTGGATTTCCATCTTTGAGGTAAAATAGGAAATCAGGCAGCATGTTCGAGGCAAAGGTGGAAGCAGGCTGATGACGAAGTGGGCAAGTTGAAAGGCCCATCTTCATTCAGCTCAGTGCATCATTGCAACGTCACCTCCAAATAATATTAAACATGCAAATCGGTGTAAAACCTCTCTCAATCTCTTCCTCCACCCTGCTTCACCTTCCTCATCTCTCCCTTATATCCCCACTACACCACCACTATACACAAACCCACCTTACTCCCAGATGTGATGCTATAAACCCCCTTTTATCTTCAATCATCCCTCAATATTTTCTACGTAACCAGAATTCAGACTCATAATAACATTTGGAAGATGTTCAAAAACTCATAAATATGTTAAAACAAGCAAAGAATATTTTCCAAAGACAGTGGCCTGAATTCTCCATTATTGTACACCCTGCCACTGCTGCCAGGGAGAACAGAGAATTTGATGCTCAGACAAATCTCCATTCACAGCAGCAGGACCAGAGAATCCCATCCGCAGGTGAGGTCGGAGAATCCCAGCCAGTGAAATAACAAGCTGTACAGTTCAGCATTCATTAGCCTTGTGGAAGTCGGCTAAGTCACCAACTTCCCCAGGGGAACTGTCAAAACAAACTCTTTGTTGAAAACTGTATTAATGTTTTTGAGATCAGGCAAATGTCAAAGCTTTCAACTAGCCAAACACATAGCTGAGCTGAATGTCAAAGAATGACTGAGTGCTCATACATCTTGTCAAAGCCTTCAAATATTCAAACAGTTGACTGAGCTGAAATTTAAAGAATGAAGAAAGCGATGGGGAAGTTTAAATAAAAAACTCTGAATCTCACTTTGGTAAAGCCTTTCAGTATTGCACAGTGCAGAATATTTATCCAGTGGATAATTAATTCTAATGAATTGGAAGATATTTCAATTTCTATGCTGCTCTTTTCCCTTGACAACTTGCCAGTTGTCCGAAAGAACATCCAGCAACCAACTTATTTAATGCTCACTTACCTTTTCCAATCACAGCATTATCATCACTCACTTTAATAAATATAGACATAATTCCTGCTGGGACATATCATGATGACCTGTTAAATTAGCAACATTTTTACTTACCTTTTGGATTTTTACTACCTCCAAATCACTTTGCAGGAGTCCAGACAGCAGTATGTCGGCTTCTGAGCCACCCCCTTTCCAGCTATGGTGAAATAAGTCAGTTCCAGAATTGGGGGCAGAAATTCTGGAGTCACACTCCAGCTGCTTTTTTATTACCTGCTCACATCATTTTAGTCCTTTCTCAGGGCTCGAATTTCCAGAACGTTACATCAATTCAATTAATCTTTCTCAATTAGAAATTCTCAGTTCGTATCTTTATTAAGAATGAATGGTATATTTTTCTCTATTTTGTGATCTGTACTTTTAATGATCAGCATATAAAAGTGATCAATAAAAATACAATACATTGAGTCAAAAATCAAACATCGCCAATGATGCAGGGGCGGCACAGTAGCACAGTGGTTAGCACTGCTGCTTCACAGCTCCAGGGACCTGGGTTCGATTCCCGGCTTGGGTCACTGTCTGTGTGGAGTTTGCACATGCTCCTTGTGTTTGCGTGGGTTTCCTCCAGGTGCTCTGGTTTCCTCCCACAGTCCACAGTTGTGCGGGTTAGGTTGATTGGCCATGCTAAAATTGCCCCTTAGTGTCCTGAGATGCGTAGGTTAGAGGGATTAGCGGGTAAATGTGAAGGGATATGGGGGTAGGGCCTGGGTGGGATTGTGGTTGGTGCAGACTCGATAGGCTGAATGGCCTCTTTCTGCACTGTAGGGTTTCTATGAATTCTATGATATTGTTGAAACCAACATCATAATTAATTTGAACTGAGGAATGAGCCTTGACTATCGCCATCACATAACAGACAAGACTCATTAAACTCAAATCAAAATTTAAACAAAGGTGAAAAGCAATGATTTTGTTAGCCTTCCACAGACCTCTTGCTACTCTTCAATAAACCATGTTTTTCTGTGTTCTTCAAACACACAAATTTATTACTATTTTGCAAGTATTATTTATAGAATCCGCACAATGCAGAAGGAGGCCATTCGCCAATTGAGCCTGCACCTTCTCTCTGAAAGAGCATCTTAATCAGGCCCAAACCCCACTCTATCCCCATAACCCCACACATTTACCCCGCTAATCCACCTAAACTACACATCTTTGGACACTAATGGGCAATTTAGCAAGGCTAATCCACCTAACGTATACTTCTCTGGACTGTGGAAAGAAACTGGAGCACCCGGAGGAAACCCACACAGACATGGGGAGAACATGCAAACTCCACACAGTCACCCAAGCTAACCACTGTGCCACCATGCCGTCCATTTATGATCCTTTAATTGAAAATGCAAATTTCAAATCATCATCATCACACATAATTGCCAATTTTATGGATAACTACACCTTGCCTTTTTCCTTGATTGTCTGATTTCGCTCTGATGTAAATGTAAAAACTGTTAAAGAAGAAAGGTCATGAATTTAAGGTGGCAAGTTTACTACTCAAACGGCCACTGAATTGGATATAGAAAATTAAGTAACCCAGTTTCATTTTTAATTTTATTTACAGAACCAGTTTCTAATGTCATTGTATCGTCCAACAATTCAAACCCAGTAGAAAACATTGATACCATTTTATTAACTTGTAATGCCTCGGGTTTTATACAATCACGGATATGGTATAAGGATAAGCAAGTTATCAAGGAGGATGACAGAGTAATAACATCTCTGGACAACGTTACACTGACTATAATCAGTGTGAACAGAAACAATTCGGGGACATATGGATGTAATGCAAGCAATGATTTTAGCAGCGATTTTGGATCTACCAACCTGCAAATTAATTGTAAGTACATAGGGAGCTCAAAAGTTTGGATTTAATATTCGTAATTATTTTAGTCATAAAGAAACCACCTATTTTCTTGATTCCTTTGTAGATGGTCCAGACAAAGTCACAATTACTCCCCCAGGGCCAATTCAGGTAGAACTGGGGAAAACTCTTACATTAAATTGTGCTGCCCTCTCAGTGCCACCTGCTACATATGAATGGTACAATGAGAGTGGGCTGTTAAAGAGAGGACAAACTTATAACATTGAATCAATAAGCTCGATTCCTGGTGAGAATTACACTTGTCGGGTTGATAACAACATAACCAAGAAAAGCAGAAACGCCACCATACGGGTAACTGTACAAGGTAAGTAAATGTGTCACTGTATAACTCACCAAGAACCTAACAAAATCGTCACCCTGATGTGCTTCATTTTGTGAATCCATTTCTATCCATTTCCAACTTAGTAACAAACTAATTGCCATTAAGATTTTTATAATTCTTGCATGTTGACCATCTTCTGATTTTTGGGGTCCAAAGGGCTCTTTAACTTCATCCTCATTCGGATAAACCACAAACTTAATTATTCCAAGGGTTGCATTAAAGTGTTTGCAATTAAAAGCAATATGCTGGAAATACACACCAGCAAATTAATTTTATAGACATGTTAATTTTCCCAATCAAGTGAAGAACAGTTAAAGTTGAAAAAAAAAGTTGGTCACTTGCTTTCAAGATTAGGTAATATTGGCCATCAGTCAAGCCAAAACGCTGCTCGATTACAATTTCTGTTCTATCACCTCAGAACCTAGATAATTTATGAGAAGTTGTACTTTAGTTCATGCTTGTGGACTATTTTCTGGATTTTAGCAGGCCCTCATTCTTCAAAACAAAATAATTATTCCAGGAAGTCCACAAAAGTCTTTGCAATTAAAGAAAAGATACTGGAAATACATGGCAATTATGTTAATTTTACAGTCAATTCCAGGCATTTAAGTAAAATCTGCCAATTCTGGAAACCTGACAGGCAGAATTGTATGAGCTCTGGGTGACAAATCTGCAGGCAGAAAGCCTGAAAAAATTCCCTCGTTGGTCTTCCTGCCACCTAATTATCTGCCTCCAACCTGCCAGTTATTGGTCACTTAAGATCTGCTTTCTACTCAGCCTTAATTTTGAGACTGATAAAAGAAATTCCGGTAGATAAGCTTACTTGGATCTTGGAAGGGGGTGGGGGAGTTGCGGTGTGAGATGGAAGCACCTCCATCACTGGCCCGCTTTACAGGTTGGGTACCCACCCCCAAGGTCTGCAATTGCCCCCCACCCCCTCCAAATCCCCAACATCCCAGGTGCTCTCTTCACTCCTGGCCTTGGTGTCATGAATCCTTCCCTCCAAGGTTCCCATCCTGACCCTGGTGTAAGACCATGACTTACCTGGTTTTTTGAGCTTTTGAGCTCCAGCACTTTGGACAGTGCGATTGTTTGGAGCCCCATCAGACCATAAGACTTAGAAGCAGAATTAGGCCACTCGGCCCATTGAGTCTGATCCGCCATTCAATCATGGCTGATATTTTTCTCATCCCCATTCCTTTTCCCCATAACCCCTGATCCCCTTATTAATCAAGAACTTATCTATCTCTGTCTTAAAGACACTCAATGACCTGGCCTCCACAGCCTTCTGCGGCAAAGAGTTCCAGATTCACCACTCTCTGGCTTAAGAAATTCCTCCTCATCTCTGTTTTAAAGGATCGTCCCTTTAGCCTGAGGTTGTGCCCTCTGGTTCTAGTTTTTCCTACGAGTGGAAACATCCTCTCCACATCCACTCTATCCAGGCCTCGCAATATCCTGTAAGTTTCAATAAGATCCCCCCTCATCCTTCTAAACTCCAACGAGTACAAACCCAGAGTCCTCAACCGTTCCTCATATGACAAGCTCGTCATTCCAGGGATCATTCTTGTGAATCTCCTTTGGACCCTTTCCAAGGCCAGCACATCCTTCCTTAGATACGGGGCCCAAAACAGCTCACAATACTCCAAATGGGGTCTGACCATATCCTTATACAACCTCAGAAGTACATCCCTGTTCTTGTATTCTAGTCCTCTCGACATGAATGCTAACACTGCATTTTCCTTCCTAACTGCCGACTGAACCTGCATGTTAACCTTAAGAGAATCTTGAACAAAGACTCCCAAGTCCCTTTGAGTTTCTGATTTTCTAAGCATTTCCCCATTTAGAAAACAGTCCATGCCTCCATTCCTCCTTCCAAAGTGCATAACCTCACACTTTTCCACATTGTATTCCATCTGCCACTTCTTTGCCCACTCTCCTAAACTGTCCAAGTCCTTCTGCTGCCCCCCACTTCCTCAATACTACCTGTCCCTCTATATATCTTTGTATCATCTGCAAACTTAGCAACAGTGCTTTCAGTTCCTTCTTCCAAATCACTAATGTATATTGTGAAAAGTTGTGGTCCCAGCACCTACCCCTGAGGCACACCACTAGTCACCAGCTGCCGTCCTGAAAAAGACCCCTTTATCCCCACTCTCTGCCTTCTGCCAGTCAGTCAATCCTCTATCCATGCCAGGGTCTCACTCTTAACACCATGGGCTTTTAAATTTAACAGTCTTTATGCGGCACTTTGTCAAAGGCCTTTTGGAAATCTAAATAAATCACGTCCACTGGTTCTCCTTTATCTAACTTCCTTGTTACCTCCTCAAAGAAGCTGTGCTGATTCAGTCCTATTTTATCATGCACTTCCAAGTACTCCATGATCTCATCTTTCACAATGGACTCTAAAATCTTGCCAATGACCGAAGTCAGGCTAACTGGCCTATAATTTCCCATCTGCTGCCTCCTCCTTTATTAAACAGCGGTGGTACCCTCCCTGACTCCAGTGATTCCTGAAAGATCACTACCAATGCCTCCACAATTTCATCAGCTATCTCTTTTCGAATGCTGGGGTGTAGTCCATCCGGTCCAGGTGATTTATCCACCTTCAGCCTTTCAGTTTCCCCAGAATCTTCCCCTTAGTGATGGCCACTAAACTCACCTGTGCCCCCTGATTTTCCTGGAGCTTCTGGCATCCCATTGGTGTCTTCCACTGTAAAGACTGATGCAAAGTAACTATTCAGTTCCTCTGCCATTTCTTTGTTTCCCATTATTACTTCTCCAGCCTCATTTTCCGGTGGTCCAATATCTATTTTTGCCTCTCTCTTACCTTTTATATATCGGGGAAAAAAACTCTTCCTATCTTCTTTTGTATTACTAGCTAGCTTACACTCATATTTCATCTTCTCCCCCGCTGTATTGCGTTTTTAGTAGTCTTCTGCTCGCTTTTAAAGGCTTCCCAATCCTCAGTCTTCCCACTAATCCTCGCCACTTTATATGCTTTCTCTTTTGCTTTTCTGCTGACCTTGACTTCCCTTGTCAGCCATGGAGGCCTCGTCCTCTCCTTAGCATGTTTCCTCCTCCTTGGGATGAATTTCTGTTGTGCCTCCTGAAAAATCCCAAAAACTCCTGCCATTGCTGTTCCACTGTCTTCCCTGCTAGGCTCCCTTTCCAATCAACTCTGGCTTGCTCCTCCCTCATGTCTTTGTAGGGTGCACCACTTCTGGGGGTGCTGCTGAGGCTACGTAGCTATTGGCCTGTCCAAAGCTCAGTAAAAGCTTGCCATGTTTGAGAAAATGAAGAAAATGGAAAGCCTGCTGAAGAGTTCTAAATATTCTGAAAAATTTGTGTTTTGGTGGCACGGTGGCACAGTGGTTAGCACTGCTGCCTCACAGCATCAGGGATCTGGATTTGATTCCTGGCTTGGGTCACTGTCTGTGTGGAATCTGAACGTTCTCCCCGTGTCTGTGTGGATTTCCTCCGGGTGCTCCGGTTTCCTCCCACAGTGCAAAAGACATGCTGGTTAGGTGCACTGGCCATGCTAAATTCTCTCTCAGTGTACCTGAACAGGCACGGGAGTAACTTAATTGCAGTGTTAATGCAAGCCTACTTGTGGCACGAATAAATAAACTTAAAATATTTTGACATCAAATTTCACTATTAGGTGCAATATTATAATGAAGGTGTGTTTTTAGTCCAATGATTTATCATAAGAAACTACTTTAAAGGTGTTTTGACCCTCTTCTGACTAGCTTTGTGTAATTGCTCATATACATTATAGTACTTTTCCAATGGATAAAGTATCATAATGCAATGAGAAAAGGTTACAGAATGTCAAGTAGCCTATGCTGTCATCTTTTCTACGGTGATTTAAAGAGTTCAGTCTGGTTAAAAAATCTTACTTTTGACATGAAAAACCCTAGCCACCTCTTCCTATCCATTGATTGACAGGCACTCTGTCTTGAAATTGAAATGAAAATATTCTATTTTTTCCTTCTCAAAGAATACTCCATTTTTTGGACAGCTATGGCCATTACAAATACTTGGCTGAGTTTCAAATGCTAATGGGTTTCAGCACAATGGGTGTTCAATTCACCTGAGAATGGAAAGAGTAGGTGGCAAGGAAGTTCATGGCAGCCATAACTTTCACCTACACTGGGAGCAGGTGTCCTGCTCTTGGTGCCAGGTGTGTGAGAACCTGGCATAGGTATCACACTGTGTCCCTGTGAAGGCACAGTCTTCGGCAGCATATCTTGACCAAGAACTCGTGATAAGACCAGTGCTTCCTGTAGACATGTGGCCTACAGTATCACTGTCTTCTGACCCCCTCCTCATCCTGATGGGCAGCCGGCACTTGAGCTTCTGTGGCAGCCCCCGATCTTCCAATGTCACTTAATGTAGTGCTGGGTTGACCCTGGCGCTCTCTCTATTTATTTGCCTCAGCAGCAGTCAGCAAGAATAAAGCCGGCTGAAGACAGAAATTCATCTTCAATCTTTAATGAGGTGGAAAGGAGAGAGGGTCAGCAAGGTCATCCATCATTTGCCCCTCAAATCCTCCCTTATGCCATTATGATATCATGTATGAAGGTTGGCCAACCCTCACCACTCCCACTGCCCAGCACAGACTTGAAGAGCTTCTGCCCTAACCAGCTAGTTTGCATGGGCAGGGACACAGCCCAATGGCCCTTCATATTTGATCATGGCATTCAGTCTGGCATATCCCTCCCTTCCCTTCATCAGTTATGGAGTGAATCATGTTCAAGTGAAAGGACACCTCTCAATGGCCCCGTGGCCCTGCCTGTGAATGCCTTTTCCCCTGAGCCATACCTAGATTTAGCACCTGGGGCATAGCCTATTCGTCGATGATGATGAACAGTTCATAGGAGGCTCAGGGCTCACAGGAATATGAGAGGGCATAGGCATTCTCAGAGGTGAAGAAGGATGCCAGGTGTTACCATCATGTCACCTTCTTCCTGGGTAGTTGTCACACTCCAAACAGCTGTGCAGCCGCGGAAGCGCTGGCACTTTCATATCGAATGGCAGACCACTATTTGCCCCACCCTACCACCCCTCGTCCTTCCAGAACATAGAGTTGACACCAAGGCCGTGTCCCCTTCAATGACTTGTTTAGTTTATTAGTGTCACAAGGAGGCTTACATTAACACTGCAATGAAGGTACTGTGAAATCCCATAGCCACCCATTGCCAGCTGCCCATTGGTCTGAAAAGCTTTCAGTCCTCACAATCCGTCCCGCCTATGAGGTGCTAGTGGTTGCAACATTAGATATGCTCTGTGTCCGTCTCCTGGGTTTCTCTGGGAATGATGTGGAGATGCCGGCGTTGGACTGGGGTAAACACAGTAAGAAGTCTCACAACATCAGGTTAAAGTCCAACAGGTTTATTTGGTAGCAAAAGCCACTCGCTTTTGGAGTGCTGCTCCTTCGTCAGGTAAGTGGGAGTTCTGTTCACAAACAGGGCATATAAAGACACAAGCTCAATTTACAAAATAATGGTTGGAATGCGAGTCTTTACAGGTAATCAAGTCTTAAAGGTACAGACAATGTGAGTGGAGAGAGGCTAAAGCACAGGTTAAAGAGATGTGTATTGTCGCCAGACAGGACAGTTAGTGAGATTTTGCAAGTCCAGGCAAGTCGTGGGGGTTACAGATAGTGTGACATGAACCCAAGATCCCAGTTGAGGCCGTCCTCATGTGTGCGGAACTTGGCTATCAGTCTCTGCTCAACGACTCTGAGCTATCGTGTGTCGTGAAGGCCGCCTTGGAGAACGCTTACCCGAAGATCAGAGGCCGAAATGCCCGTGACCGCTGAAGTGTTCCCCAACAGGAAGAGAACACTCTTGCCTGGTGATTGTCGATCCGTGTTCATTCATCCGTTGTCGTAGCGTCTGCATGGTCTCCCCAATGTACCAATGTACGTGTGCATGGTATATTGGGGAGCCAATATATTGGTCGACCCCGCACGCTCAGCCAGCACGTGGGGGCTCATCCAGCCCGCTCCTCCGCCATCCAGCACGCCCCCGATCCTGGTCACCCCACCGTCCACGGCCCTCCTCTCCGCCAGCCACCTGAAGTTGTACGGCTGGAGGTGCGGATTCCTGAGCAGCGGCTCTCGCACGAGAGCCGCTTCTCCTGACGGGGGAGAGCTGCGTTGCGAGGCGACTGCGTTCCAGACCTTAATGAGGTCCTGGTAAAAGACGGGCAACTCCCACAAGGAGCTCGGAATACGCCCCAGGTTGATATGCAGGAGCTGCACGTCGTAATTGAGGCCGTGCAACTGGCAGAAGAAATACGTCGCCATCGCACGCCATCATGGAGGAGGCTCGACGTAAAGGTATCTCTGCAGGGTCTGGAGGCGGAAGGTCACTACCTGTGTGCGGAGACACACCAGACCTTGTCCACCCTCCTCAAGCGGGAGATGCAGAACCTCGGCAGAGACCCAGTGCAGTCGGTTGTCCCAGAAGAACCGCACGAGGGCTTTCTGCATATCGGTGACAAAGCCAGGGGGAGGGGTCAAAGTGACCAGCCGGTACCACAGCATGGAGGCAACCAGCTGGTTTATGACGAGAACTCGTGCCCTGTAGGACAGCACTCGGAGCAGTCCTGTCCAGCGACCCAGGCGGGCGGAGACTTTGGCCTCCAGCTCCCACCAGTTCATCGGCCAGGATTCCTCGGCTGGGCAGAGATGGACCCCCAGGTAAAGGAGGTTGGTCCTGCTCCAGGTGAAAGGTCTGAGCTCCTCTGGAAGGGGGTCCGTCTCCCACGGACCGACCAGGAGTCCGGAGCACTTGGCCCAGTTGATCCTGGCGGAGGACGCGGCGGAGTACACCGCCTGGCATTCTCGCATCCTCCGCAGGTCAGCCGGGTCCGTGAACACGAGGAGCACGTCATCGGCGTAAGCCGAAAGGACCACCCCTACGTCCGGGCCGCGCAGAGTCAAACCCGACAACCTCCCCCGCAAGAGGCGCAGGAATGGCTCCACAGAATAAAGTTGGCCGGACAAGGGGCAGCCCTGCCGTACTCCCCTCCCAAAGCGAAGGGGCGCCGTCAGGAACCCGTTAACCTTAATCAGACACTCTGCAGCAGAGCACAGTAATCGGATCCGGGCGACAAAATGCGTCCCGAACCCGAATGCCCGCAGAGTTCCAAGTAAATACTCGTGCTCCACCCTGTCGAACGCCTTCTCCTGATCTAAAGACAAGGTGGCGCTCGACAGACCAGCCCTCTGGGAATGGTGGATTAGGTCCCGGACCAGATGGAGATCATCATGGATTGATCGGCCCGGGACCGTGTAGGACTGGTCAGGGTGGATCATGTGGTCCAGCACGGACCCAAGGCGTGAAGCCAATGCTCTGGCAAAGATTTTATAATCCGTGCTGAGGAGGGAGACCGGGCGCCAGTTTTTAAGGCACCAGAGATCCCCCTTCTTTGGCATCAGGGCAATGATCGCTCTGCGCCACGAAAGGGGCATCTCCCCGGTGGCGTTGCTCTCCTCCAGGACCCCTGCGTAGTCGCCCCCCAGGACGTCCGAGAAAGCCCTGAAGAACTCTACTGTCAGCCCGTCCAGCCCCGGGGACTTGCCCCGACTGAGGCCATTGAGGGCGCCGGTCAGCTCGGCCATGGTGATGGGGGCTTCAAGCCTGCCGACGCCCTCCGGGCTGACTTGCGGAAGGTCCTCCCACAGAACTCTGCGGGCATCCTTGCTGGATGGATCCAGAGAGAAGAGGGAGGTGTAATAATCCCGGGCAATGGCCCAGATGCCCGCCGGATCCGAGACGGGGGAACCGTCGTCGGCCAGCAGTGTAAGGAGCTGCTGACGGTTAGCCCGCCCTTTTTCCAGCGAGTAGAAGAAGGGGGAGCCACGGTCCAGGTCCACCCGGAACTGGAGCCGCGACCTCACGTACGCGCCGCGGGACCCGACCAGTTGCAGGTCCGGCAGCGCGCCCTTCTTCTCCCTGTACTCTAACCGCAGGGCCGGGTCTGCGTCGCGCTGACTGAGGCGTGCCTCCAGGTTGAAAACCTCCTTCTCCAACTCCTTGAGCCTGGATTTCCCCCTCCTCGTTGACCCCCTCGCGTACCCCTGACAGAAGGTACAGACATGAGTCTTGCCCACATCCCACCATAGCCTCAAGGAGGGGAAGCCTCCCCGCTTCCTTCTCCAGCCGGCCCAGAATCGACGAAACGAGACCAGGAAGCGCTCGTCCTCCAGCAGCGTGTTGTTGAAGTGCCAGTACGCGGACCCCCCCCCCCCGGACGAGAGACAGAACAAACTCCGCCCACACCAGGTGGTGGTCCATGCACGGCACCTGCCGCATGGAGGCCGACGGCACACTGGACACCTGCGCCCTTGAAATGTAAAGGTGGTCGATTCTGGACGCTCCGCCTCCGGGCTTCACGAAAGTGAAAGCTCTGGAGCCAGGATGGAGATGTCTCCAGACGTCCACCAAGTCGCGGGTCCCGAGCAGGCCCAACAACTTCACCACCGCCGGGGTGCGCAGCCAGGGGCCGGTGCGGTCCCGTGCCTCGATGGTGCAGTGCCCCCCATTCACCCCCCGCGATGGTGTCGAGATGAGCGGACACTTTCTCGTAGAAAGTCGTTTGCTGTGGTCCGGCGGCCGGGGCGTAGATGTTCAGCAAGTGAATGACCACGCCCCCCTCACGGACCGTCAAGTGCAGCAACCGGCCTGGCACCGGCTCCTTGACCAACAAGATCTCCGGCTGAAAACTCGGGGCCAAGATAGCCACCCCGCTAGAAGCGCGAGCGTGAGGCGGCTCATGTAGACCCCCCCTCGCCACTCTAGGAGCCATCGGGCTTCGTCTCCCGGAATGGTACGGGTTTCTTGTAGGAAGCACACCGCATACTTCCCGTCATGGAGGACCAAGAAGTTCTGGAACCTGAGGAGTGGCTCGCTGCTGCCGTTGACGTTGAGGCTGGCTATAGTCACCTTCATGTCAGTAGCATTGTGCCACGTCACCATTTATCTAAGTGCGTGGGGGAACGCTGGCGCAAGGCGCGCCAGTCCGCTCCCCCTTGAGCCCTTCGAGGAACTCCCGTACCCAACGCCGCTCTCTTTCAGTCAGGTCTGAAGCGGCCTGGGAGCAGGCCCGCGTGGACCGGACAAGCAGCGCCAGGTCCGACCAACGGTCGAGGGCCAGTCGGACGCTGTCAGGGCGGCCAGAATGGTCTTTGATAAAGGCCCTGAGTTCCCCAGAGGGGGTGAGGGGCGACTCAGTGAGGGGCACGGGGGAGTCCCCCGCCTCGCTACAGGTGGACCCTGAAACAATCCCCGTGCCCACCACCAAGCAGCTTACCTCCTCGGGGCCGTCGCCCTTCAACTCCGAGTCCCCCGCCACAGGGCGTGCGGCGCCCCCCCCCCGATCCCACCCCCAGGATCGGCGGAGGAGTGGTTCCCCCCGGGCTCCTGTCCCTGGGTTTGTGGGTCCGTGGGCGACGGCGGCTGAGTACCCCGCTCCGCCCCATACGCCTGGACACCCGCCCAAGCCCAGAGAACCCGCCGGATTCATGTCGGGGGTGCCCAACATCAAAGGTTGGGACGGAGAGGAGGAGACAAATTCCTCGCCACCGCCGCCCAGGGACCCGAACATCGGGGTGCTGCTCCAGTCCCCCGGCAGGCTATAAAAGAATTCCGGGTTAAAGTCGACCGGGCTGAACGAGGCCGCGGGGGCCCCACTCCCACCCGGCCTCGGGGAGACCCGTCCGGGGGACTGCAGCAGCACGTGTTTAATTTGGGACTTTTTCTTGCCCCCAGTCTGAGGACAAGGCATAAAAACAGGTGGGGGCGTGGCAGGCGATGACATGAATGGGGAGCGAGGCGCACAAACCTCGAACCCCATGACTCCCGAGGGGCAGCACCTCTTTTTATTATCGTGCCCGCAGGTGGGAGATGCGCCCCGCACTCCACCCCTCTTCGCCTTGCCACGCCCCTTTCACCTCCCCGTCACGTCCCCTGTCGGTTTTAGTTGTGCCGGCTCGGGGTCACATACCCCCCCACGCCCTGGACCCGGGAGCGCGCACACCCGCGACACCGGGCCCAGCACAGGATGCTGAGGCGCCCACGGGCCCGGGAGATGGTTTGGGTGGGGGGCCGGAGGTGGATGTTTTCCCCGAGCCGGCAGCCGGTGTGACTCGGGTGGAGGTGGTCGGGGTTGCGTTACCCCCCTTTTTCTTGCTTTTCCCTTTCCCCGGGGTCTTCTGGCCTCGCGGAGGCTCCACTCCCCCCCCCCCCGCCGGCAGCCAAGGTGGCGGCTGCTGCCGGCGTGGTCTCCCCTTGCGGGGGGCCAGGTGGTGTTTGCTTGGGGGGAGAGGGGGCTGCAGCGCCAGCTGCGGTCGCCTCGGATTGGGGGTTGGCGGCCGCCTTGGAGGCGGGGCAGTTCTTTTTAATATGCCCCGCCTCCTTACAGGCATGGCACCGCATGCCGTCCGCGGACCAGAAGACCCGGTAGGTAGTCCCATCGAAGAGGACATTAAAGCCCCCTTCCAGGCACTCCTCCCGGGCCAGGCGGACATATACCTGGCTCCGGAAGGAGTACACATGCCGGAGGGCTGGATCACGGAGGCCGAGCGGGACCGGTGCCACCCCGGACCTGACCTCCCCTAGTGGATGGAGGTGGGGGAGGAGGAGCTCCACGGGGATGAAGATCTTTTTCCATCTACAAGGGTAGGGAGTGAAGACACCCCAGACTTTGCATTTTTGGCCCAAGAGGGTCGAAGGGCGGGACGTTTGAGATGACAATCCGATGGGCGAGAGAAATAACATCAAAGGACTGAGCAAGTGTAAAAGAGCCACGTTAGAAACTTGCCTAATTACTTTAAAAAAAATTGTAGCTATTGAACAAGTGGCACCCAGTTGCAAAAGTTGAAGTTTTGATTTGGTTTTGCAAGCACAGCCTGGCTGAGTGCGATCTGTACTTTGCCTCTTTGCAACCAATGGAATATGCTGTTAGACTTAATAAGCCATTCAGTAAGTCCTATGGCCTAATTATCTATTAGGCGGCACGGTAGCACAGTGGTTAGCACTGCTGCTTCACAGCTCCAGGGTCCCGAGTTCGATTCCCGGCTTGGGTCACTGTCTGTGTGGAGTTTGCACATTCTCCTCGTGTTTGCGTGGGTTTCCTCCGGGTGCTCCGGTTTCCTCCCACAGTCCAAAGATGTGCGGGTTAGGTTGATTGGCCAGGTTAAAATTGCTCCTGAGATGTTAGAGGGATTAGCGGGTAAATATGTGGGGGTAGGGCCTGGGTGGGATTGTGGTCGGTGCAGACACGATGGGCCGAATGGCCTGCTTCTGCACTGTAGGATTTCTATGATCTGTTAGCACACCAGCACTGAAATTCATACACCATGTTGCTCAATTGCTTGATTGGCATAACATCATTTTGAGCCAAGACAACATTCTGTTAGTGGAAAATACAGCTCAGGTGTCCACTACGTAGTGGCAGTGGGAAAGAACTTGCTTGACCAGTGGTCAAATTTTTGACATACCTTGCCAGCCCAGATAAGTTGAGGCCTGAAAGTGGTTAGTATCTGGTGTCCATGTCTTTGGCCCTTTACAAATTTGAGCCATAACAGGGAGAAATAATCTGATTAGGATAACCATTATCTCAAGGTAATTTTAATGTAATCTATTTCTGCATCAAACTTGGAAGGTGAACTGGAGCCTTTTTACAAGATTTCTGATCAGGCTAATCAGAGAACCCATTGGAAGGATAGCAAGATCTTTCATCTTCCCGTTTATCTACCTCCTCTGGCCTGTCCATTATAATTTGATGTTTTAAAATTTCCTTTGTACTTTGATTTTGTTCGGGCTGTTCCCCCTCCTTTTGGGGAGCTGCCCCTTTTACTTTGTCCTGATTTAGCTTGAGTTTGTTTATTTGGTTTGCCCTAAAAGAGGCTCTGGCCTGTCCAACCCAGTTCTCTCTCCCCACAACTTACCTTTCACACACCCTGGCTGTTTGGCATTGAGGGCTCCATGCAATCGCAGCAGCAGCCAAAGCTTCCAGTGTCACTGATGGAACTGGAAAGTAGATTTGATTGTCCTGCAGCTCGTGGAGGCTGGTGCCAATAGGGTCAAATATATCAGCTTAAAGAAATTAGTACTTCTCCAAGAATGAAATGCTTTCTGGCTAGGTATCGGAGTGGGGTGGGCTTCCCTTCCTTTCCCCCCAATTTCTTAATTTATGAATGTGGGGATACCGATACCCCATAAAATCTAGCCCTGTGTTTTTGAATGATGTGACTGAGATAGCATATAGATGAGAAAGGTGGGAGGGGGGAATTGCGAAGGGGCAACATGTAGGCAATAGGAGGGTATAATTTTTGTGTAAAGCAGCAATAATGATGCAGCAATGGGAAGAGAAGTTGTTGCCTTTTTTGCATCAATTGGATGGATAAGATTGGAACAAGGTGAGTGCTGTCCAATGATTTCACAAGTGTTAGTTAGGAAAACAAAAGTCGTTTTAAGAGATTTATATGTGTATTGATAAACATTAGAACTAAGGTATAATTTTAAGTGGATTTAATTTAATGTTTCTGTACCTGGAAATTAGATTCATGCTGGACAAAGGTGTTTGTATGTTTGATTTGATTCGATTTATTATTGTCACATGTATTGGCACACAGTGAAAAGTATTGTTTCTTGCGTGCTATATAGACAAAACATACCATTCATAGAGAAGGAAATGAGAGAGTGCAGAATGTAGTGTTAAAGCTAGGGTGTAGAGAAAGATCAACTTAATGCAAGGGAGGTCCATTCAAAAGTCTGATGGCAGTAGGGAAGAAGCTGTTCTTGAGTCGGTTGGTACGTGACCTCAGACTTTTGTATCTTTTTCCCAGCGGAAGAAGGTGGAAGAGAGAATGTCCGGGGTGCATGGGGCCCTTAATTATGCTGGCTGCTTTGCCGAGGCGTCTTTGTTATCTAGGTGTTCCAGGGTTGAGTCCAGGGCCAGGGAGATGGCATCTGCTGTGGACCTGTTGCGGTGGTAGGCGAACCGTCGTGGATCCAGGCAGTCCGGGAGGTTGGAATTGATTTGTGCCATGACTAGCCTTTTGAAGCACTTCATAATGGTGGATGTCAGAGCCACTGGACAATAGTCATTAAGGCACACTGCTTGGCTTTTCTTTGGTACTGGGATGATGGTTGTTTTCCTGAAGCTGATAGGGACCTCAGATTGTAGTAAAGAGAGGTTGAAGATGTCTGCGAATATCCTCCCCAGCTGATCCACGCAAGATCTGAGTGCTCGTCCGGGTACCCCATCCAGGCCAGTGCTTTCCATGGGTTGACCTTCGAGAAAGCTGCTCTGACTTCTGCAATGGTGACCTCAGATACAGGTTCATCCAAGGCTTCCAGGGTGGAGGGCATGTGTGGGGGTTGGTTAAGTTCCAACTGCATTTCTGTTGCGCTTAGAGAGGGCTGTGGTATGAAGGGAAAATATGAGTAGCAGGCATTGCTTAGTAACCAGTGGTCCTTTTAATGGTTGAAAAGCTTTTAATTTTTAGTTTTAGCTGGATATATTGCAGCTGGAGACAAGACATTAGGGACTGAACATCTCTCAACTCTGCCAGGAGAAGCTGGAGAGGACAAAGGAGTTGCAAAATGCAGGATTCCTAAGGAACAAGTTACAGTCCAGATAACCAGGGAATTGGGACAGATAGAATGTCTTAAGGTGACTGAAGTTAAGAGAACAGAAACCAAGGTATTGTTCAGAAGAATTCAAGGAAAAGGAGAAATCCACTGACACTAACTTGGGTTCGGAGTGGTATTTGACCACAGACAATGTGTGTGTTTAAAAGGGACTTTGTGTTAACGAAACCTTTGTAATTTAAAATACTTTGTAATCCACATTAATCTTAAAACATGTCTGTTAAATGAAGGAGTAAAGGAATATTGTTTCATCAACTTTTTATGTTTTAGAAATGTTTTTTGTTGTTAAAACTACTTAGTGGTCCTGTAAATCTGTTCCTCCACGTTTTATTAAAACAATAAAAATTACCATCTTTTGAGCCAAGATTCCATTCTGGGATCTCCCTGTTATAACATCAGCTGGGATGGGAGCGGGTTTTTATGTCATCTTTAACCAAGAACAGTTAGTAGCACTAATTACTGCAGATTTGATTGTGTCTGTTAGATTCTACCTTGATGTGAAATCAGATCCAGTATATCTGGGGTGGGATTCTCTGGCCGCGTTCACCCCAAAACCAGAGAATGCCACCTCAGGTCAATGTATCTTTGCATGGTCTGCCCTCCACCTGCTACAAATCCCGTGGTGGATGGGATGGGGGAATGCCCCCACTGCTTTCCATTCAAATATCAGATCGAATTGGAGTTGAAAGCCATTATTAATGAGGAAAATGAGGATTTAAGAATGACCACTAAATGGAGAAGAGAAAAGGACATATTGTAATTACCCATTTTATTCTTACAGAGCCTGTTTCTAATGTCACTGTATTGGCCAACAATTCAAAACCAGTGGAAAACATGGATACCATTTACCTAACTTGTCATGCCTCAGGCTTTATACTGTCACGGATATAGTATAAGGATAATCAACTTATCAAGGATAATGACCGAACAATAACATCTCCTGACAATGTTACACTGACAATAATCAGTGTTAACAGATATGGTTCAGGAACATATAAATGTAATGCAAGCAATGATTTTAACAGTAATTCTGGAGTAACCAAACTGCAAGTTAATTGTAAGTACTCAGGCATTTGTTTGTATTTAATATTGGTGAATATATTCATTAAATAGAATTCAGACATTTTCTAGGTTCCTTTGTAGATGGCCCAGAGAAAGTCACAAATACTCCCCCAGGGCCAATTCAGGTAGAACTGGGGAAAAGTCTTACAATAAATTGTGCTGCCCTCTCAGTGCCCCCTGCTACGTATGAATGGTACAATGGGAGTCAGCTGTTAAAGAGAGGACAAACGTATAACATTAAATCAATAAGCTTGAGTGCTGATGGGAATTATACTTGCCATGCGAATAACAACATAACAGAGAAAGGCAAAAATACTACCATACAGGTAACTGTACAAGGTAAGTAAATACTTCACTGTATATTTCACCAATATATTTTGAACAACATTGAAATGATAATGTGCTTTATTTGCCTAATGTTTGTTTATACTGTTCTTTGGAACTTAGTAAAAATAGAATTGCTATTAAGATTTCCATAATGCAATCTGAAAGACATTAAATATAACATTAGACATGCATCTGTTCATTAATTTCAATAAATAGGTCCATAGCACTTTGGACAATAGATTCTTAAATATGTATACATTGTTACTGAAGTGCAATTGTTTCTGGAATTTAATATAAGTTTCAGTACTTGTTTTAATTGCATTTTCAGATCAACTCAGCTCCAACAAATTAAGCAGTGGTCTCATTGCAGGCATAGTGATTGCTGTTCTTTTTATTCTGGGATCAGTCAGCGGGATAAGTGCATGGTTGATCAAAAGGAAAGCATGCTGGTAAATACTGTATTTGGATGCTGTAGCACCTTTTGTAGTTTTGTCCTTGGGCAAGTGAATTGAAAAGTATGTGAAAAGTTGTTTCAAAAGTATCTATTTCTATGTATTGCTCAAACGTATATAGTTATAAGGCATGTTTACACAGGTAATATTGGTGGGTTATGATTTGGATTGATAAAAATATTCCTTACTAAGCTCCTTATCCAAGTATTTTAACATTCCTCTACTGTTGTTGATGCAGCGACTTCGTGTTGCATTTCCCAAATACTCCAATCGTAATACAGTGAATCTTTTAGCTTACCTCTGCTTCCCCATTGGCTCCCAATTTTGATATTAGTTGTGATATAAATTATGAGTTTTAAAATAAGGACAGAAATGTATGGCTTTGCACTGGTAATCTCAATTATATCTCCAATTCACGATTAATTTATTTGCTCTGTCCCAACCTGAATCTATTTGGTCTTGACTGATGCTACTTTATTGTCGTTGGGTCAATGTCCTTGAACTCCCTCTCAAACAGCTCTCTGGAAGAAACTACACACCATGAATAGAAGCGGCACACGCAGGTGATTAGCCACCACCAGGGCAATTGAGGATGAACAATAACATTAGCCAGCGACACTCATGTCCTCTGAAATAATAAATTGTGGATATTGCCCAGTATACCTTAAATTTCTTCCTTCCAGTTAGTAAAACACTTTTCACTAATAATAAGGCATTAACAAACCTCTGTTGCAGATCATAATTGCAGACCATAACAGTATTCTCCTTAAATATTTACATTTTGTTATGTTGCATGTTTGTTTAGGATGAAAGTTCCAACAGAAGGGCAATATGCTACGTACATTACTCCAACTGTGAACAGTGAGTGAGACACCAGCATGTCCATGTTATCTGCATTGAAGTGCAAATATAAAGTTTCAAAAATCTGTCTGATATATGCTTATTGAAATTAATTTCAAATCAAAAGGCACTGTTAAAGCCTATACTGTCACAGATATGTGTCTGAATGTAAAATAGATGAAAGTGAATCAGGGGCCCATTTCTTATCTCTCCTTATTTATCTTTAAAAATGTAAAACAGAATTATGATTCACTATCACTCATTACAGATAATCACACGAAGTCAAAATCTTGTTGGTAGATTGATCTATTTTGCATTCCTTGATTAAGCCTGCCTGATTATCTCATAAAATTAATCTAACAACCCCAGAAATCTTGAAATTAGCAAGCATAAAATTGAATCAAAAAAGTAGAAACAAGAATAAGACACATAAACTGCAATTTCTTAGAACATGAGGCAACTGTTCCAACTCTACTGGCATTTGGGGTGGCACAGTGGTTAGCACTGCTGCCTCACAGCGCCAAAGACTTGGGTTCAATTCCATTCCTGGGTGATTGCCTGTGTGGAGTTTCCCCGTGTGAGCGTAGATTGTCTCTGGATCCTCCGGTTTCCTCCCACAGTCCAAAGATGTGCAGTTTGGGTGGGCTGACCATGATAAATTACCCGTTAGTGTCCAAAAATGTATACGTGAAGGGGATTAGCAGGATAAATGCGTGATTATGGGGATGGGGTTGGGGATGGGCCTGAGTAAGATGATGTTGTCGAGTCGCTGCAGACTTGATGGCTAAATGGCCTCCTTCTGCTGTGTAGGGATCTTGTGATTCTATGATTCCATAACCTAGAATGGTTCATTGATTTCGGAATAATGTTACAATCTTGGAAAGTGTGTACTGAACATTTCGTGGAATAGTACCAGAGAAGTAGGACATCAGTTCCGTGGGGAGACTGGAGTTGTTTTGGTTTATTCTTCTTAGGACATGGAAGATAATGAAGATTCAAAACTCAAAATATTGTGATTGGGGAAATTATGAGAAAATGTTATCAGCCTCAGCGGATCAGTAAATGTTGATAAAGGTGCAACTTAATTCTCAAAAAATACAGCTGCGAGGTGCAGAGATTACTTTTTAGGCACTCGTGGACTGAAAGATTTTCTTTTGCGTTGTGTCTTTGTATGATTCTATGATCATATGTTGGTGGCTGATTCATGATGCTGTATTCTCACAGACCCCTCTGCTGAAATTGGTGAGAATTCAGCAGCGATCTATGAAAATATTCCAAGAAAACAAGAGGTTGGTACAGTTATCTTAATACATGGGCCTGTAATTTATGCTCTGAGGTTGGACACATGCTCAACCCAAATGTACATAAAATTGCACGTATTGTTGTTGGGCGGGCATCCCAGTGTGATTTTGAATTCATGCAATACTGAGGTCAGTGGGTGCATGTGGGAGATTGGGACCCCGCCAACCGACAATTCAAGGCCATTGAAAAGCCTATTGACCATGATTTTATGTTGCCTGTTCAATTGTTTGCCCACTGCACAGGCTGAAGAGGCAAGTGGGCAACACATTTTTAGAAAATTGACATCCGATTCAAAGATCACTGGAGCACAAGGACTTTGACTGCATGTGCGTGTTTGTTTCGTTCAGAGTTCTACCAGATTTCCTTTTGATTGCTGTAGCATTTCTACCTGCCTGGCTACATTCGAGGACTTCATCTTCTCTGGTAGCTCTGTCTGAGAATTGCAGCACAATGCACTTTTAGTTGCAAGGCACACTTTATTGTGTATCTCACCTTAATGTGGGAATACCATAATCAGGTGGTGGAACATGCTCTGAAGAGGATGAGAGGGGCAAGAGGGAGAGGAGCCCAGCTAAGCATGAGCAACATTCCAGGGAGAGACCTTTGAGAATTAATGGTTGCAGGGCCCGCACAGAGTTCAAGATGATAGGGTCTGCAGGAGACACTATTCCTCTGTGGTTAGAGACTGCAGGCAGCACTCCAACTTCTCCCAATGTCCGAGGTCCAGTCGCAAAGGAGGCTCCACCTCCAGATGATTGGGCCAGAAATCATCTCCAGCTGTATTGTTGGGCACCCCATGCCAGTGTTTATGAATGTCACAGTGGCCTTCAAGTTCTGCTCCAATCTTTCCAGGGGCCCATGAAGGATCTTGTGTGGCATGTCTCAATCAGTTGCACACAGTTGTGTCAAGCTTGTCACTGACACTATGCGTTGGATTTTCCGACCATGCTCACCCCAAAACTGGGAAATCCCTCCCAAGGTCAACGGACCTTTGCATGGTCCACAACCCATCCGCTATGATTCCTGTGGCAGGGGGTTTGGGAAAATTCCCCCCCCCCCAAATTTTCAGACATATCTTACTGGATAATAGAAGCCAGCCAGACAAAGAGAGCCAGAGGCTGTGTGGCGATAGGGTGCCTTAGATTGCACTCATTTGGCCATCCTGGCACCAGCAGGTGGGCCGGAAGTCTTGGGAAACAAAACAGCTTTCACTCAATGAACCTGCAGATCGTCAGTGACCCCAGGACACAGATTATCCACTCTTTGCTGTTATACTGGCAGTTCACATGATCTTATATCTTGTGACACAAACAGGTACCAAGGCTGTTCATTGCTCTTGCATGATTGGATGGATGGCTCCTGGGTGACAAAGGCTATCCTTTGAAAGGATCACACATGACTCCATTCCAGCATCAGTCATGCCTACGCAAAAGAGATGTTGGAGAGGACATCGGACTGCTAAAGATGCACTTTAGATGCCTGGGTCAGTTGGGGAGCACTGCAGCATCCTTCACGTATAGTCATAGCATGCTGTGCTCTGCACAATCTGGCTTTGCTAACGGGGGACTCACTGGAGTGTGAGGAAAGTGAAATAGCTCCAAAGGCAGACGAGAGGAACCTTCTGGGAGGCAGGGGTGCCGTGATCTTGTGATCCTTCAGCTAGGCCTCCAAGGCATTGATACATTATGCCAATGGCAATGTCTCCTTTACAAACAATCATGATGTGCAAGACCAAACCCAAACTCTGGCTGCAGACTCAGCAAGACAGTTACATGCCTGTGCTGCACCTGGCATCCATTGCAACCATCAAGTCAGCTCAGCCCACAAAAGCAAAATCATGTTTATGTTTATGGCTACCTCGTTGAATGTGTTAAAATCACGGATAGATGGATTCCTGATCGGTAAGGGAATTAGGGGTTATTGGGATCAGGCGGGTAAGTGGAACTGATCCACTTCAGATCAGCCATGATCTTATTGAATGGCGGGGCAGGCTCGAGGGGCTAGATGGCCTACTCCTGCTCCTATTTCTTATGTTCTTATGTTCATTTTCAGTGCACCAAAAAAGAAAACCCATTCTGGCCACACTATAGAGAAATTTCAAAATATTTAATGCAAATGATGTCACCCATGACAAGATCCTGTTCTGCTCAAGATGCCTTAAACTATGTTTGCGCGTACTGCATCCTTGTGTCACCTGCCTCGCTGGCAGTGGCATTAGAGGCAGCTTGCTCACTGCTGTCCTGGTGGCCTTGGTGACTCTGGTGGTTGTTCTCTGGACAGGGAAGCCTGAGAAGGCTCTGCTTGGGAGGGTGTATCAAGTGGCATGGCTAGACATGCCTCAGTAATGATGGCAACACCAGATGCAGCATTCACTGGAAGAGGGGCAGAGTAGCAGGTGCACGAATCCCGAGCGCCCGAGGAGGAGATCACAGAGACAGCAGGCAGCTGGTCTGCCAGTATGAGGTACATTTGGACTGCCCTGTTCATCAGTGATGGACGGACATCGAGCTGAGATGGTTTGCCTCATCCATCTCACACCGGCCGTGACCTCCTGAGGTTACAACTGGTGTGTTGGATTGCTGGTCCGAGCACAACCCCTGGAACCCCTGATGCTCTTCCTAAATCTGCCTGTCCATGAGAATCACCACATGTCAATGGAGGAGGCTGTGCACCGGTGCTCAGGATAAATGCATGAACTCATCCATGGCAGAAGCCATGACATGCAGATTCTCATCGATCTTTGCCAGATCTCCTTGTATATCGCATTGGACATCCAGCATGGGATGCCTGATGGATGACTCCAGAGGTTCATTATCTGCCTCAGGCTTATCATGGTCCTGGTCTTCAGCAGTCCTCCCACTGCTGCCACCACAGGACCTCTCTGCCTCCGAAATCTGCCTTATGCAAGTGTAATGTACCCACCCACCGTGCAGTAACCATGGAACCAAAAACCTTATTCCCACCAATGTGTTATTTTCTGTGCTGGTGGTTGCTTCCAAGAGTGAGTGAGATGCTGTCTCCTCTTCCCTGGAGATGCTTGTAGTTGGCACATCAGTGGGAGGAGGAAGGCATGTCAGTTTTTTAAAATGTGTGCAGTAATCACTGAGCCAAACAATAGCTTCTACAGTGGCTAAATGGAAGTCTCTGATCCCTCCACTGAATGTCGTCAAGGGGCAGTCTTAAATGATGTGAGTCATTGATTGGAGCATACGACATACCATTCAAGGAGATGTTGAATTTGCTGTTGGCACTGTGGAGGTGGAATATACTTGAGACTGTTTTGTTTGCTGCAACAGATCCCTGGGGAAGCCCATTGGACTGTTTCCTCCAGGTGCTTGTCTCATCACCCATCTGCATTCCAAACTATTACTCTGAGATAGATGGTTCAATGGCATCAGTAACCCACTGGGGCAGGACTTTGATAAGGAGATCAATGTGCCCCATCATGTTGTATACTACAGTGAGTTTGAGAAACGCAATGCCTGGTTTAAAGTTATTTTCAAACCAATTTTCAATGAAGATGGTTAGGAAAAGGACCAATCATATGTGAATATCAGTACATTCAATCATTACCAATGTGTTATTTTCTGTGCTGGTTGTTGCTTCAGAGAGTGGGTGAGATGCTTAATTACAGTCAGTTTGCAAACTCGAAGTGTTGCTGAGACAATGGAAATCTGCAGCATGGACTCTTTTGATGCAAAATTTCTCATTTGTGCTCTCTGTCCCTTCCAGGAAGCAGCATTCCAGCTTGAATTGTGGGATATATGACATGCTAATTGTTCAACATTTTGAAGTAATTACAATGGATTTTTTTGGTGCAGCTGATTTATATTTTGTTTTTCAAATTGCATTTTCACAGGAGCAAGTTTCAAAACCACTTGATGAAACCTCTAATTACATGGTCAGGACATCATTTTGTGCATTGCTTTAATTCATTCATTTACAATTTATTCTACATTGCACCTCAGTTCTCTTTTACCATGTTTTCTTTCTATTCACAAGAAATGCCTTCTAATTTTAACAGGAATTACAGCTGCAGGATCAGTCAGTATACAATGAGCTGACAAGGTACGTGGATAGAAAATTTCACAAATCATTTATCTTCTTTTAACAAATAAATGAAATGTATGTATTTCCATTTGCTAACAAACCTACGGAGGAATTTGAAGCTGAGTCATCCATCTGGCTCTTTCAAGCCTGCTTTATCATTTAATCAGATCATGGCTGATCTTATTGTGATCTCCACATTCCTGCCTAGCCCTGGTATCATTTCACTCCCTTGTTCATCAAGAATTTATCAATATTTTCCTTTAAAAGATTCAGTGTGCTCTGGAGAAGAGAGTTCCAAAGATTCACAATTTTCAGAGAAGAGAAAATCTCCTCGTCTCCATTTTAAATAGGTGACCCCTTCTTCTTAAGCTCTGTCCCCTAGTTCTAGTCTCTCACACAAGGGGAAACATTCTTTCAGCATTGTCCCTGTGAAGATCCCTGATTTGTTCTCAGGATAGGGATATCACATGACAAGGCAGTGGAAAATTCTGATCTGCAAGTGCTGTGATGATATGCAGTGTCAAGCAAATCTTGTTGGACATATGACTGATCATAGATTCCCTATAATGCAGAAAGAGGCCATTTGGCCCATCGAGTCTGCACCAACCACAATCCCACCCAGGCCCTATTCCCGTAACCCCACATATTTACCCTGCTAATCCCCTGACACTAGGGTCAATTTAGCATGGCCAGCCAACCTAACCTGCATATCTTTGGATTGTGGGAGGAAACCGGAGCACCCGGAGGAAACCCACGCGGACACGAGGAGAATGTGCAAACTCCACACAGACAGTGACCCGAGGCCGGAATTGAACCCGGGTCCACGGCGCTGTGAGGCAGCAGTGCTAACCACTGTGACTGACCGGGATGCAAAACTACTGAAATCCTTGTTACCTTTCCTGTTATCCATAATGAGTACAATTTTGTTAAGTATTACTTTCGCCCTGAGTGTGTGGACAATTTGATAACTAGCAGCAGGCTCTTTATGGGTTTAAGTAAAGACAATTGTTTATTTACTCACTCAGTCTAACACTATCGAAGCCACTTGCAGTCATGCACTCGAAGAAAGTGCAGTTGAAGAGAACAGTGCACTTCTAGAAGTTATGAGCAAAATGAATAGGTCATAATTTACATGATTGTCCTACTCTAGAAAACGTGCGTTGTACACATGATGGCAATGAGGTCTTCACTCCTGAAGTGTAACTTCAACGGCCAGGATCATGTGCTGAAATAGTTAACAGGATTCTGTCAAAGAGATAAACTCTCTGCAGATCACGTTGTTGATTACACAAACATGTTCCCAGGAGATCAGATTTCAATATTGGTGAACCAGAAAACAAAGAGGCTTGAAGTTATGGTTTTACTTTCTTTGGTTCTTAAGGCATAGATTTTATTGCTTTCTCTGCTGCTTCTGTGACTCTGTAGACAGCATTTAAAGATGAAAAAGGAGACAGACGTCATTATGATATTATTTGATATCTCACAGTTCCCCTTTCCAAATATGACGTTGGTGCGGATTAGCCAAAACCTGGTTTAGTGTTTGTAGACATTGAGCCTGAGAAGGGTTAAGACAATCACCATCTTTATTTCAGAAAGACAAATTCAATTTGAATGTCCGCTGAATAGTCCAAGAATGTGGATGGTTCTATATTGTGTCCTTTAGTCCTCGTGAGTGAGTGTGGCAGTTTTTGAATTCAGACATCAGGCCTCATGAGCGTTGGTGGCTATCTTTTGCAGCACATTTTTCATTTTTAAAAATCAGTTCTGAAACATTCCACATGGTATAAAGATCAAATTCATAAGTTTTAAAATATAACATGCCTTTACTCGGCATGGAGAGTATGAAATTCAGTGTTAGTGCTTCTTATCAACATCTGCAACCCCACCTTTTAAAATATTCCTGTGTGTGGGCATGTTAGATCCTGTCATGTGCTTTGGGCCCGATTTTACCATTGCTTGTGCCCTTTTTCAGGTGTGAAAACTTGGTAAAATCAAGCCCAAATTGGAGGCGGGTAGCATGATCCGAGCCCGCCTCCGCGCCGGTTCCCCCTTTACCAGGGCCCCAAAATGGCCGCGATCAGGACCGTGCCCGAAACGGGTGCGACGACCATTTAAATGCATTTCCATGCATTTAAATTGACTTATTGGACTGCACTCCCAACCTTACCGGCACTTTCCCCTTTACCACCATCATCCAGATTCAGTGCGAAACAGACATGCTCTACAAAAGTCTGATTTGGGCGCTCCAGTTAGTGAGGAGGTACGTTCTGGGCATCCGACATCTCTCTGCCTGAGATCGGTGGGAGGAAGGTGGGAGGGCCCCGCGATCGGTCTGGATGGCGGAAGAGGTGAGGGGATAAGGGGGTCAGTAATGTTGTGGGGGTTGAGCAATGTCTGTGAGGGCAGGGGGAGGCATTATCCAGCCCGGGAGCGATGTGGCAGGGGAGCCGCATTCTATCGTTCTTTTTCTGTGCATGCGCAGTTGGAGGCACCAATTGGAGCTGCAGGATTTTGGGTACCCCGCCCACAGGCTTCTGCAGTGCGATTAGGAATCGCTGATATTTTTTCAGGCAGAGTGCGTATGGGGGCACCTGAGAACGGGTCTAAAAGTCGGATTTGAAACACTCCCAGTTTCAAGTTCGCCCAGCACTTAGAATCAAAATCGTAAAATAGGGCCCTTTATCTCTGCTACTCAATCCACAACTGAACACCACCACCTAAGAACTGTTAGCTTATATCCATAAGTTGAAACAACATTCTCTTTTGGCATGAACTCTGTGGTGAACCATCGTTGGTTCCCACTGGATAGTGCTGAGCCAGGGGCTGGCCAGTACTACAAGGATGTACATATGTTACTGTTGGGTTGTGCTACTGTTGCTGTTGGGGTTAGGGTGGGGTTGTTACACCTTTGTACTGTAGTGTTGTGGCACATCCCAGTCGGGCTCCGCCTCCTGGGAGAGGTATAAGAGTCCCTGCTCTGGCCGGGACCCCTTCAGTCTGGGATAGTGTATATAAGTTCTGGTAGCTTCGTTAACAGTAAATAAAAGCCTTTCATTTACTGAGCTTCAAGCCTCGTCTCTGAATAGCGCATCAAACTCCCAAGTGTGCAAGCTTCAAGCACCATGTAAATTTATTTTCTGAGCTTATGCCACATCGTGTTTTCCAGTTTATTTGGTGGCTTTACGCAACATTACATACCAACAATCCACTCCACCCTTCCAGAAACATAGTTTTTTGCTGCACATAAGCAAAATTAATGCATTTCCCCAATTTTATTTAAACATACATGGAGTCAATGTTTCCACTTCTGTTTCCGCAGGCAAAAACTTACTTGATGACTTGTAGGGCACTGCTGGCTTGTGAGTCTGTGCAAGAAAGAGGGACGGCAACTTCATGAAGATGCTACTGCAAGACATTTCTCAGTCTCTGTATAATTCTCTTACTGCCAGCTCTAAAATCCTCCATTAGGTATTGTATCCTAATCTCTACTGAGTGACTTCTTATATTCATGATTTCAGTCTGCATCTTAATTCAGCTTGCCTTCTTTCTAATGATTTCAGTGCTCTTCTGAGCCCAGTAACCTCCTCCCTTTATATAAACTCTGTTACTGATATACATTGCCACATCCGAACCTAGCCATCACCAGATTTAATTTTTTGTTCTCAATAGCAACTTCACTGTTTCCCATCTGTTTTTTTCCCTTGCAATGATGCTGATCTTTGTTTCAACAGCAAATTGGCACACAGATGTGTGCCATCCACCGCAGAAGGTCACATCAAACATCACATTTCTGTGTCAAAGTTACCAGATTGTTCTGGGATCATTGTGGATAGTAATGATAAGAGCCATTATTTTTCACATCTCCCATCTCATGCAATATAAGGCAATATTATCCCCATTATTCAACATTTAATCCTTGGTTTCATTCTGGTAAAGGGGAAATGGAGCCACTTTTTCACCTCTTTGTACTCCAAGCTCCTTCAGATAAGCACCAACATCCCATTAGACATTTTAATATTTCTACCGTGTGTGTTAACTATTTGTGTAGTTGGATTGCCAAATTTCTTTCTTTTTTATGTCCTGGTTTACACCATACCGGGACTGCAATGTATAGGTATTCGAACAATACCTAAGAAAGTACATTTATTTGTATTTTGTGATGTCAATGACAGTAAAATTGCACACGTAGTTAAACTTAGAATCCTGTACACTGTATGATATTCTCTGATCCTCAGCATGATGCCCTTTATAAGTTTTCACAATAAACCTCTTTGTAAATTAGCTGAAATGTTGTGAAGCTCCACTTTTATGTGATTAGCCCTGCTGTAAATAAGAAAATGCTTAAAAACTAATGCCCTGCTGAATGATATGTCACTGGACAAATAAGTTGAGGTAGGACGGTCCCATGAGGATCGGTTGGTTTGACTGGGCCTGCATTCACTAGAGATTAGAAGGAAGATAAGAGATCTGATTCAAACATATACAATTATAACAGGGACTTGATAGACTCGGGAGGATGTTTTCCCTAGTTGGGGAATCGAGAGCCGGGGACACAGTCTCAGGATGCGGGGTAGACCATTTAGGACTGAGATGAGGAAACTTTCTTCACTCAAAGAGTAGTCATCCTGTGGAATTCTCTCCCACAGAAGGTTGTGGAGGCCAAGTCACTGAATATATTTAGATTTATTTTTTTTAGATTTTAATGATGTTAGGGAATATGGGGAGAAAGCAGGAACATGGCATTGAGATTAAGGATCAGCCATGATTATAGGTACTGGTGGAGCAGGCTCGAAGGGCTAAATGGTTGCCTCCTGTTCCGAGTTTCTATGTTTCTATAAGGGGTTAACAGTGAGGAACTAAAGCAGAAGCTAATTGTTAGCACCCTTAGGGAAAGATAGTATTTGTTTAGGGGAAGTTAGTATTTTCGACTGAATGAGTGAAAGAAATGGAAGCAAAAACACAGTGAAAATAAAGAAAACTGTTGGAAATGATAGGAAAACCTGAACATTTCATGAATGTTCATTTAAAATTTTTTAATTCCGCTTCAAAATGGAAATGTTAGTGGCATGCAAGATGAAATTTTAATTAAATGTTAACCCTGCTCTGCAAATCAGCTTTGTTTCACTCTACTCGGCAGTGTGTTTGATAAAGGATTCCTTTGTCAGAATCAAGCAACAGCAACACAACCCAGCAGAGCAATGGATGGTCAGATATTTCCTGAAATGTACGGGTTTAGAGAGATAGATTGATAGCAAGACAAAGCAGTATTTCAGGTTTTACAAAATAGGGAGAAAAAATAGAATTTGTACATTTATATAAACCAATAGTTAGGCCACAGTTTCACTGATGCATTTGATTTTAGGCATCGTATTATAAAGGAAACAGCAACCTTAGAATCCGAATAGTGTGGCAATACTTTGCCTTTAAGAAATGTATTTTAATCATGTTTCTTTGCAGTTTTTTTCAAGCAGCTCCTAGCATTTTATTTTGGCACCATTTTGTCTGTAACTAGTGTCCTCTAATTGTTAGAGAAAATAATATAATGAACATCATATTTATTGTTAATCTGGACTAATGCCATGTCCTGGGGTTCTGTGATCCTTTTGGAATTGTTGGGTGGAGCATGATTGACAGGTCAGGTGATGCCTGGGGACAGTTATTTTGCAGGAAAGTCCAAGGTTTTAGTTTCTTTTTTTTATCAGCTGTTTATTGGACTTGAGACAGAGAGCATTGTCTCTTGATTTCTCCTCTCGCTGGAGTTGGAAATTCTGCTGTCTGCAAGTTGTTGTTAGAAGCTGGTGAGGCAAGCAGTGTCTCTGTCTGTCTGTCTGTCTCTCTCTCTCTCTCTCTCTCTGTCTCTGTCTCTGTCTCTGTCTCCCTCTCTCCAGAGGCTTTTTGGAAAGTTCCAGGACTGGGAAGCCTCAGAGGTTTGATCCAACATTAAAAGGACCAAATCACAGCAGATGTTAAAAAGCTTCAAAATCCAGCATCATGTAAGCATACTTGCTTTTTGTGCCAAGTCGAGAAAGGGGTGTACATTTGTGGGTGTTGTTTGACTTGGAACATCATAGTTAACTAGCTGTTCAGGTTTATACTACATCATGTTCGATTTTTGTAATTTGTAAAAGTTACTTTTACTCATTATATTGTAACTGTGTGCTGAAATAAACTTTGTTTGATAAAAGCTTCCGAGTGCCTCACTTGAATCATACCTGGAGTTTACCTTATGCTCATTCATGCCAAATTCAAAGGTCGAAACTTAGGGTCCAGGCTATCTTAATGAAACACCTTGGGGCTTCTGACCTGGGTCTTAACAACAGTGTATATCCTTGAATATGGTAGTAGATATCCAAATCTATATATTCAAAATCAAAGTCTTTCATGAGCAATCACCGGATCAATAACTTCATCATATTCACCATTATTTATAACTATTTACAGATAAATGTGTGCACAGTTGAGAATGAGATTTTAATATAGAGTCATAGAGGTTTACAGCATGGAAACAGGCCCTTCGGCCCAACTTGTCCATGCCGCCCTTTTTTTTAAACCCCTAAGTTAATTTCAATTGTCCGCATTTGGCCCATATCCCTCTATACCCATCTTCTCCATCTAACGATCTAAATGCTTTTTAAAAGACAACATTGTACCTGCCTCTATTACGACCTCTGGCAGCTTGTTCCAGACACTTACCACCCTCTGTGTGAAAGAATTGCCCCTCTGGACACTTTTGTATCTCTCCCCTCTCACCTTAAACCTATGCCCTCTAGTTTTAGACTCCCCTACTTTTGGGAAAAGATATTGACTATCTAGCTGATCTGTAGCCCTCATTATTTTATAGACCTCTATAAGATCACCCGTCAGCCTCCTACGCTCCAGAGAAAAAAGTCCCAGTCTATCCAGCCTCTCCTTATAACCCAAACCATCAAGTCCCGGTAGCATCCTAGTAAATCTTTTCTGCACTCTTTCTAGTTTAATAATATCCTTTCTATAATAGGGTGACCAAAACTGCATACAGTATTCCAAGTGTGGCCTTACCAATGTTTTGTACAACTTCAACAAGACGTCCCAACTCCTGTATTCAATGTTCTGACTGATGAAACCAAGCATGCCGAATGCCTTCTTCACCACTCTGTCCATCTGTGACTCCACTTTCAAGGAGCTATGAAATGTACCCGAGATCTTTTTGTTCTGTAACTCTCCCCAACGCCCTACTATTAACTGAGTAAGTCCTGCCCTGGTTCAATCTACCAAAATGCATTACCTCGCATTTGTCTAAACTAAACTCCACCTGCCATTCATCAGCCCACTGGCCCAATTGATCAAGATTCCATTGCAATCGGAGATAACTTTCTTCACTGTCCACTATGCCACCAATCTTGGTGTCATCTGCAAGCTTACTAATCATGCCTCCTATATTCTCATCCAGATCATTAATATAAATGACAAATAACAATGGACCCAGCACTGATCCCTGAGGCACACTGCTGGTCACAGGCTTTCTGTTTGAAAAACAACCCTCTGCAACCACCCTCTGTCTTCTGTCAAGAAGCCAATTTTGTATCCATTTAGATACCTCACCCTGGATCCCGTGAGATTTAACCTTATGCAACAACCTACCATGCGGTATCTTGTCAAAGGCCTTGCTAAAGTCCATGTAGACAACATCAACTGCACTGTCCTCATCTACCTTCTTGGTTACCCCTTCAAAAAACTCAATCAAATTTGTGAGACATGAATTTCCACTCACAAAGCCATGCTGACTGTCCCTAATCAGTCCTTGCATCTCTAAATGCCTGTAGATCCTATCTCTCAAAATACCTTCCATCAACTTACCCACCACAGATGTGATGCTCACTGGCCTGTAGTTCCAGGCTTTTCCCTGCAGCCATTTTTGAACAAAGGCAGAACATTTGCCACTCTCCAATCTTCAGGCACCTCACCCATGACTATCGATGATTCAAATATCTTGACGAGGGGACCCGCAATTTCCTCCCTAGCCTCCTACAATGTCCTAGGATACACTTCATCAGGTCCCAGGGATTTATTTACCTTGATGCGCTTTAAGACTTCCAGCACCTCCTTCTCTGCAATATTTACACTCCTCAAGACATCACTATTTATTTCCCCAAGTTCCCTAACATCCTTGCTTTTCTCAACAGTAAATACTGATGAGAAATATTCATTTAGGATCTCACCCATCTCATGTGAATCCATACATAGATGACCTTGTTGATCCTTAAGAAGCCCTACTCTCTCCTTTGTTACTCTTTTGCCCTTTATGTATTTGTAGAAGCTCTTTGAATTCTCCTTTTCCTTATCTGCCAAAACAATCTCGTGTCCCCTTTTTGCCCTCCTGATTTCTCTCTTAACTCTACTCCTACACCCTCTATACTCTTCAAGAGATTCACTTGATCCCAGCTGCCTATGCATGTCATGTGCCTCTTTCTTCTTGACCAGGGCCTCAATATCCCTAATCATCCAGGGTTCCCTACTTCTGCCAGCCTTGCCCTTCACTCCTCGAGGAATGTCTTTACCCTGAACCCTGGTTAACACACTTTTGAAAGCCTGCCACTTATCAAACGTCCCTTTGCTTTCCCACAGACTCCCCCAATTAACTGCCTGATACCATCAAAATTGGCCTTGCCCCAACTTAGAATTTTAACTTTTGGCCAGACCTATCATTCTCCATAGTTATCTTAAAACTAATAGAATTATGGTCACTGTTCCTAAAGTGATCCCTCACTAACACTTCTGTCACCTGCCCTTCCTTATTTCCCAAGAGGAGGTCAGGTTTTGCCCCCTTTCTCGTCCAGCCATCCACATACTGAATGAGAAATTGCGCCTGAATACACTCAACACATTTCTCTCCATCCAACCCTCTAATACTATGGCTGTCCCAGTCAACGTTGGGAAAGTTAAAATCTCCGACTATTACCATCCTATTTTTCTTGGAGCTATCTGTAATCTCCTTACGTATTTGCTCCTCAATTTCCCGCCGACTATTTGGGGGCCTAGAGTACAACCCTATCAAAGTGATTTCCCTCTTCTTATTTCTCAGTTCTCCCCATATAGACTCAGTGGTTGAACCCTCGGATATATGCCCTCTCAGTACGGCCGTGATGCTTTCCCAAATCAAAAGTGCAACTCCCCCTCTTCGCTTATCTCCTGTTCTATCTTTCCTATAGCATCTTACCCTGGAACATTGAGCTGCCAGTCCTGTCCCTCCCTTAGCCATGTTTCAGTAATAGAACCTAGAACATAGAACATTACAGCGCAGAACAGGCCCTTCGGCCCACGATGTTGCACCGACCAGTTAAAAAAAAACTGTGACCCTCCAACCTAAACCAATTTCTTTTCGTCCATGAACCTATCTACGGATCTCTTAAACGCCCCCAAACTAGGCGCATTTACTACTGATGCTGGCAGGGCATTCCAATCCCTCACCACCCTCTGGGTAAAGAACCTACCCCTGACATCGGTTCTATAACTACCCCCCCTCAATTTAAAGCCATGCCCCCTCGTGCTGGATTTCTCCATCAGAGGAAAAAGGCTATCACTATCCACCCTATCTAAACCTCTAATCATCTTATATGTTTCAATAAGATCCCCTCTTAGCCGCCGCCTTTCCAGCGAAAACAATCCCAAATCCCTCAGCCTCTCCTCATAGGATCTCCCCTCCATACCAGGCAACATCCTGGTAAACCTCCTCTGCACCCTCTCCAAAGCCTCCACATCCTTCCTGTAATGTGGGGACCAGAACTGCACACAGTACTCCAAGTGCGGCCGCACCAGAGTTGTGTACAGTTGCAACATAACGCTACGACTCCTAAATTCAATCCCCCTACCAATAAACGCCAAGACACCATATGCCTTCTTAACAACCTTATCTACTTGATTCCCAACTTTCAGGGATCTATGCACACATACACCTAGATCCCTCTGCTCCTCCACACTATTCAAAGTCCTCCCGTTAGCCCTATACTCAACACATCTGTTATTCCTACCAAAGTGAATTACCTCACACTTCTCCGCATTAAACTCCATCCGCCACCTCTCGGCCCAACTTTGCAACCTGTCTAAGTCTTCCTGCAAACTACGACACCCTTCCTCACTGTCTACCACACCACCGACTTTGGTGTCATCAGCAAATTTGCTAATCCACCCAACTATACCCTCATCCAGATCATTAATAAATATTACAAACAGCAGTGGCCCCAAAACAGATCCCTGAGGTACACCACTTGTAACCGCACTCCATGATGAATATTTACTATCAACCACCACCCTCTGTTTCCTATCCGCTAGCCAATTCCTGATCCAATTTCCTAGATCACCCCCAATCCCATACATCTGCATTTTCTGCAGAAGCCTACCATGGTGAACCTTATCAAACGCCTTACTAAAATCCATATATACCACGTCCACTGCCTTGCCCCCATCCACCTCCTTGGTCACTTTCTCAAAAAACTCAATAAGGTTAGTAAGGCACGACCTACCTGCCACAAAACCATGCTGACTATCACCTATCAATTCATTACTCTCCAAATAACTATAAATCCTATCCCTTATAATTTTTTCCAACATCTTGCCGACAACAGAAGTGAGACTCACCGGTCTATAATTCCCGGGGAAGTCTCTGTTCCCCTTCTTAAACAATGGGACAACATTCGCTAACCTCCAATCTTCTGGTACTATACCAGAGGCCAACGACGACCTGAAGATCAGAGCCAGAGGCTCTGCAATCACTTCTCTTGCCTCCCAGAGAATCCTTGGATAAATCCCATCCGGACCAGGGGATTTATCTATTTTCAGACCCTCCAGAATATCCTGCACATCCTCCTTATCAACTGTAATACTGTCTATTCTACTCCCTTGCAACCCAGTGTCCTCCTCAGCTATATTCATGTCCCCTTGCGTGAACACCGAAGAGAAATATTGGTTCAATGCTTCACCAATCTCCTCCGGTTCCACACATAACTTCCCTCTGCCATCTATAACTGGCCCTAAACTTGCCCTAACCAACCTTCTGTTCTTGACATACCTATAGAACGCCTTAGGATTCTCTTTAACCCTATCCGCCAAAGTCTTCTCATGTCCCCTTTTAGCCCTTCTAAGCTCGCTCTTCAACTCCCTCTTAGCCAATCTAAAGCTTTCTAGTGCACTACCCGAGTGCTCACGTCTCATCCGAACATAAGCCTCCTTTTTCTTTTTAACCAACAAAGAAACTTTATTGGTGCACCACGGTTCCCTAGCCCTACCAATTCCTCCTTGCCTGACAGGGACATACCTATCACAGACTCGCAGTAGCTGCTCCTTGAAAAAACTCCACATGTCGGACGTTCCCAGTCCCTGTAATCTCCTAGTCCAACCTATGTTTCCTAATTCTCTCCTAATAGCCTCATAATTACCCTTCCCCCAGCTAAAACCACTGGCCCGAGGTTCATGCCTATCCCTTTCCATCACTAAGGTGAACGTAACCGAATTGTGGTCACTATCACCAAAATGCACACCAACTTCCAAGTCTAGCACCTGGTCTGGCTCATTTCCCAGCACCAGATCCAATATAGCCTCACCTCTAGTTGGCCTGTCTACATACTGAGTCAAAAAACCTTCCTGCACGCTTTGAACAAAAACTGACCCCTCTAACGAGCTAGAGCCATAACAATTCCAGTCAATATTAGTCAAGTTAAAATCCCCCATAACAATTGCCCTATTACTTTCACTCCTAAGCAGGATTGACTCCGCAATCCTTTCCTCAACCTCTCTAGAACTTTTAGGAGGTCTATAAAAGACTCCCAACAGGGTGACCTCTCCTCTCCTATTTCTAATCTCCGCCCATACTACCTCAACAGATAAGTCCTCATCAAACCTCCTCTCTGACACTGTGATACAATCTCTGACCAATAATGCTACCCCTCCCCCTCTTCTACCTCCTTCCCTACTTCGACTAAAACATTTGAACCCCGGGACCTGCAGCATCCATTCCTGCCCCTGCTCTATCCATGTCTCTGAAATAGCCACAACATCGAAGTCCCAGGTACTGATCCACGCTGCAAGTTCACCCACTTTATTGCGAATACTCCTGGCATTGAAGTATACACATTTCAAACCCTGCTCCACCCCACCTCTGCAATGCCGTGCATTGCAGTCCCCATCCATGCATCCCTCACTTTCAGCCCCACTACTCAGGATCCCTCCCCCCCCCCGAATCAGTTTAAACCTCCCTGCATGGCCTTAGCAAATTTACCCCCCAGGATATTGGTCCCCTTCTGATTAAGGTGTAGACCATCCTTCTCATAGAGGTCACACCTTCCCCAGTACGAGCCCCAATTGCTTAAGTACCTGAACCCCTCCCTCCTGCACCATCCCCTCAGCCATGAATTCAAACCTTCCCTCTCCCTATTCCTCTCTAAACTATCCCGTGGTACAGGCAAGAGTCCAGAGATAACCACTCTGTCAGTCTTGGCCTTTAGTTTCCACCCCAACTCCATAAATCCCTGCCTAATATCCCCTTCCCCTATCCTCCCTATGTCGTGTGTCCCCACATGTACAATAACTTGTGGTTTATCTCCCTCCCCCCTAAGAGTCCTGAATACCCTGTCCGACACATCCCGGACCCCAGCCCCTGGTAGGCAACACACCAACCCTGAGTCCCTACCTTTAGTTCCGACCCTCCTATCTGTCCCCTTAATTGTGGAGTCCCCAACCACAAGGCCCAGTCTTTTACAGCCCCTAACCACCTGAGCTTTCTCACTCGGCTCACCCCCAGAGATCTGCTCTCTATGCTCAGTTGATTCCTCCTCAACTGTAGCCTCCAGCACCGAAAACCTATTATGGAGGGGAACCGCCCCAGGGGATTGTCTTCCCGATTGCTTCTTACCCCTCCTCCTGGCATTGACCCAAGCCTCATTTCTAGGAGTTACTATTTCTCTATAACTCCTATCAACTTCCACCTCCGCCTCCCGAATTATGCGGAGTTCCTCTACCTCCCCCTCCAGCTCCTTTACACGCTCCTCCAGAAGCTGCAATCTAATGCACTTCTTACAACTAAAATCTCCTGAAACACTACTGGATTTCCTCACCACATACATCCCACAGGAGATGCAGCATACTGCCTGAACTGCCATCCCTGAAGCCATTACCAGCAAGAAAAAAAGAAAACAAAAAACTTCCCCACACTTATAATTAGGTTAGAGGAGGATGGAAGGGTGGGATCCTCTACCAGTGTAGAGGATCGGGTATCTCCTCTGCACCAATTTATAGGGCTAGGGGCCCGAGAGAAAAAAAAAACTACTACTGAGGGGGAACCACCCAGGTAACTGACTTTTAAAGTTAAAATAAAAACCCTTCCCAGACTCCTTTGCTGCCCACTTCTAGTTTTCACTTTAAACTTGAAAAACTGCTGTTAAAGTAAAGGCCAAAAAAATACACACACTAGCTGACTAATTAAATAAATAAACAATTCAATTAATCCAATTAATCTCTTACCAGCACTGCTGCTTTTCAATCACCCCTCTCAGCTTGCTCCAGTGGATCAATGATTGCTATCATATCCCAGTCCCACGTACCCATCCATGCCCTGAGTTCATCTGCCTTGCCCGTTAGGCCTCTTACATTGAAATAATTGCAGTTTAATCTGGACTCCCCTTGCTCTCTTGCTTTTGCCTGATCTGTCTGTTACTAGGATTACTGACACTGCCTTTACTACTTAATGTGCTCTCTTTAACTTTTGTGCTGTCCTCAAACTTCTCTTCTGTCTCCCTACTGCTTTGGATCCCATCCCCCTGCCAAACTAGTTTAAATCCTCCTGAGTGGCTCTAGCAAATCTCCCCGCCAGGATGTTAGTCCCCGTCCAGTTCAGGTGTAACCCGTCCCTCTTGAACAGGTCAGCCCTTCCCCAGAAAAGATCCCAATGATCTAAAAATCTAAATCCCTGTCCCCTGCACCAGCTCTCAAGCCATGCATTCATCTGCCTAATCTTCCTATTTCTACTCTCAGTAGCATGTGGCACTGGTAGTAGTCCTGAAATTATTACCTGCACTTTAGCCTTCTGCCTAACTCTCTATATTCACACTTCAGGACCTCATCCCTTTTCCTACATATGTCATTGGTACCAATATGTACAACAACCTCTGGCTGCTCACCCTCCCCCTTAAGAATGTCCTGCAATTGCTCAGAGACGTCCTTGACCCTGGTACCAGGGAGGCAACACACCATTCTGGAGTATCGCTTGCGGCCACAGAAATGCCTATCTGTGCCTCTACCTAGTGAGTCCCCTATTACTACTGCTCGTTTGCTCTTTGCATGACCTTGTCCCACAGGAGAACCAGCTGTGGTGCCACAGGCCTGGCTGCTGCTGGTATTTCTCCCAAACATGCTATCCCCCTTAACAGTATCCAAAACGGTATACCTGTTTGAAAGGGGAATAGGCATAGGAGGCTCCTGCACTACCTGTCTGCCTCACCTAGTGATGCGCGACAATCGAGCACGAGACACAAGGCTTCTGTAATTGAAGGCTTTTATTGTCTCACAATGGAACTATTTAAACACGAGTACACCATTCCAGACTGGAGGGGTCCCGCCCGAGCAGAGGGTCTTATACCTCTCCCAGGGGGCGGGGCCCGACTGGGATGTGCCACAACAGCAACCACCACAGGTATATTAATCCCACAGTGTAAACACCCTAGCCCAACAACAACATTATAACAACCCCACAGTGTGAACACCCTAGCCCAACAGCAACAATAGAATAACCCCACAGTGGTAACCAACGATGGTTCACCACATTCACCCCTCCTTTGAGAACAAAGGCCGGCGGGGTGCGAAAACAGACTATATATACAAAAAAAAAATCTACAAGTCCAGACGGTCTGGAGGACCGCACCGTCGTTGTGACCTCCTCAATACCGGCTGTGACACCGGAGCAGGTGCTTGCGGTGGTGTTCTCTCCAAAACAGCGTCCGGCTGTCCCCTCGAGGACTCACGGGCCGGTTGACCCTGATGAAGCGGTAGTGCAGGGGATCCCGGTACCTTCTGCGATGGCGCCGATCTCCGAGTCTCAGGCAAGCTGTACAGTGGAGTATAACTGTTATGCACTGGTCCCGGTGCTGACCGCGCCACGTCCGGGGGAGAAATAAGTGATAGGGGATTCGTGACTGGGGGTATGGGAGCGACAGGAGTTGCTACGTCCCCTGCGGGCGCCAGGTCTCGGATCGAGACTGTGTCCTCTCGCCCGTCAGGATATGCCACATAGGCATACTGAGGGTTGGCGTGGAGGAGGTGGACCGGTTCGACCAAGGGGTCAGACTTGCGGGCCCTTACATGTCGCCGCAGAAGGACGGGTCCTGGGTACGTCAACCAGGCTGGTAAAGATATCCCCGAGGACGACTTCCGAGGGAATGAGAACATCCTCTCGTGGGGAGTAGCATTGGTTGCCGTACACAGGAGGGAGCGAATGGAGTGAAGCGCATTTGGGAGGACCTCCTGCCAATGGGAGACTGGAAGGCCTTTGGACTTCAGCGCCAATAGGACAACCTTCCAGACTGTAGCATTCTCTCTCTCCACCTGTCCGTTGCCCCTAGGGTTGTAACTCGTGGTTCTACTAGAGGCAATCCCGTATGAGAGCAGGAATTGCCTCAAGTCGTTACTCATGAACGACGAGCCCCTGTCGCTATGTATATAGCAGGGGTACCCAAACAGGGTAAAAAGATCACGGAATGCCTTGATCACCGTGGCAGTCGACGTATCCGCACAGGGGACAACAAACGGGAACCGGGAGTACTCATCTATGATGTTAAGAAAGTACACGTTCCGGTCCGTTGAGGGAAGGGGGCCCTTAAAATCCACACTCAGCCTCTCGAAGGGGCGAGTGGCCTTGACCAATTGTGCCCGGTCAGGTCGGTAAAAGTGCGGTTTGCATTCCGCGCAAATCCGACAGCTTCTTGTTACTGACCTGACATCCTCCACAGAGTAGGGCAGGTTGCGGGCTTTGATGAAGTGGTAGAGCCAAGTGACCCCAGGATGGCACAAGTCATTATGGAGGGCGTTCAAGCGGTCCTCCTGCATAGTAGCGCATGTTCCGCGCGAGAGGGCATCCGAGGGCTCATTGAGTTTCCTTGGACGATACATAATATCGTAATTATAGGTGGAGAGCTCAATTCTCCACCGCAAGATCTTGTCATTCTTGATCTTGCCCCTCTGCGTATTATTGAACATAAACGCCACGGACCTCTGGTCCGTGATCAGGGTGAACCGCTTCCCCGCCAGGTAATGGCGCCAGTGTCTGACGGCCTCCACAATAGCCTGGGCCTCCTTTTCCACCACTGAATGCTGAATTTCGGGACCTTGAAGGGTGCGGGAGAAAAACGCGACGGGCCTGCCTGCCTGGTTTAGTGTGGCGGCCAGGGCGAAATCAGATGCATCACTTTCCACCTGGAAAGGGATGGATTCATCCATCGCGTGCATCGTGGCTTTCGCAATGTCGCTTTTCAATGCCTTGAAGGCCAATTGGGCCTCTAGCGTGAGTGGAAAAGTCGTGGACTTAATAAGCGGACGGGCTTTGTCCGCGTAGTTGGGGACCCACTGCGCATAATAGGAGAAGAAGCCGAGGCATCTCCTCAGTGCTTTTGCGCTAGCGGGCAAAGGAAGTTCAGTAAGGGGGCGCATACGGTCGGGATCGGGGCCAATGACCCCGTTTTCCACTACGTATCCCAGGATGGCTAACCGGCGCGTACGGAATACACACTTCTCCCTGTTGTAGGTCAGATTCAGGCGAGATGCAGTGCGCAAAAAGTTCTGGAGATTTGTGTCATGGTCCTGCTGGTCATGGCCGCAGATGGTGACATTATCCAGGTACGGGAAGGTAGCCCGCAGCCCGTTCTGGTCCACCATTCGGTCCATAGCACGCTGGAAGACCGAGACCCCATTGGTGACACCAAATGGAACCCTAAGAAACTGATACAGACGACCATCCGCCTCAAAAGCCGTGTAATGTCGGTCCTCTGGGCGGATGGGGAGTTGGTGGTAGGCGGACTTAAGGTCTATGGTGGAGAACACCCGGTACTGCGCAATCTGATTGACCATATCAGATATGCGCGGGAGAGGATACGCATCCAGCTGCGTATAACGATTAATGGTCTGACTGTAGTCGATGACCATCCGGGGTTTGTTCCCGCTCTTAACCACCATGACCTGTGCTCTCCACGGACTAACGCTGGACTGTATGATCCCTTCTTTGAGGAGTCGCTGAACCTCAGATCTGATGAAGATCCGGTCTTCAGCACTATAACGCCTACTTTTAGTAGCGATGGGCTTGCAGCCTGGTACCAGATTCTTAAATAAAGAGGGTGTGGTGATTTTTAGTGTGGAAAGATTGCATGCGGGGCGCTTTGGACAATTTGGAGGCTGCGGCTGATCCCCTACTGTCAGCGAAGGGAGTGGCCCACCGTACTGTAGGATCACACTCTTCATGTGGACCATAAAGTTTAGTCCGAGGAGAATTGGCGCGCAAAGATGCGGCAACACAAGGAGCCTGTATCGCTCGTAAATTGTGCCCTGCACTTTCAGAGTTACCACACAACGTCCTTGGATCGGTACAGACCGGGACCGTGATGCCATAGAAATTGTCTGTTTGGCAGGTAGAACCCGGAGTCCACACCTCTTTGCAGTGTCAGGGTGAATAAAACTCTCGGTGCTCCCACTGTCAAACAGACAATAAACAGTATGACCATTTACCTTAATGTTCATCATTGAACAGTCAAGCCTGTGGTGCTTAGCCTGGTCCAGGGTGATCGACGCCACCGTTGGCCCTTGGACGTCACTGCAGGCAGCCGAGGTTGATGCTGAGGACCCCTGCTGGTCGCTCCTGGTCGTCGTCGACCAAGATGGCCGCCCCCATGAATCGCACATGGTTGAGGGCGCCAAGCGTAGCGACTCCTGGTGGTCATCCTCCTCCGACTCCGCTAGCCACAATGGCGTCGACCTGGGCTCGCACATGGACGGACCTCATGGGTACTGCGACGCCGATGGAGATGATCTCCGTTCTGGAGGGTCACAGGCTGCACTGCCGTTCTTGGGCTTCGATCTGCAGACTTTCGCGTAGTGCCCCTTTTTACCGCATTGATTGCAGACCACCGTTTTAGCAGGACACTGTTGCCGTGGATGCTTGGCTCCTCCGCAGAAGTAGCACCGCGGGCCGCCTGGGGCTGCCGCCGTCGTCGGGTCGATATGGGAGCGCGAGCCCGTGGGGCGAGGAGGGATTTGTGCCTGCTCCTACCACGTTGTCTCCACGTGGTCCTCCGGATACAGGGCCAAGCTTTTCGACGCCGCCTCCAGCATTTCAGCCATCTCCATAGCTTGGGTCAGGTTGAGATTCCCCTTCCCAACAGCTTGAGCCGGATGTACGAAGACCCTACCCCTGCCACAAACGCATCTCGGGCGAGGTCGTACATGTACTGCTCAGCCGACACAGCTTTGCAGTCGCAGCCCCTGGCAAGCTGCAAGAGCTCATTGGCGTAATCCTCCATGGTTTCGCCCGACTGCCGACGTCGTGTAGCGAGGAGGTAACGTGCGTGGATCTCGTTGGGAGGTCTCGTGTATCGCTTTTTCAAAAGCTCGAGGGCCCTCGGGTAAGTGGTGGCCGCACGAATCGCAAGGTAGACAGTGTCGCTTACCCTCGCATGGAGGACCTGGAGTCTGTCGTTATCCGTGGTGACTGCTGCAGAGGCTGCCAGGTAGTCCTCGAAACACTTCAGCCAGTGGTCGAAGGTGTTAGAGGCGCCGACCGCACGTGGATCCAGCGTCAGACGCTCTGGCTTTAGCATTTGTTCCATACTCTCCTTTCTGTCGAGAGTTTCGTGTTAGACAATAAAATTGATGCGCGACAATCGAGCACGAGACACAAGGCTTCTGTAATTGAAGGCTTTTATTGTCTAACAATGGAACTATTTAAACACGAGTACACCATTCCAGACTGGAGGGGTCCCGCCCGAGCAGAGGGTCTTATACCTCTCCCAGGGGGCGGGGCCCGACTGGGATGTGCCACAACAGCAACCACCACAGGTATATTAATCCCACAGTGTAAACACCCTAGCCCAACAACAACATTATAACAACCCCACAGTGTGAACACCCTAGCCCAACGGCAACATTAGAATAACCCCACAGTGGTAACCAACGATGGTTCACCACACCTAGTGGTCACCCATCTACCTGTCTGAACCTCTGGTGACAACCTCCCTGTAACTAGTGTCTATCACACTCTCTGCCTCCTGTATGCTCCGCAGTGCATCCATCTGCCGCTCTAACCGAACAATGCGGTCTGTGAGGAGCTGCAACTGAACATATTTCCTGCAGACAAAGTTGTCAGGGAGACTAAATTCCTCCCTAATTTCCCATACCTGGCAGGAGAAGCATACCATTGCCCTAACTGCCATACTGCCCTTATACAGATAAAAGGATCAAAGAATTTCAACTCGCCTCTCCGTTGCTTATGGTCCTCCTGCTGACTTTTTTTTAATTTCAAAAATATACTTTATTCATAAAAAAAACTCTCAAATAAACCATTGCAAAACAACAGATCCAAAAATTACAAACAGTGCAAAAAAAGAATAATTTTTACAGTACAATACTATGCTTATTTACATGACATTACATTAATTCTATTTCAGCACTTAAACTATATACATACATCAGATTTTACTGTGTGCTTTTTGTTTTTCAGATAAGCACACAGTTATGCAGGCCGAGGGTGTTCTGCGGTTACCGGGCCCTTGGTCTGCCTCGGTCGTAAGGCTTTACACAGTGGCCTTTCCCCATTGTGCCTTTACGGCGGCTGCCCCAAGCTTGAGCGCATCTCTCACCACGTAGTCCTGGACCTTGGAATGTGCCAGTCTGCAACACTCGGTCGAGGACAAATCTTTCAATTGGGAGATCAGCAAGTTTTGGGCGGACCAAAGTGCGCCCTTCACCGAGTTGATGACCCTCCAGCAGCAGTTGATATTTGTCTCGGTGTGCGTCCCCGGAAACAGCCCGTAGAACACAGAGTCCCGCGTCACCGAACTGCTCGGGACGAACCTCAACAAATACCACTGCATCTCACTCCAGACCTTCTTTGCAAAGGCACATTCCACAAGGAGGTGTGTGACCATCTCATCACCCCTGCAGCTGCTTCGAGGGCAGCGTGCGGTGATGAGACCTCGAGCGTGCATAAAGGATCTGATGGGGAGTGCCCTTCTCACCACCAGCCAAGCCAGGTCTTGGTGCTTCTTTGTGAGTTCTGGTGATGAGGCATTCTGCCAGATGACACTGACAGTCTGCTCAGGGAACCATCCGACAGGATCTGCCGTCTCCTTTTCTCTCAGGGCCTCAAGGACATTACGTGCTGACCACTGCTCGATCGCCATGTGGTCAAAGGTGTGTTTGTGGAAAAATTTCTCCACGAAGGACAGGTGCTGCAGTACAGTCCAACTACTTGGAGCGTTCCATGGCAGTGTGGCCAGACCCATCCTCCGCAACACTTGGGACAGGTAGAACCTCAAAAAGTAGTGGCACTTGCTGTTAGCGTACCGTGGATCTACACACAGCTTAATGCAGCCGCACACAAAGGTGGCCATCAGGATGAGGGCGGCTTTGGGAACGTTTTTCCCTCCGTTCTCTGGAGATTTGTGCATCGCTTCCCTCCGGACGCGATCCATCTTTGATCTCCAGATAAATTTGAAGATGGCCTGGGTCACTGCTGCTGCGCAGGATTTGAGGATAGGCCAGACCTGCGTCACGTACAACAACACGGACAGTACCTCGCACCGGATGACCAGGTTTTTCCCGGTGATAGAGAGGGAGCGTTGCTCCCACAAGCCCAATTTTTGGATGGAGTCATACCTAGCACAGAGGAAGATGGTTGTAATGGAGTTCAATCATCTCAGTTCCAGGACATCACTGCAGGAGTTCCTCAGAGCAGTGTCCTCGACCCAAATATCTTCAGCTGCTTCATCAATGGCCTTGCTTCCATCATACGATCAGAAGCAGGGATGTTTGCTGACAATGTTCAGCATCTTGCACCACTCATGAGATACTGAAACAGTGCTTGTCCAAATGCAGCATGACCTGGACAATATCCAGACTTGGCCTGAGAAGTGGCAAGTAACACATGCACCACACAAGCGCGAAGCAAATATCATCTCCAACAAAAGAGAATCTCACCATCGACCCTTGACATTCAATGGCATTACCATCGCTGGATGCCCCACAATCAACAGCCTCATGTTTACCATTGACCAGAAACTGAACAGGGCTAGTCATGTAAATACTATGTCTACATGTACAAGTCAGAGGCGAGGAATCCTGCAGTGAGTAACTTACCTCCTGACTCCTCAAAGCCTGTCCACAAGGCACAAGTCAGGAGTGTGATGGAATATTGACCACTTGCCTGGATAAGTGCAGCACCAACAATGTCAGGAAGCTTGACATCATCCAGGATAAAGCAATCTACTTATTGGCATCCCTTCTACAAACATTCATTCCCTCCACCACCAACAAATAGTGGCAGCAGTGCACACCATCTATATGATGCACTGCAGGAATACATCAATGGGAGCAACTCCCAAACCAATTACCACTATCATCCAGAAGAACAAGGTCAGAAGACAAATGAGAACACCACCACTTGGAAATTTCCCTCCAAGACACTCACCTTCCTAACTTGGAAAAATATCACCATTCATTCACTGTCAGTGGATCAAAATCCTGGAACTCCCTCCCTAACAGCACTGTCGGTGTGCCAACACAAATGGAACTGCAGTTCAAGAATACAGATCAGCGCCACCTTGCACCCTGGAAGCCCTGGATGAACCTGTATCTGGGGTCATCATTGATGGATGTCAGAGCAGCTTTCTCAAAGGTCAACCCACGGGAAGTGACTGGTCCAGATGGGGTACCCGGACGAGCACTCAGATCCTGCACAGATCAGTTGGCAAGGGTATTCGCAGATATCTTCAACCTCTCTTCACATCATTCTGAGGTCCCTATCTGCTTTAAGAAGACAACCATCATCCCTGTACCTAAGAAAAACCAAGCAGCATGCCTTAATGACTATCGGCCGATGGCTCTGACATCCATCATTATGGAGTGCTTCAAAAGGCTAGTCATGGCACAAATCAATTCCAGCCTCCCAGACTACCTGGATCGACTACAGTTTGCCTACCGCCACAACAGGTCAACAGCAGACGCCATCTCCCTGGCCCTGCACTCAATCCTGGAACACCTACATAACAAAGACACCTATGTCAGACTCTTATTTATTGACTACAGCTCAGCCTTCAACACCATTATTCGCATAAAAATCATCTCCAAACACCATGGCCTGGGCCTCGGCTTCTCCCTCTGCGACTAGAGCCTGAACTTCCTAACTCACAGACCACAATCAGTAAGGATAGGCAACAACACTTCCTCCACGATCATCCTCAGCACTGGTGCCCCACAAGGCTGTGTTCTCAGCTCCCTACTATACTCCTTATACACCGATGACTGTGTGGCCAAACTCCCCTCCAATTCGATTTTCAAGTTTGCTGATAACACCACTGTAGTGGGTCGGATCTCAAACAATGATGAGACAGAGTACAGGAATGAGATAGAGAATCTAGTGAACTGTTACGGTGACAATCATCTCTCCCTCAATGTCAACAAAACGAAGAAGATTGTCATCGGCTTCAGGAAGTGTAAAGGAGAACATGCCCCTGTCTACATTAAAGGGGATGAAGGAGAAAGGGTTGAGAGCTTCAAATTTTTAGGTGTCCAGATCACCAACAACCTGTCTGGTCCCCCCGACACTATAGTTAAGAAAGCCCACCAGCGCCTCTACTTTCTCAGAAGACTAAGGAAATTTGGCATGTCAACCACAACTCTCACCAAATTTACAGATGCACCACAGAAAGCATTCTTTCTGATTGTATTACAGCTTGCTATGACTCCTGCTCTGCCCAAGACCGCAAGTAACGATAAAAGGTTGTGAATGTAGCCCAATCCATCACACAAAGCAGCCTCCCATTCATTGACTCTGTCTACACTTCACACTACCTCAGCAAAGCAGCCAGCATAGTTAAGGACCTGACGCACCCCGGACATTCTGTCTTCCACCTTCTTCCGTCGGGAAAAAGATACAAAAGTCTGAGATCACATACCAACTGACTCAAGAACAGTTCTTTCCTTGTTGCTGTCACGCTTTTGAATGGACCTATCTTGCTTAAGTTGATCTTTCTCTACACCCAAGCTATGACTGTAACACTCTGCACTCTCTCATTTCCTTCTCTATGAAAGATATGCTCTGTCTGTATAGCGCACAAGAAACAATACTTTTCACTGTATGCTAATACATGTGACTGTAATAAATCAAATCAAATGCTCAAGTGCAAGTAGGGACGATCAATAAATGCTAGCCTCGCTGGCGACATCCACAGCCCATATGGGAATTTAAAAAATAAGAGCATTGTATCTTTGACTGGTCAGGAGCATAATCATTCCTTATCCTGCGACCATTTTGCATATTTGAACACAGTCAGCAAATTCATCATTGTCAATGATGGACACAATGGAATTGCTATTCCTTAATTTCACTCATCCCAATTTAATTCTCGGCAGTTAATTTCCAGGAATGCCTCATCTTTTCTCATGCTGCAACTTTTATCCATGGATTAACCCACTGGACTATGCCTGGACGTGCTTTTTCTTAATCTACAAGTTAATGTCCAGTAACAGCTTTTATTTGATTTATTATTGTCACATGTATTAGTATACAGTGAAAAGTATTGTTTGTTGTGCGCTACACAGACAAAGCATACCGTATATAGAGAAGGAAAGGAAAGGATGCAGAATGTAGTATTATAATCATAGCTAGGGTGCAGAGAAAGATGAACTTAATATGAGGTAGGTCCATTCAAAAGACTGAAGGCAGCAGGGAAGAAGCTGTTCTTAAGTTGGTTGATAGGTGACCTCAGACTTTTGTATCCTTTTCCCAATGGAAGAAGGTGCTAGTGAGTATGTCCGGGGTGCGTGGGATCCCTGATTATGCTGGCTGCTTTTCCAAGGCAGCGCGAAGTGTAGACAGAGTCAATGGATGGGAGGCTGGTTTGAATGATGGACTGGGCTTTGTTCACGACCCTTTGTAGTTTCCTGCAGTCTTGGACAGAGCTGTGATACAACCAGAAAGAATGCTTTCTCCAGTGCATCTGTAAAAATTGGTGAGAGTCGTAGCGGACATGCCAAATTTCCTCAGCCTCCTGAGAAAGCAAAGGTGTTGGTGGGCTTTCTTAACTATAGTGCTGTCATGGAGGGACCAGGACAGGTTGTTGGTGACTTAGAAACTTGAAGCTCTCAACCATTTCCACTTCATCCCTGTTAACGTAGACAGAGGCATGTCCTCCACTATGCTTCTTGAAGTCAATGACTATCTCCTTCATTTTGCTGACATTGAGGGAGAGATTATTGTCATCACACCAGTTCACCACATTCTCTATCTATTTCCTGTACTTTGTCTCATTGTTTGCGATCCTACCGACTAGGGTGGTGTCATCAGCAAACTTGAAAATCGAGTTGGAGGGGCATTTGGCCACACAGTCATAAGGAGTATAGTAAGGGGTTGCGGACACAGCCTTGTGGGGCACCAATGTTGAGGATGATTGTGGAGGAGGTGTTGTTGCCTATCTTTACTGACTGCAGTCTGTGGGTTAGGAAGTCTGGGATTCAGGTGCAGAGGGAGGAGCCGAGCCCTAGGCCGTGGAGTTGGAGTGAGTTTAGTAGGAATAAAGGTGTTGAAGGCTCAGCTGTAGTTAATAAGTAGGAGTCTGATATAAGTGTATTTGTTATCCAGGGCTGGATGTAGGGCCAGGGAGGTGGCGTTTGCTGTGGACCTGTTGTAGCGATCGATGAACTGTCGTGGATCCAGGCAATCTGGGAGGCTGGAATTAATTCCTGCCATGACTAACCTTTCGAAGCACTTCTCAAATTCTTTTGTGCCATGACTAACCTTTCAAAACTTCCTTTGTTGTCAGATCTGTTTCCACATAAACTCTCTAAACATCTATCTCTACCTACCACCTTTCTCACCTCTCCATTGAATGGGTGATGTCATCCTGCTTGTTGAATACCGAAATGAATCAGATGGAGCTTTATGAAGGTGAAGGACATCGGCTTCGGCACCCATGGACAGTTATGTGCACTTTACATCCCATTTCCCAGCTAATGTCCTTGTAACCGATGTTAATTTTGATGTCTAATTCCATGTCCAACCCCCTTTCTCTTCCAATACAGTCTCACAACCTCAATCCTCTGTAAATTTTACTCACCGATAATCAGCTGCCTGTACTTTATCCTGCACCACATTTTCTTATTTAGCAACAATCCCTCTGTTTATGAACATTGTGATATCTCAGTCCCTAATACAGTCAATCGGGAATGTTTCATCCTCCTGTTTAAATTCCTTCATCAGATTCCCGTTACTCTCTCCATTCAATATTCTGGAACTGTTCATTCCTCTGAATCTGGCTTTTCCTTCCTTTTTGCTACAATGCTAAACATGCCTCTCGTCATATCAGCTCCGGACACCTATCTCACAAACTTCTTCCCCTCTTCACCCCCTGTTCTGCGAAAGCCTTCCTAAAAATCCCAATTCTTTCACCAGGGTATTGGTACCACTACCAGTGTGGTGGGCTGGGATTCTCCCAAGAAGATTCTAAGTGCTGAATTTGCGTAAAAACTGGAGTAAATGCCGCTGTTTTTTACAGCAGGATTTTCAAAATGAATCTCCCACACTCTGTGCACTGCAGAGTGTCACAGTGAGATTCACGCTGGAAATCAGGGGGTGGGCATATTCCCTCTGAAGAGGCCAGCAGCATAGCACTGAACGGGTCACTGCGCATGCGCCAATCTGCCAGAGTGGAGATCGGTGCATGCACACAGCAGCCTCACACTACTGGCCTCCTGATCGGTCGCTCGATCACTGGCCAGCACAGCAACCCCATCGCTGTCACACAGACCCCACAACCCCTCAATTTCTGGCTCTCGCATGTCACCCCCTGCCCCCACCATCCCTGTTGTGGGAAAAATCCACTAGTAGTCAGACTTCGAGATTCAGAAAATACCATTTATTAAACGGAGCTCCGTGGAGACAAGGCACATGGTCTGTAGCAAACCTTCTCTCAATAGTATGTCGGGAGCAGTTCATTTTTATACCCTTTACACAATGGGTAAACCGGTGATTCGAACATTATCACATTGTTTAAGTGAGTACTAGTATTTAACATTTTATGAATGGGTACATTTCCTCATGTTTACAAAAGTACAAACAAGTATAGACATTTAGCATTTTATGAATGGGTACATCTCCTTATGTCTGTATCTATCAATGGCTAGTTTCGTCTCGTTCAGGTGCTAATCGGTTCCCTCGCATTCATATTTCCCACCTTCCTTTAACATTAATCTAAGCTCTTTGTTTTGGGGTTTCCTTATCTTAAAAGATGTCTTGACCCTTGGCTTTGGCTTCCTGAGGTGTTTGTTTGCTATGAGTCACTGTCTGTGATTTGGAAATGGCTTGTCTGTTAGGTTTTTCTGAACAGCAGGAGCCTGTGTCTGCTCTTTTGGCTTTCCCAATTAACCCTTTATGTGCCAGGCAGCCATTTTAAAGTGTGCTTTCTTGTATTGCCATTTTAAAGTGTGCTCCCTTGTATTTTCCCCTTTACAGTCCCTCCTTTTGGTCGGATTATAGCTTGGACAATCCTCAGACCAACAATCATACATTCACATATACAGGTCTTCGTTCTTCTCTCCTTCTTTGCTTCTTTTGATGTCTTTGGGGATCTTCATTAGGGGCTCTTCTTCGATGTACACACTGGCTCCTGGCACAATTCTTGTCAACATTATTTTAAAACAGACTTTAAGGCATCCCACAGTCAGACAACAGACAAGTATAACGACAATGAGTATGATCAATTCATGTAACAGGTACGATTCCCAGGATTCTCCCACCAGCCATGCCAGCCAACTACTTCCTCTTTTGGGTCCCTGTCTAAAGTTATCAAGTTGCGTCCTGATGTCATTGATGACCTGTGTAATATTGTAAGACTCATCTGTGACATGGGTTATGCATTTGTTGCCTATGATTACACATACTCCCCCTTGTTGTGCTAACTGGTAGTCCACTGCGTATCGTGTCTGCTGAGCATACAATCTTAATTCAGCCATTTCTTGGTTGACAGTCTCCAATGCTTTTGAAGTGCTGTTTTCCAGGATTGTTAGCCCACAAACAATGTGGTTTCTATTCTTTGCTCCAATTACCCCGGCTGACCCTCCTAGAGATAAAGCTCCGAGGAACCCATACCCCAGTGAGGATCCTAGTGTACCCGGGGCTTCCCAGTCAGCGCAGAATTCCCTGCTAATAGCCCGGGTTACTATTCTCCTCCGAATGTACCCCTTCTGAGGGCATGGAACAGTCAGTGGCCCGATTGTTCCTACCGCAAAACGGTTTGGGAGGTTTGGTGTTTCTGTCAATTGTTCAGTTTATTTGGCTTCCCGTTTGATCCCACCACCTGGTAAGTATCAAAGGGGTATGTCCATTTGGCTGACCTTACGTGAGTTCCATTACATTGCCCGCAAATAAGCTGTCTTCCCGCGGTTATGTTTAAACATTTCCATTCGTCACAAATACAAGTAATCTGTCCCTTGTTAATCCGACAATGTTGACGGACACACTGTGTCTGTACACAAGAATCATTCTTAGGGACTAGGGCATAGGCACATCCCCATCCCTGCCCCGTGAAACAAAGCGGATAGCTTGCAGTATCTGGGCAAGCTTTTCCTCCCTCCTTTTGGGACCCCTCGCATGTAGGATTTGTGGGATTTACAAGTCCCACACATCTCCCCTGTAAACCTCTTTTATATTTGCCAATCTGTCCCTTACAGGGGGTCTCTGATGTATCTTCAGTATATAAGTCATGAGGGGTCCACCCAGGGGTGGCTACAAATAGGGCTTCTACAGATTGGGTTAACGGGTAACATACAGTCCGATTCCCATGTAAATGTATGTGAGCTTTGTAAAACAAATTATCTTCTAGCCCAGTCAGATTTACAGTTGCCACAACGCAAAATAATACAATTACATACGCGATTACATACATATTCGCAACAGTTATAAAACTTAACACTACAATTCAATTTTTTACAGTTATTTCATTTATTAACCCGTGCACGCCGGCTCTTGCTTGCAGTCTTTGCCTGTGTTGAGGAAAGCAGTTCTGTTAGTTCATCAATTTAGCTACTTATCTCCTTTGTATAATTTCAGCTGCGTCCAGTGCTTCCAGACACCTTTCCCTCTTATGTCTATACAGGCACAGGTGTCCCCACTAATTATAATTTCATGTGGCCCATTCCACTTTGGTGCAAACCCTGGTTTGTCGGGTAATGTTTTCACTAGGACGCGACTTCCCACTGTTGGGACGTCAGGGAGCATTTCCAGCTCTCTCTCTGTGTCTTTTATCTCCTGATTATCTCTTACCAATTTGCGCATCCCTTTTAGCTGGGTGCTCAGGTCCAGAACGTATCTCTTGATTTTATCTTTTAGTGGACCGACATCGGTCCCACCTGTTATGATGCTTTCTGGTAACTGCATCGCCCGTCCTGTCATTAGTTCATAAGGGGTTAATCCGGTTGTCCGGTTTGTGGTCGCCCTTAATTTCATTCGTATAGTGGGCAATACCTCTGTCCACCTTCTCCCTGATGTTTGTATGTCTTTAGCTAGTGCATTATACATTTTAACTATATATCCCCCTTCCATAGCAAGCTTAGTGTGAATTAAATAACACTTTGTACTGGCCTTTTTTGGCTGCAATTGGACATCCATTCATTTGTATGTAATCTTATCAAAAGACATTGCTTTCCCCATTAAAATCACATGCCATACAGTTCCGATCTTTATATGATGTACTCTTACATTATCTCTAATTTGATCATTTGTTTGCGTGCAAGCGCCGCACCACAGTACTTCACAAAATAATTATGTCTTTATCAATACACAATATATAGTATATAAATATATCATACAAAGTTGGTTAAGGCTTTTCAGGATTTGATGTTATTCTTGTGTCTATATGGCAGTGCTATACTGTATAATATCAATAACCAAGCGGCAGTTGTATCATACCACTTTACACATCGTAACCGTGATATCCAAACCCTTTTAATTCAAGCCGTTTCCATTTTTAAACTGAGCTTCAGATCGAAACCCCCGCACTCTAGGAAAAGTAACAGGCGCCGAATCAAAATCAAAGCAGGTACAATACATGCCAGTTATTTGATTAGGAACATTTTGGTTTCTTAACTGGCTAGATTTTAAGCTTTGCAGTGTTTTTATATTTGGCAAACCTTGAACAATAAATGGCATATGAAATTCCGACGGCAGTACATAATTTTAACTAGTTCAGAATACTAAACTATCTGACGTTCGTAAATCGCGATATTCTGCGATTAATACTGTATTTCACTGACTTGATATACTTTAAACTGACTCATAGACAATATATTTACCTCAGTCTTTTGTTCCTGCTTTTCTACCTTTCCACAAAATAACTTATTTTCTCCTCTTAACTCCTCAACTAACTCTTATAATTTCTACTTCAAGACAAAGGAAAGAGCACATGCTTCCTTCCAAGGTTTAAATCCTTTCTTAACATTAAAACATTAAAGCAAACAACAACAAAACATCCACGCAACCACTTTGTTTAAACACACACACATGGAAGCTTCCAAGTCATTCCACAGCACATCCTTTTTCATTCAAACTTATCATTTCAAACTGGGATGAGTGTAAAACATTCAAAGAGAATACAGAACATTGATTAAGACAGTCGCTTTTATTCTTCTTTCTTCCAAACTGTAATTGACTCAAAACAGAAGTAAATTCAAGAAATCCTATCACTTTAATCTTTAACAGTTTTAACACTCTCCCAGCCCCCTGAGGCTAAACCAAGGTGCAATACACTGCACCCACTGCCTGTAGCAAACATTCCACAGGAACAAAGAGGCTACTACAGCTCCCTGCTCTCAATCTAATTACAACAACAACCACCTACATTCGACAGGCTACCAGATCTCACAAACACACTGAAATACAAAAACTAAGATCTCTCCTATCCATCTGCAGGTATGCCACTAGCCCATTCTACCAATTCATCGTAATCTTGGGACATAATCACTCCCATTTTTAGGATGACCTGGTGAGAACTAGAGAGTCCATCCTTAAAAGCCTGGATGAACGCTCGATCTCCTCGCCCTGGATTCCCTTGTCCTGAGCACTCTTGGTATATTCGGAACAGTCGTTCCCCGTACTCAGAGGCTCCTTCTCCTTTTAGCTGCTTTGTGGTGGTAATTCTGCTCCAGTTAGTGGGAGCATTCCCTAAGACCCTCTGAATTTCTTCTTTAAACTGTAAGAAGGGTGCCTGTTGGGCATCTATTTCTGCTGTTAGGGGGATTACATGTGTCCACCGTCCCCCATTATAATCCTGTTCTATAGGGGCAACGGGTCCCCCTGCTACCTGCCTCCACTTATCCGCTGGACAGGCTGCCCTGACCAGCTGGTGTACGTCTCTTAGGTGTAATTGATGTCCTACCCAGATTGTGTCTAATTCTTCCCAGAATGTAGTGTTCGCGCTTCTGGTTTGTAATTTGCCCAGGGAAGCCATTATCTGCTGTCTCTCACCTGGGGTAAAGGGTTTATAATTTGCCTTGGGTCGCGCTGCGGTCCCCCCTCTAGTTATGGGCGCTAAGTTGTGTTCCAGCTGTTCCCACTCTTCTGAGGGTGCTGTTGGCCCTTGCTGGGTAGACTCATAAGAAAGTAGAGGATCAGTTTCTCCTCCCCCTTGCCTTTCTAAAACCTGATTTCGTTTTTCCAATTCCCTCACTTGGGATTCTAGTTCTCTAATTCTTTCTTTGTCCTCTCTCCATTTCCTTGTAGAGGCAATTGTCTGTTCAATTAGACCTGCTAACTGATGTGTTAACATTATTCCTATTTTCTTCGTTCTGTTTCTTTTTACTTTATCTATCCACTTTCTCTGCTGCTCTAAGGTTTGAGAAGTATCCCAGCCATCCTTTTGCATTCTCTTTATTAACTCCTTCCTGTCTGTCATGTAGATTTCACAGTAAGAAGTTTAACAACACCAGGTTAAAGTCCAACAGGTTTATTTGGTAGCAAAAGCCACACAAGCTTTCGGAGCTCTTAGCCCCTTCTTCAGGTGAGTGGGAATTCTGTTCACAAACAGAGCTTATAAAGACACAGACTCAATTTACATGAATAATGGTTGGAATGCGAATACTTACAACTAATCAAGTCTTTAAGAAACGAAACAATGGGAGTGGAGAGAGCATCAAGACAGGCTAAAAAGATGTGTATTGTCTCCAGACAAGACAGCCAGTGAAACTTTGCAGGTCCACGCAACTGTGAGAGTTACAAATAGTGTGACATGAACCCAATATCCCGGTTGAGGCCGTCCTCGTGTGTGCGGAACTTGGCTATCAGTTTCTGCTCAGCGACTCTGCGCTGTCGTGTGTCTGATAGCCAAGTTCCGCACACACGAGGACGGCCTCAACCGGGATATTGGGTTCATGTCACACTATTTGTAACTCTCACAGTTGCGTGGACCTGCAGAGTTTCACTGGCTGTCTTGTCTGGAGACAATACACATCTTTTTAGCCTGTCTTGATGCTCTCTCCACTCACATTGTTTCGTTTCTTAAAAACTTGATTAGTTGTAAGTATTCGCATTCCAACCATTATTCATGTAAATTGAGTCTGTGTCTTTATAAGCTCTGTTTGTGAACAGAATTCCCACTCACCTGAAGAAGGGGTTAAGAGCTCCGAAAGCTTGTGTGGCTTTTGCTACCAAATAAACCTGTTGGACTTTAACCTGGTGTTGTTAAACTTCTTACTGTGTTTACCCCAGTCCAACGCCGGCATCTCCACATCATGTAGATTTCAATCAGGGAAACTGCAGATCCCCTTTTAACTTCACTATCTGCCATTTCGCAGATTTCACTAACCCCGGCCACGATTATTCTTTAGTAAAGTGTGCTAACTACCGTAGGGACTTCACTACCCCCGGCCACTATTACTACTCTTAGCAAAGTGTGCTAACTACCGTAGGGACTTCACTACCCCTGGCCACTATTACTACTCTTAGCAAAGTGTGCTAACTACCGTAGGGACTTCACTACCCCCGGCCACTATTGCTATTCTCACACCGTGTTTTACTGCCGTTACAGGGTTTTAAGTTATACTCACGGCTTCCACGATTACCACTTCGGCAATGTGCTTCTCCACCGGATTTCGGTTTAGGTCAGAGTTGATCAAACTCCTGTTCCGCCCCGCTTTTCACCACATTGACAGTACAGTTCCCAACTTTTCAATACATTCATGCAATCAGCTGGCACCTCTGCGTCTGTTCACCACTACAGAGGGTGATGTTAAACCGACTTCTGCCCTTTTGTGCTTCACAATCCTTTAGTGCCCTTGGTGTCTCTCACTCACTTCAATTCCTGACCTTCACGTGGCAGATTTCTGCTCTTAATAGCCAGTCTAAGGCAGAGCATTTGAGACAGGCACTACCTTGTCCTTTTGTTGATCAGCACAAATCACAGTTATTTTTATTCCTATCAGCAGTTAGTACTTATCACTATAACAAATACTATCACAAATACACAGTACAAATATTTCCCCCTTATAAACCGTATTTTCTGATCCAGTCCGACTGTCACAGGTTCCGTGATCTCTACCCCGGTTGCGACCGTGGCCAATCGGTCTCACCAGTAATAGGATCCTAGCCGACTACGCCATTTGTTGTGGGAAAAATCCACTAGTCATCAGACTTCGAGATTCAGAAAATACGATTTATTAAACGGAGCTCCGTGGAGACAAGGCACATGGTCTGTAGCAAACCTTCTCTCCATAGTATGTCAGGAGTGGTTCATTTTTATACCCTTTGCACAATGGGTAAACCGGTGATTCGAACATTATCACATTGTTTAAGTGAGTACAAGTATTTAACATTTTATGAATGGGTACATTTCCTCATGTTTACAAAAGTACAAACAGGTATAGACATTTAGCATTTTATGAATGGGTACATCTCCTTATGTCTGTATCTATCAATGGCTAGTTTCGTCTCGTTCAGGTGCTAATCGGTTCCCTCGCATTCATATTTCCCACCTTCCTTTAACATTAATCTAAGCTCTTTGTTTTGGGGTTTCCTTATCTTAAAAGATGTCTTGACCCTTGGCTTTGGCTTCCTGAGGTGTTTGTTTGCTATGAGTCACTGTCTGTGATTTGGAAATGGCTTGTCTGTTAGGTTTTTCTGAACAGCAGGAGCCTGTGTCTGCTCTTTTGGCTTTCCCAGTTAATCCTTTATGTGCCAGGCAGCCATTTTAAAGTGTGCTTTCTTGTATTGCCATTTTAAAGTGTGCTCCCTTGTATTTTCCCCTTTACAATCCCCGATCTACCCCCCCTCCCCACAGTCCCGATCTGCCCCCCTCTGCTCCTCCCCCCCCAGTCCCGAGCCGCCCCACAGCCCCGGCCCCCCTGGCAGCCCGTTCCCACTCAGCCCCAATCAACCACTTCAGAGATAAATAGGTTCTTGATTAATATTCGGGGTTATGGGAAAAAGGCAGGAGAATGGGGATGAAAAAAATATAGAATCATAGAATTCCTACAGTACAGAAAGAGGCCATTCGGCCCATCGAGTCTGCACCAACCACAATCCCACCCAGGCCCTACCCCCATATCCCTACATATTTTACCCACTAATCCCTCTAACCTGCACCTCAGGACACGACGGGCAATTTTTTTTTAGCATGGCCAATCAACCTAGCCTGCACATCTTTGGACTGTGGGAGGAAACCCACGCAGACACGAGGAAAATGTGCAAACTCCACACAGACAGTGACCCAAGCCGGGAATCGAACCCAGGTCCCTGGAGCTGTGAAGCAGCAGTGCTAACCACTGTGCCACCGTGGCGCCCCACAATGTGGGCTCAAAGCAAGACCAATTTCAGTGCACAATAGCAGCAGCTACTCTGGTGTTGGTTTAATAAACCATAATCTCACTACAAGTTTAAAGAAAATAAAGATAATTTCTGTTGGAGGCTTGGCTTCCTCAGGCATCAATTCAATCTTTTCTGGCCTCCTTCAGCCTTGGATGCATTGACACTCAGGCTCAGAATCCCTACAGTACAAGAGGTGGTCATCAAGTCTGTATCCACCACAATCCCACCCAGACCCCCCCTAGCCCTGTAACTCCACGTATGTACCCTGCTAATCCTCCTGACACTAGGGACAATTTATTGTGGCCAATCAACCTAACCCACACATCTTTGGAGTGTGGGAGGAAACCCACGCAGACACAGGGAGATCGTGCAGCCTCTGCACAGTGACCTGGAGCCAGAATTGAACATGGGTCCCTGGTGCTGTGAGGCAGCAGTGCTACCACTGTGCCATCGTGCTGCCCTAAATACTCTGTTCCAAGTGATCATTCCTGACAGTAGAGGCAGCAAGAACAGCAGCATAATCCACTGCGAAATGTGGAGCTGGCCTGATTCGATACTCTCACACAGGCACCAACACTGGTTAGTGATCCACTGGGAGCCGTCTCCTTGCTCATTCAACATCTGGAGTACCTGCCACTCAGGATCCACGAAACTAAATGTTCAATTTGTTTTGGAGGGCGGGAGGTGCTGCCTTTCACTGCAGAGCTCAGGGGGTTGGGTGGGGAGGGGAGGCATCACTAACCTCTTTACTGTCAGTATGAAGTGTAAAAGCAGTAAAGTCTCAGCTTAGATCCTGAGCAAAGTCCAGCTTCCCACAGCCACGGGCATTACAAGCCCAGTGAGATTTCCTCTCAACTCCACGGCCTTCTCCGCTCTCTCCATCACTCCTTCATGGCAGTTAGAAATTTCTGTACCGGACACCTCTCCAGCCCCCGGAACGTTCTGGAGGCGAACTGTTTGGAAATGGTTTTCAGACAGGAGTCCCACTCCTGCCTGGCTCTGCCACTCAGGTTTATGGTTAGTTGCAGCTGGTCCATTATACACGCCATCGTCCGGAGAATGGACATATCCTCATTCAAATAGCGGCGACAATCGGGCTTTGTTCTGATCACATCCATCTGCGAGTTCTCCATCACGACGACCGGCTCCAGCACCCTGTCAAACGCTGCTGCAGCTTTCTCAAAATCAACAGTCGCAGCTTCGGAGGCACCCCCCCACCCCCCCCCCCCCCCGCCGCCCCTTACCCCCGATCTGCTGAGGGGCCCCCATGCCTCCCTTCACTCCAACGGGGTCGGGCTGCCAGCCCCCTGTTAGTGGGGAGCTGTTGTAAACCCCGCTGGAGTGAACCACTCCTGCTGGGGAGAGGCTCATATGATGCCAATGGTAATTGGAATCAGCGCGGAGCTGATGATGCCAGAAATCCTGGCCCCGCAGAGGCCGTGGCGCTCAGCGGGGATCCCGCTAAACGGCCTCCGTTGTAGCAGCGCAACGGGCTGGGAGAATCGCCCCGGTGTTCTTTGAGTTGATGACAATTCATCGTCTGAGATGTGCTTTCTTCTCTTTTCTACATTAACCACTCCATCGAGGCAGAAGGTGTTGCCGTTAAATAAATATTTTTGGTGAATTATTTTTACGGTACAAATATAGAGAGTGGATGTCTGATGGTTGCGGATTTACGAAAGGAGGGACCTCATGAAAATTCTGAAATGAAAAGGACTGGTGTGACAAAGGGACAGCACATGGATCTGTGGAAAGAATTACCTTCCTCTCTAAATCGGTTTTGTAATGAATTATATGCTCGGTTTAGGTTTGTTTATTTCCGAGCCAGGACCGCATTATGAATTGTATGAGTGAACTGGGTTGAAAAACAAAAAGATGCTGGTCAGATTGGAGGACTGTGCAAAACTGATTGGATTCTGGGTCAATAGAATCGGACAATGTAGCCGCAAAGTTACGGAAGAACAAAGATGAGGGTTTGTGATAGTTGAAATCCAAACCATAGAAATAACTGATGATTCATTGTGGGTATGTGCAGTTACCTCCTGATTTACAATTAAACTAAATGAAGGACACCAGGATTCAAATGTACAGGAAGTGGTGAGGAAATTATCTTATTTTATTGGACTGGGCGGAGGCCTCTTGGGTCCCAAGGCTGGGTCTAGGTCAGCAAAGTTAGAGATATTTCCGTGATATTACGCTGCAGGTTCCATGAATTTGTACCCTGCGACTTTGCGTAGTTCAGCGACTGGGATTCCAAGTTTAGGGAAATTAGAGAATGAGTGTGTGCAAGAACTATTACCTTCATTAATCATTTCAATATGCCTGTCTCGTCTCCCTGGTTGTCTTCAATCCCATTCAGTTTCTCTATCTCTATCAGTCTTAGCCTGTCTCTTAGCGTGTCCGTCTCTGCCATTTCCTCCCTATCTCGCTCCGTCCACATTTCTGCCACAGTGAGACTCTCTGTCTTGCACTTTGTCCGCTCGCCTCATGTTCCATCTCACACTGTAAATCTCTCCCTGTCCCTATGCACTGCTTTTCGCTACATGGCGTTATACTAATAGCCCGAAACCGAACAGGTTCTGAGAAACAGGACAGAAAAATGCTGGGACCTCTTCCCTATGCGTTCCTTAGGTTTGAATGTATTCTGTGCTCCTCTTTCAGGATCATGTTGCTCTCGGAAACAACAGTTCTTTTCCTCCTGTCTCTTCTGTCTTTCCCTTGGTCAATCCTTTTTACGTTAAACACAGTTGTGCGGGCACTTCCGCTGCACCCGTCAAGTTCCCCTGACCCGATGAACATTTCAACCTGAACTTTCAGTTATTGCGTCGGAATCGATGCTCCAGTGCACGGTTTATTGGGTGAACATTTTAATCGTTCCCTAAATGATGAAAGCAATCACTAAGATAATTGACAGAATTCGAAACATCATGTAGCTACAACTGCTTTCCGTAACATAATAATTACACATTTAAATTGTAAGATTCCACGGTAAGATCATAAATGTACAAAGGTGATATGAATATTGCAGCTGATAAATATCAAAAAAGGCTGAATTTCCTACGGAAATGAGAGATTCAGCAGCTTTCTAAAAGAGGTTCTTGTAATGTTGAAGGCATTTGAAATAGTAAGTCCAGAGAAGATGTTTCAACTTGAGTTTGAGTTAAACATTCGGAATCTTAAATATAAGCTCGACATAGAAAGGCTCCGAGGGACCTGTGTGGTGCTCTAATAATGTCCCTGATCCTGAGCCAGAAGCTCCAGATTCAAGTTTCATTCCAGGACTTGATCACAATGGAAGATGAGTTTATAACGTGGCCAGACAGATCGAGTAACAGCCGGTATATCCTTACAAAACCATTTATGGTAGGCCGTAAGAATGGGAGAGTGAAATGTCCAGCCATATGGAAAAGGCAACGGCAAACCACTGCAGCACCTTACCAACTAAAATCATGGATTTTATCTATGGTCGCCAATCCGGATCTTAGGGCATGAAGCACCGAGGGAGAAGGAATGCAGGGCAAAGTCCTACAGCCGGAGAGGGTTTACTGCGTGAAACTTAGCAACACAGCGATAGGTTAAGATGGGTAAGAGGCGGTTTCGGAGAGTCGGCACAGACTCGATGGGCTGAATGGCCTCTTTCTACACTGTAGGGGTCCGATGGTTCAAATGTTCTGTTCACATTGTCGCACTTTAAAACAATCACTGACTGCTCTATTTTATTGCAATTAAAATCCATGGACAATAATGTGTTTGCACAACTCGCAAACCTGCAGAACAAACACAAATGTATCTGACCCATCTTCCCTTCCAACTTTGCACGTCTAGTCGATTCTTCCTGGAACAATTCATAGAAACTTGCCGGCAAAAATAACTGCCGAGTGAGTGTAATGTTGAGAGAAAAAATATTTCTAAGTGGAATTTCTGAACTCTAAAGACCATGTAATTTTCAGAAATGCTTTGAGCAATTGGTATTTTCACGGCAGGCTGCTATAGTGAGATTAGACGTGGCAAATACCCGCTTTCACAACCTCTTCCACGGAACAAGTGGTTGCAGCATCTATAATTCCTCTGACTAACCGCATCTGAGCCGTTATGGCGAGCTTGAATTTAGAGAAACGGATTGTTTTGCTTTTTGGTCAGACACACAAGCAGCTGGTCTGTCATCTCGCAATTTGGCCACGAACGCCTGCGGTTTTCCATAGGCAGTGACCAACTTCTCTCTGAGTCCGCTTAACTGCTTCAAGCTCCACTGGCATCTCAGCTGGTGTGTGAGCCTCTCTTGTGCCTTGTTACACTCTGTGAACTCCTGCCAAGTGGATGTACAACTAAGGCAGATTTGTCATTCAAACTGCATCTTCTCTGCTGTTGCAATATTATGGCTGACTGCTGAGCTCCGACTCCGGGCTCTCCAAACCATCCATATCCCAAAGAGCCAAAAGACTCCTTGCCAATTCAGCTCTTAATTTCTTCTCGTCCACCTGTTTCTGATCGAACGGGAAAAGTGAATCGTGTGGAGGACGGAGAAGATCTGCAGAGAGATTTGGACAGGCTGAGTGAGTGGGCGAGGATATGGCAAATGGAGTATAACGTTGAGAAATGCGAGGTTATACACTTGGGAGGAAATAATAACAAATGGGATTACTATCTCAATGGAAACAAATTAAAACATGCTACCGTGCAAAGGGACCTGGGGGTCCTTGTGCATGAGACGCAAAAGCCCAGTCTGCAGGTACAACAGGTGATCAAGAAGGCAAATGGGATGTTGGCCTATATTGCGAAGGGCATAGAATATAAAAGCAGGGATGTCTTGATGCACCTGTACAGGGCATTGATGAGGCCGCAGCTGGAATACTGTGTGCAGTATTGGTCCCCTTATATGAGGAAGGATATATTGGCATTGGAGGGAGTGCAGAGAAGGTTCACCAGGTTGATACCGGAGATGAGGGGTTTGGATTATGAGGAGAGGCTGAGGAGATTGGGTTTGTACTCGTTGGAGTTTAGAAGGATGAGGGGGGATCTTATGGAGACTTATAAGATAATGCGGGGGCTGGATAGGGTGGAGGCGGAGAGATTCTTTCCACTTAGTAAGGAAGTTAAAACTAGAGGACACAGCCTCAAAATAAAGGGGGGTCGGTTTAAGACAGAGTTGAGGAGGAACTTCTTCTCCCAGAGGGTGGTGAATCTCTGGAATTCTCTGCCCACTGAGGTGGTGGAGGCTACCTCGCTGAATATGTTTAAAGCGCGGATGGATGGATTCCTGATCGGTAAGGGAATTAAGGGTTATGGGGATCAGGCGGGTAAGTGGTACTGATCCACGTCAGATCAGCCATGATCTTATTGAATGGCGGGGCAGGCTCGAGGGGCTAGATGGCCTACTCCTGCTCCTATTTCTTATGTTCTTATGTAACTATCATTTCCAAAGGATCCCGATCCCACTTCTCCAACCATTCTGCAATAGGTGTTTGGCCACTTTTGCTGCACATCTTTTCTGTCCTACCTCGGTTGAGAGGAGAGATCATTCTAACTGACATCTTGTCAGAACTGTCAGTAGTCACTGGCAGGTTCACAGTAATTCTGCAATCTAAAGGCTTCCCCTTTCTGACTGCACTGACGGCCGAGTAGATTCACTGAGATCCTTTGTCAAAACAAGTGTTCCCATTTAGTCCCAAATGTCTAGTTAGGTATTATTTGAACGAAAATTCTCATCGTGTTCATTAGTGACGTTAAAACCATTTAGGCAACAGGAGGCAGTTTGGTGAAGTAACTCAGGAAAGCTTTAATAAGTTGCAATAAGTTAATACCTATTAAAGAGAGGGCAGGACTTAACTATCATATTACGTGGGCCTCTTGCTTTCCAGTTCAACCTTGGTCCATGTTGATACTCGGTCTCTGTTCTTTCTCTGTAACTTCTGCTTCCTTCCTGACACCAGGGACATGCTGTGTAACTTAGTCAGTGAAAGCTTCTGCTCATGAACACATTCCAAGCCACAACCAACGATTCTTAAAAAAAAATTCCTTCATTAATGTTACAAAACCAATGTTCAGAATGGACCAGGCAAACCCAAATCCATTCCTTGCTTGCTCCAAAAACTAAATTCAAATCTAATTCATGGTCCCCACAAGAGAGTCAAACAAGATCCAAGCTGACAACATAAGTCACAGCACCCCATCTTGTTCTTGATCTGATGCTTGAACTTAGCCAATTATTAAAGTTACAAAGTCAATGCTCAGAGTGGACTGGGCAACCCAAATCCATTCCTTGCTTGCTCCAAACAACAAATTCAAAATCCAATTGAATCCAAGTCAAGGTCCCCAGAAGGCAGACAAACAAGATCCAAGTTGACAAGATGAGGCTTCCTGGGCTTGATCGGACACTTGATATTCGCCAAAAGACCAAGACGTTTTTGCATTCTAACTGGTCCAAATGAGGCAAGGCTACTTCCTAATTGGCTTGTGGGTGTGTAATCAATCTGTGATTGTTCTAGATGGGCATGATCAGTTTCCAATTAATTTCTTGAGGATGATGACCATTTATTGATGTCATTTCCCATTGTCCCTTGACTGGCACAGTAAGGCATCAATTACACATGGGATTATCCTACTCATTATAATTTCTTACTTTACTACTTGTTAAGATAAAATAATGTTTTATGATATATCCCTTACCCATTTGTTTGGATGTGGAGATGCCGGCATTGGACTGGGGTGGGTACAATAAGAAGTCTCACAACACCAGGTTAAAGTCAAACAGGTTTATTTGGAATCGTGAAAGGAGCAGCATTCCGAAAGCTCATGATTCCAAATAAACCTATTGGACTTTAACCTGGTGTTGTGAGGCTTCTTACTGTGGCCATTTGTTTGGGACTGGGGAAATATGCTGTCATGCTCTCATGACTGAGCTCATTGAGTATTGGAATTAACTTAATTGATATTAAATTGGATCTCTATCAGTGACACTTCGTTTTTGGAAGCCATTTAAAGGTTGATATTACTTCTCTCTGTGGTTACGAGGAATTAGTTTACTCAGAGTGGTAAGGTTGTGCGGCGAACCATCGTTGGTTCCCACTAGATAGTACTGAGCCAGGGTCTGGCCAGTACTACAAGTATGTATATATGTTGCTGTTGGGGTTAGGGATGGGTTGTTCTACTTGTTGCTGTTGGGGTTAGGGTTGGGCTGTTACACCTTGTATTATAGTTATTGTGGAACATCCCAGTCGGGCTCCGCCTCATGGGAGAGGTATAAAGGTCTCTGCTCTGTCTGGGACCCCTCAGTCTGGGATCGTGTCTATAATCAGGAGCTGCATTGTTACAGCAAATAAAAGCCTTTGTTTCCTGAGCTTCTCAAGCCTCATGTGTGATAACGTGCATCAATTTTATTTGCTGTAAATAAACTCTAGTCGGAAAAAAAACGATATAGAGAGAGTATGGAGCAGATACTGAAGCCTGAACGCCTTACACTAGATCCACGTGCGGCGGGCGCCTCTAACACCTTCGACCACTGGTTGAAATGTTTTGAGGACTACCTGGCAGCCTCCGCAGCGGTCACCACAGATGATGACAGACTCCGGGTCCTCCATGCGAGGGTAAGCGACACCGTCTACTTCGCGATCCGTGCGGCCACCGACTACACAAAGGCCCTCGAGCTTCTTAAGAAGCGTTATATTAAACCGCCCAACGAAATACATGCTCGTTACTCTTAGACACTCGACGACGGCAGTCCGGCGAAATGATGGAGGAATACGCGAACGAGCTCCTACAGCTAGCCAGGGGCTGTAACTACAAAGCAGTGTCGGCAGAGCAGAATATGAATGACCTCGCTCGAGATGCGTTTGTGGCAGGAGTCGGATCATCTTACATCCGACTCAAACTACTGGAGAAAGGTAATCTTGACCACACCCAGGCAATAGAACTAGCGGAGATGTTGGAGACGGCCTCCAAAAGCCTAGTATTGTATCCTGAAGACCACGTGGAGACAACATGGCAGGAGCAGTCGCCAATCCCTCCTCGTCCCTCGGGTTCGAAATGCTGCGTGATGGCGTGCTCACACTCGGGCCAGACGACGGCAGCAGCTCCGGGCGGCCTGCGGTGTTACTTTTGTGGGGGAGTGAAGCATACTCGGCAATGGTGTCCCGCTAAAGCTGTGTTGTGCTCCGCCTGCGGTAAGAAGGGGCACTATTCGAAAGTGTGCCGATCTACACCTGCTTCTCGGAACAGCAGTGTGGCCTGCGATTCCTCAGAGCCCGGTTCTTCGTCGTCGACATCGTCGAGGGTTTCGTCCACGTGCGAGGCCAGGACGACGCCATTACGGTCGACGGAGTTGGAGACGTGTGACCACCAGGGGTCGCTGAGTTTTGCGCCATCACCCACGTGCGACCTATGGGAGCGGCCATGTTGGTCGGCACCGACCGTGAACGACCAGCAGGGGTCATACTCGTCAATCTCAGCTGCCTGCAGTGGCGTTCATGAACCAATGGTGGCGTCGATCATCCTGGACCAGGCCAAGCCTCATAGACTTGACAAGTCTATGATGGACATTCAGGTAAATGACCACTTGATTTATTGTCTGTTTGACAGCGGGAGCACTGAGAGTTTTATCCACCCAGACGCTGTGAAGCGGTGTGGACTCCGGATTCAACCTGTCAAACAGACAATTTCTATGGCATCAAGGTCCCGGTCTGTCACCGTGCTAGGGAGTTGCGTGGTAACTTTAACGGTGCAAGGCACAGTTTACAAGCGTTTCAAGCTCCTGGTGTTGCCGCACCTTTGCGCGCCAATACTTCTTGGACTAAACTTCATGGTCCACTTGAGGAGTGTAACCCTACAGTACGGTGGGCCACTCCCTTCGCTTTCAGTGGGAGAACAGCAGCCTCCAAATTGCCCAACGCCTGTAGCCTCTCGACGCTGAAGATTACCACACCCGCCCTGTTCCAGAATCTTGTGCCAGGCTGCAAGCCCATTGTGACTAAGAGTAGGCGTTACAGCGCTGAGGATCGGATCTTCATTCGATCTGAAGTTCAGCGGCTCCTCAAGGAAAGGATCAGACAACCTAGCGCTAGTCCGTGGAGAGCGCAGGTCGTGGTGGTCAAGAGTGGGAACAAACCCCGGATGGTCATTGACTATAGTCAGACCATTAATAGATACACGCAGCTGGATGCGTATCCCCTCCCGCGCATATCTGACATGGTCAACCAGATTGCGCAGTACCGGGTGTTCTCCACCATAGACCTCAAGTCTGCCTACCACCAACTCCCCATTCACCCAGAGGACCGACAAGATACGGCTTTTGAGGCGGATGGTCGCTTGTATCACTTTCTCAGGGTTCCCTTTGGTGTCACCAATGGGGTCTCGGTCTTCCAGCGTGCTATGGACCGAATGGTGGACCAGAACGGGCTGCGGGCTACCTTCCCGTACCTGGATAACGTCACCATCTGCGGCCATGACCAGCAGGACCACGACACAAATCTCCTGAATTTCCTACACACTGCATCTCGCCTGAACCTGACCTACAAGAGGGAGAAGTGTGTGTTTCGTACGCGCCGTTTAGCCATCCTCGGATACGTGATGGAAAACGGGGTTATTGGCCCTGATCCAGACCGTATGCATCCCCTCTTTGAACTTCCCCTGCCCACTAGTGCAAAAGCACTGAGAAGATGCTTAGGCTTCTTCTCTTATTATGCACAGTGGGTTCCCAATTACGCGGACAAAGCCCGTCCGCCCATCAAGTCCACTTCTTTTCCCCTAACACCAGAGGCCCGATTGGCCTTTGATAAACTAAAAGCCGACATCGCGAAAGCTACGATGCACGCTGTTGATGAGTCCATCCCCTTTCAGGTGGAGAGCGATGCATCTGATTTCGCCCTGGCCGCCACACTTAACCAGGCGGGCAGGCCCGTCGCCTTTTTTTCCCGCACCCTCCAAGGCCCCGAAATTCGGCATTCAGCAGTGGAAAAGGAGGCCCAGGCCATTGTGGAGGCTGTCAGGGACTGGCGCCATTACTTGGCAGGAAAACGGTTCACCCTGATCACGGACCAGCGGTCTGTGGCGTTCATGTTTAATAACACGCTGAGGGGCAAAATCAAGAACGACAAGATCTTGCGGTGGAGAATTGAACTCTCCACCTATAACTATGACATCATGTATCGTCCAGGGAAACTCAATGAGCCCTCGGATGCCCTCTCGCGTGGAACATGCGCAGTATACAGGAGGACCGTTTGCAGGCTCTCCATAATGACCTATGCCATCCTGGGGTCACTCGGCTCTACCACTTTATAAAAGCCCGCAATCTGCCCTACTCGGTGGAAGATGTCAGGTCCATAACAAGAAGCTGTCGGGTATGCGCGGAATGCAAACCGCACTTTTACCGACCTGACCGGGCACAATTAGTCAAGGCCACTCGTCCCTTCGAAAGACTGAGTGTCGATTTTAAGGGCCCCATTCCCTCAACAGATCGGAATGTGTACTTCCTCAACATCATTGATGAGTACTCGAGATTCCCTTTTGTTATTCCCTGCTCTGATACATCTGCTGCCACAGTTATCAAGGCATCCGTGATCTTTTTACCCTGTTCGGGTACCCCAGCTACATTCACAGCGACAGGGGCTCGTCGTTCATGAGCGATGACTTGAGGCAATACCTGCTCTCATACGGGATTGCCTCTAGTAGAACCACGAGCTACAACCCTAGGGGTAACGGACAGGTGGAACGTGAGAATGCTACAGTTTGGAAGGCTGTCTTACTGGCGTTGAAGTCAAAAAGCCTTCCAGTCTCCCGTTGGCAAGAGGTGCTCCCTGATGCACGCTCACTCCTGTGTACGGCAACCAACGCTACTCCCCATGAGAGGCTGTTTTCATTCCCTCGGAAGTCTTCCTCTGGGACCTCATTACCGTCTTGGTTGATGTACTCAGGACCTGTCCTCCTGCAGCGACATGTAAGGGCCCACAAGTCCAACCTGTTGGTCGAACAGGTCCATCTCCTCCACGCCAACCCTCAGTATGCCTATGTGGCATACCCTGATGGGCGAGAGGACACGGTCTCGATCCGAGACCTGGCGCCAGCAGGGGACGTAGAAACCCCTGTCGCTCCCATACCCCCTGTTACAAACCCCATAACTCTTGTTTCCCCTCTGGACATGGCGCGGGCAGCATCGGGACCATTACTTAACCCTTTTACTCCCGTGTACAGCTTGCCTGAGTCCAGAGGATGGTCGCCACTTCAGGGCGTGTCGGAACTCCATGGATTACCATCACCTCAGGGTCAACCGGCCCGTGAGTCTGTGGAGGAACAGTTGGACATCGCCTTGGGGAGAACGCCACCGCGAGTGCCTACTCCGGTGTCATCGCTGGTATTGAGGAGGTCACAACGACGGTGCGGTCCCCCTGACCGTCTGAACTTATAGACTGATGACAAATTATTCTGTTTTTTGTACCCCGCCGGCCTTTGTCTTCAAAGGAGGGGTGAATGTGGTGAACCATTGTTGGTTCCCACTAGATAGTACTGAGCCAGGGTCTGGCCAATACTACAAGTATGTATATATGTTGCTGTTGGGGTTAGGGATGGGTTGTTCTACTTGTTGCTGTTGGGGTTAGGGTTGGGCTGTTACACCTTGTATTATAGTTATCGTGGTACATCCCAGTCGGGCTCCGCCTCCTGGGAGAGGTATAAAGGTCTCTGCTCTGTCTGAGACCCCTCAGTCTGGGATCGTGTATATAATTAGTAGCTGCATTGTTACAGCAAATAAAAGCCTTTATTTCCTGAGCTTCTCAAGCCTCGTGTGTGATAACACGCATCAGGTTGCTTATAACCTTACAACTAATAAAGAAGTTTACAAAGTACTAATATAGTGTATATAGTATTGTGTATGGAATGTAAGTGAGAGTAGTTTTAATGTCTGTTTTAACTTGAGATAAGGCAGCATGCGATGAAGGGACATGGATTCATTGGAAATCTAATTGACCTATGGTAACTGCATTAAAACAGGCGCTTATCAATGTGTTTTTCCTGGGACAGCTGCTTTGCTCGAGTATATTTTTGGTGTATCTGTCAGCGCTTGATATAACTCGATTAGATTTACAGAATAGTTTTGTCAATCTTTTACAGCAATTATGCAAAGTCTTAATAAATACATATCAAGGCTTGGAAGTGATTAGCGTGCTAAATATAACATAGTTCATTCAACTAACAAATACGAAAATTTTAAAGAACTGCGGAGTTACAAAAGTTAATTACATAACTTAATTCTAAACCTACTATTTTATTCTAAACATCAAAAGTTACGCTAACTAATGTATTGCACAAGGCTGAAAGTTTTAATATCTGTTTTTCTTTCGGGAGTTGATAATTTCCATTGCGAAGGAGGCGGATGGTTACACACCAGTAATTGTTCAACCATAACGTCTCCCATCACTGGCTCAAGGTCCATATGCTTTTCCTCATTTGTCAAAACAGGTATTGTGATTAGCTGGTGTCCCAGAATTCAACCTAAAAGCATATAATGTTTGCCATAAAACGAAATTGATGTTTAGTGCTTAGTTGACACACAATCGAAATATGACATAACATCGATTGTGTGTAAACTAAACATCATTTTCCCTAAAATGGGGTTAACTGAGGGCCAGGTATGATGGCCGAAGTGGCATTTTTCGGTCTAGTAACGAATTGCATAGAACGGGCAACATGGGATCAATTATTAGATTCTGGTCAATTTCAAGTGTATTGTTTGTTATATGTAGCCGGACATAAGTTAAGCATTCCGCAATACAGTCCTTCCCTTTTTCAGTCGCAATCGGATGTTTATGTTGTTAATGGGCCCATATTACTTCGAAGACCCCAGTCCTCCGAATATAATTCTAGAAATGTTTTGTGTTAATCTCGTTATATCTTGGAGCTCTATTTTTGTACTGATTTTTACAGCGCTATCGATTTTTAGGTATCCCTTTGCTACTCCTACCTTGCCGAGAACCCTGGATTTGCAATGTACTTTACACATTTGTATGTCCTTCCTTTCTATTAGTTTTTAAAAATATATCGTCACGTATTCCCTTGTCGAGCAGTGCTGTTTATTTGCTATGTGGAGTTTTTCCTCCCAGGGCAACCTGTCGTTCCGGTATTGAGTCTGATAACTTTTCTTTTGCAAAAATATACTTTATTCGGAAAGTATTTGAAAAAGCATTACAAACGTTTCACCATGGTCATTGCAGAGTCCAATACTGCGTGAACAGCACTCGGTCCAATCAGCATTGCCGCTTTCGTAAACGCTTGAACTGATCTGTTCAGTAAAAACAGGAAGAGCGGATCAGAGTGTGACGGAGAGAGATATTCTCGGGATGGGGGGACCACTGTTAACTGCGGTTGCTGTTTGCTCGTTTATAATTGAAGGTGAGGATCACAATCATCTATTTCAATAATTAGAGCAGCAAGTGATTACCAGGCAATTAGATTAAAGGTAGGTCAAAGGTAGGGTTCTGAAGACTGTTGAGGAACAGAGAGATCTTGGGATCCATATCCACAGATCTCTGAAGGTTGCCACTCAAGTGGATAGAGCTGTGAAGAAGGCTTATAGTGTGTTAGCTTTTATTAACAGGGGGTTGGAGTTTAAGAGCCGTGGGGTTATGCTGCAACTGTACAGGACGTTGGTGAGACCACATTTGGAATATTGTGTGCAGTTCTGGTCACCTCACGATAAGAAGGACGTGGAAGCGCTGGAAAGAGTGCAAAGGAGATTTACCAGGGTGTTGCCTGGTTTGGAGGGTAGGTCTTATGAGGAAAGGTTGAGGGAGCTAGGGCTGTTCTCTCTGGAGTGGGGGAGGTTGAGGGGAGACTTAATAGAGGTTTATAAAATGATGAAGGGGATAGATAGTGAACGTTCAAAGACTATATCCTCGGGTGGATGGAGCTATTACAAGGGGGCATAATTATAGGGTTCATGGTGGGAGATATAGGAAGGATGTCCGAGGTAGGTTCTTTACTCAGAGAGTGGTTGGGGTGTGGAATGGACTGCCTGCAGTGATAGTGGAGTCAGACACTTTAGGAACATTTAAGCGGTTATTGGATAGGCACATGGAGCACACCGGGATGATAGGGAGTGGGATAGCTTGATCTTGGTTTCAGATAAAGCTCGGCACAACATCGTGGGCCGAAGGGCCTGTTCTGTGCTGTACTGTTCTATGTTCTATGTAAAATATTACTATCGTTAAGAAAGTAAAATGTTGTGTCGAGTTTGACTGCTTCCCTGTATTTCTTTGATTTGGAGATGCCGTCGTTGGGCTGGGGTGGGCACAGTAAGAAATCATAGATAGAATCATAGAAAACCTACAGTGCAGAAGGAGGCCATTCGGCCCATCGAGTCTGCACCGACCACAATCCCACCCAGGCCCTACCCCCACATATTTTACCCGCTAATCCCTCTAACCTATGCATCCCAGGACTCTAAGGGGCAAATTTTAACCTGGCCAATCAACCTAACCCGCACATCTTTGGACTGTGGGAGGAAACCGGAGCACCCGGAGGAAACCCACGCAGACATGAGGAGAATGTGCAAACTCCACACAGACAGTGACCCGAGCATCGAACCCGGCACCCTGGAGCTGCGAAGCAGCAGTGCTAACCACTGTGCTATCGTGCCGTAACCACCAGGTTAAAGTCCAACAGGTTTACTTGGCAGCCGGAGCTTTCGGAATGTTGCTCCTTCATCAGGTGATGAAGGATGCAGGAGCAGTGCTCCGAAAGCTTGTGCAACCAAGTAAACCTGTTGGACTTTAAGCTGGTGCTATGAGGCTTCTTACTGTATTTCTTTGATGTGATTATCTTTCCTCCACTTGAGTCACTGCCTGTATGGAGTTTGCACGTTGTCCCTGTATTTATGTGGGTTTCCTCCAGGTGCTCCGGTTTCCTCCCATCGTCCAAAGATGTGCAGGTTATGTTGATTGGCTATGTTGGGCAGCACGGTGGCACAGTGGTTAGCACTGCTGCCTTGCAGCAAGAAGTCTCACAACACCAGGTTAAAGTCCAACAGATTTATTTGGTAGCAAAAGCCACAGCCTTGCAGCACCAGGAACCCAGGTTCAATTCTGGCCTCTGATCACTGCCTGTGTGGAGTTTGCACATTTTCCCTGTGTCTGTGTGGGTTTCCTCCGGGCGCTCTAGTTTCCTCCCACAGTCCAAAGATGTGCGGGTTAGGTTGATTGGCCATGCTAAATTGACTGTAGTGTCAGGGGACTAGCATGGTAAATATGTGGGGTTACGGGGATGGGGCCTGGGTGAGATTGTGGTTGCTGCAGACTTGATGGGCCAAATGGCCTCCTCCTACACTGTAGGGATTCTTTGATCCCCAGGTTTACCATCCTGATAGAAAGTGGTCAGATGGCTGTGACAGTCAGAGGTAAAGCATTTTCTTAAAAGAAAATGAACCATAAGCTGAGGCGGAGAATGAGAGCTGGACATTCGGGGAGAAAAGTCAGCATGGTTATTTTGATGACAATTGATTGTGGGGAATGTAGAACCATAGAAAATTACAGCTCAGAAACAGGCCTTTTGGCCCTTCTTGTCTGTGCCAAACCATTTTTTGCCTCGTCCCACTGACCTGCACTTCGACCATATCCCTCCACACCCCTTTCATCCATGAACCCGTGCAAGTTTTTCTTAAATGTTAAAAGTTTATCACTTTATCCGGCAGCTCATTCCACACTCCCCCCACTCTCTGCATGAAGAAGCCCCCCCCCCCACAATATTCCCTTTAAACTTTTCTCCTTTCACCCTTAACCCATGCCCTCTGGTTTTTTTTCTCCCCTCGCCTCAGTGGAAAAAGCCTGCTTGCATTCACTCGATCTATACCCATCAAAATCTTATACATCTCTATCAAATCTCCCCTCATTCTTCTGAGGTGGCGATACCAGCGTTGGACTGGGGTGGGCACAGTGAGAAGTCTCACAACACCAGGTTAAAGTCCAACAGGTTTATTTGGAATCACAAGCTTTCGGAGCGCTGTTCCTTCATCAGGTGAAATCAGCACAGGTTGCTTTGTAGTCCTGTCACGAAAGAAAACTTGGCAAAAAGGAGACATTGGGACAAGTGACTGAACCCTCGGCCAAAGAGGACGTTTTTAAACAGCGTATTGAATAGAGAGATGGGAATGTTTTGGATCGGATTGATTGAAGTGAGGACTGGGGCAGCTGAACAGCCTGGTCGCTAATGGTGGAGCGATTAAACCCCGGGAGAAAGCAGAGACCAGGACTGGGGCAGAAAGTGATCTCGGAGGGAAGAAGGAGCTGACAGAGATTATGGAGGCGAGAGGCCTGAATGCGATTTAAATGATAGCAGTGAGTCATTTCTGGAGCGAATCAATGTTCCCCCAAATTGTGTGGTGCAGCCGCCTGCGAGATAGTTATTGATCGAGGGTAAATATATATTCTTGTACTTGCGGCTTCGAAAAATAGAGATCGAACACTAAAGAAAAGGGCCAGAAAGCAACCTTTCTAAAAGCAACATAATGATATCTAACATCCAATTACACAAGTTTCCCTCAGGGGAACAGTGCTCACCCATTGTGCCTTCAGTGAATGAGTGAATTGATCAGCGAGTGGAACAGGGACTGGCGCGGTTCTCAGAATGGAGACACTGACCGCCCTAGCTGTTTGTTTATTGATATCTGTGGGTGAGGATCACTTTCTCACATCATTTATTTTAGTAATTGGAGAAACGACACAGTAAGGAAATCCGGAGATGTTGTTATTAACACTTAGAAAAGTCTGTGTTGTGTTGAGTTTGACCGCTTCTCTCAATGTGATTTTCTTTCCTCAGCGGAGCCCCAGGGTTTAATCATCCAGACAGAAAACAGTCAGATTAATGTGATGGAAGAAGGAGACGCTTTTTTCTCAGTGAAGCCGTCAGCTGCGGTGAAGAGTGGGAGTTGGGAATTCCAGGATGGAATTATCGCTCAGTGGCTCGGTCCAAATTTTACTCTGCACAATGACTACAAAGATTGGTCTGAATTATTCCTTCCTAACGGATCGCTCCTGCTGAAGTCAGTGACAGTTTCTGACAGTGGGAAATATACTGTTAGAATGGTGCCAGAAACCGGCAATGAATCAACAGCAAACATCACTCTGAATGTCCTTGGTGAGGGACGTCTTTGTGCTCTGCGCATGCGGGATGACGCCGCCAATGGCATTGTGGGGGTCGCGGGGTTGGGGAGGGAGGGATGGGAGAGGCAAAAAAAAGGGGCGGCATGGATAAGTTGGGCCGAAGAACCCAACTTCGGGGCAGCATGGTAGCACAGTGGTTAGCACTGCTGCTTCACAGCTCCAGGGACCTGGGTTCGATTCCCGGCTTGGGTCACTGTCTGTGTGGAATTTGCACATTCTCCTCGAGTCTGCATGGGTTTCCTCCGGGTGCTCCGGTTTCCTCCCACAGTCCGAAAGATGTGCTGGTTAGGGTGCATTGGCCGTGCTAAATTCTCCCTCAGTGTACCCGAACAGGCACCAGAGTGTAGCGACCAGGGGATTTTCACAATAACTTCATTGCAGTGTTAATGTAAGCTGACTTGGGTCACAAATAAATAAATTTTTCGTGGCTATCCTGTTGGCCCCGCATTATAAGCCGGAGATCTTGGGGGTCAAGGAGCCGGTGCCAGGCCGGTTACTGCACTTGATGGTCCGTGAGGGGGCGTGGTCATTCACTTGCTGAATGTCTACACCCCGGGCGGCGGACTGCAGCAAACAACTTTCTACGAGAAAGTGTCCGCTCACATCGACACCATCGCGGGGGGGCGAATGCATTATCCTCGGGGGAGATTTCAACTGCATCCTCGAGGCACGGGACCGCACCGGCCCCTGGCTGCGCACCCTGGCGACGGTGAAGTTGCGGGACCTGCTCGGGTCCCACGACTTGGTGGACGTCTGGAGACATCTCCATCCTGGCTCCAGCGCCTTCACTTACATGAGGCCTGGAGTTGGAGCATCCAGGCTCGACCGCCTTTACATTTCGAGGGCGCACGTGTCCGGCGTGTCTTCGGCCTCCTTGCGGCTGGTGGCGTGCATGGACCACAGCCTGGTGTGGGCGGACTTTGCGCCGTCTCGCGTCTGGCAGGGGTCCACGTACTGGCACTTTAACAACACGCTGCTGGAGGACGAGCGCTTCCTGGACTCGTTCCGTCGATTCTGGGCCGGCTGGAGAAGGAAGCGGGGAGGCTTCCTCTCCTTGAGGCTCTGGTGGGATGTGGGCAAGACTCACGTCCGTACCTTCTGTCAGGAGTACGCAAGGGGGTCGACAAAGAGGCGGAAATCCAGGCTCGAGGACTTGGAGAAGGAGGTGCTCGACCTGGAGGCACGTCTCAATCGCCCGACGCGGAGCCGGCCCTGCGTTTGGAGTACAGGGAGAAGGAGGGCGCGCTGCCGGACCTGCAGTTGCCAGGTCTCGCGGCGCGTACGTGAGGTCGCGGCTCCAGTTCCAGGTGGACCTGGACCGTGGCTCCCCCTTCTCCTCGCTGGAAAAAGGGCGGGCTAACCGTCAGCAGCTCCTTACGCTGCTGGCCGACGACGGTTCCCCCGTCTCGGATCCGGAGGGCATCCGGGCCATTGCCCGGGAATATTACACCTCGCTCTTCTCTCCGGATCCGTCCAGCGACGATGCCCGCAGACCTCTGTGGGAGGACCTGCTGCAGGTCAGCCCGGAGGGCGTCGGCAGGTTTGAGACCCCCATCACCATGGCCGAGCTGACCGGCGCCCTCAATGGCCTCAGTCGGGGCAAGGCCCCGGGGCTGGACGGGCTGACAGTAGAGTTCTTCAGGGCGTTCTGGGACGTCCTGGGGAGCGACTATGCGGGGGTCCTGGGAGAGAGTGTCGCTACCGGGGAGATGCCCCTTTCGTGGCGCAGGGCCATCATTGCCCTGCTGCCCAAGAAGGGGGATCTCCACCTCCTAAAGAACTGGTGCCCGGTCTCCCTCCTCAGCACGGATTATAAAATCTTTGCCAAGGCTATGGCTTCACGCCTTGGGTCCGTGCTGGACCACATGATCCACCCTGACCAGTCCTACACGGTCCCAGGCCGTTGCATACACGATAACCTCCACCTGGTCCGGGACCTAATCCATCATTCCCAGAGGGCTGGTCTGTTGGGCGCTTTCTTGTCATTAGATCAGGAGAAGGCGTTCGACAGGGTGGAGCACGAGTATTTACTCGGAACTCTGCGGGCATTCGGGTATGGGACGCATTTTGTCGCCCGGATCCGATTTCTATACTCTGCCGCAGAGTGTCTGATTAAGGTTAACGGGTCCCTGACGGCGCCCCTTCGCTTTGGGAGGCAGGGCTGCCCCTTGTCCGGCCAACTTTATTCTATATGCGTGGAGCCATTCCTGCGCGTCTTGCAGAGGAGGTTGTCAGGTTTGGCCCTGCGCGGACCGGACGTAGGGGTGGTCCTGTCAGCTTATGCCGACGACGTGCTCCTCGTGTTCACAGACCCGGCTGACCTGCGGAGGATGCAAGAATGCCAGGCGGTGTACTCCGCCGCGTCCTCCGCCAGGATCAACTGGGCCAAGTGCTCCGGACTGCTTGTCGGTCCTTGGGAGACAGACCCCCTTCCGGAGGAGCTCAGGCCTTTCACCTGGAGCAGGACCAACCTCCTCTACTTGGGGGCCCATCTCTGCCCAGCCGAGGAATCCTGGCTGACGAACTGGCGGGAGCTGGAGGCCAAAGTCTCCGCCTCCCTGAATCGCTGGACAGGACTGCTCCGAGTGCTGTCCTACGGGGCGTGAGTTTGCGTCATAAACCAGCTGGTCGTCTCCATGCTGTGGTACCGGCTGGTCACTTTGACCCCTCCCCCTGACTTTGTCGCCGATATCCAGAGAACCCTCCTGCGGTTCTTCTGGGACAACCGACTGCACTGGGTCCCTGCTGCGGTCTTGTATCTCCTGCTTGAGGAGGGCGGACAAGGTCTGGTGTGCCTCTGCACTCAGATAGTGACCTTCTGCCTCCAGGCCCTGCAGAGGTACCTTTACGTTGAGCCCCCTCCACGATGGTGTGCCATGGCGACGTATTTCTTCCGCCAGTTGCACGGCCTCAATTATGACGTGCAGCTCCTGCATATCGAACTGGGGCGTGCTTCGACCGCCCTGCAGGAGTTGCCCGTCTTTTACCAGGACCTCCTCACTGTCTGGAACACGGTCGCGTCGCGACGCAGCTCCCCCCCCCCCCCCCCCGAGTCACGAATCAGGAATCCGCTCCTCCAGTCGTATGACTTCAGGTGGCTGGCGGAGAGGAGGGCTGTGGACGCCGGGGTGACCAGAATCGGGGACGTGTTCGATGGCGGAGGACCGGGCTGGATGAGTCCCCGCGTGCTGGCTGAGCCCCCGCGTGCTGGCTGAGCGCGCGGGGCCGACCGTCCGGCGCGCGGCCAAAGCCATCCTAGACCTTAGGACGGTCGTGCTCGGCCCCGAGTGCGCATGCGGTCTCGAGGCGGCGCAGGCGTGTGGTGGGATCCCGCCCGAGCGTTCCCCTGTTCGGACGGAATTCCACATTGGCCCAAAACCTCAACCCCCCTCCCTGGGTGAGGTGCCCCACAGCCTGAGCCGCCTCGCGGAAATGTCCTCCGTGCCTTTTTCTACCACGCGGAGGCGTTTCCTGTACGGGCTGCTGCTGCACACCTTCCACTACCGCCTCCTCGCCTGTCGCCCGGATACACCCTGGCGGGCCTTGTTGCCGCCGGGCGGCGGAGGTCCCCACTGGAAGTCCCTCTACGGAGGGATCTCCCCCAATTACGTTGGGGACCTGGGGTGGAGGGTGATGCATGCAGCAGTGCCGCACAACCGTAGGATTCACTGGTTCATGGGCTCCGAAGACTGCCCTTTCTGTGGCCTTGAGGAGTCCGTGGACCATGTCTATGTTTTGTGTCTTAGGCTGCACTCCCTTTATGTTTTCCTAAAGGACCTTTTATTGATGTTTTGTTTGCACTTCAATCCCACGCTCCTGATCTACGGACACCTGGTGCGGGGAGGGGAGGGCCGGGATGGCGACCTCCTCGTGAACCTGCTTCTGGGCCTGGTGAAACGTGCCATTTACCGGTCCAGGCAGCGGGCGATCGAGGGTGCCATCCATCCTGACTGTCTGCCCCTCTACCACGGCTACATTCGCGGCCGGGTGTCCCTGGAGAGGGAGCATGCGGTGTCCACGGGCGCGGTTGACGCCTTCCGCGCCCGTTGGGCACCGCAGGGGTTGGGGTGCGTTATTGACCCTGACAATCACATTTTAATTTGATGTTTTTAAGTTTCCTTTGTACTTTGATTTCTGTTTGGGCTGTTCCCCCCTCCTTTTGGGGAGCTGCCCCTTTTACTTTGTCCTGACTTAACCTGAGTTTGTTTATTTGGTTTGACCTAAAAAGAGGGCAGAGAGATATTCTCAGGATGGGGGGACCACTGTTAACTGCGGTTGCTGTTTGCTTGTTTATAATTGAAGGTGAGGATCACGATCATCTATTTCAATCATTAGAGCAGCAAATGATTGCCAGACAATTAGATTAAAATATTACTGTCAGTTAAGAAAGTAAAATGTTGTGTCGAGTTTAACTGCTTCCCTGTATTTCTTTGATTTGGAGATGCCGGTGTTGGACTGGGGTGGGCACAGTAAGAAGTCTCACAATGCCAGGTTATAGTCCAACAGGTTTATTTGGAATCACGAGCTTTCGGAGCGCTGTTCCTTCATCAGGTGAAATCAGCACAGGTTGCTTTGACGTCCTGTCACGAAAGAAAACTTGGCAAAAAGGAGACATTGGGACAAGTGACTGAACCCTCGGCCAAAGAGGAAGTTTTTAAACAGCGTATTGAATAGAGAGATGGGAATGTTTTGGATCGGATTGATTGAAGTGAGGACTGAGGCAGCTGAACAGCCTGGTCGCTAATGGTGGAGCGATTAAACCCCGGGAGAAAGCAGAGACCAGGACTGGGGCAGAAAGTGATCTCAGAGGGAAGAAGGAGCTGACAGAGATTATGGAGGCGAGAGGCCTGAATGCGATTTAAATGATAGCAGTGAGTCATTTCTGGAGCGAATCAATGTTCCCCCAAATTGTGTGGTGCAGCCGCCTGCGAGATAGTTATTGATCGAGGGTAAATATATATTCTTGTACTTGCGGCTTCGAAAAATAGAGATCGAACACTAAAGAAAAGGACCAGAGAGCAAACTTTCTAAAAGCAACATAATGATATCTAACATCCAATTACACAAGTTCCCCTCAGGGGAACAGTACTCGCCCATTGTGCCTTCAGTGAATGAGTGAATTGATCAGCGAGTGGAACAGGGACTGCTGCGGTTCTCAGAATGGAGACACTGACCGCCCTAGCTGTTTGTTTATTGATTAGGTTAGGTTAATTGGCCGTGCTAAAAATTGCCCTGAGTGTCCTGGAATGCGTAGATTAGAGGGAATAGTGGGCAAATATGTAAGTATATGGGGGTAGGGCGTGGGTGGGATTGTGGTCGGTGCAGACTCGATGGGCCGAATGGCCTCTTTCTGTACTGTAGGGTTTCTATGTTTCTATGATATCTGTGGGTGAGGATCACTTTCTCACATCATTTATTTTAGTAATTGGAGAAACTACACAGAAAGGAAATCCGGAGATGTTGTTATTAACACTTAGAAAAGTCTGTGTTGTGTTGAGTTTGACCACTTCTCTCAGTGTGATTTTCTTTCCTCAGCGGAGCCCCAGAGTTTCACCATCCAGACAGAAAACAGTCAGATGAATGTGATGGAAGAAGGAAACGCTTTTTTCTCAGTGAAGCCGTCAGCTGCGGTGAAGAGTGGGAGTTGGGAATTCCAGGATGGAATTATCGCTCAGTGGCTCGGTCCAAATTTTACTCTGCACAATGACTACAAAGATTGGTCTGAATTATTCCTTCCTAACGGATCGCTCCTGCTGAAGTCAGTGACAGTTTCTGACAGTGGGAAATATACTGTTAGAATGGTGCCAGAAACCGGCAATGAATCAACAGCAACCATCACTCTGAATGTCCTTGGTGAGGGACGTCTTTGTGCTCTGCGCATGCGGGATGACGCCGCCAATGGCATTGTGGGGGTCGCGGGGTTGGGGAGGGAGGAATGGGAGAGGCAAAAAAAAGGGGCGGCATGGATAAGTTGGGCCGAAGAACCCAACTTCGGGGCAGCACGGTAGCACAGTGGTTAGCACTGCTGCTTCACAGCGCCAGGGACCTGGGTTCGATTCCCGGCTTGGGTCACTGTCTGTGTGGAGTTTGCACATTCTCCTCGAGTCTGCATGGGTTTCCTCCGGGTGCTCCGGTTTCCTCCCACAGTCCAAAGATGTGCTGGTTAGGGTGCATTGGCCGTGCTAAATTCTCCCTCAGTGTACCCGAACAGGCACCAGAGTGTAGCGACCAGGGGATTTTCACAATAACTTCATTGCAGTGTTAATGTAAGCTGACTTGGGTCACAAATAAATAAATTTTTCGTGGCTATCCTGTTGGCCCCGCATTATAAGCCGGAGATCTTGGGGGTCAAGGAGCCGGTGCCAGGCCGGTTACTGCACTTGATGGTCCGTGAGGGGGCGTGGTCATTCACTTGCTGAATGTCTACACCCCGGGCGGCGGACCGCAGCAAACAACTTTCTACGAGAAAGTGTCCGCTCACATCGACACCATCGCGGGGGGGCGAATGCATTATCCTCGGGGGAGATTTCAACTGCATCCTCGAGGCACGGGACCGCACCGGCCCCTGGCTGCGCACCCTGGCGACGGTGAAGTTGCGGGACCTGCTCGGGTCCCACGACTTGGTGGACGTCTGGAGACATCTCCATCCTGGCTCCAGCGCCTTCACTTACGTGAGGCCTGGAGTTGGAGCATCCAGGCTCGACCGCCTTTACATTTCGAGGGCGCACGTGTCCGGCGTGTCTTCGGCCTCCATGCGGCTGGTGGCGTGCATGGACCACAGCCTGGTGTGGGCGGACCTTGCGCCGTCTCGCGTCCGGCAGGGGTCCACGTACTGGCACTTTAACAACACGCTGCTGGAGGACGAGCGCTTCCTGGACTCGTTCCGTCGATTCTGGGCCGGCTGGAGAAGGAAGCGGGGAGGCTTCCTCTCCTTGAGGCTCTGGTGGGATGTGGGCAAGACTCGCGTCCATACCTTCTGTCAGGAGTACGCAAGGGGGTCGACAAAGAGGCGGAAATCCAGGCTCGAGGACTTGGAGAAGGAGGTGCTCGACCTGGAGGCACGTCTCAATCGCCCGACGCGGACCCGGCCCTGCGTTTGGAGTACAGGGAGAAGGAGGGCGCGCTGCCGGACCTGCAGTTGCCAGGTCTCGCGGCGCGTACGTGAGGTCGCGGCTCCAGTTCCAGGTGGACCTGGACCGTGGCTCCCCCTTCTCCTCGCTGGAAAAAGGGCGGGCTAACCGTCAGCAGCTCCTTACGCTGCTGGCCGACGACGGTTCCCCCGTCTCGGATCCGGAGGGCATCCGGGCCATTGCCCGGGAATATTACACCTCGCTCTTCTCTCCGGATCCGTCCAGCGACGATGCCCGCAGACCTCTGTGGGAGGACCTGCTGCAGGTCAGCCCGGAGGGCGTCGGCAGGTTTGAGACCCCCATCACCATGGCCGAGCTGACCGGCGCCCTCAATGGCCTCAGTCGGGGCAAGGCCCCTGGGCTGGACGGGCTGACAGTAGAGTTCTTCAGGGCGTTCTGGGACGTCCTGGGGAGCGACTATGCGGGGGTCCTGGGAGAGAGTGTCGCTACCGGGGAGATGCCCCTTTCGTGGCGCAGGGCCATCATTGCCCTGCTGCCCAAGAAGGGGGATCTCCACCTCCTAAAGAACTGGTGCCCGGTCTCCCTCCTCAGCACGGATTATAAAATCTTTGCCAAGGCTATGGCTTCACGCCTTGGGTCCGTGCTGGACCACATGATCCACCCTGACCAGTCCTACATGGTCCCGGGCCGTTGCATACACGATAACCTCCACCTGGTCCGGGACCTAATCCAGCATTCCCAGAGGGCTGGCCTGTTGGGCGCTTTCTTGTCATTAGATCAGGAGAAGGCGTTCGACAGGGTGGAGCACAAGTATTTACTCGGAACTCTGCGGGCATTCGGGTACGGGACGCATTTTGTCGCCCGGATCCGATTACTATACTCTGCCGCAGAGTGTCTGATTAAGGTTAACGGGTCCCTGACGGCGCCCCTTCGCTTTGGGAGGCAGGGCTGCCCCTTGTCCGGCCAACTTTATTCTATATGCGTGGAGCCATTCCTGCGCGTCTTGCAGAGGAGGTTGTCAGGTTTGGCCCTGCGCGGACCGGACGTAGGGGTGGTCCTGTCAGCTTATGCCGACGACGTGCTCCTCATGTTCACAGACCCGGCTGACCTGCGGAGGATGCGAGAATGCCAGGCGGTGTACTCCGCCGCGTCCTCCGCCAGGATCAACTGGGCCAAGTGCTCCGGACTGCTTGTCGGTCCTTGGGAGACAGACCCCCTTCCGGAGGAGCTCAGGCCTTTCACCTGGAGCAGGACCAACCTCCTCTACTTGGGGGGCCACCTCTGCCCAGCCGAGGAATCCTGGCCGGCGAACTGGCGGGAGCTGGAGGCCAAAGTCTCCGCCCGCCTGAGTCGCTGGACAGGACTGCTCCGAGTGCTGTCCTACGGGGCGCGAGCTCGCGTCATAAACCAGCTGGTCGCCTCCATGCTGTGGTACCGGCTGGTCACTTTGACCCCTCCCCCTGACTTTGTCGCCGATATCCAGAGAACCCTCCTGCGGTTCTTCTGGGACAACCGACTGCACTGGGTCCCTGCTGCGGTCCTGTATCTCCCGCTTGAGGAGGGCGGACAAGGTCTGGTGTGCCTCTGCACTCAGATAGTGACCTTCCGCCTCCAGGCCCTGCAGAGGTACCTTTACGTTGAGCCCCCTCCACGATGGTGTGCCATGGCAACGTATTTCTTCCGCCAGTGGCACGGCCTCAATTATGACGTGCAGCTCCTGCATGTCGATCTGGGGCGTGCTTCGACCGCCCTGCAGGAGTTGCCCGTCTTTTACCAGGACCTCCTCACTGTCTGGAACACGGTCGCGTCGTGACGCAGCTCTCCCCCGTCAGGAGTAGCGGCTCTCGTGCGAGAGCCGCTGCTCAGGAATCCGCTCCTCCAGCCGTATGACTTCAGGTGGCTGGCGGAGAGGAGGGCTGTGGACGCCGGGGTGACCAGAATCGGGGACGTGTTCGATGGCGGAGGACCGGGCTGGATGAGTCCCCGCGTGCTGGCTGAGCCCCCGCGTGCTGGCTGAGCGCGCGGGGCCGACCGTCCGGCGCGCGGCCAAAGCCATCCTAGACCTTAGGACGGTCGTGCTCGGCCCCGAGTGCGCATGCGGTCTCGAGGCGGCGCAGGCGTATGGTGGGATCCCGCCCGAGCGTTCCCCTGTTCGGACGGAATTCCACATTGGCCCAAAACCTCAACCCCCCTCCCTGGGTGAGGTGCCCCACAGCCTGAGCCGCCTCGCGGAAATGTCCTCCGTGCCTTTTTCTACCACGCGGAGGCGTTTCCTGTACGGGCTGCTGCTGCACACCTTCCACTACCGCCTCCTCGCCTGTCGCCCGGATACACCCTGGCGGGCCTTGTTGCCGCCGGGCGGCGGAGGTCCCCACTGGAAGTCCCTCTACGGAGGGATCTCCCCCAATTACGTTGGGGACCTGGGGTGGAGGGTGATGCATGCAGCAGTGCCGCACAACCGTAGGATTCACTGGTTCATGGGCTCCGAAGACTGCCCTTTCTGTGGCCTTGAGGAGTCCGTGGACCATGTCTATGTTTTGTGTCTTAGGCTGCACTCCCTTTATGTTTTCCTAAAGGACCTTTTATTGATGTTTTGTTTGCACTTCAATCCCACGCTCCTGATCTACGGACACCTGGTGCGGGGAGGGGAGGGCCGGGATGGCGACCTCCTCGTGAACCTGCTCCTGGGCCTGGTGAAACGTGCCATTTACCGGTCCAGGCAGCGGGCGATCGAGGGGGCCGTCCATCCTGACTGTCTGCCCCTCTACCACGGCTACATTCGCGGCCGGGTGTCCCTGGAGAGGGAGCATGCGGTGTCCACGGGCGCGGTTGACGCCTTCCGCGCCCGTTGGGCACCGCAGGGGTTGGGGTGCGTTATTGACACTGACAATCACATTTTAATTTGATGTTTTTAAGTTTCCTTTGTACTTTGATTTCTGTTTGGGCTGTTCCCCCCTCCTTTTGGGGAGCTGCCCCTTTTACTTTGTCCTGACTTAACCTGAGTTTGTTTATTTGGTTTGACCTAAAAAGAGGGCAGAGAGATATTCTCAGGATGGGTGGACCACTGTTAACTGCGGTTGCTGTTTGCTTGTTTATAATTGAAGGTGAGGATCACGATCATCTATTTCAATCATTAGAGCAGCAAATGATTGCCAGACAATTAGATTAAAATATTACTGTCAGTTAAGAAAGTAAAATGTCGTGTCGAGTTTAACTGCTTCCCTGTATTTCTTTGATTTGGAGATGCCGGTGTTGGACTGGGGTGGGCACAGTAAGAAGTCTCACAACGCCAGGTTATAGTCCAACAGGTTTATTTGGAATCACGAGCTTTCGGAGCGCTGTTCCTTCATCAGGTGAAATCAGCACAGGTTGCTTTGTAGTCCTGTCACGAAAGAAAACTTGGCAAAAAGGAGACATTGGGACAAGTGACTGAACCCTCGGCCAAAGAGGAAGTTTTTAAACAGCGTATTGAATAGAGAGGTGGGAATGTTTTGGATCGGATTGATTGAAGTGAGGACTGAGGCAGCTGAACAGCCTGGTCGCTAATGGTGGAGCGATTAAACCCCGGGAGAAAGCAGAGACCAGGACTGGGGCAGAAAGTGATCTCAGAGGGAAGAAGGAGCTGACAGAGATTATGGAGGCGAGAGGCCTGAATGCGATTTAAATGATAGCAGTGAGTCATTTCTGGAGCGAATCAATGTTCCCCCAAATTGTGTGGTGCAGCCGCCTGCGAGATAGTTATTGATCGAGGGTAAATATATATTCTTGTACTTGCGGCTTCGAAAAATAGAGATCGAACACTAAAGAAAAGGACCAGAGAGCAAACTTTCTAAAAGCAACATAATGATATCTAACATCCAATTACACAAGTTCCCCTCAGGGGAACAGTACTCACCCATTGTGCCTTCAGTGAATGAGTGAATTGATCAGCGAGTGGAACAGGGACTGGTGCGGTTCTCAGAATGGAGACACTGACCGCCCTAGCTGTTTGTTTATTGATTAGGTTAGGTTAATTGGCCGTGCTAAAAATTGCCCTGAGTGTCCTGGAATGCGTAGATTAGAGGGATTAGTGGGCAAATATGTAAGTATATGGGGGTAGGGCGTGGGTGGGATTGTGGTCGGTGCAGACTCGATGGGCCGAATGGCCTCTTTCTGTACTGTAGGGTTTCTATGTTTCTATGATATCTGTGGGTGAGGATCACTTTCTCACATCATTTATTTTAGTAATTGGAGAAACTACACAGAAAGGAAATCCGGAGATGTTGTTATTAACACTTAGAAAAGTCTGTGTTGTGTTGAGTTTGACCACATCTCTCAGTGTGATTTTCTTTCCTCAGCGGAGCCCCAGAGTTTCACCATCCAGACAGAAAACAGTCAGATGAATGTGATGGAAGAAGGAAACGCTTTTTTCTCAGTGAAGCCGTCAGCTGCGGTGAAGAGTGGGAGTTGGGAATTCCAGGATGGAATTATCGCTCAGTGGCTCGGTCCAAATTTTACTCTGCGTAATGATTACAAAGATTGGTCTGAATTATTCCTTCCTAACGGATCGCTCCTGCTGAAGTCAGTGACAGTTTCTGACAGTGGGAAATATACTGTTAGAATGGTGCCAGAAACCGGCAATGAATCAACAGCAACCATCACTCTGAATGTCTTTGGTGAGGGACGTCTTTGTGCTCTGCGCATGTGGGATGACGCTGCCAATGGCATTGTGGGGGTCGGGGGGTTGGGGAGGGAGGAATGGGAGAGGCAAAAAAAAGGGGCGGCATGGATAAGTTGGGCCGAAGAACCCAACTTCGGGGCAGCACGGTAGCACAGTGGTTAGCACTGCTGCTTCACAGCGCCAGAGACCTGGGTTCGATTCCCGGCTTGGGTCACTGTCTGTGTGGAGTTTGCACATTCTCCTCGAGTCTGCATGGGTTTTCTCCGGGTGCTCTGGTTTCCTCCCACAGTCCAAAGATGTGTGCGTTAGGTTGATTGGCCATGCTAAAATTGCCCTTAGTGTCCTGCGATGCGTAGGTTAGAGGGATTCGTGGGTGGATATGGAGATAGGGCCCGGGTGGGAATGTGGTTGGTGCAGACTCGATGGGCCGAATGGCCTCTTTCTGTGCCGTAGGGCTTCTAAGATTCTAAGAACCTGTTACCATGCTGTAAACCTCTATGACTCATACATAAATTATGTAGTCAACATTTTTTCCCATGGTCGGGGAGTCTAAAACGAGAGGGCCTCGGTTTAAGGTGAGAGGGGAGAGATCCAAAAGAGTCCAGAGGGGCATTTGTTTTTCACTCCGAGGGTGGTGAGTGTCTAGAATGAGCTGCCAGAGGCAATTGTAGAAGCGGGTACAATTTTGTGATTTTAAAAAGCATTTAGACAGTTACATGGGTAAGATGGGTATAGATGGATATGGGCCAAATGCGGGCAATTGAGAGTCGCTTAGTGTTGAAAACTGGATGGCATGGACAAGAAGGGCCTGTTTCCATGCTGTAAACCTCTATGACCTCTACACATAACCACTCATGGTAACACAGTATAAAGTTACAGGAATTCCATTCAGGATCAAGAGTAGAGAGAATCCATTCCCTCTCACTCAGAGTTGCCCAGAGGTTGTCTTTAAATTAGATGGCCATTAGCTCCTCAGGATTTAGTCCTTGTTACTTCGATTCTTTGGAACTTGGATGCTGTCAAGAGCTATGACAATAGATGTACATTGCCACAGGGTTGCAATTGTTTCTGGCATTTGGTTTTAATCTCAATGTTTTTTCTTATTGTACTTTCAGATCCACTCCTAAAGGTCCAAAACTTAAACTTAGGTGCCATAATTGGCATAACGAGTGTTCCTCTTATTCTGGGATTGATCATTGGGATAAGTGCATGGTTGATCAAAAGAAAAGCATGCGGGTAAATATTGTTTTTTTTAATGTTACTGGCATCTTTCTTAGTTTTGTCCATGGCCGGGTAAATTAAAGTAGATACGTGGAAATTTGTTTCAATATATTTCTATATCACTGTTCAAATCTATGTAGTTATAATGCATGTTTACACAGGCAATATTCATGCTTTATAATTCAGGTTGATTGAAATCTTCCTTATGTTTGCTTCTCACTCTGGCATTATGACATTTCTCTACCGTTACCGGTGCAGTGACTTAGTTTTGCATCCCCGAACTACACCGACTCTAATACATTTTAGGTTTCTGCCAAGCTTGCTTTCCTTCTCCATCAGCTCCGAGTTTTGACTATTTGTAGTAATATAAATGATTAGTTAAAAATGAATAGATTGTGTATACAGGTAATCGAAATTCTATATCCAACCTCTGATCAATTCATTTTGGCTCCATCTCATTTTGCCTGAATATATTTGGTCTTGACTCCCAATGTTACTTCATTGACATTGTACCGCCAACACCTTCTCAAGAGCAATTAGGAATGGGCAATGAAAGTGCTGGATTAGCCCGCATGTTCTGTGAAATAATTAAAAAAAACGCAGATGTTGCCCAATGTACATGTCATTTCTTCCTTCAGTTAGTAAACCAGTTTTCACTAGTACTAAGACATTAACACATATAATTTCTGTTGCAATATGAATGCAATATTGAATCTTCCCGTAAAGTTTACATTTTGTTCTGTTGCGCAACATTGGCTTAGGAGAAAAAATTCAACACAAGAGCAAGAGGCTACGAACAGTAATGCAAAAGCAAACGGTAAGTGAAAGACTTTCCATGTTGTTGTCGGACTGCAGGCTTTACTAGTGCCTTTTGAATTTAAGTTAATTTAAGCATGTCTCAGAAAGAGTTTTGAAACATTAATGTTGCACTTTAATGTAAATAACCTAATGCAACAATTCCCAATGCTCGCTTTGCAAATAATTGTGCAGAGTACCCAATGCTGATTTGAAATAAATTGACATTCCTCACATGTATCGGTCAGCATTCTGCTTCGTTCAGGTTTTGAACATGGCACTAACAGGTGGATGATGAAAGGAAGCAACCGTTTATGCAATGTACACCTTGTGCAACTCGCTTGACATTTTTACATCTCATCTATATTTGTGTACCTATTTCACACGATTGCCTCATTTTACTGAGAGTTGCACATACCTTGTGAAAGTTCAGAACCTTATAGCTTTGCATAGGGATGCAGAATTGACCTTGAGATGGACATTTTGCAGAAGCTAATCATTTTGTTGTCTAATAACCGGCCCTCAGTTTGTAACATCAGTCAGCTTCATTAGCACCCACACGTTCAATTATTGTGGCAATTTTGCCCGTGTGTCTGAATGCAACATGGGTGAAAGTGACTCAGGAGTTCATTCTATTTCTCTCGTGATTCATTCTGAGAACTATAAAATGGTATTATGACTCACTATCACTCATCTTACGTAATCGCACATAGAATCACTCTCATTATCCATATTCTGCACTTTTTGGTTCAGACCTTTCCAATTGTCCCATGAGACTGTAAAATTAATCTAACAACTCCAGTAGTAACTATTTAATAGGCACAGAATCCACTTCAAAACAAGAATAAGAAACAAAAACTGCCACCTCTTAGAGCATGAAGCAACTGTTCCAACTCTATTGGCATCTTGAGTGGTTCATTGATTTCGGACTAATGTCACTCTTTTGAAAAGAGTATACTGAAGATTAACTGGAACAGTACCAGAGAAACAGGACTTCAGTTTCATGGGAGAACTGGAGTTGTTCAGCTTATTCTTCTTAACAGCATATAGCAAAATGCAAGATTTAACAGGTGTGTACAAAATTGCAAAATATTGTGACAGTGAAAATTGAGGAACTGTTACCAGACACAGAGGATCAGTAAATATTGGATAAAGGTGCAATTTTATTGGAAAAGACAGTTGTGAGATGCATGAATTTCTCTTTAGGCAGAGAGCTGCTATGATTGTAATACATGGCACCCATGCCTGGTGGACACAAATTGAACAGTAAGATCACAAGGAAATCAACTTATTTACAAAGATATGGGGAAATGGCTGGAAATTAGATGAATTGTATAGGACTTTCAAAGAGCTGTAACTGGCATGGTGGACTGGAAGACTTCCTTTAGTGTTGTCATTGTATGATTCTATGATCATATGTTGGTGGCTGTTTATTCGTGTTGTATTCTCACAGATCCCTCTGCTGCAATTGGTGAGAGTTCGGCAGCGACCTATGAAAATATTCCAAGAAAACAGAAGGTTGGTCCATTATATTAATATATGGTCACATTGCTGTGCACATTCAACTAAAGACAACAATGTCATTGTTCCTGCAGTAGTGTTAAACTGGATTCACTCATAAGCCAGACTCGGGTAGGGGTTTCTGATTTTCTTGCCTTACTCAATTCAAGGGTCAGTAGGCTTTTAAGAAAATCCAAAAATCTACTTGGTGCAAGATGGAATATGTGGGTTAATTTTCAAGTTTGCCACAAGAATAAAGAGCAGGTTGTGTGTAAATTGGATACTCAGTTCACTGTTGTTTCTCATTTAACACATGTTAAAAAGGAACATTCAATTCTGAAATTTAATCTGGGGGTTGGTAATTTTATTGTGGGATATATGATATGCTAATTGTTCTAAAGTCTAAAGTAATGACATGGATTTTTTGTGTACCTGATTATATTTTGTTTTTCAAATTACATTTGTACAGGAGCAAGCTTCAAAATCACTTGATGAAAACTCAGCTTACATGGTCAGGCTATTAATTTGTACATTCCTCTCAATCATTCAATTACAATTCTTTCAATTTTTCAATTCTATTTTGCCACATTCTATTGCTGTCCAATGAAAACAAATACTTCTTAAATTTTTACAGGATTTACAATTGCAGGATCGGTCAGTTTATGGTCAACTAATGAGGTATGTAGACAGAAAACGTCAAGTCATCGAATACCTTTTTTTGAAACGTAGGTGTTTCCATTTACGAACAAACTTGCAAACGAATTAGGGACAGGAGTCGCCCATCTGGCTCCTTCAAACTTACTTTGCCATTTAATAAGATCATGACTGATTTCATTGTGGCCTCAACTCCACATTTCCTTACAACCTCGATAAACTTTCACTCAGCCATGCTAGTCAAGAGTTTATTCACCTCTGCCTTAAACATAGTCAATGACCCTGTCTCCACCATGCTCTGGGGGGAAAGAGTTCCAAAGGTTCACAAACCTCTGAGAGTAAAAATCTCATCTCCATTTTGAATGGGCAATCCCATATGTGCCCCCTAGTGCTCTCTCACAAGGGGAAACATTCTTTCAGTATCCACCCTTCCAAGATCCCTGATTTGTCCTCAAAAGTAGGATATCACATGACAAGGCAGTGGTTAATTCTGACCTTCAGAAGTTCTCATGGTATGCAGTGTCAACCAAATCTTGTAGGACTTGAGACTGTTGTATCCCAAATACAACAAGAACAGTTTCATAGCAATTTGTCTGTACTCACATAAATTACCAAATCTAGTAAGTTCAATTTCAACTTTGTCTATTGAGAGCCATGGACACTGGATGATCAGCCCACTGTGCACGACAATAACATTATATACACTTTGAGTATATTGTGACTGAGAATTCATCTGTGGATTGTTTTCTAAAATATTGTTGTTTTGGACCAAAGATTTCAGACTTGGTGCAGGATTCAAACAAATTACCTCCTGAAAATTTTGACTTCAGGTCGTAATAATTATAATGCTACTGATTTGTGGAATTTACTTGACTCCAAAGACATGTAATAAACAATAAAAATCTTGATGAATTTAGCTCAAATATATTTTGTGCTTTGACAAGCATCACATTAGATGGTGGGAAGCGGTGGGGGTTGGTATGGATAGGGTGAAGGAGAAAACTACTAAAACCTGTTACCTTCCCTCCTGTCCACATTGAGTACAATTTGGACATGCGTTTCTTAATCACTGGGCATGCGGAGAATTGGAATAACCAGCAGGAAGCCCTTTGTGGGTTTAAACAAAGACAATTCTTTATTTACTCACTCAGTCACTCAAACAGCCTGACACAAAAACACTTCTTAAAAAAAAAAGCACTGTTGAAGTAAAGAGTGCAGTTTTACAAGTTTTAGAATCAAAATGACGAGCTCATAATTCCCATGGCTGTTTGATTCTGGAAAACATGCATTGGAGGCCAGTTGGGAAATTTACTCCTGAAGTTTAGTTTAGGTAGGTTCCACAGTTGCAATCACATGTTGAAGTGCGACCAGGATAGTCTCAAAAAATTGGAATTTCTGCAGGTCACAAAGTTAATTGTGGTATTGGTGGGCCTGAATGTTAAGAATTGGGGAAATTTAAGATTAAAAAATAGTCAAAGCAGGGAGTTGACTAGAGGCAGGTGTCTGGAGAGATGATGGGATGTGAATTAGCCTATCAGTGGGAAATAAGTATTTTACTATATGACTGAAGAGAATAATGGTGTTATAGAAGTGGTACAAAGTTGAGAGATAAGGAAATTGACACGCAGCCAGGTAAGTTCAGTTTTATTTGCAAAAATATATTTTACTCGTAAAATATCTGAGAACATTTCAAAATGGCCACAGACTCTACAATAATATTCAGGTTTTCTATGTACATCATGTTGTACTCTCAAGGTGCTTCAACACTGCCAAAGAAATGTTACAGACATTTCAAAATGGTCATTACAATGGTGCAAAGGTATTGAGGTTGTCTACCTATAAAGTTGAGGTGCTTCTATACAATTGTGATCCATGTAATATTCACTGGGAGTAATTACTCAGTATTTCACTGAGGGAGTTCTGCACATTTCTGTTCCTCTCAGTTCACTATGGCTGAAAGGCCTCAGAGAGTGACCTTTCTCCATTGTGCCTCTTCAGTGACTGCCCAGGCTTTAGCGTATTCTCAGCACATAATCCTGGGCTTTGGAATGTGCCAGTCTGTTGGTTTTGGGACAACTCTTTGCACTGGAAGACCAGCAAGTTTCAGCAGACCAAAGAGCATCTTTCACCACGTTGATGATCCTTGGGATGAACCACGACAAAAACCATCTCATCTCTCTCCCGACCTTCTTTGCCAAGGCACATTCCAAAAGGAGGTGAAAAACTGGTTCTTTCCCGCCACAGTCACCTCAAGGGCAACATGCAGACGGGGTAAGACTCCGATGTGTAGGCAGGATCTGACAGGGCCTTTCTCACCAGCAGCCAAGCTAGGCCTTGGTGTTTGTTTGCAGGTTCTGGTGATGAGGCAGCTAGGTAAGTTCAGTTTCTGAGCACACATCGCATCCTGTTTTCCAATGTATTTGGCGGTTTGTGGAATACCATAATCCACAATTGTAGCAACATATATTTTCACTCCATGTGAGCAATAAAAAAAGTTACTTTTTCCAAAAAGTGATGCATTTCACCAAAATTATTTCGACAAAGAATCAACGTTATTTCCACTTTTTTCTTTCACAGGCCTTAACCTCGTTGATGACTATCAGGGTATTCTGGTACTGTGACTCCATTCAATAGAAGCACAACAAATTCATGAAGATGCTGTTACAAGAAACTTGCCTTACTGATTTCCTCTGAAAAAAAGCATTGATACCATTGACAATGTTACTTTCAAACTGCTATCTGCCTCACCTTTGCCCTTCAATTCAGCATGTTAGCTCTGCTGCTGTCAATGTGGTCATCTCCAGGTTTCATCCCCTGTTCTCAATAAGGACTTTGCCCTTCCCCAACCCAATTGTTCAACAACACAGCTCTCTGTATCAGCGGGGAAGCGACACACATCATTCTGCACCCAACTGGTTGAGCTATCCTTAACCAAATCACAGTGGGCCACACCAAGCATTGAGTTCCTGTGCCAAAACTGCCAAATTACTCTGGAATCACTCTGGATAGCAATGATATGTGACATTTCATTTTGCATCACCCATCAGGGCCCTGCCTTCCTGCAGCACTGTGCCATATTCCAGTTTTTTACTCCATGATAGAGCAGTGGCACTGTCCTAATCATTTGCAAATGTCATTTTTAGTTACTTGATCACAGGGCTTTTCTCTGTCAAACTTCCTGCAGCCTTTCACGGTTGAAAATGCAGCCTCCTCGAACACCTCTCCTCTGCTGTCCAACTCAGTGCTTCAATTAGAAGGTTATTGATGCTTGCTGGAGGCCGAGGAATGAACAGTACAATGCTGTCCTTGCACCTGATGCCCATTTCTCTAGAAATCATTTTGAAATGCAGACTACATCTTTTCATTCCCTTCCAGGGCCAAATGTCTGTTTGCATCTATCAACTGGATCACTTTAATGCTAAACATCTCCGTAAGATCAGACACCAGTTTCCTATACTCATGAACTGAAAGGCAATATTAGCCCATCTTTTAACAATTTAATCCTTGTTATCATTCTGGTAAATGAGCACCACCGCAACTTTTCTCCTCTTTGTACCTCAACCTCCTTCAGATGAGCATCAACATCCCATTAGATATTTTAATGCTGGTACCTGTCTTTTATTGATTCATGTCGTTGGTTTATATATTTTATAAATGGCTGTGTACAGCAATGGGTAACACACCTAAGGAAGGACATTCGTTTGTATTGTGCCTCATTGAATGATGTGCAGTGAGGTACATATGAATGATAAGCATTTGACTTGGCCAAGGTATTGATGAATCTTTATACATGTAAAATTAATTTTATATATCTGGATTGTAAATTTTCTCTTTTGATTACATATTTTTAAAAATGTTTGATTTTCACTCATTTCATTCTGTTGCAAAATGAAATATTATTTCTTTTATTTTCCTTTTATTGCTGTCTGTGAGAATTCCTCATTGTGATTGTGCTGCTTAGTGTGTTTGATGGCATCATTGTTTCTGGTCACCAAAACATATTCAAACTGACTCCAGATTAAAATCTACTAACAAAATATTTGAAATCTATGCCAAGGAGATTGCTCCAACCTAATGGACACCTTTTATCCAGGCCAACAATGAATGCAGTCACTTCACTGGCATTACACAATCTGGCTATTGGGTTTGTTTTAAATGCAGCACCGGCTCACCAGAATGTCAGTGGTGCTCCAAACATGACATCATGGGACTAGTTCATATAGTCCAGGCTTTTATTTCCTTTCAATTATAACGTTCTTAAGTTTGTGAAAAGAATTGATAGGGGTGATAGAGGGTTAACTTTGACCATTGGTAGGGAAGTTGAGGCTCAGTCACACTCTCCAACTTCCTTCTGCTGGACTCACACACATATGGGCTAACCTTCAGCAGTCACCCTCTGCTGGACATTCTCTGCATCACACATACACAATCTCATCTTCAGCAATCTCCCATAGAGTCATACAGTGCAGAAAAGGCCTTTTGGTTCCCTTGTTTGGACTCTGTCTGTATCTCCTCGCTCTCTCTCTCTCTCTGTCACACGCACAAACACACACACACACACACATATCTCCCTCTAATCTAAGAGGATAGGATATTCCGGCCAAGCTTGCCCGAAACCAGAAAATCTCACCTGAGGTCAACGGGCCTTTCCATGATCTGCCCCTCACCCGCTCCAATTCCTGTGATGGGCAGGACAGTAAAATTCATCCCTCTGTTTGTCTCTCTCTCTCTCTCTCTCTCTCTCATACACACACACACACACAGGGGCCAACCTTCAGGTACGTTCCAACGGCTCTCTGACTCAGATCGGTGGTGGGCGAGGGGGGAGGGAGGGGGGAGGGAGGTGGGTCAGATGGCTCTCTGGTGGGGGGGAGGGAGGCGGGTCAGATGGCTCTCTGGTGGGGGGGAGGGAGGCGGGTCAGATGGCTCTCTGGTGGGTTCTGCTGCCACTCTGCATGTGATCGGTGGAGGGGGAAGTGAATTCCGCTGCCGCTCGGTGTGTGATCAGTGGAGGAATGGGGGGCGGGCCAGCGGTCGGTCTGGGTGTCGGGGGCGTGGGGGGATAAAGGGGTCGTTAATGTTGTGGGGGTTGGGCAATATCTGTGGGGGCCAGGAGGGATGCAGTATCCGGCCTGGGAGCGATGTGGCAGGGAGCGTTTTTCTTTTTTTCTTTTACTGCGCATGTGCATTTGAGGGCACCGATCGGAGCTGCATCTTTTCAGGCGCGATAAGCCCCGCCCACAACAGGGCCTGGGGGCTAAAGGCTGATGTCTCCCAGCCCGCTGCACTACTCAAGTGGTACAGTGGGCCGGGCGACTCCCGGCCACACTGACTTACACTCCTTCAGCTCACTCCCTCTACTGGACACTCCCTATCTCACACACACACATAGAGGCACACACACACAGACACACACACACAGGCTCACCTTCAATCGTCTCACTCTGTTGGACTCTGATTATCTCAGACAATGTACATGAACACTCCTTCCTCAGATATCTGGAGATTGAAGTTGGGGGATTATATCAAACTGCAATGTGTGTATTTGGTGCAGTTATCAGATGCTAATCCCATTCAGAATGGCAGTAGCTTCATTTTGCTGCACTCTGAAATTCCCCTGCCAAACATTGTCAATGTTTAATCCTACACAGTCGTTCTTACAATGTTCGAAAATAATTTCCTCAATCTGATGCACTGATTCATTGAACATTGAAAGCACAAACATTTTATGGCACAGAATTTATTTTTTACATCCTTCCAGCATTTGTTCACATTGTATCCGTGTTGGGCCAGAAAAGAGGTTATACAAACTGTTCCCATTTTGAGGCTCTTGGTCTGCAATCCGATAGGTTATAGTGATCCAGAAAGACAGAGAGAGCAGCTGATTTGGAATCTAAATGCTCTATCTCCAGTCTTACCCTCTATTTCCCCTGCCAGTAATAAATCTCTACAAACAGAACTGCCAGAGGAAGTTTCTGTGTTGACTCTGGTGAAACAGGTTCCCTAATACACAATGGAAGCTGAATGATACCTCAATTATTTCAGGCATTGTTAATATTGAGTGTACAAGTAGGTTAATGTGATCCTGTCCCAAAAGTGAAGTGTGTTTTTCTTTTATAATCTCAATCTCATACTGTATGCACACACATCAACATGTTATAGTCCATTAGAAAGGATGTAACAGCAGAGCATTTAGAAATGTATAATATAATCCAGCAGAGCCAGCATGGCTTCACGCGGGTAATCATGCCTGATAAACCTATCAAAATTATTTGAGGTGATAACAAGCAAGATAGATAAAGGGGAACCAGTAGATGTAATATACTTGGATTTCCTAAAAAGCAGTTGATCAGGTATTGCACAGAAGGCTGCTGAATAAAATAGGTTCCCACCATGTCGATGGTAGTATTTTAGGGTAGAGGATTGGCTAACTCATAGAAAACAGAGAGTTGGGATAAGATGGGCAATTTCAGGATGGCAACCTGTAACTATTGGAGTGCCACAGTGATCAGTGCTGGGGCCCTAATTATTTACAATATATATTAATGACTTGGAGGAAAGAAGTGAATATACTCGAACCAATTTTGAGGATGACACCAAAATAGTTAAGAAGACAAGTGGTGAAGATGACACAAAGCGTCTACAGAGAGATATTGACAGGTTCAGTGAGTGTGTAAAAACTTGGCCGATGAAATATGATGCAGGAAAATGTGAAGTTATGCACTTTGGCAGGAAGAATAAAGGAGCTGAATGTTATTGAAATGGAGAAAGACTGCAGAAAGCTGCAGCACAGAGGGATTTGGGGGTCCTCATGCCCAAATCACAAAAAGCTAGCATGCAGGTTCAGCAGGTAATAGGGAAGACAAATGGAATGATGGCCTTTATTTCAAAGGGAATGGAGAACAAAAATAGGGCATAATCTCAGAATAAGTGATTGTCCATTTAAGACAGAAATGAGGAGGAACTTCTTCTCTGACGGGATAATGGATCTATGGATTTTTTACTGCAGAGGGCTGTAGAGGCTGGGTCATTAAGAATGTTCAAGGCTGAGGTAGACAGATGTTTAATCAGTAAGGGAATCAGGGGTTATGATGATGAGGTGAGAATGGAGTTGAGGATTTTCATATCAAAGGGAGGCACGGTAGCAAAGTGCTTAGCACAGCCGCCTCACAGAGCCAGGGACCCAGGTTCAATTCCTGGCTTGGGTCACTGTCTGTGTGGAGCTTGCATGTTCTCCCTGTGTCTGCATGGGTTTCCCCTGCATGCTCCGGTTTCCTCCCACAGTCTGAAAGAGATGCTGGTTAGGTGCATTGACCCGAACAGGCGCCGTAGTGTGGCGACGAGGGAAATTTCACAGTAACTTCATTGCAGTGCCTTACTTGTGACTAATAAATCAATAAAAAATCAGATCAGTCATGATTTCATTGAATGGCTGAGCAAACTCAATGGGCTGACTTCTGTTCTTAAATCTTATGGTGCTACACATGCACACATACACACAAAGACACTCTCCCTCTCTCTCTCTCTCTCTCACATGCAAAGGCAAACTCTCTCACACCACACTAACACTTGCAGACACACACTCACACAAGCACTCTCACACTGACCTCGGTGGCATTGTATCACGTTAATCAGAAGATAAACAGAATTGAGGAGGAGACAGAATTTGACCTGTTTCTAATTCATTCATCCAGAGACAATGGATCACCCACTGCAGCAGCCAGCCAAATGCAAATTAGCACCGAACGGAACATTGATTGCACTGGGATGGGAGCGGCTGCCAAACTAATGTAGCCACCTCGAGACAGTTGTGCTAAAGATCAGTCTGCAACCTGTAATATCCATGCAGCTGGGAGTCAAGGGAGAACTGACCTCTTACATTACAGATCACAGACAAGTGACCAAAGGAACTTGCTGAACGCAATTTTCTGCTTCCTATGGCAAGGACTCATCACAGAATCCCTGATAATATGTCATTCGGCCAGGAATCCATAAAATAAATGTTTGAATCCCAGCCAACACAGATTTTACACAACAGAAAATTAAACAGTTTTCCTTTTATAAAGGTGACCTGGAATTTAAATCAATGTGACAAAATGGTATCGATTCCACTAATATCATTCAAAATCTAACAGCAGACCCACTTGAAGCTGAACAGGGTTCAGTAGCTGCAAAATCCATCCAGTTGTATGAAATGTTGAAATGAATGAGAAATTAAAAGTGGCATCCGTCAGCAAGAAGCTCAACAGTGAATTAATTCAAAGATCTAGGGCCCGATTTTACCATTGCGTTGTGCCCTTTTTAGGGCGCGAAAATGTGGTAAAGTCGGGCGTGAGGCCATTAATGCGATCCGCGCCTGTGTCTGTGCAGATGCCCACTTTACCAAGGGCCCGAAAATCCGATTCGTGCCCAAAACGGGCACAACGGTGATTTAAATGCATTTGCATACATTTAAATTGAATTAATGGCTGCCCGCCCAACTTTACCAGCATTTCCCCCTTTACCATTGCGTTGGCGCATCCCGATTCGGTGCAAAACAGACATGCTCGGCAAAGGTCTGTTTCAGGCACTCCAGCGGCTGAAGGGGGGAGGCTCAGAGCTTCCAACAGCTCTCCAACTCAGATCGGTGGTGGGGGCAGGGGGGAGGTGGGCCAGATCATTCTCTGGTCGGCGGGGGGTGGTAGAGTGGGCGGGAGAAGGGAAGCCCGATCATTTTCTGGTGGGGGGCGGGGGAGGAGGAGGTGGGTCAGATGTATCTCTGGTGGGGGGGAGGGAAGAATGAGGCCAGATCGTTGTCTGGTGGAGGGTGGGGGAGGTGGGAGAGGAGGGTGGCCAGATCGTTGTTTAGTGGTGGGGGAGGATGGAAGGCCCGATCATTCTCTGGTGGAGGGGGAGGGGGGGGCGCTGGGGCAAGGGTGGGTCCACTACGGGCGATCGGTGTGAGGGAACGGGGGGTCCGCGGCTTCTCTGCAGGCGATCGGTGGGGGGGAAGGGGGCAGAGGGTCGCGATCGGTCTGGGTAGCGGCAGGGGGATGGGTGGATAAGGGGGAAAGTTATGTTGTCGAAGTGGGTTTGATGTCTGTGGGGACCTTCGCTCCCGCTTTTCGCTCCCGAGCTGCTTTATCTGCTTTTTGCGGCTCCGGAGTGAAAAGCGGGAGCGATGTCACACGGGCGCGCTTTTTCAAATTTTTTTCTAATTACACATGCGCAGTTCAGAGCTCCGATCATTTCGGGCACGCGAAGCCCCGCCCACAGCGTGATTCAGACTCGCGATTTTTTTTTCAGGTTAAATGCTAATGGGGGCACCTGAAAGCAGATTTCCAAGTCGGATCTGAATTGCGCCCAGATTCAGCACATAGAATGAAAATGTGAAAATCGGGCCCCAAAGCATCAATCCAGACTTGAATCATTTGATTTGTGGATTCTCTGAACTCTCAGTCCTTACCCTTCATAATATCGTCCCTTCTCCACAATGTCTGTGAAATCTTAGTAAATTCTGAAGGAATCTGTTGGGAGTTGGCACTAAGATCACCGTTCATTATACTGGACTTGGAAACAATATCGTTGGAGAGAGTCAACACCCTTTGATAAAGATATTGAACAAGACAAGAGGGATTCAGAAATGGAACAACGTCCAACAGAAAAAAAAACAAGTGATGTATTTAAAAAGACTCAAGCAGCCTAAAAGGTTACATCGATCTTCACAAACACACCTCTGGTCCATTTCATAGTATGTGAGGAAATGGAAACACCTTTGGGATTTTAAGTCAAATCTTCCCACAGTGAAATTTTTACATGTTAGCAATTAATTTCTGAAAGATTGCCATTCTCAAAGCTCTTTCGACAATCTCATAGAAACTTATAAAATTCTAACAGGGTTTGACATGATAGATTCACAAAGAATGTTCCCAGTGGTGGGGGAGTCCAGAATTAGGGGTCATAGTTTGAGGATAAGGGGTAAACCTTTTAGGACAGAGGTGAGGAGAAATTTCTTCACCCAGGGGATGGTGAATGTGTGGAATTCACTCCCACAAAAAGTAGTTGAGGCCAAAACATTGTGTGATTTCAAGAGGAAATTAGATATAGCTCTTGGGGCTAAAGGGACCAAGGTATATGGTGGGAAGAGCGAATCAGCATATTGAATTCAATGATCCATGATCAAAATGAATGGCGGAGCAGGCTCAAAGGACCAAATGGCCTACTCCTGCTTCTATGACAATATGAACTTGCTGTTCTACGCCATTAAACATGTTGTCTTCAGCTATTGCTGATCTCTGTTGATGAGAATCAGGCCACCTCGATTTCATTTCCATTTAATTGCAGCGTATTGGTTGGGTTCCTCAGTCTGGAGATGCATTTCAGGTTTGTGAATGTTTGAGATATTGAGTGCTGCGTACAGAACCTCCTCACTTTGAGCTGATTTGGATGCAGTCCCTGGACCATCAATATTCCTGTCCAGGCCTTGGTCCTGTAGCAGAAAACTGTGTGTTAGACATAGTGACGTGGATGGGAGTGTAATATCTGTACCAGAATAATCTACTTTATTCAATCTCTGATACCAATCTACTGTTCATACTCAGTCAGGGAAAAATCACTTTTAATTCTGTTTCATCTGGAGGTTAAAAATGGATTGCATATGCAGGGATGCGATGTACAAACCTCTGGATAAAGAGTGAGGGGAATCACTGGGGAGGGGGGAAGGGGGCCATGCCCAACATCGCCCTAATCCTGATGGCCACCTTTGTGTTTGGCTTCATCGAGCTATGCGTAGATCCTTGGTATGCAAAAACCAATTGTCACCGGGTACTGATGTTCTACCTGTCCCTGGTGTTGGGAAGGATGGCTCTGGCTATGCTGCCACAGAGCATGGATGTAGTTAGACTGTACTGTATCATCAGTCCTTCGTGGAAAAATTAACATGGAGAAACAGCTTTAACCACCGTCAGGCAGGGGTCTGTACGTAATGTCCTAGAGGCCCTACGGGAGTTGGTGGATGGAGTCAGATGGTTCCCTGAGCAGACTGTCAGAGACATCTGGCAGAATGTCTCATCACCAGAACTTTCAGGCAAGCACCAAGATCTTGCTGGGTAGATAGTGAGAAAGGCCCTCCCCATCAAATCCTACCTACCCACCTGGAGTCTCATCCCTCCACACGCTGCCCTCAAGGTGACTGTGGTGGGGAAGAGACCAGTGTCCACCTCCTTGTGGAAGGCGCCTTTGCAAAGAAGGTCAGAAGACAGATGAGGTGGTTTTTGTCGAGTTTCATTCTGAGCAGCTCTGTGAAGCAGGACTCTGTGCTCTGCGGGCTGTTCCCAGCGACGCCCAGACAAACATCAGCTGCTGCTGGAGGATCATCAGCTCTGTGGAAGATGCTCTTTGGTCTGCCCAAAACCTCCAGTGCAAAGAGTTGTCCCCAACCAAGTGTTGCAGACTAGTTCATTCCGAAGCCCAGGATGGCAAATAGAATAGAATTACTGCAGTGTAGGAGACCATTCTGCCCATCAAGTCTGCACCAAGTCTCCAACAGAGCTTCTTACCAACGCTCACCCCCTGTCCTATTCCCGTAACCCCATACATTTATTTTGCTAATCCCCCTACCCTACCCATCTTTGGATATTGGAAGGATACGGGATCACAGGGAGGAAACCCAAGCAGTCACGGGGAGAACGTACAAACTCCACAAACTACATGCTGAGGGATGCACTCAAGCTTGAAACAGCTGCCAACGAGGCTCAATGGGGAAAGGTCACTTTCTAAGACCTTTCAGCCATACTGAATTGAAGGGAGGGGAATTGTACAGTACCTCCTCAGGCTGTCTGACTCACACTGAATGTACACAGTGAATATTATCACAATTTATTGAAGCACCTCAGAGTGCAACTTGATCTATGTAGACAACTTCAATACCTTTGCACCATTTGTAATGGCCATTTGAAATGTCTGTAATGATACTTTGACTGTGTTGAAGTTTCTTAGAGTGTAACACGACATGTGTAGAAAACGTGAATATTATTGCACTTAGTGTGATGGCCATTTTGAAATGTTTGCAAAGTTCTTTCAGATAAGGAAAGAAGGAAAAAAAAACACTTTCAATTCTATGGCCGGAATTTTACTGCCCTGTCCACCATGGGAATCAGAGCGGGCAAGGGGCAGACAATGGAAAGGTACGTTGACCTCAGAAAGGATTTTGTGATTTCGGGCCAAGCAAGGCCCTAAAATCCCATTCTATATTTTAAGTTTGACACCAATTTCCTGGGCAGGAAATGTCTATGATGTATTCACCAGAACAATGACCAATCACCTCCAATCCAGAATTTAAAAGCTCAGCCAAACAAGCTTTCACAGCACCCATTACATGGTGGCATTGTACCTTTAGCCTGGTTCATGTTGGTTAGAAACAGACTAATAAGAAAGCAGATATCTCCTTCAGATGTTGGACAGTTTCTTTTTCCTCTCTTACCTGGGTGTTCAATGGGTGTTGCACCATCGAATAAGTCACTGAATCGTCAATGGTTGCTGGGACAGAAGCGATGTCACTTGTCTTCTTCCTGATTAGTAAATAAGGTGAACACAAATCTCACAACTGTTTATCATAAAGTGTAATAGATTTACAAATGCCAGTGTGTTCAACTATGGCTGTTACACAATCAGGAACATGGCTATTGATTGTTTCCTGATAATCATTGACACAGTTTGATTCCTGTTGAATTATTGCCCCTAAAATTCCATCTTTCAACATGGAATATTCCCTCAATATCAGAAAGTTAGTGTATGGGAGAATTCATCAATCGGTGGAGTGTTTCACAGTGTGTGTCGAGTTTGTTGCACCTCTGCCCAAGAAAGAACTAATGCAATTGCCAGTTGAAGTCAAGGACTTAATCAGAAATGGAGAAAAGGGGTCAAGGCCCCCCTCACTCCAGAGGATAATATATCCCTGTATTTTACCAAAGCATTAATTATTGACATTGCACATGTTAAATATAGATCATTGGAAATTGCACTTTTTCAATACATTCAATTTTTCTCAGTCAGTTTGGAATTCTGAATTTATTTTTCATTTCAATTTTATTTTGTCAAATGTAGCTGGTTTTAGTGTTTCTTCATTCTGTTCTGTTCAATTCACCACAACAAGGCATTTCATTCACACATGTATGTGAGAGCTCATTGCAATACACTGGTTATCCTGTCTATGGTTCATGCCAGCTTTAGAAACTAGAAGCAGGAGTCAACCATTTGGCCCTTCGAGTGATGCTGGAGAGAAGGGCCAAGTCGTTCTTTTCAAACACAAACTTGTCCTGTGATTCACTGAAGTATTGTTGAATTCAGCTTCTGATGAATTTTACAGCTCATTCTCTTGGTCCCAGTTAAATTTTTTAAAAATGTTTTAACAGCTCATTTTTTATTCCAGTTCCGAAATTCAGGCAATACTCTTCTAATCAATACATTGAACACACCTTCCTTGGTGACCAAGTCCAGGGGTGGGACATGAGCTGGAATGTCTGGTGTCCCAGGGAAGTTACCCCACTGCGCCAGAAGTCATCCACCTTTACTTAATGATGTCCCAAAGCATTTCTCAAGTATTTTTGAAGTTACAGATTTTTTCCCCAACCATACACAAACAGTGAGGTGACAGTGGATCAATGATTCTGTTATGGTGGGTTGACTGGGGATATATGTTTGCAATGACAGTGAGAGAATCTCACTCCTCTTACATCAAGACTTTTGTGGAATCTTTAGCATCTGTGTGCGCTGATGCAGGGCGTTTTGGGTTATATGTCTGCGAGCAAAGGCAGCATCTTTCACAATGTCCCAATCGATGACAGTCTGAGAGGACATTCAGTTTCTACACTTTTTTCTGAAATCTAAACCTACAATTTAGATAGACAGAAAGGAAAGGCAGCAACCCAGGGAATAAAATACAATTTTTCTGGTTTGTTGTTGGCTGAAGTGAAAAACCAGCAACAGACCAGTGACAGACTGATCAAGGAGCCTCCACCATTCCCCTATTTCCCCACATGAGGACCTGGCCACCATTCACTCTCCCTTTCACAACACACATCTCCTTTTCCGGATCAGGAATCTCAGGGCAAAACACTTGAAGGGACAGCTCCGGAGTTGCAGAAACCTGGATGCCCCAAAATCTTTTTAAATCCACGATTCAGTATTTATGAAACACGCACATACCTCTGTACCTTCACCACAATCACAATCAGGATAATAACAATGACGAATGTTCCAACCAGGCTTACAATCATCCAGGGGAATGCTTCTAAAATATTCCAAAAAAAACTTGTTATTCAATATTGCTCTCAATGATAATTTTGTTGCAAGATAACTTTCATCTGAATGTCAACCCACATTTCATATATTTTGACATTAAAAAATAGGAGTCTGAGTTATTCTATCATTTCACAAAACAACCAAAGGTTTAATCTAATTAAAATAGCCTTGTGTGGTTTGATTAATGCATTGGGAACTCTTCACTGCTCAAGGATGGGACAGCATTTGGATTCATTTATTAAAAATTCATTTATGGGATGGAGACGATGCTGGCTCGAAGCATTTATTGCCCATCCCTAGTTGCCCTTGAGAAGGTGGTAGTGAGCTGCCTTCTTGAACTGTTGCAGTCCCTGTGGTGTAGGTACACCCACAGTGCTATTGGGGAGGGAGCTTCACATTTTTGACTCAGCGACAGTGATATATTTCTAAGCCAGGATGCTGAGTGACCTGAAGGGGAACCTCCTGGTGGTGGCATTCCTAGATACCTGCTGCCCTTGTCCTTCTAGATAGTAGTGGTCGTGGGTTAGAAAGGTGCTGTGTAAGGAGCCTTGGTGTGTTCTTGCAGTGCATCTTGTAGATGGTACACACAGCTGCTACTGTGTGCGGTGGGGGAGAGAGTGAATGTTTGTGGATGGGGTAGCAAGCAAGCGGGCTACTTTGTCCTGGAAGGTATTGAGCCTCTTGAGTGTTATTCGAGTTGCACTCATCCAGGCAAGTGGAGAATATTCCATAACAATCCTGATTTATGCCTTGTAGATGGTGGACAGAATTTGGGGAATGAGGAGGTGAGTTACTCATCACTGGATTTGTAGCCAAAGTATTTATATGGCTAGTCTCGTTTCTGGTCAATGGTAATTTCTAGGACGTTGATAGTGGGGGATTCAGTGATGGTGATACCACTGAATGCCTTGGGATTATGGTTCGATCCACTCTTGTTGGGGATGGTCAGTGCCTGGCACTTGTTTGTTGCGAATGTTACTGACAGGAATTGCAACTGGATTTCACTCATGTTTATGGCCTTGCTTTATGTCCTGTGTGAAGCTGCATTACATTTATAAATCTTGTTTTCATTTGTGATAAGCTCAGATGGAATGAAGACTAATGGAGTTCACTGACACAATGTCATCTTCATATCTCTGCTTCGAGAATTTCTGGGTATCCCACAGGTACAAATTCTGAACAGTCCCAGGCTGAGTCATGACATCTATCAGCTCGGATGAACCTCTCAATAAATTTCAATTAGCTTGTTCTGTACACCTAATGTTTAAATTCCTCATTTGCCATTGATCTTTTCTCAGTTCAGTCACTGAAATCCCTCAAAGAGCCTCAAGCAATGAATGTAAAAACATGCTGAGTGAATCCACATCTCTCTGCAATCGCCACACGGATCAGTTAGTTCCTACATTATTTACTCTTTCATGAGATGGGAACTGGGCCAGGATTTGTTGCTCATCCCTAATTGCCCCTGAATTGAGTGGCTTGCTCAGTCATTTCAGGGAGCAAGTAAGAGTCAACCACTTTGCAGTGGACCTGGAGACCAGATAAGGATGGCAGATTTCCTTCCTTAATGGACATGAGTGAACCAGATTGGTTTTCCCCCAATAACTGGTCACCATCACTGAGGCTAAATTTCAATTCCAGGTTTGATAAATTGAAGTTAATTTCCCTCAGCTGCCCTGGTAGGATTGAACCCACATCCCCAGAGCACTAACCGGGGCCTCTGGGTTACTGGACCAGTGATATCCCCATTACACCCAACCTTCTCCCCTTTAATCTGCCCCCAAATTAATTGTTGACGCAGCATATCCCACACACTTCATCATTTTGTTTACAGCAATCTGAAATGCATTCTTTTCCATTCTGTACCCTCTGCTTGTTTCACTCCATCAGTTTAACTGTGACACTGGAACTAGAATTAATGAAAATGAGTTTAGATCCACTTATGGGCCTGAACAAGATAGAGGGAAGGGATTGGTATGCAGGGAGACTGCAATTTACAGTCAGATTCGGAGGAGCAAATTGCATTTTGTAACCATTTATTGAAATTTGGAAAAAATGCCGTTTCAAGATTGTTGGCAAGTTCCAGACGACCGAATTTTAAAATGGATGATACTGATTCTTCTGTTAGTCCCTGATTTTTTTCTCTCGCAATAATATACTTTATTTATATACAATTTGTAAAACACATGACAAAACATTTGCGATTATTTTGACAGTAAATTTCAACGATGTTTACATTTCCTCCTGAGATCAAAATTCACGCTGAGTTCAGTTTGCGAACAGTACATATACTTCAATATTTTCATTACATCGTCCAAAATTCTTTACAAACTATATACATTAGTCACGTTGCACTCTGCAGTTCTTCACTGATGGCAAATGAACCTTGTGCCAATACAGATTTAGTATTGATTTGCTGAATGGAGCTAGCTTTTCCTGATGACATGGTGGCAGGGTGGTTAGCACTGCTGCCTCACAGCACCAGGGACTTGGGTTCGATTCTGGCCTTGGGCTCACTGTCTGTGTGGAGTTTGCACATTCTCCCTGTATCTGCGAGGGTTTCCTCCGGGTGCTCTGGTTTCCTCCCACAGACTGAAAATGTGTAGGTAAGGTGGATTGGCCAAGCCTAATTGCTCCTTCGTGTCACAAGATGTGTAGAGTAGATGTATTAGCCGTGGTAAATATGTGAAATTATGGGGATACTGTGGGGGAAAGGGCCAGGGTAAGGTACTCTTTCAGAGAGTTGGTGCAGACTCAATTGGCCGAATGGCCTCCTTCTGCACTGGAGACATTCTACAATTCTATTACAGTTGTGGTAGTGGAAGTGAATGTGCAGTGACTCCCTTATAGTATTCAATGGATTAAAACATGTACCTTCAGTGTGGAGCTGGTATTTGCTGATAGAATCACCATGTTTGTTCACTGCTCTACATGAAATCAGGTTTTCAGTTCCCATTGGTAGATCCAGTCTCACGTAGCTCTCCACCAGGAACATATTCACCGCCCAGGAGGTGATTTCCACATCTGAATTTATCCCAGGGAGGATTTTTCCGTTGAGTTCCCATGTCATGTTTGCAGGTGGATTGGCTCTGACCCTGCACGTACAGTTGCTCCCATTTTCAGAGGTCTTGCAGATCGGTCCCGAGATTATTCTGGGTTTATCTAAAAAGAAAGGAAACATGTATCAGAAATTAGTATATTTAACAGTTGATATTTCTAAATATAATTATTTTAACTTCAACTAACTGTGATAGCTATGGTAGATTATTTTGAAAATGCATTAAAGATAAAATAAAGAAAGTAATGTGATAATAAGCTGTAAAATTCCCAAAACCTGTTTTATCTGCCTGTTTGGAAAAAAAGGTCCAGTAATTTCAATATTTCCTTAATTTTGCTCTTTTTAACATATTCCCTGATGAAGGGTTATCCTGACTTGAAATGTTGGCTTGATTCTCTCTCCACAGATGCTGTCAGACGTGCTGAGATTTTCCGGCATTTTCTGTTTTGGTTTCTTCAGGTGTCAGTCTAATAAGTTCAACGAGCCAAACCTCTAAATATTCCATTGCCAATTCAACATTGATATTTATCTTGGAAAGGTTTGAGTTAATTAACATCATCCAGTTCAGATGTGTAAAACAAATGTGTCACAAAAATCACATAGATTGTGTTTGTGTAACCTAATTAATTATGTTTCTAACAAAGTAACAGAGAATGTTATTGAGCGAGGTGCAATAGATGTACAGATTCTAAGAAAGAGTTTGACATTGTATCACTGAAGTGACTGGTTAACTAAGTTAAAATTCAGGGAGCAGGAAGTTGGTCAGCTGGCTTTCGAACATGGACTGAAGGAACAGCAAGCTCTGGAAAATAGTTGTTTTAAAACTGAAGGCTGGTTGACATTGAAAAGTTAGAAGTTTATTTATACGTCACAAGTCGGCTTACATTAACACTGCAATCAATATACTGTGCAAATCCCCCAGTCGCCACACTGCGGCGCCTGTTCGAGTACATTGAGGGAGAATTTAGCATGACCAATGCATCTAACCTGCACATCTTTGGACTGTGGGAGGAAACCAGAGCACGCGGAGGAAACCCATTCAGACACAGGGAGAATACATAAACTCCACACTGACAGTGACCCAAGCTGGGAATCAAACCTGGGTCCCTGGCACTGTGAGGCAGCAGTGTTAACCACTGTGCAACCGTGTCGACCATTGCTGGTTGCCAATGATATTTCGGAGTCACTAATTTTCTGAGATGTATAACTGATTTGGTTGTTCCAAGTGCCCCTCACAGGGCACTTACTTGGGTGTAGAACAGTGGCACAGTGGTTAGCACTACTGCCTCACAGTGCCAGGGACCCAGTTCAATTCCCGGCTTAGGTCACTTTCTATGTGGAGTCTGCACATTCTCCTCGTGTTTGCATGGATTTCCTTTGGGGCTCCAGTTTCCTCCCACAGTCCCACAGACACACTGGTTAGGTGCATTGGCCATGCTAAATTCTCCATCAGCATACCCAAACAGGTGCTGGAGTGTGGCGACTGGGGGATTTTCACAGTGACTTCATTGCAGTGTTAATGTAAGCCGCCTTGTGACACTATTAAATAAACTTAAAACAGTACATTATACTATTTCAAAATTTGGAAACTTGGTGAGCTGTGAGAATGATGCAAATCCACAGAAGCAAAGAATGTCGATAGTGCCGAAGGAGGCCATTCGGCCCCATCAGGTCTGCACCCACTCTCTGAAAGAGCGTCCCATCCAAGCCTCCCCTCTGCACTGTTCTGGTAACCCCATGCATTTACCATGGTCAATCCACTCAACCTGCACAGCTTTGGACTGTGGAAAAGGTAAATTTGCCATTGAGTCAGATGACCAGAGGCTGCCTTCCTCTTTGGTGAGAAGAGCTAACTGGTGGTGACTTAATCTGAGCGTCGCCACATCTCAGGCGAGAGGTAAGGTTGAGAGGATGGGGCTTTCATGAATAACCTCAGTGTGGGAATTGAACCCGTACTGTAGGTGTCACTCTATATAAACTCCAGCCATCCAACCAATTGATCTAAACTAACCCCCAAGTAAAGTGGAAAATGTGGGCATCGATCCCGCTATCTCTCACTTACAAAGCCAGCGCTCCATCGGCTGGTGGCTCTGACATCCATCATTATGAAGTGCTTCGGACGGCTAGTCATGGCACGAATCAATTCCAGCTTCCCAGACTACCTGGACTACAGTTTGTCTCCCACGGCAACAACAGACGCCATCTCTCTGGCCCTGCAATCAAGCCTGGAACATCGATAACAAGAACACCAATGTCAGACTCCTATTTATTGACTGCAGCTCAGCCTTCAACACCATTATTCACACGGAACTCATCTCCAAACTCCGTGGCCTGGGCCTCAGCTCCTCCCTCTGCGACTGGATCCTGAACTTCCTCACCCACAGACCACAATCAGTAAGGATAGGCAACAACATCTCCTCCACGATCATCCTCAACACCGGTGCCCCACAAGTCTGTGTTCTCAGCCCCCGACCATACTCCTTCTACCCTGATGACTGTGTGGCCAAATTTCTCTCCAATTCGATTTTCAAGTTTGCTGATGACACCACCAGAGTGGGTCGGATCTCAAACAATGACAAGACAGAGTGCAGGAATGAGAGAGAGAATCTAGTGAACTAGTGCAGCAACAATAATCTTTTCCTCAATGTCAACAAAATGAAGGAGATTGTCATCAACTTCAGGAAGCGTAAAGGAGAACTTGCCCCTGTCTACATCAATGGGGATGAAGTAGAAAGGGTCGAGAGCTTCACGTTTTTAGGTGTCCAGATCAGCAACAACCTGTCCTGGTCCCTATAGTTAAGAAAGCCCACGAACGCCTCTACTTTCTCAGAAGACTGAGGAAATTTGGCATGTCAGCTACAACTCTCACCAATTTTACAGATGCACCATAGAAAGCATTCTCTCTGGTTGTATCACAGCTTAGTATGGCTCCTGCTCTGCCCAAGACCACAAGGAACTGCAAAAGCTTGTGAATGTAGTCCAATCCATCACGCAAACCAGCTTCCCATCCATTTACTATGTCAACATTTCCCACTGCCTCGGAAAAGCAGCCAGCATATTTAAGGACTCCACGCACCCCGGACATTCTCTCTTCCACTTCCTTCCATCGGGAAAAAGATACAAAAATCTGAAGTCACTTACTGACCAACTCAAGAACAGCTTCTTCCATGCTGCCATCAGACTTTTGAATGGACTTACCTTGCATTAAGTTGATCTTTCTCTGCACCCGAGCTATGACTGTAATACTACATGCTGCACTCTCTCATTTCCTTCTCTATGAACGGTATGCTTTGTCTGTAGAGTGCGTATTTGCTAATTGAATCACCGTGCTTGTTCGCTGCTCTGCATGAAATCAGGTTTTCAGTTCCCATTGGTAGATCCAGTCTCAGGAAGCTCTCCACCAGAGACCTATTCATCGCCCAGGAGGTGATTTCCACTTCTGACCTCATCCCAGGGAGGATTTTGGCATTGAGTTCCCATGTCATGTTTGCAGATGGATTGGCTCTGATCCTGCAGGTACAATTCATCCCGTTCTCAGTGGTGGTGCAGGTCGGGCCCCTGATTATTCTGGGTTAATCTCAAGAAGGAAGGGTGGAATCAGAAATTATTACATTTCACTGCTGCTGTTTCTAAATCCAACGAATTGAGCCTTTGAAGTAAAAGCAATATTTTTGGTGAAGGCGAAAACTGGAGATGCCGGAATCTGAACAAAACACAGAGAAAGCTGGAAAATCTCCGCAGGTCTGACAGCACCTGTGGAGAGAGGACAGAGCCAACGTTTCGAGTCAGGATATTAGTTTGAGCGGTTTGTTGTAAGTGTCAGGGAACAGTCGATTTCGCACTAGTTTAATGGCGCATTATTTTTTGAATAATTATCCATAATATTCCCAAAATTTGTTTCATCTGGCAGTATCTGGGGGAAAAGGCCAAATAGTTTCATTATTTGCCTTAGATTTGTTCTTCAACTAAGTCCTTTACTTTTTGGCTACCGTGTTTCTCCAGATGGTCAGCTCACGGGACATGGATAAACTAGCAGCACGGGTAGACGGGTGTCTAATGGAATCTGATGCAGTGAAATACGGGGTTTGGCATTTGGCAGAAGAAATCGCGAGAGGCATTATGTCGTAAACGCCACACTTCCTAAGAGATTACGGGGTCAGAGGGACCTGGGGATACGCGAGCACATCATTGATAGTGGCAGATCACAGTAACAGGATAGATGGCAAATGATGTTGTGATCTTGGGATTGAGAAGCAGAGATACTGTGCACAAAGGCAGAGAGGTTACGCGGAACCCCGTCATACCTCCAGTTCGGCCACAATTACAGGGTTGTGTCCAGTTCCGCTAACCACACCTTATGAAGGATGAGAGTGAGGGTCTTTGAGAGGTTGCAGAGGAGATTTAACAGCCATCGGGGATCACAGCTACAATCAGAAGTCGCAGAAATTGGTCGTGACCGACCTGAAGCAAAACTGGGGAATTTTTTTCTCGGGGTGTTCAGGATATGCCAGGGAGCAAAGAAAATATGTTCCCATCAACCGATGGGACAAGAGGATAGGAATTCAGATTTTAATCAAGAGGTGCGGCGAGAATATGATGAAGAACTCGTTGATGTATCAAATGCTATCGACCTGAAACTCACTGCATACGAGATGGACGGTGTGGAGACAGTTCATGACTTCAAAAGGAAATGAAATGGACCATTCCCGGCAATAAATGCGCCGTCTAACCAGCATAGAACAAATGGCTGGGTCTACTTGATTTTTTCCACAGAGATAGCATTGACTCGACTGGCCGAATGCCCATCCTCCTGCAGCGGGAGTGAGTTTATCGCCGTGTGACCGACCAGAAACTGGGTGTCACCATTCCTGAGATTGATTTTGCCGAATTTATGCTCATCACAACGGGAAACACTTATTCATTGGAACGGGTGAATAACATGAGGCTGCCAGCATTACTTGTGAAGAATTGGATATAGAATAATTCTTCCAATAAATTTACTTGTGGTCCAGACTCATGAGGGTCCACCCCAGTGAATTAATGGCATAGTGAGCCACATCTCACTCCAGGTCGCCACCTTAATTTCCATCATTCAGACCATCGATGCTGAAGTATGAATAAAATAGGAAATGCAGGAAAATCTCCCCAGGTCTGTGGAGAGAGAAACAGATTTAACTTTTCCAGTCACTGCGATTCGTCTTCAGAGCTGGTTTTGCTGAGGTGTGTCTGTATAAAGTCCCGCTCAGCCTGTGTCCCAGACTCATTGAACCCTTTTGCTGAAAGGCTTCAAAGTCAATGAAAAGTTAGAATTTGATGCAGAGTCCAAGATCTGAAAGGGAAATACTAATTTGAGAAATTAACCCACACTTACATTGTACAGAAACCTGTGTGGAGCTGTTCACGGTGCCCTGGTTATATCGGGCCACACACCAATATTCACCAGCATCTTCAGCAGTAATATTGTGAAAGATCTGTTTTAGTTCCCGACTGGAAGACTTGCTGACCTCTTCACCATTTTTCACCCATCTTAAACTGACGGCTGGTTCTCCCCACACGGTGCAGTGTAAGGATGAGGAGCTGCCTTCCACCGCTACGACAGAGGAATTGACTCTTGGTTTGACCATTCTACCTGAAACAGACATAAGTGCAAATTATGAATGAGATGTAAGCTTGATTCAGCTCCAAGATAAATCAATATATTGGGTGAATTGATCCTGCCTCAAATTGGAACTCTCACGGAGACTGAAGCTGCAAAGAAGAAGATATTTACTTCGGTCAGTCTCCCTTCTCTTCCCATTGTTCTTTGGCGTCTCTGCGTCTCAATTCCAAGCCCAGCCAACGATGGGATCTGATGTTATTGAAGAGACCAGCTTCACCTGCGATTATTCATTCTCCTTCTTAATACCTCCCTCATACTAAACTCAGAACCTCACTGGAATCACCGAGGAACACAAAGCCCAACACTTGAGTCCCCAACATTGACATGGATATTGGGCAGTTACATGTGTTTCAGAGCACTGTGGCACAGTGGCGAGCACTGCTGCCACACAGCGCCAGGGACCCGGGTTCAATTTCGGCCTTGGGTGACTGTGTGGAGTTTGCATCTTCTCCCGGTGTCTGCGTGGGTTTTCTCCTGGTGCTCCGGTTTCCTCCAACGATTAGCCATGCTAAATTGCCCTTCTTCTCCCAAGATTCTTAATTCGATGGGTTAGTCATGGAAATGTGTGGGGTTATGGGAATTGGAGGAATGGGCTTGGGTAAGATACTCTATCAGAGAGATGTGCAGACTCGATGAGACGAATGGCCCCTCCTACGCTGTAGGAATTCTATTCTCGATCATTCCTCAATTGAAGGATAAACTGCACCATGGATGGACAGTTCCACTGGCAGGATTTCCAGAGATCTGTCTTTCGGATAGGAACCATTGAGTTTATTCACGATGCCTCTCGATTCGCAGTTTCAACTACCCTGACCGTTCCGCGGAAGAAATAACAGCATCAACTCCCTCCAGGTCCGAGTTCATTCATTCAGACTGGAGAAGTGGATTGATAATATTTAAAGGACTAAGATTAACCCTTACCCGTAACAAAGAGACGGACTTCAGAACGCTCAGTGCCTGATTTGGAAATACTTCCAATGGAATTGATATTCGCGATGAATTGATATTCCCCCTCATCACTCTCCCGAATGTCCTTTATCAGGAGGGAGCATTGGCCTTTTCCAAGGTTGCCTATGAACTGAACTCTCCCACGATTGTCAGTGTCTTGCCTGTCTGGGTTTTCCGAATCATAGATAATGGAACCAGCGGCGTTACTGGGGACCAGCTTCAGCCATCTCCCATGCAAACTGCGGATGTTGTCTCTAATGTTGAAGCAGCACGGGATCTCTGCAGCTGAACCCAGCAAGGCTGATACATTCTTTGGCATCACCACCGGAAAGTGAGAAATACAAATAACTGAGAAAAAGAAATGTTTTAAAAATTGAACCACATTTAGACATTTCATATCTAATAAAATATTTGCCATTCGCCAAATACTCCCTCAACGCAATCCCAATTTGGGTATTCGTTGATGGGTTTTCTAATCAAGGAAAATTAAATATCAAACACAGCTATTCATTTGTTTATTATAATATATTTTATCAGCGCACATGGGTCTCACAAATATAGATTTAAACAGCATCCAAAAAATGAATACATGTCCATGAAAAAGAAAGATTATCCTATAATCCAAAATATACATTAAAATTACTTTTAATTAAAATAAGCATTAAATATCCATCCAATCTCCCTTGAATTATCCAATACATATCAGTTAATGGTGTATAAATCTGCATTGAAACATTCATTTTTAAAATAATTGGTATAATTAATATCCAATATTTAATACTAATCGTATAAACAACTAATATAATTAAATAATATAATTAATATCCAATATTTAATACTAACCGTATAAACAACTAAACAGCCACATCTAAATCCGGTGTTATTCCAGCTCACCATTTCCAAAATGAATACCAAAAAATAATTCCATTGTGCATTTGTCTGCTCATTTGCGACACGGTATAAATCATTTGTTGTAGAAATTAGCACAAGCATAAGGAAATATACCTTGTGTCCATGACACCATGAAAATTAATAGGGAAATCCACATGTGGGAAACAGATGTTGACTTCAGTGTCAAAGGAATCTGTTTCATCGTTAGTTCAGTCTGCTGGTGAATATATGATGGTATATCTCAGAGTTCCACTCTAATGTTCAATAGAGAAACAACGTATATCTCTCCATCTGAGGCAGAATTACCGTATGTACCATGATTTATGAGCACAATAAATCAGAAACAACATCAGAATGGGGTAACCCACGCTTGCATCAGCTTCTAAGACACTATTCACACATCATCCTTTTCGGGTAGCTCATACAATGTTGGCCAGACTTGGAGCTACAGTTAATTTACCGCAGTGGGCACATGTGTGGCTTTGAGAGCTCGGTTAATTTGTGCACGAAAACCCATTTCTGACGTCAGAGATAGGAGCTGTTTAACACAAAACTCTTGCCCTTGTGGTCAGCGGGTATTTTGTTGATGTGTTTGACCTCTGTACCCATCACTGAGCTCGTTAAATGATGGATCAAATCATTCCATTTCACACAGATGGCAGGATGTCCATGTTTCTAGTGGTAGTGGGAATGTCTCCTCTGTGTGATGCTGTTTTTATAATAAGATAGAATTTGCAGTATCGCATCAGGCCATTCTGCCCAGTCCCACTTTACTAATGTTCATATTCCAACCAGATTTGCCCCACCCCCTATTCAGCTCACCCCATTAGCATCTCTCTCGCTTGTGCTTATCTCGGTTACCATCGATGCATTGCGCATGAATTAATCCCCGTGACAGCCAGCTCCACATTGGCAGCACTCTCTGGGCAAGAAGAGTTTATGATGTGGAGATGCCGGTGTTGGATTGGGGTAAACACAGTAAGAAGTCTTACAATACCAGGTTAAAGTCCAACAGGTTTATTTGGTAGCAAAAGCCACGAGCTTTCAGAACAGGCTGTTCCCTCGTCAGGTGGGTGGGAGTTCTGATCACAAACAGGGCACAAAGGCACAAACTCAATTTACATGAATAATGATTGGAATGTGAGTCTTTACAGCTAATCAAGTCTTAAAGGTACGGACAATGTGAGTGGAGGGAGCATTAAACACAGATTAAAGAGATGTGCATTGTCTCCAGAGAGGACAGCTCGTGAGATTTTGCACATCCAGACAAGTTGTGGGGGTTACCGATCGTGTGACATGAACCCAATGTCCCAGTTGAGGCCGTCCTCATGCGTGCGGAACCTGGCTATCAGTCTCTGCTCAGCGACTGTGCTCTGTCGACCGGGCAGAATCACTGAGCAGAGACTGATAGCCACGTTCCGCACACATGAGGACGGCCTCGACCGGGATATTGGGTTCATGTCACACTCCTTGTAACCCCCACAACTTGCCTGGATGTGCAAAATCTCACTAGTTGTCCTGTCTGGAGTCAATACACATCTCTTTAACCTGTGCTTAATGCTCCCTCCACTCACATTGTCTGTACCTTTAAGACTTGATTAGCTGTAAAGACTCACATTCCAATCATTATTCATGTAAATTGAGTTTGTGTCTTTGTTTCCTGTTTGTGATCAGAACTCCCACCCACCTGACGAAGGAACAGCCTGTTCCGAAAGCTCGTGGCTTTTGCTACCAAATAAACCTGTTGGACTTTAACCTGGTGTTGTTAGACTTCTTACCAGGGAAAGATATGCATGGGTGCAGGGAGAAGGCCAGAGTTCGGCACTAAGCGAATTGCTGACTCAGACAGCAGGACAGATACTATAGACTGGCAGCCTTGTGTCGCGTACCCATTCTGACATTCCGGGAGAGCGAAACGCACGTCAAAACCGAGAGTCAGGATGATGTTTTGGTCGGTTGTTGTGTCAGGGAACAGTCGATATCACACTATTTTAATGGCGCATTGTATTTTGAATAATTATCTATAATATCCCCAAAACGTGTTTCATCTGGCAGTATTGGGCGTGGGGGGGGGGGGGGGGGGGAGTGGAGGGTTGTGGGGGAGGCCAAATAATTTCATTATTTTTCTTTGTTTTGCTCTTTAACTAAGTCCCTTACTTTTGGCTGCCGTGTTTCTCCAGATGGTCAGCTGACGGGACATGGATAACAGAACGGACAGACTGGTGTCGAATGGAATCTGATACAATGAAGTACGGGGTGATGCATCTTGGCAGAAGACATCGCCAGAGGCAATATCGAGTCAACACCACGTTTCCTGAGAGAATACTGAACCAGAGGTACCTGAGGATACATGTGCACATCATTGCTTGCGGCAGGTCACACTGACAGTTTAGGTGGCAAAGCATGTCCTGATCTTAGGATTAAGAAGCAAAGACACTGTGCACAGAAGCTGAATCCCGCCACATCTCCAGTTAGGATTATGTCCAGTCCCACTAACCACACCTGATGAAGGAAGGGTGAGAGTCCTTGAGAGGGTGCAGAGCAGATTCACCAACGAGTGGGGATTACAGCTACAATCAGAAGCCGCAGAAACTGGGGGTTATCGACCGAAAGCAAAGCTGGGAAAAGTTTTTCTCGGGATGATCTGGATTATCCCAGAGAGCAAAGAAAATACGTTCCCATCAACCGATGCGACAAGGGGACAGGATTTCCGATTGTGATCAAGAGATGCGGCTGTTTAACTGCCGCATATCCGCGGGTCTCCACATTTTGCACGTCATTCCAGTTCACGGCAGTTTGAGACATTGCTGGTTGCTGATACATCCACTCCACTCAGCTGCTTTTATCGAATTCGGGGAGCAAATGTGGAGCTGGACGCGATGTGAGCATGCTTCAGAGTAAAATGTTAGAACTTCATATTTGGTAAGTTTGCCAATGGCAATGAATGAGGGGATGAGCATTTTGAGCGGGTATTATAAGGGATAAAGGATTGGAGAATAATGTTGATAAGGCTGCGGTGACAGACTAAATGGGATTGCTCTTTCAAAGAACTTGCGGAGACACGGGAGGATGAAATTCCCCTCTGTGCTGCCGAATTCTGCAATTCTAAAGTGGCTAAACAAACAGTATCGAAGTGTATTATAAATCGAAGGACACAGAATCCCAGAAGGACAAAGGCAAGTTTGTGCAATAGGCGGATAGGTGGCAGATAAAGTCCAAGACTTGAAAGCGGGAGCCGAGGGACATGAGTGTACACGCGGACAAAGCATTGAAGTTTGCAGAATGTGTTGAGAGAGTTGAAAATAAAGCAGGCAGTATTCTAAGCTTTAACAATAGAGGTATAGAATATATCGGCAAGGAGATTGTGGGCCCGATTTTACCCTCAAGTTGCGCCCGTTTTCGGGCGTGAAAACTTGGTGAAGTAAGGCGTGAGGCGAGCAGCGGGATCCGCGCCCGCCTCTGTGCCTGTTTCCCCTTCATGAAGGCCCACAAATGGCCTTTGCTTGCATTTAAATTGACTTGATGGGTTGCACGCCCAACCTTGCCGGCACTTCCCCCTTTACCACCGCGTTCACCCATCCAGAATTGGTGCAAAACAGACATGCTCAACAAACGTCTGATTTGGGCGTTCAGTTCGTGAGGAGGGACGTGCCGAGCGTCCGACGGCTCTCTGCTTGAGATCGGTTGGTGGGGGGGGGGGGCGGGGGAGGTGGGTCCGATGCAACTCTGCCTGTGATCAGTGAAGAGAAAGGGGGCATCTGCTACACTCTGCCTGCGATTGGTGGGGAGGGGGGGGGGGCCGCGATCGATCTGGGTGGTGAAGGGGATGAACATAGAACATAGAACATTACAGCGCAGTACAGGCCCTTCGGCCCTCAATGTTGCACAGACCAGTGAAACCAACCTAAAGTCCATCTAACCTACACTATTCCAATATCATCCATATGTTCACCCAATGACCATTTAAATGCCCTGAATGTTGGCGAGTCCACTACTGCTGCAGGCAGGGCATTCCACTCCCTTACTACTCTCTGAGTAAAGAACCTACCTCTGACATCTGTCCTATATCTATCACCCCTCAATTTAAAGCTCGTGTTCCCTCGTGCGAGCTATCACCATCCGAGGAAAAAGGCTTTCACTATCCACCCTATCTAATCCTCTGATCATCCTGTATGCCTCTATTAAGTCACCTCTTAACCTTCTTCTCTCTAACGAAAACAACCTCAAGTCCCTCAGCCTTTCCTCATGAGACCTTCCCACCATACCAGGCAACATCCTGGTAAATCTCCTCTGCACCCTTTCCAATGCTTCCACATCCTTCCTATAATGCGGTGACCAGAACTGTACACAATACTCCAAGTGCTGCCGCACCAGAGTTTTGTACAGCTGCAACATGACCTTCTGGCTCCGAAACTCAATCCCTCTGGATGGAGGGACAAGGGGGTCAGTAATGTTGTGGGGGTGGGGCAATGTCTGTGGGGGCCAGGGGGAGGCATTATTTGACCCAGAGCGATGTGGCAGGGGAGCCGCAGTCTATCATTTGTTTTCTGTGCATGCGCAGTTGGAGGCACCGATCGGAGCTGCAGGATTTCGGATGCGTTAAGTCCCGCCCACAGGCGTCTGCAGCACGATTCGGAATCGCTGATATTTTTTCAGGCAGAGTGCAGATGGGGGCACCTGAGAATGGGTCTAAAAGTTGGATCTGAAACACTCCCGGTTTCAAGTCCACCCAGCACTTAGAATCAAAATGGTAAAATAGGGCCCTGCGTTGAACTTGTGTAAGAGGTTAGCCAGACCTCAGCTGAACTGGAACAATGAATTCAGTGCACTAGACTTTAAGAATAATGTGAACATATTGGGGAAGGTGGAGCAAAGATTCTAGACCTCAATGGCTCCAGGAATCAGTAACTTCCCCTGGGAGGATAAATTGGAGCAGTTGAACTGTTTCCTTGCCGAATGTTGCAAGCCAATCTGATCGAGGTGTTCAAAGTCAGGAGGGGTCTGGGCAGAGAAGACAGGAAGAAACTGTTCCCATTGGTCGAAGGATCATGAAGAAGGGGGAACAGATTTAAAACAATTGACAAAATAAGCAATGGAGGGGAGAGGAGAAACATCGTCACGTTGCTGGGATTTGGGAAGTACTGCCTGAGTGGTGGAATCCGGTTCAATCGAGGCATTAATAACGGAAATAGGCTGTGATCTGAATAGGAAAGATGTGCATGGGTGCAGGGAGAAGGCCAGAATTCGACACGAAGTGAATTACTGGGATGCATGTGCATACCATTGATAGTGGCAGGTCACACAGACAGGGGAGGTGGCAAAGCATTTTTTGATCTTGGGATTGAGAAGCAAAGACACTGTGCACAAAAGCTCCAGTTCAGCCACAATTACAAGATTGTGTCCTGTTTTGCTAACCACACCTTATGAGAGTGATGGTCTTTGAGAGGGTGCAGAGGAGATTTTCCAGTGATTGGGGATCACAGGTACAATCAGAAGCCGCAGAAACTGGGGGTGATCGAACTAAAGAAAAGCCGGGGAATATTTTTCAAGGGATGTTCAGAATTAAACCAGGGAGCAAAGAAAATATGTTCCCGTCAGCTGATGCGACAAGGAGACAGGATTTTTGAATATGATCAAGAGATGCGGCGGGAATATGATGAATTCAATGATGCACCGAATGTCATTGTCCTGAAACTCACTGCATACGAGATTAACAGAGTGGAGACAATGAATGATTTCAAAAGGAAATGAAATGGGCAATTCCCAGCAATAAATGTACCGTTTAACCAGGATAGAGCAAAGGGCTGGGTTGACTTAGATTGTTCCACAGAGAGATAGCATGAATTCGACTGACCGAATGTCATCCTCCTGCACCGGGAGTGTCATTATCGCATTGTGAACTACCAGAAGTTGGGTTACCACCATTCATCCCAGTTCTTTTGGCGAATTTATGCTCAACGCAGCGGGAAACGCTTATTGATTGGAACGGGAAATTAATAACATTTGGCTGCCAGCATTACTTGCGAAGAATTGGATACAGAATGATGCTTGCAGTATACTTGCTTGCAGTCCGGAGTTGTGAAGGTCCCACCCGGAGAATTAATGAGCCACATCCCACTCCAGGTAGCCAGCTTAATTTCCATCATTCAAACCATTGAGTTGTTGCTGAAATAAAGCACAGAAAATGCAGGAAAATCTCCGCAGGTTTGGCAGCATCTGTGGAGAGAGAAACAGTGTTAATGGTTTGCGTTCTATGATTCTTCTTCAGAGCTGGTTTTACTGAGGTGTGTCTGTACCATGTCCCGCTCTGCCTGTGTCCCAGACCCGTTCACTTTGAAGCTTTTCAGCGAAAGGGGTCAATGAAAAGTTAGAATTTGATGCAGAGTCCGTGATCTGAAAGGGAAACATTAATTTGAGAAATTAACCCACACTTACATTGTACAGAAACCTGTGTGGAGCTGTTTCCTCCGGGAGCTCCGGTTTTCTCCCACAGTCCAAAGATGTGCATGTTCGGTGGCTTTGTCATGCTAAATTGCCCTTAGTGGCTCAAGATTGTAGATTAAATAGGTTAGCCATGTTAAATGTGTGGGATTACAGGGATCGGCCGTGGGAAAGGGCCTAGGTAAAATACTCTGTCAATCGGTGCACACACGTTGGGCAGAATGGCCTCTCATGCGCTGTTGGGATTCTATTCTTGAGCATCCCTCAAATGGAGGACAGTTCCACTGGATGGACAGTTCCACTGGCAGGATTTCCAGAGATCTGTCTTTCGGATAGGAAACATTGAGTTTATTAGCAATGCCTCTCCATTCGCTGTTTAAACTACCCTGACCGTTAATGGAGGAAATAACAGCATCAGCCCACACCAGGTACAAGTTCGTTCATTCAGACTGGAGAAGTAGATGGGCAATGTGTAAAGGATAAACACTTCCCGGTAACAGAGAGAAGGATTTTAGAATGCCCAGTGCAATGTGAAGAAACACTTCCCACGGTGTTGATTTCCATGGTAAATTTATCATAGAAACCCGACAGTGCAGAAGGAGGCCATTCGGCCCATCGAGTCTGCACCGACCACAATCCCACCCAGGCCCTACCTCCACATATTCACCCGCTAATCCCTCTAACCTACGCATCTCAGGACTCTAAGGGGCAATTTTTAACCTGGCCAATCAACCTAACCCACACATCTTTGGACTGTGGGAGGAAACCAGAGCACCCGGAGGAAACCCACGCAGACACGAGGAGAATGTGCAAACTCCACACAGACAGTGAACCGAGCCGGGAATCGAACCCGGGACCCTGGAGCTGTGAAGCAGCAGTGCTAACCACTGTGCTACCGTGCCGCCCTCGTCACTCTCCCAATCAGGAGGGAGCAATGACCTTTTCTAAGGTTGCCTTTGAGCTGAACTCTCCCATGCTATTTAGAATCCAGCATGTCTGGGTTTTCCAAATCATAGATAATGAAACCAGCAGCGTTACCGGGGACCATCTTCAGCCATCTCCCATGTAAGCTGAGGATGTTGTCTACATTATTAATGCAGCACAGAATCCAGCAGGGCTGATACATTCACTGGCATCACCACCAGACAGTGAAGATTACAAATAATTAAGAGAAAAAGAAATAAAAAACTAAGAGTAGACCCTTTTTGACATTTCATATCTATTAAATATTTGCCATTTGACAAATACTCCCCCAACATAATTCCAATTTCGGTATTAGTTGATGGATTTTCCAATCAAGGAAAATTAAATGTCAAACACACTTATTTAATTTGTTCTTGTAATGTCTATTTTATTAGTGGATATGAGTCACACAAATATATATTTAATCTTCATCCAAAAAACGAATGCATATTTATTAAAAGAAAAGATTATCCAATAGAAATCCTCCAAAATATGCATTAAAATTACTTTGAATCAAAGTAAGCATTAAATATCCATCCAATCTCACTTGAAGTATTGAATGCATATCAGTTAATAGTCAATAAATCTGCCTTAAAATATTCAGTTTTAATATCATTAGAAGTATCCAATATTTAATACTATTTGTATCGGCAACTAAACAGCCATTTCTAAACCAGGCGTGAAACCCTCATGTTATTCCAGCTCACCATTTTCAAAATGAACTACCAAAAATAATTCTATTGTACATTTACCTGCTCATTTGCTACAAGATTAAAATCATTTGTTGTCAAAATTAGCACAAATATAAGGAAATATACCTTCTGTCCACAACACCAGTAAAACAAATAGGCAAATCCATATCTGGGAAACAGATGTTGATTTCATTGTCAAAGGATCCCGTTTCATCATCAGTTCAGTCGGCTGGTGAATATGATGTGATGGTATATCGCCAAGTTACACTTCAATCGAGAAACAACGGATATCTCTCCATCTCAGGCAGGTACATATCATATGTGCCATCATTTATGCGCACAATAAATCGGAATCAGCATCAGAATGGGGTCACCCATGCTTGCAGCCTCTTCTAAGTCACGATTCACACATCTTCCTTTTCGGGTAGCTCATAAGATGTTGGCCAGACGTGGAGCTACAGTTCATTTACCTCAGTGGCTACATGTGTGGTTTTGAGAGCTCGGTTAATTTTGTGCACGAAAACCCATTTCTGACGTCAGAGATAGGAACTGTTTAACACGAAACTCTTGTCCTTGTGGTCAGCGGGTATTTTGTTAATGTATTTTACTTCTGTACCCATCACTCAGCTTGGTAAATGATGGGTCATATCATTCCATTTCACATGGATTGCGGGATGTCCATGTTTCTACTGGTAGTGGGAATGTCCCCTCTGTGTGTCGCTGTCTGTTTTTACAATGAGATTGCATTTGCAATATTGCAACAGGCCATTCTGCCCAATCCCGCTTTACTCTGTTCATATTCCAACCAGCCTTGCCTCTGCTCCTATTCATCTGACCCCATTAGCATCACAGTAAACCAATCTCTCTCTCCCTCTCTCGTTTGTGCTTATCGAGGTTCCCATTAACTATATCGATGCATTTTGCATTAATTAATTCTCATGACAGCCAGCTCCACATTAACAGTGCTCTCTGGATAAGAAAAGTTCTTTTTTATTCATTTGTGGAACGTAGGCGCTGCTGTTTGGCCATCCCTGGTTTACCCTTGACTTTCTAGCGATTGATATAACTGATCTTTCTCTATTCCCTAGCTATGACTGTAACACCCTCTCCTTTCCTTCTCCCCTGTGTACTCTATGAATAGTAAGAAGTCTCACAACACCAGGTTAAAGTCCAACAGGTTAATTTGGGAGCAAATACCATAAGCTTTCGGAGCTTGCTGCTCCTTCGTCAGATGGAGTGGTCTCTGTTCTCCAACAGTGCACAGACACAGAAATCAAGTTACTGAATACTAATTAGAATGCAAATCTCTACAGCCAGCCAGGTCTTAAAAGGTACAGATAATGTGGTTGGAGGGAACATTAAACACAGGTTAAAGAGATGTGTATTGTCTCCAGACAGAACAGCTGGTGAGATTATGCAAGACCAGGGGCAAGCTGTGGTACATTATCTGTACCTTTTAAGACCTGGCTGGCTGTAGAGATTTGCATTCTAATTAGTATTCAGTAACTTGATTTCTGTGTCTGTTCTCTGTTGGTGAACAGAGACCACTCCATCTGACGCGGGAGCAGCAAGCTCCGAAAGCTTATGGTATTTGCTACCAAATAAACCTGTTGGACTTTAACCTGGTGTTGTGAGACTTCTTACTGTGCTTACCCCAGTCCAACGCCGGCATCTCCACATCATGACTACTCTATGAATGGCATGTTATGTCTATATAGCCTGCAAGAAAGAATACCTTCCATTGTATCCTAATACATGCGACAATAATAAATCAAATCTGAGAGGCCTGCTAGGCCAGCTCAGAGGGCAGTTGAGAGTCGTCCACATTGCTGTGGTTCTGAAGTCACATGTAGGTCAGATCGGGTAAGGACAGCAGATTTCCTTCCTGAAGAGACATTCGTGAACCAGATGGGTTTTTCTGATAATTGACAATAGTTTCATGATCATCAGTAGAGTCTTAACTCCAGATATTTTTAATGAATTCCAAGTCCACAAATGCCGGGTGGGTTTTGAATCCAGGTCCCCAGAACATTCGCTGAGTTTCTGGATTAATAGTCTGGTGATAACACCTCAAGGCTATTGCCTCCCCATTTACCCAGCGAAGATTTACTCTGAAGTTCACCTTTGACTTGATCTTTTCAGTTTATGCGGTGTTTCCTTCTTCTATACAATCTGAGATTGTTTGCTACCTTGCCAGCGAACAGGCCATTTCACAAACGTTTCCAAAATTGGTGGGGACTTGAGGGGAGTAAACTCACACAGACGTGGGGGCAGAACAGAGGGAAAATGAACTGATAGAACTCCTCTGCAATGAGCCATCACGTGTTTGATGGGGCGAATGACCTTTTTTCCTGAATGGCTCCAAGATTTCATGATTTAATCCATCAGAGGCAACCTTTCCCTGTTTGTACTTCTGCATAATTCTGAAATTTAGCCCTGGACTGTCATTATTGGAGAGTGAGCAGAGAGCATTTGATCAATTGGTTTGAAATGTGCCAGCGTTTCGGATAAGGATAGAATTGAACTTTCAATTCCTGGATGGTTGTTGATACATTCACAAATAGCAGCATCCAGGTGGAGGTAGAAATGAAGGGGTTGCATTTCCAGCACGTTTCACAGTCTCAGGGAGTCCAATTGCAATTATTTTAGATTAACATCCATTTACAGATCCAAGGCCACTATTTATTGCCCATTCCGAACTGCCCTCCAATTCAGGAGTCATTTGAAAGTCAACCACATTGCTGGGGTCTGGAGTCACATGTAGGCCAGAGCAAGTTTCCTTCACATTCGTGAGCTGGGTGGATTTTTTAAACCTCATTCCATGGTCATGATTAGATTGTTATTTCCAGATTTGTTATGACAATACCACTACACCACTTCATAGTGAAAAAAATTGCAGTCAGCATTCACTGACACTCTTGTGTCCTACAAGCTTTGCTGCCTTTTGGCTAAGATCAAGTGTCAGATCAAGTCCAAGATTTGTTGCCATGCCTTATTTTGTCAGATTGGATCTTGTTTGTGTTATGATTCAGGTCAGAAACTCCAAGAACCGGCCTGGTTTAGCACATTGAATTTGGCTAGACGAAGCATGATATGTTTCAGCTCAGGCAAGATTAAAATGCCCCACCAGGGAGCTTTTACCAAACAACATTTATTAAAGAATATAGTTCACATGTAAGGAAAGAAACTTAGCCATAACGTTTATCAATTAGAAACAAGCACAAGACAACAGTAATATAACTCTGAACAAATGTATCTAAGATGTTCCGATCAAACAAAAACTTCATGAGACAAAATCCTTCCACAGGTTTCACACAGCTCATTTGGTACTGGAACTGAGTCCTTTGAATGAATGCTGCAATTCAACACTCAGAACAGTTTGCAGTCAGAACACCAGGGAGACTCTCTGGTCAAACCACCAGCAGTAGATTTTCTCCTCCAGGAAGGCTTTCAGCTAACCAGCAGAATTTCCAAAACAGGGAGAGAGCGAGAAAGACACTTCTGTCCAGCTTGATGTCCCTTCTAAAACTAAAACCTGCAGCTCAGAACTGAAAATGAAAGAGTTCCTGTCACTTGACCTGCAAACATTCTTCCTCCTGGCAATGCAGGGTTATAAAACTAATTCCCAAAGTAAAAATAAACAACCCCCATATAAGTCACTGAAGGAGCAATGAAAGGACTCCTCGTAGAAAACCTGGTGCCACAATGACATTTGCTAAGGCTGTGAGCTGCAGAGAGCCTGATTTTTAATAAAGAAACATCTCTTAAAGGTACACTAACATCACATTTGTCTCTCTTGTGGGGACCTTGAATTGGATTCGATTGGACTTTGAATTTGTTTTTTGGAGAAGCAATGAATGGGTTTGGGTTTGACCGGGCCATTCTGAGCATTGGCTTTGTAATTTTACGGGAGGTGTTATTTTTAAGTCTGTATCTGGGTGCATTTCCCAACCGTAAGTCTGCCTGGATAGAGCCAGTTAGGAACTGGCTGGAAATGGTGTTGAGATGAGATTTAAACAAAGGCTTCAAAATACAATTAAAACTGGTCCAAAAGCTGATTGTTTAATTTAATTTGTTTATAATCCATGGAAGGCCAATAAAACGTTTTAAGAAATATGAGTTTTGCAGTGACGGTCAGAAAGAATTGAACTGCAAGATTTCATTGTTTAAAATCCAAAAATGTGTGGGTTAGGTGTACTGGCCATGCTAAATTGCTCCATAGTGTCAGGGGAGCTAACTAGGGTAAAGGCAAGGGGTTATGAGGATGGGGCCTTGGTGGGATTGTGGTCGGTGCAGACTCAATGGGCTGAATGGCCTCCTTCTGCACTGTGAGATTCTGTAATTCTGTGATTCTAAAACAGTGAAAGTTCTGGCAATGAAATGGCAGCGGCTGGGCTGGGGAGAATGTGTGGGTGGAAGTGAAGGGCGAGGGTAGCAATGAGTCAACTTAAGCAAACTGTTAATCGGCAAAGTCTGATTCTCAACACTTGAGATCAAATCAAAAAATAACAGTTTAAACGTGCAACTTTTTTATTGAGAAAAATACTGACTGACCATTGACATTTAAGATGCGTGTTGTCGCCTCAGCTACTGAAGGTGTGGAACCCACATGTTTGCAGGCAGCGGCTACAGAAAGAACCACAATGTCACATTCAGCTGGTATTGACAGGCTGCGAGATAAAGAGGTAAGACACATGGGGGCGTGTGAAGCTATGTTTGTTATTGGAATATGAAATGTTTGTTCCTGCGGGGTTGAAGACAGTGCGGGTGTCATTTCTATTCTCTTACAGAGTCTTTGAGGCTGCGATGAGATTAATATATCCAGGGCCAGTGGGTCACATGATACTGGGGACTGGCAGTTAGAAATTGTACTCCTCATGAAGCTATCAGTGGGCACAGCCAATGTCCAGGAAGGTATTCTAGGGTGGAATCACACACAGACCTCTCTATCATAGAGAATTGCATTTAGTTAGTGCCTTCCACCAACTCAGGACATTCAGTTGCCCTGGGTGACAGTGAGGAGTTTTCTTTTAATTTTTACTCCATCCAAAAACCAAACTTGAACCCAATTAATGGTCCACACAGGAGAGACAAACAAGATCCAAACTGATAGGATAAGGCATTGTATCTCATCCTGGGCTTGCTCTGATGCTTGATCTTAGCCAAAAGGCCGAGATGGCTTTGAAAAATTGTATCGAATAATGCCTTGTTTAACCCCATTGGCTTGCCTGATCATTGACTTTACCCGAGCCTGGGAGATCAACCTGCCTGGTCTTTGACTCTCTCCTGCCAAGTAAGTTTGCACATTCTCCCTGTGTGGGTTTCCTCCAGTTTCCCCCCACAGTCCAAAGATGTATAGGTTAGGTGGATTGGCTATGCTAAATTTCCTCTTAGTGTTCAAAATTATGCAGGTTAGGTGGATTGGCCATGCCAAGTTGTACCTTAGAGTCCAATGATATGTAGGTTAGGTGGATTGACTCTATTAAATTGCCTCTTAGTGTCCAAAGATGTGTAGGTTTGGGGAATAAATCATGGTAAATGCATGGGGTTAGGTGGGGGACTGGGTGGGATGCTCTTTCAGAGTGTCAGTGCAGACTTGATGGGCCAAATGGCCTCCTTCTGCACTGTGGGAATTCTATGATTGTCTGGTTCAGTGGCCCTGCTGTAATGAAAGCACTGATGTCTCAGGAGTGAGATCTGAATCCACTGACACAGCTCACAAGGTGCGCGTGGATACCCACAGTCAGCTAGTTAACCAGGTACCCTGGCCTAAACAAATTCCTCATACAGTGCATAGGTTAAAATTCTCGACAGCCCCAACCTTTCAGAGAGATATTCTCAATGGCATTATTTGGGTGTCTATGGTACACAGAAAGACCTTTGCTTGCCATTTGCTTGTGTTACCGTGTTACCTGTCGACCTTTTTGCTGCATCCTGGCATTAATGTATGGATCTATCTTTTTCCAAGTGTATTATCATAGAATCATAGTATCCCACAGTGCAGAAGGAGGCCATTCGACCCATGAGGTCTACACCAACCACAATCCCAACCAGACCCTACCCCACAACGCCATGCATTTACCCTCACTAGTCCCCCTGACACTAACAGTTAATTTAGCATGGCAAATCCACCTAACCCACGCATCTTTGGACTGTGAGAGGAAACCTGAGCACCCGGAGGAAACCCATGCAGACATGGGGAGAATGTGCAAACTCCACACAGACAGTGACCCAATCCAGGAATCGAACCCGGGTCCCTGGCGCTGTAAGGCAGCAGTGCTAACCACTGTGCCACCCCTTATGGAACAGATCAAAGTCTGCCTTGTGCACCATTAGGTGTAGGAAGAGAAAATGGCAAGCAAAGGGCAGTAGCACCCTTACGGAGACCACTCTTCAATTCCACAATGCTCCGTTGGGATTTGACCCCATGTGCCCAGCCCCGGATCACTGATTGACCACTTACTCCCCCAAGCCCTCACCACCCTCCCCGTCTCCACTCGCCCCAACCCCCCAAACATCTTCAAACCCGTTGGCCATCAGTTGATGGAGACAGTGTCTGGATGTGAATATACATCACACCAAGTTGGAAAATAAAGTGGAACAGCGAGAAAAAAAAATCCACTCAACAAGCGAGATGCAATGGAACTTCCTCAAGTTTAACTTTCTGTCTCTTAGCATCGAAGTGGGAACAAAATGTACACAAGATCTCATCTGCAAATTCTTCCGGCTTGAGCTGGAGGAGGGGGATGGTGAGGGTGCTGTCCTTTAAGTGCAAAGTGAGGACTCATCCTTATCTCCTTCCTCTCCCCTTGACAGGAAATCAAACTGCAATCCTGCATGATGTCCATGATTGTTCAATCCTTTTGTGTAATATGCTGGTTATGTGTTCACAGCCTATGCCTAAATGTGGCTAAATTAGAAAAAAAGAACACATTACCTTTCGCAAGGGAGGAAGCATCTCTGGGGCCAGAGATGTTAAAATGAGGAACCAGCTGGCAGGCAGCTCATTTGCAAATGTGCCTTTCAGTGTGGGGAACAGGAGATGCTGGTTTGGCTGTAATTATCAATCGCTAATCAATACCTGGTGGGAGACCTTGATCAGAGTGATTCCTTTGCATCTGTTCCGTGGCTGTGATGATGGCAGGAAGAAACATCGCCCTGATTGGCCTCTTGCACTTGGCTCTTTTAACAAGTAAGAACCTGTTTATGTTTAGTCAGAATTTGCCTGATCATCTCTGCCAGTGTGAATCTAAGGGCAGCACGGTGGCACAGTGGTTAGCACTGCTACCTCACAATGCCAGGGAACTGGGTTCCATTCCCGGCTTGGGTCACTGTCTGTGTGGAGTTTGCATTTTCTCCCCATGTCTGCGTGAGTTTCCTCCGGGTGCTCCGGTTTCCTCCTGCAGTCCGAAAGACATGCTGGTTAGGTGCATTGGCCATGCTAAGTTCTCCCTCAGTCTACCTGAACAGGCGCCGGAGTGTGGCGACTAGCGGATTTTCACTTCATTGCAGTGTTAATGCAAGCCTACTTGTGACCAATAAATAAACTTTTAAACGCTTGTAGCTCACGATGTTAGCGGATCTGAACAGAAACAGAAGTAAAATACTGCGGATCGTGAAATCCTGAAATTGAAACAGAAGATGCTGATGAACTCAGCATGTCTGGCAGCATCTGAGGAGAGAGGAATCGCTTGGAGTCCGAGAACTTCTATCGTGAAGGGTATTATGGTCTGACTTTGACAAAGGGGTCATCTGGACTCCAAACGTCAGCTCTTTTCTCTCCTTACTGATGCTGCCAGACCTGCTGAGATTTTCCAGCATTTCTCTCAGATTCCAGCATCCGCAGTAATTTGCTTTTATTATTTATTATGTCTGGAAACGTTGATCTGTTAGCTGAGATTTATTTGGTCACTTAATGGTCGCTGTTCACACCTTTCTCAGCCTTTATCATCACCATTTACATTCCCTTGTCCAATCACCCCTCCCCGCCAATTGTATAAATCTTGTCTGATTTTTTTGTCCTCCCTCTGACGAAGAGTCATCCAGACTCGAAACTTTGGCTCTATTCTCTCTCCACGAACAGTGTCAGACTGTCGAGTTTCTGCAGCATTTTCTGGTTTTGTTCCAGTTTCCAGGAACCACAGTACTTTGCCTTTATTTATTTGGTCAATGACGTGCCCACCACTTGTTTGGCTGGCGATTAGTCGAAGCAATAGTTTAATGAGCCTTTGCATTGCCTCCAAGCGAATGCTTATTCACTGCTCAATAAAGGCCAGCAAAGGCATAATATACTGTACCGCACAAGGCAAATCCATTACCGGGAGCAAATCTGAAATTAAAATATAACATTGCGGGTCTGGTTCAGAGAGGGGCACAATAAATATTTCAGATTGATTAGCTTTGACCCAGACTGGAACGATCCAAAGATATGGCCGGTTTGAT